>NC_134248.1:13137500-13762500 GCF_965152275.1 Natator depressus
GAACTAATGCAATGGTTCTTTAAATAAGGAAATTTGGATAAGGAACAGAGTCTTACAGAAGCCACAGTACGCACCTTAGATATATTTGCCAATGAATTCCTGAAAAAGGCAAGAGAAGGTTAATTATTATGAGGGGTTTTTCTGAACCTCACTAAGTTCAAAGGTTTTAGTGTTTTGGTGTTACAGAAACCAAATCCCATTATCATCAAACAAGACAAGTTAGCCTATCCTTGAATGCATGAATAAAATTTTCCTGATCTAATTCAGAGACTCGCAACTGTCAGCCAGCTACTGTAGGAGTGTATCTTCAAATAGATTGTTAGCATAAAGGCGTCACCTGTTTGGAGGTTGCCAAGCATTAGCCATGGAGCAACCAACCTTTGGTCTGGTACAAATAATGGGATTCCTTACACTTCAATTTCCCCACTGGCAAATTTTAAACACACTTGTGCTCACATCCTGAACGCTAACTAAATCTTGGGAGCCAAAGAAATCTTTGGGAAAGACACTGGCAACAAATGGACAGTTATAATTAAATTATGACTAGTCAGCATGGATTTTGCAATGCTTAACAAATCTGAGGGGACTTTCCCCCCAATATTAATAAAATATGTTTAAGATGGATGTTAACCAGATTTTAAAAATTATGTTCAAACAATATCCATACATCAGTAGTGGTGGCAGAGATCACCGACTGTCTGGACTGGGGCCATCTGAATAACAAATACTACTGTTGCTATACCAATACCAACTCTCCCACTAAGAAAAGGAGTACTTCCTTTTCTTTTTGCGAATACAGACTAACACGGCTGTTACTCTGAAACTCTCCCACTATTTCCCTTGTTCAATGACAGAAATTCTCCAGGGGTACATCTGCAGAATGGAATCCTCATCTTGACCATGCCATTTAATAAGGTTGTAGGAAGAATCTCATTGATTTGAGAATACCTGCTAAAGAGTGAACCCTGCTTTCCAAACTTGTCCAGAGAGCAAGATGTACAAATATTGAATCTTTCATTCTTGTTTAAAGGTCTTGTTTTGCTAATTTCAGCTGTACTCTAAATGTGAGCGAAGTTCTTTAGAATTTATTACAAGGCAGAAGTGAAGAACACATGAAGAGCTGAACATCAAAACCAGCTATGTAAAAAGCCTGTCCACGGTAGGTCTGCCTCCTACTCCTTTTTGGTGAATTTGCAGTTCCACCCCATATAATTTATTTAGACATTTGTAAACCTCTTATATTTTCCCCCTACTTGGGGGCCAACTTTCCATGTTTACAAAAGAGAAACACTGACCTGAGCTATGCATAACGCACAGAGGTTGTTCTGCAGACTTTTCCTTCTCTTGCTTTCCACAGTACTCTTTTTTCCAGCCATCCTTTTTTATATCAACACTTCCCCATTCTTCCTTCTGCTTCTTCCAACTTTATCAGCAAACTTAATCTCTTTATTACAGTTTATTTATTCCATATACACAGAATAGTACCTATAATTGTTCTGAGACTGACCTTTGTGGCACTACTGTCACTTCCCTCCACCCTCAACTGTTACTTCTCACAAGCATCCTCTAGGTTTGATAGCACAGCTTTATCAAGCAGCTCACTATCTAACACTTATTGACCTTGTAGATTAAAAGTGCAAAATTGCATTGAAAGCTTTCTGAATGCACAAAATAAGACGGTAGAGGGAAAGGTCTCTTGGTTATAAATATTTTAAAAATATCGAAGTCCTGTGACTATGCTTCTTGGCTGCACCTGGATGCACCAATTCTAAAGAGGATACACAAAGAAGCAAGGTCATCAAACTGGTTCCCACCAAATCCTCAAAAGATTAGTTGACCTCAACGATGGCAACACACAAGTAGATAAAAACAGTCTTCCCAGCTGATGCAGCCCTACAAGTCAATTTATTGTTCATTTATAAATGAACCGTACGAATGGAAAACAGCTAACTATGTAATCTCCTGGTTTGTTCTGACAGAGTCCACAACTCTCTACCTCATCTTTCACTTGCATTATGTAGCTCGCTCAGAGCAAACTTTAGGACATGACACCAGAAATCAGCTGACAATGCTTTCCCCCAGCTTCTTCCCATCTGCCCAGTAAACATTTTAACTACTTTCCCACACACACTGAGTATCATCCGGAAAGTTAGAGGATGATCGTTTTACAGGTCTCCAAGCACTCTTTGTTTGAAAACTAAAGTGTGCGGCAGGATTACCACTCAGTAAACTATCTTGCAACAGGTTATGATATCAAATCATCTAACCAAAATCACTGTTGGGGAAATAACTTTCAGGCAGCATTAGCCGCTTGCGGAGAAAGGCTCACCTCCACACACTTCAAGCCTCCAGAATGCTCAAGTTCAACTGAGCACAGTTTACAGTGTTACATTTCTACAGTTATGGTATTACCATATTTTGGTACTAAACAAGAAAAAAATAAATTATTCATGTACTTTGCGTAGTCTTACCTACATACATACAGATGCTACTGTGCTGAAGAAAATAATCCAGGTGCCACTTACCTGTAAACTCATCTCCTTTCAATGTTCTACAATTACAGGATGAAGAAAGAGATTTAAAGGGGAGCTTCCTCATCAACTCTTGCACTGGCTTTTCATCGTCTTGCAATGAACTATACAGCTTTATACAAGTGCACTTAATTAACCATGACTACTCCCCTATGCTATCTACTCATCTTGTCTTCAGACCCAATCGTAAAGCATAAAGGAATTTGCCGTTAAGAACCAACTACCTTGCTTGCTTTCCCTCAACTGTTCTTTTGCATTGTGACATGAAAAAACATCAGATGTTTAAATAGTCAACCAGAATCCTACCAGGGCCTCCAGCTGAAACTGAATCCTCCTCAATCTCCCAATCTGAGTTGAGTTAAAGATACATCCTCATCCAGAGTACTCCCAGAAGAATCCCACACATATACATAAAGAAGGATCTAGCCAAGCCTTCACTGGCTGTCATCTATCTCCAGGGAAAACATATTTCTCAATTCAGAACACAAGAACTGCAATAAAAAAAATCTGCTAATTTTAAAAGCCTATTTCTCAGCAGTCAAAGAATCTGGAACTCTTAACTAGAACAAAACACACCATATAGATACACTTGCTGGAGCTGCCATGAAACCAACTGGGGAACAGACAGGAAAAGTTTACTCAGTCTGACTGACGTATCATTATGTTTTCACATCATTTGAAAAGTAAATTTTTTAACCAAATATCCCCTTTAATGTACTCATACTTAACAGCGCAGACTGACAACATTTGCAGTCCTCTTCAGGGTTTCTATTACTTATAATCACTATCCAGGCCACCTGGCAGAGGTTCTCCCATCCAATCAGTCACTGAATGGAATTTATGTTCAAAACACCACTCTGTTGCACAGCTTGTGTGTGCTGGCCACCATTCTTTCAGCCTTAAGGCTCTCCTCCCTTCTGCTACAGCCAACCAAGCTGCTTATATGAAACCAAGAGAAGGAGCGAGAAGCTTTAAAAAGCTTCAAATGCCTCCAGGGTCCCAAAACTCCAAACCTCCATAAACTAACACTCTGCACCCTCCTAACAAATTTTACAATTCTGTTTTGCATTGTTAATAAAAATCTGCAGCTCAGTGAAAATCTGAGGACAACATAAAATAAACTGAAATTTACATCAAAATAAATACAACAAAGAATACTGTATTGATTGCATTGTTCATTTTCACATTTATTTCAAGCTGCTGCAGAATTTCTATTTGCTGCAGAATTCAGCACGGAAGCAAGAGGGAGGACCTTGCTGCAGTCTTCAGTTCCAGCTTAATGCAGGGTACACGAAGGCTTGTAGACAGGATTTGGAAAGTATCCATTGTGCCCATCTCAGCCATTCTGAAAACAGATAGGCAGGGAGTGCTAACTGCTCCATGCTGCTTATCTTAGCATTTTTTGAAGGGAAGGGATTCCCCAGGGTTTAGGAATATCTCTTTGGGGAGAAAAAGCTGACAGTCCTCAACAAAATGAGGCTTCTGTGGCTTTCTACTGACACTATACAAAAGCACTCCAACAGATTAAGTATTTGAGTATTCTGGGCACAAGGCGACCTTCTCAGTATGCAAGTTACTGGATTAGCTATAGGATTTCTGTTCTTGGCAATAGCTCTTAAATGAAAGGAGTGGCCCTGGTCACACTCAAGATGTTCCTATCCAGTTGTGAAAAGCAATCCCCGGAACAATTACACTATAACTATAACAAAGTCAGGGCGCTTCAAATTTCATTAGGGTCGTCTCTCCTGCTTCCTCCCTGAACCTCTCAAGAGTGCAAATCACTCCAAAAGGGGGCAGAGATAGGGTCATGGCCCTTTCCCAGCACTGGCCCACAGAGGAGATCATACATATCAGGTAGGAGGGAAACATACTGGACTCCTGAGTCAAACAGGCTCTCTGACCACAGTTCTGGGAGATATTTTTCTTAAGGTATTTATGATACAGACTAAGACACAATAAAACTATTAACTAAACAACGCAAACCGAGAGCCCAAACTCACCTAAAATGGAAGAAGCTAAAACAGATAATGACAAGCTGTTTGGTGCTGACATCAGAAATTGAAAATCTGTTCTGTTTCAGCATGAGATTACAGAGTATAGGAAAAGTAGAAAGGATGCTCTTTCTTCACACATCTGTCCTTTTCTAGCAAGGGACAATATTCCTTCTGAATATCAACCCCTGGCCCTGCAGATTTTGTATGGGTGAGCAAGGAAACTTGTTCTTCACATTTCCATCTCTCATACCGTCTTAACTAACATCCTCTATCCAGAAGTTACTTCTAGTATATTCAGAAAGTGCTCAGTTGAGAAGGAGCAGGAAAGAAGAAAAAGAAATCACATTCAAAGCTTTTAAGAGAGTGATGTGGATGAAATAGAAAGATTAAACTCAAAGCCATGTCAGCTAATAAAACCTACAGCAGCATCCAGAGGGAAATGCATACATATTTCCTTAGACAAGGTGGATGAGGTAATACCTTGTATCAAACCAAATTCTGTTGGTGAGAGAGACAAGCTCTCAAACTTGCACAAAGTTCTTTTTCAGGTCTACATATTTTCTGGTATTCATTTCCCTTTCTCATTTCTGTTTTACACTATTTGTTTACAGCCACCTGTTTCACTAAGCACTTCTCTTATCCTCAACTAGAAGGCTCTGTTCCCCATCTGGGACTCTTGATGATGCCTGGGATTAATCTCCAGGCAAGTGGAAATCTTGTGAAGACCCAGAGAGTGCACAAAAGAGTGGCAATCCCCCCACCCCACCCACAATTATAAGAACATACAGACACAACATTGGGGGCAAAAGAACAGACAAATATTAGTCAACCTGCATAATAGCCTTGCCAATGAAAGCACGCTGTCCTTGGACTAATCAAAAGTCCATAACAATACAGCAAACTCTAGGTGGAGGGAAGCCATTGACTAATATTGCAACAATCCAGATCTACACTGTTCTTTATTACATAGCAGCTTAAAGTCAGGAACTGAACTCTCTTAACCAAAAGGAGTGGCCTCTGGTTGCATTAAAGATGCCCCTGTCCAATTATGAAAAGTGTGGGTCATCTCTGTGGATATTCATATCCTAAAGCTACTTTTTAAAATCTACTTCTGGCATGAAGTTTTCACAACCCCTCTCTTGCCCTCCCCATGGCATCTTTTTACAGTAAGACTTTCAACATGATCCAGACTAGGGATGGGCAAACATTTTGGCCCGAGGGCCATTTCTGGGTATGGAAATTGTATGGTGGGCCATGAATGCTCATGAAATTGGGGTTGGGGTTCAGGAGGGGGTGAGGGTTCCGGCTGGGGGTGTGGGCTCCAGGGTGGGGCCAGAAAAGAGGAGTTCAGGGTGTGGGAGGGGGCTCTGAGCTGGGGCAGGGGGTTGGGGTGTGGGAGGGGTGTAGGCTCTGGATGGCACCTAGTTCAAGCAGCTCCCAGAAGCAGCAGCATGTCCCTCCTCCAGCTCCTATGCGGAAGTGTGGCCAGGCGGCTCTGCGTGCTGTTCTGTCTGCAGTTGCCGCCCCTGCAGCTCCCAGCCAATGGGAGCTGTGGGGGCGGTGCCCCCTGACTGCCTCTAAATGTAGGAGCTGGAGGGGGGGACATGCCACTGCTTCCGGGAGCCGCAACACATGCGTGGAGTGGCCCCTGACGCCGTTCCCCAGTGGGAGCTCAAGGGCCAGATTAAATGTGCTGGTGGGCCGGATGTGGCCCACGGACCGTAGTTTGCCCACCCCTTATCTAGATCAAGATAAGACCTTGGATTCAGGGGCTGGAGAGTAAAGGAGTCAGGTTTGAGCTTTGTGGATTAAATGACTGGCTGTGTTTTTCCTTCTCTAGCTCAACCCACTTCCTGCAGCCAACAAAGTGCAATATAGGGTAATAAATAGAAGTATCCTTAATCCTTGTTAATGGCATTGCTCCATATAGTGTTGGTCTTGAAGACATCAGTGAGCTTGCTCCAAGAGTGATAAATTCCTGCTGGCTTGGAGAGCGGAGTCCTCAAGTTCAGAATCTCTGGTAACACCTAATCTTTCTTGATAAAGTAATATTTCTCTCTAATCCTTTCTTCCAGTTGCATAGTCTCCTGCAGCAAGCTTTTCTTATAGTCATCTTTCCTTTTAACTCTGTCAAGGTTCTTTCCCCACTCTGAACCCTAGAGTACAGATGTGGGGACCTGCATGAAAACCCCCTAAGCTTATTTTTACCAGCTTAGGTTAAAGCTTCCCCAAGGTACAAACTATTTTACCTTTTGCCCTTGGACTTTATTGCTGCCACCACCAAGCATCTAACAAATATATAACAGGGAAAGAGCCTGCTTGGAAACGACTTTCCCCCCAAAATCCTCCCCAAACTCTATACCCCCTTTCCTGGGGAAGGCTTGATAAAAATCCTCACCAATTTGCATAGGTGAACACAGACCCAAACCCTTGGATCTTAAGAACAATGAAAAAGCAATCAGGTTCTTAAAAAGAAAAGAAAAAGTAAAAGAATCACCTCTGTAAAATCAGGATGGTAAATACTTTACAGGGTAATCAGATTCAAAACATAGAGAATCCCTCTAGGCAAACCCTTAAGTTACAAAAAGGACACAAAAACAGGAATATACATTCCATTCAGCACAACTTATTTTATCAGCCATTTAAACAAAACAGAAACTAACGCATATCTAACAAGATTATTTACTAAGTTCCAAGACTCCATTCCTTTTCTGTTCCTGGCAAAATCACCACACACAGAGAGAGAACCTTTGTTTCTCCCCCCCACCCCCAGCTTTGAAAGTATCTTGTTTCCTCATTGGTCATTTTGGTCAGGTGCCAGCAAGTTTATCCTAGCTTCTTAACCCTTTACAGGTGAAAGGGTTTTTCCTCTGGCCAGGAGGGATTTAAAGGTGTTTACCCTTCCCTTTATATTTATGACAAGCTCTTTCATAATTCATCTACTGCTTCTCTCTCTTTTGATTCTCTTCCATTTGCTCCTATTCCTCTTCATCTATTTTGCAAACCAGATCCACTTTTTGTAATATGGAAATACAGGTGGGTGCAGCAAAGGCAGAGAAAAAGCTGAAACAATTCTAGTGTGTATATTAAAAACATATTATATGAAGTTTTACACCCCACCCCCCTGGTGTTTGTGTTTTGTTTTGTTTTTGTAAGGACTCTCTTGTTTTCTCTCGTTAATGACTCAGAGAAGGCTTGCCAACCCCTCTAGAATGTTTTAGAAAAATTCTTCCAATTATCTTCCTGATATGGAAGAGTGAGAGAACATCAAAAGTGCCATGAAACAAAACATGGCATTTGATCAGCCTGTGGCAGGGGAAGAGAGGACACAGCTAATTGCCCCTCTTCCTTGCATTTCCTTTTTAAGAACTCTCAGGAGAACTGGACTACCATTCCATATCCTACCTCAGATCACAAGCAGTACATCCATATCTACATGTGTAAATACTGCTACTCTTGTACTTTTACTCACAGCATTTGGAAGACTTACATGTAGAAGGTCAGGATTATGCATAGCCCAGTAGCATTAATTCTGCAGAAGAGCTGCCGGACCAAAACGGTGGTGTGAAAAAAATGCTCAGCCTGCCCCCACATTAAAGCGTCTGTGGGAAGGAAATAGTAAGGGAAGAGGGCAGAGAACCTACACTTTGAGCTTCTCTGTTCCAAACAACAGCAATTTTTTAACATGAGTTTTAAATTTAATATTTTCACTTCCTAGAACTAACATAATTTTACAAAGCTGAACACACTGTTACTGTTTACATGGAGTTAGATTGGTTTTTACCACATGAAAAGCACACCCAAACTATCTATTCAAAGAGTGAGAGAGAGAAAGAGAGATCAGACAGTGGGGGGAAAAGGGTAAGAAAAGATGAACAGTCATTTCCTCCTGAATAAGCAATTATCTAAAACTAGAAATGCCTTGTTAAGATGATGAGTTAAGGGTTCAGGCAAAATTAGTGAAACACAAACTGAAGTCTGCAGGTAGCCTTTGTGAATGTTGGCTTTGGTCATTTGCCACAGTTGAGATCTAGGTGTATTTTGCTCACAGAAGCAGGAGGCTGGAGTTTTTACTCAAAATGTTCCAACATCCTTGTGAAATTTCACAAGGATCTCAGCGGAAATACTAAAATATGCTCTTTTCATGGAAATGCACTCGATCAGTAAGGGACGGGGACAATGCAGCCATTCTGCTCAGTGGCTGCTGTAGAACAAAGACCAGGGGGAGGAGGAAAGGAAAAATAATTCAACTTGTGCTGTAACTTCAAGTGCTGTCCCTATGGCCGCTCCACTTTAGGTCCATATACACCCATGTGCTTTTGATCAGAAATTTTTGGTAGCAATGTATGTTTTGCCTGTGCACAAGTCCTACAGATCCTCATGCCCCATACCGAGGCTACGTAGGGCTGCATAGGCGGACCACCCTTCGTTCCTTCTCTACCACAAAGCCCACAGAGGCGGCTCCAAAGCAGAGTGGAGGAGGGCGGGGAGCGGAACACCCACTGAGGGACACATCTTGAAGAACTCCAGTTACTGCACAAAGGGAGTAATCTCTCCTTCAAGCAATGTCCCTGTGGGTGCGCCACTTTAGGTGACTCCCTAGCAGTACCCCTTTAAAGGGGTGGCAGCTTCAGAACAGAGTCCATCGCTGAAGAAAGAACTGCGTTGCCTATTGCAGCTTCTAATCTTGCTGCATGAATTAAGCCACAGCACATGGAAATTGTGGGCACTGAGGACCATATTGCAGTCCTGTAGTTTTCAGCAACTGGAACATCTTTGAGTAGGGCTACAGATTAGAATGTGATCTAGTAGAGTGTGCAGTCACTCTTGGGGAGGTCGAACCTCAAGGAACCCATAACAGGCAATAATGCATCCAGAGATCCCTTTAGAAAGCCTTTGAGTGGAGACAGGCAATCCTGTAGACCTATCTTCAGTGGAAACAAAGCGTTTGGGGGGGGGGGGTCTTCCTGAGAGGCCTCATTCTGCCCAAGTAAAAGGCTAACAGGCTCTTAACATCTAGAGCAGAGATTCTCAATCAGGGGTCCAGGGCCCCCTGTGGGGCTACGAGCAGGTTTCAGGGAGTCCTCCAAAATAAACCAGAGAGCAAGGCTGGTGTTAGACTCACTGGGGCCCAAAGGCAGAAAGCCAAAGCCCAAGCTCCGCCATGTGGGGCTGAAGCCAAAACCTGAGCAATTTAGCTTCACGTGGCCCCCCATGGCTTGGGACCCTGGGTAATTGCCCTGCTTGCTACCCCCTAACACCAGCCCTGGCTTTTAATCTACTGGTTATGCAGAAAAACAGTTGCTGTAGCACAGGTGGGCCACAGAAAAAGGTTGAGAACCCCCATCTAGAGTATGAAGAGCCAACTCCTGTATAGACTGATGACACTAAGAAGAAAAAAAGGAAGATGAACAGTTTGGTTGATAGGAAATTCAGAGGACAGCTTAGATAAGAACTTTGGATGAGGTCGCAAAGATATTTTCTCCTTGGGGATGGAAGGAAAGGGAGCATCTGCCATTAAAGCCTCCATCTCCCTAACCCTTTCTGCAGAAATGATGGCCACCAAAAAGGCAATCTTCATAGACGGATGTAGCAGCAAGCATGTAATCAATGGCTCAAAGGGCTGTTTCATGAGAGGTTAAGAACCAGGTTGAAATCCCAATGTGGAGCAGGGGCTCCAATCTGACGAAAAAGATTGATAAATCCTCTGAAGAATTCTCAGTGTGGTTGGATGAGTGAATACCGAGCAGCCTTCTAACAACGCTTGGAAAGCTGTTATTTCCGCTAAATGAACCTTGATGGAACTCATAGAAAGGCCGGAATTTTTTAATTCCAACAGGTAAACCAAGATTAAGGAAAGAGACAACTGGATAGGAGAAAAATGGTGCTGGTTATATGAAATGTGTTATATTTTCGCCATTTTTGAAGGCAAGTATTCCTAGTAAATTCCTTTCTGCTATTTATCAGTATCTTTTGTACTTCTGATGAACATGTGGTCTCTAGTCCCAAGAACCATTGCAGAATCAGGCTTCTAGTTACAGGACATTCAAATGGAGCCTCCAATCTGCATCCTGAGACAACAATCAAGGTTTGATCAGGAGCTGCTATGGATGGCAAGAGGTGAGATAGATGGGGTAAGGAAACCAAACTTGTCATTTTGATTGCACCAACTTGGCCAAGACTTTGGCCTGGTTCTGTCTAATCTTGATAAGGAACTTTAAGAGCAATGGAATTGGAGAATATGCATAAAAATACCCTTAATCCATGTAATTAGGAAAACATCTTCAGATCGGGGATCGAGCCCCCATCTGGAACAGAATTTCCTGCACTTTGTGTTGGCTCCTATGGCAAGAAGGTCGATGTCTGGAAATCCCCAAGATAGGAATACTTTGTTGAAGACTTGAGTCCAACTCCCATTTGTAATTTAGGGAGAAATATCTGCTCAGGTCACCTGGCATGGTGTTTTGTACACTCAAGAGGTAAGAAGCCGAGACCACTATCCGATTGGCTATGCAGCAGTTCCAAACCTTTATCACTTTGGTGCAGATTGAAGGGGAATGCGCTCCACTTTGATGATTAATACATGCATGCTATGTTGTCGGTCATGATCCTGATGGACTTGTTTTTGACTAGGGGAAGAAAGTGGAGGCAAGCATTTCTGACTGCCCTTAATTCCAACAGATTGATGTGCAAGTGCTGTTCCTGTTGTGACCATTTGCCTTAGACAGTGTGAGGGATCAAACTTGCTCTCCATCCAACGTCTGACGTTAATATGATTGTATGGGGATTCTGGCTGAACAGGATTCCTGAACGAACTTTGGATGGATTAATCCACTAGGTGAGTGACTGTAGGACCTGTTTGGGTACAGGTACATGCTTGTTGGGTACATAAACAATCTGAGCTATTCCTGGAGACATCAAAGATGAAATCTGGCATTTTGTGTCATAAAAACACAAGCTGCCATGTGTCCCAGAAGTTGCAGACACGTCCTTGCTGGAACTTGAGGGCTGAACTGCACTCTGTATAAGATTCTTTAGAGCAAGAAATCTGTCCGAGGGAGATAAGCTCCACCCATTATCGAATCCAGATGAACTCTTATAAAGAATAATTGTTGTATTGGGGTTGTCAAGTGGCTCAAGAGCATGAGTATCAACCATAGGGTAGACTGTTAAGAAGCAGGGCACACCCCCCAAATTGGTTGTCAATTCTATACTTAGATTTCTCCAACGAAGTATTAAGTGAAAACTCCTCTGGCACTTTAACAGCCTAATCACAGAGTTTCAGGCAGACTGGAGTATCCAAAGGGACTATCTCGCCACCTAGGCACGCTTACCTTTGTGATAGATGGTCCCTTATAACAAAAATCACAGCAATATTCAGGTTACTCCCAGTTTCACAAGACCAGTCATTTACCCCAGGTCAATTGCACCCTATATCTTACACTAAAGACAAAACTTGTAGCCAATCCCATAATAAAGTAACTAAAGATTTATTAACTAAGAAAAATAAATGAGAGTTATTTACAAGGTTAAAGCAGGTAAACACACACACACACACACACAAATGAGTTACAGTCTTAGTTTTCAAAAGGTAATAGAAGTTTCTATAATAAGCAAGCTCTATATGTCCTTCGAGGTAGCTCATGCCAAGCACTGGGGATCTTTTGCTTACACTTAGTAACCCTTGCCCCTCAGATTCCAAGCAGAATAAAGACAGTTCCTTCTTGTTAGAGATTTTTATCTCCCTTCCCACAAAGTTCAAGCTGACGTGATGAGTTTACATGCATGTCTCCTCTTCATTCCAGGTGACCGATGTGGGGAGAGAGAGAAAGAAATCCAGTTAACAAAGTCTTTGTTATGTGATGTTCCACAATGGCTCATTTGGTTTCAATGGGTCTTCTTGATGGGCAGGACCTAACACCTTCTGTAGGAAGCCTGCATTTTACATTAATTAGTGCTTCTTTCCTGTTTGATTACTTACACAATCACAAAGGATTACAATGCAAACACTTAATGTCACCTTATAACATGTGGTACAGATATTATAAGTGAGATTGATACATTCAGCATCCTACAAGCGTTTCATAAAGACTAAACACATTCTTATAAACTTAATATCTATTTTAACAATACTAATACACAGGTGAGACACATTGGTTTCCAGCTATGTATTAGGTTTCAGAGTAACAGCCGTCTTAGTCTGTATCCGCAAAAAGAACAGGAGTACTTGTGGCACCTTACAGACTAACAAATTTATTTGAGCATAAGCTTTCGTGGGCTACAGCCCACTTCATCAGATTGCATAGAATGGAGCATACAGTAAGAAGATAGATGTGTGTGTGTGTGTGTATGTATATATATATATATATATATATACATACACACACACACACACACATACACATATATATATATATACACACACACATACACACACAGAGAACATGAAAAGGTGACGTAAGAGGCTAATTAATTAAGATGAGCCAGTATCGGCAGGAGAAAAAAAACTTTTGTAATGATAATCAAGATGGCCCATTTAGACAGTTGACAAGAGGGTGTGAGGATACTTAACATGGGCAAATAGATTCAATATGTGTAATGACCCAGCCACTCCCAGTATCTATTCAAACCCAAGTTAACGGTATCTAGTTTGCATATTAATTCAAGCTCAGCAGTTTCTCATTGGAGTCTGTTTTTGAAGCTTTTCCGTTGCAAAATTGCCACCTTTAAATCTGTTACTGAGTGGCCAGAGAGGTTGAAGTGTTCTCCTACTGGTTTTTGAATGTTATGATTCCTGATGTCAGATTTGTGTCCATTTATTCTTTTGGGTAGAGACTGTCCGGTTTGGCCAATGTACATGGCAGAGGGGCATTGCTGGCAAATCATGGCATATCTCACATTGGTAGATGTGCAGGTGAACGAGCCCCTGATGGCATGGCTAATGTGATTAGGTCCTATGATGGTGCCACTCGAATAAATATGTGGACAGAGTTGGCATCGGGCTTTGTTGCAAGGACAGGTTCCTGGGTTAGTGTTTTTGTTGTGAGGTTGCTTCAGGTTGGGGGGCTGTCTGTAAGCGAGGACTGGTCTGTCTCCCAAGATCTGTGAGAGTGAGGGATAATTTTTCAGGATAGGTTGTAGATCTTTGATGATGCGCTGCAGAGGTTTTAGTTGGGGGCTGAAGGTGACCGCTAGTGGCATTGTGTTATTTTCTTTGTTGGGCCTGTCCTGTAGTAGTTGACTTCTGGGTACTCTTCTGGCTCTGTATTAGTCAGTGTTCAGCTGAGGTCTCGGGGCCTTGATAAGAGCTGGCACCTGATCTGCCAGCGTCACAGTGGTCAAGATTAATTTCTCAAGATTTATCTGCATGCCTAGACTTCAGAATAGTAAAGCTGTTTGAACTGCCAACCATACCTCCTGATACAACTGACCCTTGGGGAGCCAATTGTCAAGGTAGAGAAAAGACTTATTCCTAGACAACAGAGGTAGGCAGCTATGACCACCATGATTTTTGAGAACAACCTTGGGGTGGATGACAGGCCAAAGGGTAGGATCTGGTCCTAGTAATGATTGTGATTGAAAGTGAAATGAAGAAATCTTTTGTGAGAAGGATGAATCGCTATGTGGGAGTAGTCATCTTTGAGGTCAAGGGTCGCAAACCAGTCCATTAATTCCAGGGAGGGAACTGTAGCCGCTAGGGACTCTATTCTGAATTTTAGATATCTGACATGCCTAATATTGGCCTCCAACCCTCATCTTCCTTGGGTATGAGAGCATATCTTGAATAGAATCCTTTCCCCCTGTGTTGAAGTGGGACTGGCTCTAGGGGGTCCTAGACTTAGGAGTGATGAGATCTCCTGTGTTAGCAACTGCCCGTAAAAATGGTCCCTGAAGAGTGACAGGGAAGGAAGTTGAAAGGGCAGGGTGGAAGGAAATTGGATTGTATAACCTGAAGTAACAACCTCCACTACCCATTTGTTTGATCTTATGGGCTCCCAGCTTGATGAAAGAGAAAGAGGCAGTGTCCAAATTGAGGAATGGGGGCTGTCTTGTGCAGCTGATAAAACCTGGTCATTGGGTAGTCTGGATTCTCAATCAAACCATCAAAACTGGCATTTAGACAATGTTGCAGGCTGGGATAAAGCAGCTGAGGTAGTTGCAGGCTTTTTCTTTGCAAACCTTGACCTCTTAGCCAGTGGTTCCAGTAGCCTACGGAAGGTAGAAAATTGAGCCAGGTGGGGATCTTTGTGCCAATTGAGACCTGCTATATTTCCATTTGTTTGGAAACATCTCTATCCCTAATGACCTAATTATTGCCCTTCAGTTCTTTATGGTATGAAGAGAGTTGTCCATGGAATCTGCAAACAGCTTCTGGCCACTGAAAGGTAAATCTTCCACAGTTGATTGCACCACCTGTGGAAATCTGAACTAAAACCAGGAAGCTCACCTCATCACTACTGTTGAGGAAGTAGACATAGCTGCAGTGTCTACTGCACTAAGTGAAGTCTGCCGTGAAGTTTTAGCCAAAAGCTGACCCTTCTTTATTATGGCACTGAACTATTCTCAATGTTCCTGTGGCAAATGGTCAATAAAAGCATTAAACTTCTCATAGTTCAGGTAGTCATATTTTGACATCAGCACCTGGTGGGCAGCTATTCTGAACTGAAGTGCTGCTGATGAATAGCTCGTGTGATCAAACAGGTCCAGATACATCTGGTCCTTATTATAAGGGGTGGCTTTTTGAGTATGCAACCTGCCCCTTTCATTGACTGTATTTACGACCAGAGAGTTTGGTGCTGGATGAGAAAATAAAGACTCAGAATCCCTGACCAAGAAATAGTTTTTGTTGTATTTTTTTTCTTTTAAAACATCAGCCCTTCAGAATGTAGGGAGGCACATGATGGAGTATGCCAGACTTCATTAATGGCAGTGCCACTTGTGCTGAGGAAGAAGTGTGCAGCAGCTTGTGATGGGAATCCTGGACTTCTTCCAGGGGAATTTGCAGAGTGTTAGCAACCTGTTTCATCAGGTCCTGGACTCTCCAATCAAAGGTGCAGGGGCGCATGTGCAACTAAATGTAGCACCCACAGAACAAAAATATCTAGTCCTGTCAAACTGTTCACCTGGAGTGAGAACGTGCCTGGAAGACACTGGCCAGTGCAGGAGGTGGTAGAGATGCACTGCCTCAGGAGGATCTCTGGGAGGGATTGTGCCTCAGGCAGGCATAATCCCTCCTAGAACTTCAGGGAACACAGGAGCAGTATTCACACTACACCATGCTTTGGATGGTGCAGACTGCTCCCCACTAGTTCATCAGGTCAGTGCCACAGGCCAATGTGTGTGTGAGGTGGCTAACCTCTTGAGAGCCTTAAGAAGTAGTCCCTGTGCTTAGAGGAATATAGGGACCACTACTGTGTCTAATCCTTGGTTCCTTGCACCATTCCCCCTCACTTCCATTTGGGATGGGGGAGTGGGAAATGAGAAGATGTATACATATGAAATAGTGGGACAAGACTGTACAACTTTCTCTTGTATATGCAATGTTTTCTTTTTGGCAACTGGTAAACACCTCCTCAAACAAAGGATGAATTATGGATTAAGACTGCTAAACAACATATTCTTGTGCAATTTGATTCTTTTCTACAGGCTGTGACTCCTTGATACAAAGTTATCTCTGAGCTGTTTCCTTCTACCTTTTAGGGCAGGACAATATCAAAGACTTTTGCCAACATATGATTTTTTAAATTAAATTTTTATACCAGTAAAAGCCCTAGCATAGGGGCAGTTACACAAGCAACATCTCCTCTAAGAGTGTTTTAGTGGTACAAGTTTCAGAGTAGCAGCCGTGTTAGTCTGTATTCGCAAAAAGAAAAGGAGTTCTTGTGGCACCTTAGAGACTAACCAATTTATTTGAGCATAAGCTTTCATGAGCTACAGCTCACTTCACTGGATGCTCACAAAAGCTCATGCTCAAATAAATTGGTTAGTCTAAGGTGCCACAAGTCCTCCTTTTCTTTTAGTGGTACAACTATACCAGCAAATCTATTCTACTATAGGTTAGGCCTTAAGACGAATCGGAAGTCATATAATGGGGGAAAAGCATGTCCTCTTCATTCTGCATGAATCTAGTAATACAGCAGTCCTGTGCATGTCATACAAGCAACACAACATGCACACTGAGACCTCATGAGAAGGAAGGATGAAATCAGTTGATATGACACAAATTCAGTTATGCAAAACTGATTTCAATCACAACATAGCAACAGTTATATTTGCTATGCAGCTAGTCTTTACTCCCTACAAAACAATTCTAACATATGCAATTTTCAAGCTTATACAGAGTTCTTCTTCAAGTCTGGGAAAGGTAAACAGAGTACCTTTCCCAAACCTAAAGAGCAGCTCTGTGTAAGCCTGAAAGCTTGGTCTCTTTCACCAACAGAATTTGATCCAATAAAAGATATTACCTCACACACTTTGTCTCTCTAACATCACTCTATATTTAATATGGACATTTTCCACACCTGTCATCATCAAATTGGATTGCTGTAGTATGCTCTATACTAGTCTGCCGTTGAAAACTGCTTACCTTGGAGGTGACAGAAAATGTAAAAGCCTGCTTGCTTTGCAGTGTTAGCCACAGGGAGCGTATTATACTGGTGCTCCAAAGACTTCTTATTCACTTCTGAGTGCAATTAAAAGGTATTCACAGCAATTATTATATTGTCTGGGTTCTAGCTACAACAGACCAACCCTTTCGCAAAGGGAGGCTGAGACAGCCAAGATCAGCTGACATGCACTCACTCATTGTCCCTAGATTTGAACATCTCAAAAAGAATGGTTACTTACCTTATTGTTAAAAGGAGGACTTGTGGCACCTTAGAGACTAACCAATTTATTTGAGCATAAGCTTTCGTGAGCTACAGCTCACTTCATCGGATGCTGTAGCTCACGAAAGCTTATGCTCAAATAAATTGGTTAGTCTCTAAGGTGCCACAAGTCCTCCTTTTCTTTTTGCGAATACAGACTAACACGGCTGTTACTCTGAAACTTACCTTATTGTTGTGCAGTGGTAGGCCACGTGCCAGCTCCACGTGTCAGGCTTCTTATAGATTTGTTGACCAGCAGGGTCCATTAGGGCTGCACATGTACCCCAAGCTTTCTCATGCACCCCCACCCAAGGGCATAAAGGGCGGAGTGGGCCCAACTATCCCTTGGCCAATACAGAATTCCAGAAGAGGAAGATGGGTTGTCCACATGGATTCCACAATCCATTTCAAAGAATGAGTACTTTATGGTAAATAACATTTTTCTTCAAGTGACTGTCCACCTAGATTCCACTCTTGGTGACTAATAAGCAGTTGTCTGTTTGCATAGAGATGTGTACTAGAAGTTCTTCTTAACCAATGACTGCAGGACAGTCGCTACCAAAACAGAATCTGATCTGGTAGCCTCTGCCAAATAGTTTCTTGTAAATGTGATTGAGCTTCATGCAGCTGCCCCACAAATTTCAAATATAGGGACTGTCACAGTAACAGGGCTGGCTGCACTTCTGTCCACTTTCTGGTCATTTTGAATGCAACCTCTCAGGTGTCAGGCCTTGTGCCTTTACCTATCCCAGGATGGATTTCCACAATTCTCACATTCTTAGACAGGGCCCTGGGCTACGTTACCCAGTACTCTCACCCTAAAAGTCCAAATGAGTTCAGACACTTGCTGTTCCTCTCTTTAGCAGTCTGACTGGTATACCATGACAAAACATCTTTCTTAACATAAAAATATTGTTTATTTTAAACCATGGGGAAAAGCCCTGTAGAAAAAAAGGATTTTAAAACACAAGACTTAAAACGCTGCAGACTTACTATCCCTTGATAACCATGGGGAGGCCTAACTTCTTCAGACACCCCAGATGGTTCTGTCTCTGAGCCTGGTTCCCCCCAAAACTACCCCCCACCCTTGAATGAGAGAGTCTAATTCCTGCTATCCTTCTTTTGAAATCCTGGTCCTTTTCTTATCCTGGCTTATCTTGAGCCATTTTTGCTTTCCTGCTTCCTCCACCCCCTTATTAAGATAACCTATTATATTCAAAATATAAACATCTCAATAACCAGGTCAATGTAGACTGTTATTAATTTCTTAGAGTAGCTCCGAATTCATCACAAGGACATTTTTCAAACAGGCAGCAAAGATAGCCAGAATGAGCTCTAATGCAGCTAGCTGGATCTAACATGTTCTTATATAGTTGGAAACTCATTCTGATAATATTTAACTGTAAGGCAATATTCTCATGACCCTTTTATAAAACAAAAAGCCACAAGGAGTCTAGTTTGAGCCCCATCTGCCCTTTATGTCCTTGGGGACCCAGGGGACACTTTTACACCAAAAATGGAATTCATGTAGACAATCACTCAAGGAGCAGGGTGTTTTTAATTCATGGCCATATGCACTGAAATTCAGTTATCCCGTTGGTCTCACAGTCCAAATCTGTTGAAGTTTAGCCCACCACGTGAATCTTTTGCCTGAGGAATAATGGTGGGTCACTTAGGTACAAGTGATCATGGACTTGATCACATTTGTTATGTGTAAACAGAATAAAGTCCAAACCAGTAACATATACACTTGTTGCTTTATAAGGCCAATTCCACCAAGCTGAAAACAATCAGGAGTCAAATCCATTGAGAGAATAATTTAAACAGAAAATGTGAATGATAATTGGGAATTGTTTAAGAACATTTTACTACATGCCCAAAAAGCACACAATCCCACAGTTGTGAAAGGGAGCCACACTGGTTAAAAACACAGCTGGGCTTGGGGGGGGGAAGTAAAGGTGGCTATAAAAAAAATAACACTCCCCTCCACCATCCCACATACATAACATATGGAAGAAAGAGGAAACTGGTAGTAATAACTATAATCCAGTACCTAGAGAATGGGAGAAAATGGACAAGGAAAGCAAAAGGACATAAGGAGAAATCTATAGCCAGCAGACTTAAGGACAGTAAGAAAGAGGGTTTTTTTTAAATGTTATATCAGGGGAAAAAACTAAAACTAAGACCACCCCAACAAAATATAGCAACCACAAAGAATGTGCCAACAAAGAGTTTTCAATTGTACTCCTGTATCTGCCTCTGATCTTTCACCTGAGAAGTAGCGAAGGCAGTTGAAAGAAGACAGGGCAGTATGAACCATAAGCTGAGAAAATCAGGAGAAAAAGATGTTTTGCAGAGTGATTCTGGAGCTAGTGTAGCAAACGGTGAATCCATGCAATTTAGCAGGTATCATTAACTCTAGACCAAGACATCAAGTTGTAGGTGCTGGATTAATTTGCTGTCACAACACTGGAGGAAGTTAGGAAGGAGTGAACATAAAGCAAGCAGGAATTAAAAAATAAACAAAAAACAGATTTGGTGGCTCTCCCACCCCATTCCTCCATGTCTACAGAAGACTACAGTGCTCTTGACAGTGGAAGTGGGGACTCCACTGGTGACTTGGGGAGGGTCACATTCTTGTGGCTGGACTGGCCACCAAGGGAGCCATGAAGGGAAGCTTGTGCTGCCAGACTACACTGAAACCATATATGCAATCTAGTCCCATAGCTATCTACATTAAAAGCCACCACAGGGGCATGGAAGGAAACTGGTGGTTCCACAGAAACATGCAGTGGAGGGAGACAGTGCCATTCAGGGTCATGCATCTTTGCCCACTCCTTCTCTTTTCATCACCTAGTCGGATATCCCCTCCTCCCTACAGGTTGCAATCTAACCAACAATTAGTGGATTAATGAACTGGACTTTTGCCTGGGACACAGGCTGAAATGTAAATTAAGTCCCAAGTGAAATATATTTTTTGCCTCAGCCTAGTTCCTAAAGAACTTTAATCTAGATCTCAAAACCACCACACAATACTGCATTATTTGCTCTGCTTATTGAGGACAGATGCCTTAAGATAATAGCATGAACATTCCAAATTTGGAATGTTGGGGTCAATTTGCTTCCAGTATCATTTGGAAGACACAATTACCTGTAAAGAAATACAAGGAAATGACAACAGAAGGGATCCAATGTTTGAAAAATAAGAGGACAACAACAAGCTAGAAACAAAAAAGTTTTATAGTTTAGTCCAAGGATAGAAGAGCTAAAGGCTGGCAATAGATCTCAAAATGGTACATCTAGTCCAGAGGTGGGCAAACTATGGCCCGTGGGCCACATCCGGCCCGCAGGACCCTCCTGCCCGGCCCCTGAGCTCCTGGCCCAGGAGGCTAGTCCCTAGCCCCTCCCCTGCTGTTCCCCCTTCCCCACAGCCTCAGCACACCGCGCCGCCGGCGCAATGCTCTTAGGGGCCAGGCAGTGCAGTTACAGAGCTGCAGCCTGACCCGGTGCTCTGGGCGGCATGGCTGTAGCACCGCCAGCCACTGGTGCTCCAGGCAGCACGGTAAGGGGGCAGGGAGCAGAGGGGGTTGGATAGAGGGCAGGGGAGTTGGGGGAGGTGGTCGGGGGCAGGAGTGTGGATAGGGGTCGGGGTGGTCAAAGGGTGGGGAACAGGGGGTTGGATGGGGCAGGAGTCCCAGGGGAACCATCAGGGGGTGAGAAGCAGGGTGGGGCCAGGCCATGCCTGGCTGTTTGGGGAGACACAGCCTCCCCTAACCGGCCCTCCACACAATTTTGGAAACCCGATGTGGCCCTCAGGCCAAAATGTTTGCCCCGATCTAGTCTCACTCCCCAAAAGACAGTATTTCCATCCCTACTGGAATAGCAGCAGAACATTGCACAAACGGAAAATAAAGAAAAATATAAGACGTGTTCAAAAGGATGTGGAGAATGATACAATCTATGGAATGTCCAACTGGGCCAAGATAGGCATCCATTTTAGGCAAAAGAGGGAAGAATTGGTTTTTTTGCAAAAAAACCAGCTCATGTTCAGGTGGATTTGATCAGATCAATTAATAGAAAATGCTTGATTAATTTATGCATTAATGTATTAATTATAATTAATAGCAGCAATGATCATTTATAATATATTAACAAACAAACAAACATATTGATTTATTATAAATTTAGCTTTATATAAAGGTGCATGTCACCATCATATCTAGACATATTTCACTGAAACCATCCAGTCTCAGTGCTATTATACTACAGGTAAAAGAAGTACTTATCAGCATGAAGAACAGTATTATTCATTGAGAGCTAAAGTGAATTTTTAATTTGAACCTTTGAATGATGCAAAACCCCCCATCCTCAAACACTGCAATGTAAGTATTGCACTATTAGGGGGTACCTCTTCCTGTTATAATAGTCAATCTAGCGGATCAGAAAGTGTTCCAGCACATGTGATTTGAAGAAACTGTCAAATGCATATTTTATTACCTTGAATATCTGAGTTTGACATGCTATTTGAGCTACTTAATATAATATACAGGCTGTAACAGACAAAGAAAATTTTACCAGTGAAATGACTAAGAAATTCCTGTGTACTGGTTGCCAGAATGCCTAGAAGAGTCATCTTTTACAGAAGCTTTCCAGGTAGGGTTTTTGGTGTGCCATTTTCACACCCCTCCCCTCTGATCAAACAAAATGTTCTTTCTAAGGTAAATGCTCTTCCCCCCCATCTGCCAATATCCTGAATCCCTATATTGGAGCCTGTATGGCCAGGCCTGCTTTGAACCCCTCAATTTATAGAACATCCTCTGCATAACAGTGAGCACTCTAAGACACAAAGTTAAAGAGAACAGGAGTACTTGTGGCACCTTAGAGACTAACAAATTTATTTGAGCATAAGCTTTCGTGGGCTACAGCCCACTTCATCAGATGCATAGAATACATTTTTTTGCAGATACAGACTAACACGGCTGCTACTCTGAAAGTTAAAGAAGCGCAAGATTATGAAGGTCTGAGAAAACAAAGAAAGCATTTCAGGTGATGTTACAGTTTTCATCTCTTCTGTATGCTTATATAAACGTATCACCAAGTTGGGCTCCGATCCCATCAGATTTCGGAAGCCAAATAGGGTTGGGTCAAGTCAGTACTTGTATGGGAGACCTCAAAGGAAAATTCATGTGCTGTAGAAAGCGATAATCATTCAGTCGCTGATTCTTGAATCAGTACTAAAGGAATGCCACAGCAACACATTATGAGATTGCGTTGGAGGAGGTCTCACCCCTTGGATAAAACACAAAACAGAGGTCCTGACCACGTGTGGTTAGCTTCTATGGCAGTTTTCATGAAAGAAAAACATTTATACTGCATCCTCCACAACAATGTCACAGAGCATCTGATAACTAAACTCAATCAAATTATCAGCACTGAGGCCTGGTCTACAGTACGAGGTTATTTCAGAATTAGCTGAGTTAATTTGAAATAAAACTGATTCTGTTCACATGACCAAACCGTTTTTTTCGATTCAAAGGGCTCTTTAATCCGGTTTCTGTACTCCAGCTCGGCAAGTGGAGTACCACTAAAATAGAGATTGCAGTTCTGGGTTATAGGGTACTGTGGACGCAATTCGACGTTACTGGCCTCCGGGAGCTATCCCAGAATGCTCCCTTGTCCGCTCTGGACAACACCGTCAACTCCGATGCACTAGCCAGGTAGGCAGTAAAAGCCCCGGGAACTTTGGAATTTCATTTCCTGTTTGGTCACCGTGGTGAGTTCATGAGTACAGGTGACCATCAGCACAGTCCACCATCACAGGTGACCATGCAGAGTCCACCATCACAAGAAACCACGCAGTCCTGGATTCGCAGATGAGCTCCAGCATGGTCCAAACGGGAGGTACTGGATCTCATTGCATGTTGGGGAGATGAATCTGTTATGGCAGAACTAAAGTTCCAAAGAAAGAAACTCAAATACGTACGCTAAAGACTCCAGGGCCATGACGGAAAGAGGCTACTCCAGGGACACGGAGCAGCGTTGTACAAAAATCAAGGAGCTCAGGCAAGCGTACCAAAAAGCCAGGGAGGTCAACGGGCACTCTGGGTCATAGCCCCATACATACCGCTTCTACCGTGAGCTGCATGCAATTATGGGGGGTGACGACACCACTACCCCACCACTGTCCGTGGACACCTGCAAGGCGAGAGTTGTATGGAGCAAGGAGGAAGATTTATTGGAGGAGGAGGAGGAGGAGGAGGATGACGACAGTGCACAGGCGGCAAGTGCCAGGAACTATTCTTAACACTGGAGCCAATAGCCTCCCCCCACTCCCAAGGCAGGCTCCTGGACCATGACCCTGGAGAAGACACTTCTGGTGAGGGAGAGCCTGATTGGAGCCATGTGGCGAGGGTTGGGGGAAACCCAGCCGCACTGGGCTGTTCGCGTTTAGTTTAAAGGGCTCATCCCTGCTCAGAGCCTCATCAGAGCCATGCGGTGGGTGCGGGGGTTGTGTGAAACGGTCATCGCAGAGACCCCGCAGGCCCTCCTTTTATATGGCAAACCCACCAGGCATTGCTTGCTATGGGAAAGGGGGCCCGGCAGTTTGAAAGCATTTAAATGAATGTGGAAGAAGCAGAACCCTGCGTGCCCCTAGGGCTTACCATGGCTGCCTGCAAGCTGAATTCTGTTGCCCGGCCGCGTGTGATGGCTTACTCACACCAAAGTGGCAGGCACTTCAGTATAAGAGGCAAAATGCGACCTTGTACAGAAAGAACATGTGCTGTGTACTATGAATTGCTTGTTTCACTGAGAAAGCGTGTCCCCTTTGTTCTCTAAAATGTATCTTTTAAAATACTACCCTCCCTTTTCCTCCTCCCATAGGAGCAAATGTTTCAACACCCCTATCTATTCCGTCCCAGAGGCTGGTCCAGATTAGAAGGCGGAAAAAAACGAACTCAGGACGACATGTTTGCTGAGCTCATGCAGTCCTCCAGCAATGACAGGGCCCAGCTGAATGTGTGGAGGCAAACAATTGCAGAGTCCCGTAAAGGGTTCAATGAACATGAAGAGAGGAAGGACTCACGCGATGAGAGCAGGCAGGATGCTATGCTCAAGCTCATGGGGGAGCAAACTGACAGGCTCTGCTGTATGGTGGATCTAATGTGACAGCAAGACCACAGACTGCTGCTGCAACCCCTGTATAACCGCCTTCACTCCTCCCCAAGTTCCACAGCGTCCTCAGCCAGACGCCCAAGAACACGGGGGGAGGCTATGGGGACCCAAACACACAACCCCAGAGGATTGCACAAGCACCAGAAGGCTGGCATATGATAAATTTTGATTTGGTTTCTGGACTTGTCCTTCCTTCCTCCTCCACCTCCATAACCGAATCCTCCCCCCGCCGGTCTACCTTCTCATTTTTCTCAATGTGTTGTGCAATAAATAATAAAGAATGGTTTTTAAACAATTGTGACATTATATATAGGGGCAGCTAACTTCAAGAGAAACAAACACAACTGTCACACCGTACCCTGGCCAGTCATGAAACGGGCTTTTAAAGCTTCTCTGATGCGCAGCACACCCTGCTGCACTCTTCTAATCGCCCTGTTGTTGGGCTGTGCAAAACTGTCCGCAAGGCAAGTTGCCTCAACCTCCCCCCCTGCCATAAACGTCTCCCCCTTACTCTCACAGATATTGTGGAGCACACAACAAGTAGCAATTACAATTGGAATATTGGTTGTACTGAGATCTAACCGAGTCAATAAACTGCACCAGCGCGCTTTCAAACGTCCAAAAGTGCATTCTACGACCATTCTGCACTTGCTCAGCCTATAGTTGAACTGCTCCTTACTACTGTCCAGGGTGCCTGTGTACAGCTTCATGAGCCATGGCATTAAGGGGTAGGCTGGGTCCCCAAGGAGAACTAAGGCATTTCAACATCCCCAACAGTAATTTTCTGGTCTGGGAAGTAAGTCCCTTCCTGCAGCTGTTCAAACAGACCAGAGTTCCTGAAGATGCGAGTGTCATGCACCTTTCCTGGCCATCCCACGTTGATGTCGGTGAAACGTCTCTTGTGCTCCACCAATGCTTGCAGCACCATGGAAAAGTACCCCTTGTGGTTTACACACTGGCCGCCCCGGTGTGCCGGGGCCAAGATAGGGATATGCGTTCTGTTTAATTGCCCCGCCACAGTTAGGGAACCCCAGCACATTAAAGCCATCCACAGTGGTCTGCACATTTCCCATAGTCACTGGTCAATGATTGCGTTAGCTACTTGCAGCACAACAGCCCCCACAGTAGATTTGCCCACTCCAAACTGATTCCTGACTGACCAGTAGCTGTCGGGAGTTGCAAGCTTCCACAGGGCTATGGCCACTCGCTTCTCAACCATGAGGGCTGCTCTCATTTTGGTGTCTTTGCGCTTCAGGGCAGGGGACAGCAAGTCACAAAGTTCCATGAAAGTGGCCCTACGCATATGAAAGTTTCGCAGCCACTGGGAATCATCCCATACCTGCAACACTATGCAGTCCCACCAGTCTGTGCTTGTTTTCCGGGCCCAGAATTGGCATTCCACAGAATGAACCTGGCCCAACGCCACCATGATCTCCCAATCACCACATGCCGTGCTTCTAGGAATGCCTGTGTCCATGTCCCCATCAGTATCGTAATCGTGCTGTTGTCGCTTCCTCGCCTGGTTTTGCAGGTACTGCTGGATAACGAGCAAGGTATTTACAATGGTGAAAACTGTAGCGGAGATCTGAGTGGGTTCCATGTTTGCTGTGCTATGGCGCCGGCACGGGTAATCCTGGAAAAATGGCGTGAAACGTAGGAGAGCAGAGTGGCAGCGGAAGAGTGCTGTTTGGTTCATGATAGCCGAAAAAAGGTGGGAAATGGTTGTCTTCTGTAGCTTTCAAGGAAGCGGGAGCCCAGGGCAGACAACATGGAGAGGCTTGGTAGCACGGCAAGAGCATGAGAGCAGGGTCTGCAGTGGAAGCTGTGCTGCTCAGTTCACGATGGCCAAGCAGAGTTGGCAGCGGAAGCGGTCAGTGAGGAAGAGAAAGAGTAGATATTATAGAGATTACATAGGAGGACAAGAGGAAATGCGAGTTGGATTCACAGTAGCAGGAGAGCAGCGGTGCACCGTACTGCACCGTCTGCTGAAAGCGGTATGGCGTCTGCATGCCAAAAAGGTGCAAAATGATTGTCTGCCGTAGCTTTCACGGAGGGAGGAGCAACTGATGACACACCCAGAAACACCCGCGAGAATGTTTTTGCCCCGTCATGCACTAGGAGCTTATCCCAGAATTCCAATGGGCAGTGGGGATTGCGGGAGCTGTGGGATAGCTACCCACAGTGCACCACTCCAACATTCGATGCTAGCCTTGGTACTGTGGAAGCACTCCGCCAAATTCACGTGCTTAGTGGGGACACACAAGACCGAATGTATAAAATCGCTTCTAAAAATTCGAATAGAATAATTTTGAAATAATTTCATACTGTAGATGTACCCTTAGAAACAGTTACAAACTGCACAGGTGCTGGTGTTCTTATGCAGGCAAAATGTTAGTCAAGTGGGAATTAAGCCAGAACATCTCTCCCTGTAATTTAAGTTTAACCCTTTGGCTGAGATATACCATAATACCATCTATGGGCTGCTCTTATTTCCAAGGGTTTGCAGTGCTCTTGTAGAGCTGTTGCCCTTTAATTTTCGAAAATTGGACGGGGAGCATCTCTTTGGGGTTCTTTCCTCCTCACTCAGTCCAATCCCTGTAGACATGGAGTTTCTTTTGACCGAGAGGGCAGGCATGAAAAAAATAGTTCTTCCCTGTCTCTTGACAAAGCTTGGAGCTGGTACTGTGTGGACACTGTTAGATCCTGTCTACGCTACAACTTTTAACATTATGGTAACAGTAGGGTGACCAGACAGCAAGAGTGAAAAATCAGGACAGGGGGTGGAAGATAATAGGAGCCAATATAAGAAAAAGACCCCAAAATTGGGACTGTCCCTATAAAGTCAGGACATCTGGTCACCCTAGGTAACTGGGTCAGGAGATGGCCATGTTGCAACCAGCTCTGACCTTGGTAAATAGCTACAGCACTGACAGGCCCCAAACAAAACTAATCATTTCAGCAGGTTACCATCAGAGTACTTACTAAGGAAGTCACCCATACAATAGCATGTGAACACCCCAGCCTCCAAAACCATAAGACAGAGTTATTTTTGCAGTTCACTGCTAAGTTTGGTAGCAGGTTGGGGCCTTGGAGCATGCCAAATAGATTTCACCAAAGAAATTGTGATATATTTACAAACATAGAGGATTCTTTTTGGGGGGGCGGGAACTGGCATCAGGGTTATTTTTATTTCTTTTTTTAAAATAAAAATGAATGCATTGTATTATTCAGCAGGACCACAAACTATAAAAAAAGTGTTATTAATAACAAGCAATATGTAACAAATCAAAACTTGGCTATCCAACATTAGAGCCACTGATTTTTGACATAGGGTTTCTGGAAGGGAATGAGGAGGACCTGTCCCATGGCCAGTGTGCAGGGTATTCATAGGCATGTGGGGTGGGGATGGGGGGGGAATATGAATCAATCACTTTCATCAGTGTAGAATTATTGGACAGTTGAATTGATGGAAATTTATTTATAATTTACTTCCTATTCTTGTGTTTCAACAGAAGGGAAAATGAGGGCAGAGGTTAGTGGAAAAGCCTTTTAATCTTGAGTCAGAATCTTTGTCAGGAGTCTGTGACTAGGGCTTTCTATTCCTCTTCTTTATTGCCAAATTATTAAACATGCACATTTGTTCACAGATAAGTTTATCCATATTTGAAGGTCAGAGTTCTGTCTGAGGTTTCAAAATCTGTTAGAAGATTGGTGATGTGCATCCTGGATTATAAACTGTTAGCAGGAACAGACAGAAGGAGGAGGAGGAAGAGGCTTATACAAGATAGATAATGAGAAACAAATACCTACACATTAGCGATTAGGAATAAGACAGACACACACGGGGTAACCACTGTTAGAGAGGAGTTAAGTCTACACAGAGGCATAATCCCCTCCAAGAGCTAAAAATCTCTACAGAAGTTTGTACATTCCAAGCTCACCAAATGTACTTTTCAGAAGGGATAGGAGGCTATTAAATCATTTCTTTTACCTCCTTCTCCACTTGCTACTGAAATGTCTATAGAACATTTCCCTTTCCTGTCAAGCAAGTCAAGGCTCTAAACCAGAGGTTGGCAAACTGGCCTGCGGGACTGTCCTGCCTGGCTCCTGAGCTCCAGGCTGGGGAGGCTAGCCCCCGGCCCCTCTCCCACTCTTCCCCCTCCCCCGCAGCCTCAGCGCAGCAGCGTAGCTGCAAGTTCCTGCTGCTCTGAGCGGCACGGAAAGGGGCAGGGCGTCCCGGGGGACAGTCAGGGGACAGGGAGCGGTTGGATGGGGGCGGTCAGGGGACGGGTAGCGGGGGGTTGGATAGGGGGTGGCGTCCCGGGAGGGGGCAGTCAGGGGACAAGGAGCTGGGGGGGGGAAATGGGTCGTGGGTTCTGAGGGGGGCAGGAAGTGGGAGGGGGCGGATAGAGGGTGGGGTCCAGGCTGTTTGGGGAGGCACAGCCTTCCCTACCCGGCCCTCCATACAGTTTCGCAACCGCGATGTGGCCCTTGGGCCAAAAAGTTTGCCCGCCCCTGCTCTAAACAGAAATCTTGACTCCTACACAAAGCAAACAATGTTGCTTCTACTAATGGCTATACATCCCATCACTAACCTCACAATATATATTTCTTTGACTCTACTGCAATTACTACAGCTGAAAACAAAGAGTTCTCTACAAGAGAGTTATTTATTGTGCTCGTCCCTCCATTTTTCAGCTACTTTATCAGACCTACTAAAATAAAAGAAAAATCATGCCCTGACATTGTTCCCATTTATTTGCTTTTCCAGGGCTTTGTCCATAACTTGGAGTTAACAAAAGGCTTTTTATCCAATTAGGGGATTTGGTGAAAATGCACAACTCATGTAAACAATGAGGACTGCCTAGCAATCTAGCTAAAGTTAACTACTGTTTGGCAATACTGGAGAGAAAGGTACTGCAAAGTAGTTATGCTTGAATTATCCTAATTACAATAATGCAATGCACAGTATACACAAGGGATTTTCAAAATTTAGCCAGCAGTGATTTTACAATGGCTTCATCTGGCACAGGGCATGACAGTGACTCAGTTGGCTAAGCAGGAGAGAGCATACTGTCTGCTGCTGTTTGATTTCTGGGATACTGTCAGATCGGAACTGTATGCATGTCAACTGACAGAGTACTTAAATGTGTGTATGAGTGGGGGAGTGCTCAACTCTCACAGTATTTTACATCCCTTGGAAAAGGTAAAAACAAACCCTCAACTGATTATTCCTAATTGGAACATACTGTTGAGGCTACTCTGAACCCTAACTAAAACAGTTCAGGATGTCAGCTTCAATATGCCCCCAATAAAAAAGGCACATCTTCCAGACTCCAGGGTGATAAAGATGTTCGGAAACAGATGCTCTAATGTAGGGATCTGCTTTAAGTTAAATATCCACAGCAGATACACATCTTGCAGTACCAGTAAGCAAACACACCAAACACCGTATCAAAAAATTAGCAACATAAAGATGCTGAAGCCAAAATAGCCGGTAGCACTTGCTTCTTTTACAACATTAGAATTTATTGCAATTAAGACCTACAAAAGAAAGATCAAAAATTGTAAACACATGACCAGACAAAGCTGGCTGATTTTAGCTAATTGCTAATTAAACTGGAATCCTCTTATCCTCATTCCTTTCAGATGACTGAAACTGTGACTGCTACAGGTCAGTACTTTGTGCAAAACAGATGCTGGATGACAGTGTTAGGTCACTGTTGAAAAGGGGGAATCTCCAGTCTGAGCATGACAGTCACAGTCAAAACAGCAGAGTGCACACTAGAGATCACAGCTGGGTTGCTCTGTGCCAGACATTGTTTTACAGGGCATACTGCGTCTCCTCTTCTTCCAGACGTGAAAGCCTCCCATTCTAAGCTCCAGGTCTGAATTGAAAATGATGGTGCTAAAAAACAAAAAACAAACCACTCCCCACCCAAACTTAATTCTTGATTTCCCACTCTCCCATCCCTTTGTAGAAAAGATCTCTGTGTAGCAAGCAAGGCTCTGCTAAAGCCTTTAATAGAACATAAACGGAACTACTGAAACAAGTGCTTCCCAGCCATCACAACAAATGTCATCAGAGCACTCCCTGCCTCTTTATGCCGCTGGCTGCCTGCACATAGTACTGTGGAGAAATCTTCAGGGCACATAGATCTCCCTTCCCCCATCCCTTCTCCCAGCTTTTTAAGAGAAGGGATTCCCTGCCATATCCACAGGTAATGAATAGCTAGAAGAGGGAGGGTATTAATAACCAGAGGCAACTAGAACAAAGATGGGGTAAGAAACCTGAAATGTAAATAAGCTAGTAGTTATTTACATTAGAGGGTCATAAAGAGATGGAAGAGACGTTAGCAAAGCATAAAGTCTCTTCCTCTCCTACTGCAGGTTATAGGCCCCCGTGAGAGGGGAGATCAGATACTACATTTCTCTTCTGCTCTCATTTTCTAACCAAACATCTCTCCCTGTTCTGAACAGCAGTTCCCCACGTCTCCTTCTGTCTCTAACACAGGCGTACGTAAATAGCAAAACATTCAGGCTAAAACCAGAAGCACAAACATATTCTCTCGCTGAGGAACAGGACACATTTTCCCCTTCTGCCTTAAACATACTTGCAGCGGCACATAAACACCATTTCGATACAATGACTCTGCCTGGCTCTCAGCCTCTCTCCCCCCCCGTGGGTAAGTTTCGCTGCAGCCTCTTCGTTGTCACCTTCACAACAAGTTCAGGCGAAGGAACATAACAATCGGGGAAAGGAAAAGCCCCAGCGGCGGCTCTCCTGCGCTAATGAATTGCTGCCATACAAAGGATTCACTCCATTTCCCCTCCCCCTTAATAAGTGCTATTTATAGCCTTCAAAATAAAGACACTCCAGCAGGACAGCCCAGCCAAAGCCCTGCGTCTGGGCAGGTAACTCACCATTACAAAGGGAAAGGGCACCTCCAGAGCTGGGTTTTACTTCACCCGCGTGTACAGTCAGCCATACTGCAATTAAAAAGTTGATTAAAATCCCCCAGGCCCGCAGAAGGGGCTTGCCAAGCCCGGTGTTTGCAGGGAGCGAGAAGCGGCTAGGAGAGACAGCAAGCCTCTGACAGACACTCGGCTCTCTCTTTCCGAGCCCTCCATCGCACACCCACGCACCCCTGTGCTCGCTCTCTCCCCCCCGCCGACCCCGGACTCCTCCAGCTTTCGTTAGTGTGTGTGAGAGCCACCGTGTTTCTCTCTCGGTGGGTTTTTTTTTTTTTTTAAGGCCGCCCTGAGGTTGAAGGCGGCCAATCAGGTGGGACTTTAAATCCACCCACTCATCCACCCACATAAAATGCACTAAACAAATCCAACCCACCTGACTGCACAAGCAGAGCGTACAACTGGAACTCAGAGTGGTCCAAGACAACACAACAACAACAAAGAAAAGAAACTGCACTGACAAACACAGCCTCGTACCCTGGTGTTAACCGCCCGTCTCTTTCCTGTACTCCCCCTCCCCTACTTTTCACATACTTCCTCTCTACATGGGAGTAGATCAGCCTCTGGAAACCACATACCTTAGATTTCCTGCTGCATGGTTTTTTGCAACACTTGTTTTAAGGTGGCCAGAGAAAGAATGTGCAAATGGCACGAGCTGTAGAGACCTGCTTGCCAAACATAAACATTCTTCCTAATATTAAAGCAGAGGATATTAGACCAGAATATTACTCAGGGCCAGCTCCAAGGGGTCTGCTGCCCTGTAGCAAATGAGTATGCATTCACCCCCACAGGTATGCCCATACTGATACTTAATAGTTATCTGTCCCCCATCCCTCCCAAAATATCCCTTGACCCAGCCTAACCCTCTAAGAGTGGTCCACTTCTCTTCACCTCTAAATGTATGGAAAGAGTCAATTAAAACCATTGCCAGATTTCTTCCAACTGCATCCTTGATGCCCTCCAAGCGGGCTTCCTCTCCCTTCACTCCACGGTAACTACTCTCACCAAGGAGATGAGAATCACCCAATTGCAGGGTTTATACTCCCTCCCCATCCTTCTGGTTTTGACAATGTCAGTCACCCTCTCCTTTATCAATCCAGGGCTTCTGCAATACTGTAATAGCCTGGTCTTCTACCTCTCTGTCCATTCCTTTAGCATCTTGTTTGGTGAGTCCTCCTTTTCTTCTCTCCCACTGTCTGTGCAGGAAATGAAGGGTTCCCCCTCATCTTTACATCTTACTGTGAGTGACTGCATAAATTACCATATTTATGCTGACAACTCACAAATTTACTTGTCCGCTCATGACTTTTTCTCCATCAATCCAATCCTGCATCTCTGACTCCCTCATCCCTACCTGGGTGTCTCACTCACAGCTCATTTTTAACACAGCCCAAACCAAACTCTTCATTTTCTCTCCAGTGCCTCTCTACTCCCATCAGTCTGTCACTGCCACCAACATCACCATCTTCCCTTCACCCAAGCCTGTAACATGCTTTTTGCTTTAGCTTCTCCTGATGCCTTGCTCCAGATATTCAAGCTGTGCTGAAGTTCTCCCTCCTCCTCAACATCACTACGTTTAAACTAGAGAGCTTACAGCAGCACAGCTGTACTGATGCAGCTGCACCACTGTAGGGTGTAAGATCTCTCCAGCAGCCACTCTATGCCAAAGGGAGAGAGCTCTTCTGTCGACATAATTAAACCACTCTTAACGAGCAGCGGTAGCTATGTCGGCGGGAGATGCTGTCAACACTAGCTCTTCTGTCGATATAATTAATGTTGCTGCGGGGGGGGGTGTATTTTCACACCCCTGAGCAACATACGTTTTGCTGACGTAAGTGGTAGTGTAGACAGTCTAGAACTTTCCTTTTCTTTCTCTCTATAGTTAAACCTCTTGGTTCAGGCACTCAAAATGTATCTTGCTTACTGAAACATGTTTACTTACTGCTTGATGCCCATATCGCCCCCTCCTGTCCCTACAAAATTCAACAGATAAAATCATCCTCCTTCCAGTCATTTTAACCACATTCCAGTTTCCAGCATCTTTGAATCCCTCCACTAGCTTCCCATTTCCCAAGTCTAAGTTTTTGTCATATTAAAAACCCTGCATATGTCTGCCCCTCCTTACTTATCCATCCTTATCTTCAGGTTTCAGAGTAGCAGCCATGTTAGTCTGTATTCGCAAAAAGAAAAGGAGTACTTGTGGCACCTTAGAGACTAACCAATTTATTTGAGCATAAGCTTTCGTGAGCTACAGCTCACTTCATCGGATGCATCCGATGAAGTGAGCTGTAGCTCACGAAAGCTTATGCTCAAATAAATTGGTTAGTCTCTAAGGTGCCACAAGTACTCCTTTTCTTCATCCTTATCTTCGTTTGTGTTGCCCCTTCAGTTCTGCCAAGGATGCCAGCCTTGTCTGCCCATTTAAGACAGCTTTTAAGATATATATCTGTGCCTTCTTAATCCCTATGCACTGTACTGAATACCCTTCCTGATGTGATCTCCAAGGTCATTACCCTCTCCACACTTGGAATCTATTCCTGACATGATACCTACATGAAACTAACCAGCTGATAATGGCACATTTGAAGAATAGCTGGGACTGGTTTATATACTTTATTTATCTTTTTTAAAAGTTAGCTTCTTTACATGTTGTACCCATACCAAATTGTCCTGTCGGTCTGTCTCTCTTTAGATTGTGCACTTCTTGGGGCAGGAACCGTTCTTTCCTTTTTTCTTTAGAAAGTTCATAGCACTCTGCCATAAATAAACAACACACATTTTGTTGCCTCCAATATCTTGCTATACTGGAGACAATTGCCCATTCTGCACTTATGACAGAGCAACTCTGGCAGTCCACCCCAAAAATCTGTTAACCTTTAATCTTTAGACTGCTTAGCATAGACATATGTTTTACATACAGATCCAAAATATGTATTTACTTTCTATGTATTTAATGTACTTGAGCTTCTTTCTGATTAAAAATGGCAATCTACTGGTTTATTCGTAGAGCCTCTGTTCTCTCTGTTGCACTGGAGTTTGTTTCTACTGAGTTGTCATTTATTTATTCAAATTAAATGGTTGCTGTACCTGGAGTTAAACACACCTTAAAACATTTAAAAATTAATAGCCTAGGGATTGGGTGCTCAAGAAACTGGAAATTATGTCATATAGAAATGCTGCAGAGGCCTTTTGCCTTTATATTGTAAGCTTGGAGGTGCAAAGATTTTCTTTTCTAATTAATACATTTTACCTATTGTGGTGAACAGTTATGGTGCCATAAAAACAACATATGTGACTTTAAATGTTGGTAATAAGTAAATATGAATGATTATCACTACTAAGACTAATATAATAATACCCTCACTCTTACATAGCACTTTTCTTCTGTAGGTCTCACAGAGCTTTACAACAGAGCAAATATCATTATCCCCACTTTACAGATGGAAAAACTTACATCATACATTTGTTTTTTACATATACTCTAAGAGTTTGATTTCCTATCTTATTCACTGGGATACTTACTATACACTGATGATTTTTTTTTTTAAAACAGGAGAAGTATTTTTGGCAAAGGTCATTCACTCACTCAAATTATACAAGGCAAACACTATCTGCCTAAAGTTTAACACAATGGCGTGCTCCTCACAAATGATCCTCCCATTGATCTAGTACCAAAAGCCTCCCAGTTTTTTTCTCAATTAGCATTTTGCTTATTTGTAATGAAATTTCCCTTCCTTGCTTGTTGTGATGCTTTCTAGGGTTGTGTGGCACCTTGCTACCTACCACCTGCACTTAGAGTGAGCATGCCCTGTCTGTACCTGCCAAGGGTCAGTTGCCCGAAAACCTCGGCCACAGGCAGCACAATTAGCCCTCTCAGCCCTTGCGGGTTCTGCTGTCCCTCTGCAGGCAAGCGATAGGTACACACTAATCCCCAAACTCTCTGAGTGTCCCTCTGGAATGCCCAGCTCATGTTCCACTGAGCAGTCACAGAACTCAGATTCCACTCCCAAAGGAATAGTACACAGCCTCTTACTTGTTTTAACTGAGGATCATCACTCTACTTAACACACGACACTTAAAAATGTATATATACACACACACACACAGAGAGGTGTGACACGTGGGGAGGGGGGGACATGCGGAGTCACAATGCCCCCTCCCTGCGGACCCAGCCTGGAAAGGCAGAGCTGCAGGAATGTCTGCTGCTTTAACTCTGCTGGGAGAAGCAGAGGAAAATCTGGGAGCTGCACTGAGGGGCTGCTGCTTTCTGGGAGGGGCTGCCAGGGACAGACGTGCGCGCCTCGAGCTGTTATTTCTGGGGTTGTGCTCCCCCTCCCCACTGTCAGGAGGCACAGGTTGTCTATGTATGAAAACAAGAATAAGTTTATCATCAAAGAACAGAGATTCAAGTGACAGAAAGTAAGAATACTGGAAACAAATTGTTACATATAAAACAGAATCATAACGTTTTCTAAAGCCTAAACTTAACTCACAAGGCTTTCATCTATCTCCTACCAGATAGCTTACCCTTTTCCCAGTGTTTTCAACCAGTTTGGCTGAGATCCCCCTTTCACAAGATCAATCCCCCAGCGACCTCACCTCACAGACTGAAGGATATATCTGAGGGCTCATATGCACGCCAGATATAGTTCCAAAAGTTCATTGTCTCAGTCCTAAACTGGATATCCCCAGCTGGTTTTATTTTTTCCCGCAGACCTTGCAATCTCTTGATTAGCATTCTGTTCAGACTGTAAATGGGCCTCCACTGGGAACCATACAATACTCGATTTGCATATGACCACCCAGAGAGAGAGAGAGAGCGAGAGAGAGAAAGACGCATCTCTTCCCTCCTGCCTGACAAGAGTATAGGGATCACCTTTTGAGGACCTGCTTGAACTCTCTCTTTATGAACATAATTTTTAGTGTGTGTGTGTGTGTGTGTGTGTGTGTATACACACACACACACACACACACACACACACACACCTCCCCACATATTTTCTGAACATACATCTCATAGTGATTATGATGACTGTTGCGCCACAGGCTTTCATTAGAGACCTTACATGATATTCTTTGGGAGACTAGTATGTAGGTATCAGACCTGTGGAATCACTGTAACCGTTATGTAACTCTGTGCCCTCTACCACTTGGCATGAAGAGGTCCTAGGGTCATACTTGAGTTACGTGCATGTGTGTTGCACCACTGGAATTCCAAACAAAATCCAACTGGCTGAGACCGGGTCATGCAAACTAAATTAGTCCTCTATTACTGCCTTTGTAGCCAGTCCGAATATCTGGTGTCACTGACCAAGATATATGATATAAAATACAGAAGCTTCAGTGATGTGCAAATGGCAGCCGCTATGCCTGTGGGGACAGGCATTGGTATTGTTACCGGGGATGCACTGACTCATCACATCTCCTGACTGACTTTGATCCCTCTCCAACTGGCTCCATGCTCCCTGCTGAAACAGGCTGTGGATGGCTTGTGCCACTGTACTTCTAAACGAACCTTTCTACCACTGGGACCTGAAGCATAAGCATAAGCATAGTATTTGAGGCCTTTACACTGATTCTCACTTAATACTGCATTTGGGACCCCTTTCCTTACTCTTCTAGCAGGCTGGGAAGGAAAGAGAGATCCCTTTTGTTATTTTTTAATTTTTAATTACTTGGGAGGTGCTCAGATACTACAGAGATGAGAGGCTGCTTAGATAGACAGAGCTGCTGCTTTTGAGGCTTGTCAACTGCAATATAGAAAGACAAAAGTGTGGGGGAAATGATGGGGGGGGGGAAACAAGATAATTACAAAGAACTTTAAATACTCCCAGGGTCAGCAATAGGGCTCTAACAACAGCTGGCTTAAAACCAAAAATTTAAAGTAAACACCCTCAGTTCAACAAACACTTCTCTGAACTGAAAGAATAGTGCAACTGTTAATACCTGCATACGACACAGGAAACTTGTAATCCCTCAAACGCCATTCTTCTCTCAAGTCCCACTCATGGTTTTTTGGATACTGCTTTCTTTAAAATCATCTCTTATTCAAATAGCTTTCTTTTTTGGGTTTAGCATTCTGTATCCTTTAGATCAATAGCCATATAAGAAAGAATATGGAATGTTTTAGTGAGCCAGAATCGCCTGCTGAGATTTGAACTCTAGCCCTCAATCTCCAGGTCCACAATAGCAGGAGCCAGAGCAAACCTATTTTAGATTCTTAGCACTTTTAACCCTTCTGCATTGGGATTTCCTGATGAAATTTGCTGGGTTAAAATATGAAAGTTCAGAAAGATGAGATCTCCACACCTCTCTGCACTAAGGCGATAAGGAGACAGACTTTATACACATAAGCAGAACATGTCTGTTGGTTATGGAATAGCTTATGAAAGTCACGGATATGATAAACTTTCCTACTTTCAATGGAATTTCTCCAGGTCAGCAGACATTCACTACAGGTACAACATGAACTCTTCTTCCATTAAAAAGACATGATGTGATCTTTTGTTTTAAAGTAGTAAGAGGTTCTTGTTTTCTTTTGGAGATAAAGCTAATCAAATCTCAAGATTCAGGGGAATAACTGATCACCAGTAGGAGTTCAAAAAAATCCCCGCTCCTATCCCCACAGCACAGCTGGCTTGGTTAATAAGGGGCTTTTTCACCTTCCTTCTGAAGCATCAGGTGGTGGTTACTGCCAGAGGCCAATGCTCTGATCCAGCATGGCAAATTTTATATTCTGATAGAAGTAACTTCCAGCCCAATTTCTCCCTTTATCAGTATTGAGACACACTACAAGTTCAGTCCTGCTGAGCAGCACACCTTGCAGGATTGGATCCTAGAAGTATAGGAGGGTTTGAGTCCTACTAAAATAAGGTGAGCAGCTTGGGGACAGCTGTAGAAATGACCCAAGAAAGTAATGTGCTTGGCTAGCAGAGAAAAAGGGTTGCTGTGATCTAAAATGGAGCATTATGGCTCCTTAAAAAAAGGACACCTGCCTTTGAGCTAAAAGTCACAGGTAGCCTGTGTGGTGACAGCAAAGAACAGAGGATATAGTTTAAAAGGTGGTGGAAGTGGAAACAGAAACAGCTCAGAAAACAATAAATGCAGTTCTTAGTGAAGTCTGCACTGATTTTGAGCTTTGAAGAAATGGCTGTCCTTTTTATTCAGTCTGCACTCTAATACCTTAAGTTCATCTACAAGTTTTTATTCTTTGCCAGTTAAATGAGTCACCAAGATATGCAGATCCAGAAGTTCTCTGTTTCCATTATGTCCCCTTTGGGTCTCACGGATGAAGATGTACTAGCAGAGCCAGCAAAAGCCAGATTTGGGCCTGTAGTGGAGAGGTAACCTTTTAATAACTGGCCCTATTATTGGTATGCCCATTCAGTACTGGTGATAATTTAATTTCTTATGGCAACTGGTGTTTAGTATTTGGAAACCACAACTTCTGCATCAAAGTGATTATTATTTCAGCCAGTTCAACATTGTTTTACAACATTATTTGATAAATGCCATGAAACTATCACAGAATCTTGTTAAAAAGCAGCTATTTCTAAGGATGAAGTCTTTATTTTGGTAATTGCACATGCTCAGTGTGCTGTCTCTTTTACTGATAAAACCTCCAATATTCAGGTGCCTAATTATTTGTCTATATACTACATTTAAAACGTGCTCATTAAAGGACAAAGGGAACAAGAAACAGGACCCAATGGCAAATGGGAAAATAAGCAGAGGAATATGGTCAAAAGGTAGAGATGATAAAAGTAGAATCAGAACAGAAATCTGTAGCATATCACTGTGCCATCTTCACCTTGCTGCCTGCATATTTAAAGAACTTCAGATTCAGACTAGTCTCCTGGTGGGTCTTTCATTCTGTCAGCTTCAGACAGCCATTGGAGGCAGGTTTCAGATGGAAGTTTTTCAGGAAAAAAAACATTTTCCTTCTCCACTGCTTTAGCTTATCAATTTTAGAACACACAGAGTCAGGAAATTTTATTCCAACTCTATTATTTACAAAAAACCATGCAGCAACCTGCCAGAGTTAGAAAGGAGAAGAGTGACACATTGAAAGGATAGTACCAAAACAACCCCCCCAAAATAGGACTACATGTAAATGGTGTTTCTACTTACACTGCCACAGCAATGCTGTGCCCAGAATATGCTGCCTGTGAGCATTAGCAAGGATTATTGAAAGGGGGGCACTACTGAGACCACTGTAGTTACTAATTTATCAAATATGTCTGTACTGTTACTTTCTCCTCCCTCTTTTCCCCCATCCTTTATTAGTTGATTTGCCAGTTGGGTATTGTCTAAATCCTAGATTGTGAGCTCTCTGGGAACTGTGTGTTATTTTTCTGTACAGTCTGTAGTATAATGGGGTCCTGATCTCCAACTGGGGTCTTTAATGTCACTGCAATAGTAATAAATTATAATAATACTTGACTGGTCACATATTCAGAATGTCCTGTTTTTTCTATACTTCCTGCACTTTAATCATCATTAAAATGCCAACATTGTTAACTATTTCAGTATTGATCACTAGGCTTCCAAGTTGACATCACACTAGGATGAATGGAGCAATTCATGTTTCTCAGAACTATTACAGCAGGTTGCCTGCAGACTTCACAGTTTATACTCAATTCACATTTTGAAGATCTTCAGAACCACATAGCTAGAGGATTAATTTCTTTTAGCTGGAAACAGATTCTGGAGCACAGCTGCCACCCTCCAGTTGCCATGAGACAGCTCCATTCAACAACAGAGGGCAATGCAGCGTGCAAGAAGTCTTCCTTCCATACTGTGCACTCCAGGCAATGGCTAGGAACAGCCATGGGTGAATTGTCCCAAAGAGGGTAAGTAGGGATTAGCCCTGTCCCTACCCCTCCAATGGGCCCACAGAGATGAATGGGTACGTGGGGGAATGCAGGCTACACCATTCTGAAAGACGGCATTACATGCACATTCCACATGCATGTCAGAGAGTTGGGGGTGGGGGGATTTTGTCTCCTGGTTGGCAAACACCTGGATCTGCACCCTTTGTATGGGAATAGTGGGAATCCCATAGCCAAATTTTAACCATCAGCAGGACAGCCCATGCCTGCCCCTGTCTGGAATCCTGGGGACCCACAGTGCCTCTAATGGATTAGTTCTTTCTAATAGCAAAAGTTTTAAATTCAGGTACATTAGGACAATATATTCTCCAACTATGTGAAGAGGTTAGTCTCTGACTGTGGATCTGCTGTGACTATACAACCATCAGCAAACCAGAGTTAAAATTAATTTTTTCCCCTTGAAAAGGGGTCTCATAGCAGATCCTCACTGTCAGAGAATAAATATCTCATGGAATATCTCCAGTTTTTTAAAACAAGAAATGAATACAGAATACTGCAACTGTAGGATGATGGAACATCAGGCTCCCGAAAAGAAAAATATACAACATATCACTTGATTGATAAGCTTCTCCAAAACAGAAACACAATAATGTAAAAAAGCACAGACAAATCACTAAACCAATAAAATAATTGGAACAGATTCTGTAACTGAAAGTCAATCCTGGAAATACAACACAGTACAGAGAGTCTACTTAATGATGCCTTGGAAAATTCCATGTGGCTACTCTGCAAGTCTGGCTGGGAACTAACCTGAAGCTGGCTATGTATGACCCTAAGACAGTGGTCCTCAAACTGTGGGACACGCTGTCCCCCTAGAGGGTCATGGAGGAACATTTGGGGTGTGTGGTAGGCCCGGGCCAGCCCCCACTGGGGGCAGGAAGGGAGCACCACCCAGCCCATCTCCACCTCCAGATCTGCTCCAGCCCCGGCAATGGCTCCAGCTCCAACCTCGGGCCCTGGCTCCATTCCCGACCCCAGCCTGAGACCCACCCCCAGCTGCAGCCCCAGCCTTGGCCCCCTTACCTCTGTCTGCGTCACGCCCCGCTCCCAGCCCAGGCTCCCGGGGGGGTGGAGGGGGCTGATCCTGAAAAGTTTGGGGACCACTTCCCTTAGAGCACCCCAGTGCCAGAGGGCAAGAAGTTCCCTGTTATCTCTCAGTGAGTCTCAGCTGGCCTGACCAGCTCAGTGTACCCCAACTCATAAACTATCTAAAAGGTGTCATGTAAGGTAACATATGCAAACTGGTAATACTCTGGGCATTAATATTATTGTGTGGTGTGTGTACAGGTGATATATAAAAAATCATAAACATGTGCTGGAAATATGTTCCTAAAATGTGTTTGGCAGGTAGGGCTAAAGGTATACCGTCCTAAACAGAAAAATGTGGTCCAGCCTGCTTGAATTTGTCTCCAATGTAAACTGAGCAAAAACAGATGATGGAAGTATCTTTACATAAAAGGTAAACCAAATCAAACTACACAGTAGGGGAAATACCAACTTAACTAATTCGATGGGGGGGCGGGGAGGGGAAGGAGACTGCAAAAATTAACATGGTGTCAGCTCCCTAGTGAACACAGAAAGACAGACTCCTTGACTTTGAAAACAAGGATAAACTTTGAGGATGTAAGCAGAGGGAGAAAGCCACTTTGGCATCCTTCACCTGAAGAAACAAAGAAACCAAGTGCTCTGAGCTCTGTGTTGGATCTTGGTGAAGAACTGGCCAGTGATGCTGGAAGAACAACTGTGGTGAATAAACTACTTTGAACAAAAGGCTCTAGTTTGTTAAGTTAGATTTTAGTCTTAGAAACATATTTTTATTTTTGTTTTTTGTAACTATTTCCATCTCAATTCCTTCTATTTGTTATCACTTAAATACCTGCTCTTTGTCAATAAACTTAATCTTGTTTTATTACAATACCATCTCAGAGCAGTGTTTCAAACTGAAGAGTAAAATCCTTCGCCAAACTAACAGGCTGGTGCTGTGTACTACCTCTTTTAAAAAAGCAGTGATCTTGAAAAGGTTTTGTGAGTGCCACAGCAAGAGAGGTTGAGCACTGCAAAGGAGATGGTTCTGAGTAGATGTGGGACTGGAGGGGCTGCTGGTGTTATTCTGCAAGGAGTAATCAGGCTGGTGGAAGCCAGGGTGAGGTCACTGTACTCTGAGCAGGCTACTGCTGTCAGGGCTCTGAGTCACAGATGCATAGCAAGAAGCATCCAGGGTTACAGGGAAGGCAGTGACAACCCCCGACTGTACTGTGTGAACCCCCAAAGTGCCACATTGGTGTAATCGAACAGAATTTACACAGAGCTTTCTATTTAACTGAGGTTTATGCTTCAAGCATTGATAAAATAGTTTTAAGTGATTCTCAAGTGAAAAGGCTGGGAACAGTTTTAGAGAAAGGTTACAGTTTTATTATTTTCTGTTTATTCTGAGTGAGGAAATAGAACAAAGGAAGTTTAAAATGAGCAACAATGAAGCAACCCTTGAAGTGTCACACTATGGTACTTGACATTCCACAGACTGAATGTGACCTAACTTGACCCTGACATTGGAGGTCTGCTTAGGAAACAGATGCAGCCAGACTACCTTTTAGTTACAGTTTAATACAGAATGACCTATTGATCCAGGGTCAAAGAAATGAAAAGCTGATGGATGTTCCAAGGGCTGTATAATTTGCCAGAGGCAGCAGTAACCGAAGGAACTTTTCATATAATAGATTTGCCAAGCACCAGAGTGAAATTAACAAGACTCTGGTGGTCAGTTTCTTTGCTCTTTTTCTGAACCCTATGGGCAGCAGCAAAACTGTCAGAAATCATATCCACTTCACGCTGTTGATGTTTCAAAAAGCTCTGAGAAGCAAGCATTGGAGTTATTCAGGAAGATGGAAGACCCCAAAAATGGAGACTGAGGAAGACGCAGAGTAGTGGGAACCTCTCCTCAGACGCATGTAGCCGGAGAGGGCAGAGCGTAAAATTTATCAAATCTTTTAATATCCAGAAACTGATAAAAATGGAATCCACAAGCGACGTCTAGGTAAAGCTCCCTGAAACAAATCTTAACATTTTCTCCCTTCTAAGCAGCTGGGAGAGGTAAGGGGACTGTTTACCAGTATGTTAACCCTGGACTTTAAGGGTCGGGGTCCTCTACCAACAAATATGTCATATCTACCTCTGGATATTAGATGTAGTCCTTTGGCTACTAGGTGTCAAGTAATTTTCAAGCACTGCACTAAGACTCATGGATTATTTCCAGAAGAGGGAAGACTTTGAGGCAAATTGTGTCCAATAGGGTTTCTACATATTCCAATTGTCTTTAGAGAACAAAATGAGATTTTGGGGTAGTTTAAGATAAACTTAGTGACTCTGCAGCATTGTCACATTCCCTTCTGAAGTACTGTTTTGCTCCAGCCAATCATCCAGATATGGTGCAATGAACTCCATTTCTTTCTAGAAATGCTACAGCTACAAAAACGTTTTGTAAACACATGCCATGCTGATACCAGCTCAAAAGGCTATGCTCTGCACTGATAGTGTACTCTGAGAAATTTGATATAGAGCTGGCAGTTTAGATGTACCCTCACCATCCATAAAAATATCCTTAGGGGCCAGAGTGCACATCCCATTATCATCATCTAGATGAGATCAGTTTGTTTCAAGAGATATCATTTGCAGTATTTCTTCTATCAGACAGTAATTGAGTTTTCTGAGATTCAGACTGGGCCTCGGGCCTCCTACATTTTTGGGCACTTGGAATTACCCAGAATAAAACCCCTTCCTTCCTTTGCTGGGTGGCATGGATTCATTCACATGTTTTTGCCACACAGTATTTCTGAGATTTCTGAGTTGCAGGTTTGGACTGTATTCCCTAAAGTTTCTCATCCTAATGTTGAAGGTCTCAAGAGCATTCATGAAAGAGTCAGTTTGAAGGATTTTTTTTTTACATCAAACTCCATAGTCCAGTTTTACAACATTGATAATCCATGTGTCTGAGGCAAGCAAAGGCTGTTAACTTTTCTCCAGTTGGAACATCTGGACCCTTCTTCCTCTGCTTGTAGTGAGGTCTGGTGACCTGACTCTGGGAATACTGGGTGCCCCTTGAAGCCAAAGCTAAAGTATAGATTCTTTTCTGGGTAAGTGGCTTTCTTCTTTCTCCTTTGTGTTGGGAAACAGCTGAGGATTGAACAATGGAGCCAAAGGAATGAAGCATGACCTATTATTTTTAGCTTTTGTAAAGCTATCTTCTAACTTCCTTCTGAAGAAGTTCATTTAGTCCTAACACAGGACCCAAGTTTTTCTGAACTTCCTATGGAGAGTTCCTTCACCATCAGTGGTTAGAAAAGAACATTTGTCTTAGGTTGCTTTATAGTGCACACCACAGTAATAATATCAAAGGAACTGTTAAAGGCACACTACGATTTCAAGAAGGGGCAGGATCACATCATCCTGTTATTGTCTTCTGCTGAGACTTAGTTACGGAAGACCAGCCAGTCACATGAAAGGGCACATATACAAGAATTAGGATCAGCTATGACACCCACTTCTAGAGAAATTCACATGCAATATATAGTTTATAAAAAGAATCATTTGTAATAATCCTATTGGGGTTTGAACCTCTTAACTCTGATGCATCCGATGAAGTGAGCTGTAGCTCATGAAAGCTTGTGCTCAAATAAATTTGTTAGACTCTAAGGTGCCACAAGTACTCCTTTTCTTTTAACTCTGTACAGTTCTTCTTCGGGATTTTTCTAGCTAACTACCAGCTAGGGGTTACATATTTCCTTTCCCATTAAAATTCAAACTTTTTCTGACATCTTTAACTTAGAAGAGATGTCTTCTCCACTCCCTTCCCCAAACTTTAATTAGAGGACTCTTCCATGCTCTCTACTGATGGACACATACTTTCATATTTTCCTTGAAGGTGGGAGTAAATCTGAGCTAGTCTCCTGCATAGCTCCTCCTTTCATCTCTGCAGGAGAAGAACTCACAGCCTGGAAAAACCTGTCTCATGTGGATGCCAATGCAATAAGGATATATTTTTCTATCATTTTTTAATTGGAGAAAGTGATGTTTTCTCCCTGGGATATGGAACCATTGTGCTCAAGGGCCGCAGAGCTGTTACAGGACCGTGAAACACTTCTAGGATCCCTCTGTGCTATTGTTATTAGAGGTGGCTATTGCAAGAGTAAGATGGAAACAGCTTCACATAACAATTGCAAAAGCACCTGCAGGAAGCAGACAAAGTTTAAAATGTAACCCATCATGTACTTGCATTGGCTGGTGAATTTCATGTTGTAAAAGTGAATATAAAAGCTAAAACCCAAAGCAGCAAACATACACCACTCTAAAAATGGTGGAGGAGATACATTTTCTTCCTTGAAAAGGGAGGGACTGTGAATCTGGAACTAATGGTTTGAACACACTGATTCCTAGTTCTAAAAGTCACTTGCTGCCAGAGCTTTAGACACTAAGGTCAATATTTTCAAAAGTGAATAGTGAATTTCAGTGTCTAATTCCTGAGAAACCTTAAAGTTTTCCTGATTTTCAGGAAGTGCTGAGTACCGACCCTTTTGGGTATCTCAGGTTAGATATCCAAACACCAAGGAACCCAAAATCACTAGTCAGCTTTGAAAATACTGACCTTAATCTCTGTGCCTCTGCATACCTTGCTATAAAATGGCTATGCTGCTATGAATGTGCCTTACACTTTACAGAATTGTTATGGGGCTTAAAGGGGCATTTCCAAGTTAAAAAAAATTCAAAAGCAAAAGGTTCTTACCTCTATGACAGGTAACACATCAGAATATTATAACTGAAAGATTCTAAATTTTTTTATTGTTTATTTTTTTCCCATGTTTTTCAGCTTGGATAATGAAAAAAGCTTAGCCAGGTCACTTTTGTTTATAATCAGTTTCTACTCATTTTATGCTGCAGTGTTTGGGTTGCAAACAATGTAGGATAGCAATTATTTATTCACAGAAAGCTGTTGCCAATGGAATTAAAAAACAAACCAGAAAATATTTATTTGACATTTAATTCCGTGAAACCTTATTTTTACAAAATCTAAATTTGGGGCCTAATTGGATCTGACAGGATTTCTTTGATTACTTACTATTTGTAATACATTTTGAGATCCTGAGATTGCAAAAGTATGTTCTTAATGTTTTTTAAAGTAAAAAATGTTTCAGTCTTGAAACCCATGTATTGTTAGTTTTATCATCTTATAAAACATTTTTCATTGTTGGTTTCTGTGGGGAGGAGTGTGAAATCAAAAGAAAAATGGTCAGAATTAAAATCTTCAGTTAGCTAAGGAAATTTTAACACAGCCATCCACTAGCATGGGGCTGTCAGGTTAAGGCAAAAAAACCCACCCACCCCAAAAAAACACCCCGACAACCAAAAAGCAACCAAACGATCCTCTCTTAAGCCTGTTGGAACAGCAACTGCATTATAGGTGGGGAAACCTCAGCTTTTAGTCTTGCTAGAGAGAAATTGTCATTTTAAATTTTATTCCCTTGCCAGTACTTCAGTTAATGAGGTATTCAGAGCATTCTTGCTTTAATGTTTGTGTCTATGAAACAGTTCCAATTACTAGTTTTTTTATCTTGTACTGAAGAGAAAGTGTTTTCTCAGACAAGTTCTTCTAGGGGGGTTCTGTTGGGAACCACTGGATTTTACAGTCTGGTAAATAGAAGGATACTTTATCTCAAAGCTCTTACATAGCACTCACATTAAAACCTTTGAACATTGAAGGAGATAAATGGTAAGGGTATATGTTTTTGTGCATGTCATGTATAACTACACACAAAAAACTCTACATTAAAAGAACATTAAGGTTCCAAAGTCAAGCACTTCAGTAGTGGCATTTCTGAATTTTTAAGTGCAACTTTATTCAGCTCCCTTGTGTGTATGCACTATGATGACAGTCTTTATTTACATGATCACATGCTATTTTTTCTACAGGACCCCTACCCGATTCAGTGCACAGGATGGACAGAGCTCAAACAAACAAACAAACAAACAAACAAACAACTACCAATATTTTGATTTCTTCTTGTTCAGAGTGTGGCTCCATGCCTCATTTACTACACACTATCCAAAATCTACTCTGAAGCCAGAATTATTAATTTCCTCATATGCTTTTCTATGGTGTGCTCATCACTATAGTATCGGAGTGCTTCACAAACATTAATGAATTTATTTTCATGGCATTCCTGTGAGAGAAGGGGGCAGGGATGTAAAATGTTAACCGGTTCACCGATAAGCATCGGTCTTACCGGTAATGTATTCAGTTAACGTTTAATGTGCACATTAAAAATGCTGCAGCAATGCCATTTCATAGAGTGCGCGGAACTAGGTTCCACATTGTTAGGACCATTGCTGACCATATGGAACTGATGTCACACTTTGGTAGCATTAAACCTTCAAACAATATCATGTAGGTTATCGTGATTTTTTGTAACTAATGTTCCATAGTGAAGATGGAGCGATCAAAAAGAAGTAATGCCTGAAATCATTTCACAAAAACAACAGACGACACTGTCAAATGTAAACCGTGTAATACACAGCTGAGGTATGTAAACAGCAGCGGAGCAATGCTGAACCATTTGAAGCTGAAGCATCCCTCTGTTTCGTGTGAAAAAGAAGGCAAAAAAATCAAACACTGATAACGTTTGTTTCTGGCAGTTCATGAAAATGGCACACACAATGTGATGAAAAACTAACAGAGTTGTTGTGCACCATGATCACTACAGATATGCTATCTGTAAGTGTTGTTGAAGGTACAGGTTTTTGTGCATTGATGAGTTTTGTAGAACCTGAATACTGTGTGCCTGTGAGACAGACTATAACCTCACAACTAGAGAAGTGCTATGAAGACTGTGTGAGGTCTGTCTGGGAAAAACTGGAGAACGCCATTAAAGTAGCTTTCACCGCTGACTGCTGGACAGCATTAACTACAGAAAGTACATGACTCACTTGCCATTATATTGAAAATTGGGAGCTTTGATCCGCAGTTCTATAAACCAAAAGTATGGCAGAACTACATACAGTGGAAATCCTTGCTGAAAAATTAAACGCTACAGTGGAAAAATGGGGTCTGGCAGGCTGTGTCCAGATTGCTGCTAAATCAAAGCTTCTGCAACTTGCATCGATGTTAGAAATAGAAGAACATCCAAGTGCTAGGGCTGAACCAAGAAGTGCTGAACTGGATGAGCCGATACAGCCAGCACCAAAAAATGTGTGAAACTGAGAAGAGTGCTATAATGATGCATTCAGATGAAGATTATACCAAAAAGGAGAATAAGGAAAATGCAGTAGAAAATGAACTGGAAAATTACTTCAAGGAGCCTTGACCTTCACTGAAATGCAGTCCATTGGGAGTGGTGGAAGATCAATGCACAGCGTTTTCCAAGGCTTGGAAAACTGGCAAAGAGTTACCTGTGCATTCCAGGATCATCTGTTCCTGCAGAAAGTGTGTTTTCCAATGCTGGCCTTCCTGTTAATCGGCTGCATACAAGACTGACATCAGAGTATGTAAACATGTTAATTTTTCTTAACAAAAATCAGCAGTAGAGTTGAAATTCTAATCGGACCTTTTGTGTTTTTGGCGCCTCAGGGATATAATGTAAAAGGTTAAACAAAAAAATGGGTTTTACCCATAAGACTGTCTGTTTTTGTTGTTAGTAAAGGCACTTGACAAAGATAATATATATGTGGGGTAAAGTCATTGTGAACTCGTTAACAGTTAAACAGTTAACCCATACAATTTTAATAAACAGTTACTTTTTTAAATGCTATTTACCTCCCTAGAAGGGGGTACATATTATACCTATTTTACAGATGGCAAACTAAGGCACAGCAAGATTAAGGTTAAAAATATGCAATAGTTTTGGGTGTCCAGTTAGAGACACCTAGGACCTGATTTTTTGGAATATTTAACATAATATAACATTTTATATGTTCAAAGCACAGCTCCCATTGAATTCAGTTGCAGCTGAATATTATACCATGGATTTGAAACAATGTATAAAATACATTGGCTTTCATGACCATATATTGTATATAGTGTGTCCATCTACCCTACACATTGACATCACAGAAATGAAGGGCTGGAAAATACCTCAATGGATCATTTTAGCCTATCCACCTGTGCTGGGGCAGGATTAGATCTAACTAGACCATCCCTGACAGGTGTTTGTCTAACCTGTTCTTAAAAACCTCCAATGATGGCGTTTCCTGACCTATCTAGGTAACCTGTTCTAGTGCTTAACTATAAGGATAGTTAGTTTTTCCTAACATGTGACCTAAATATCCCTTGCTGCAAACTAAGCCAATTACTACTACTCCTACCCTCAGGGTACATGGAGACCAGATGATCACCATACTCTTTATGAAAACCTTTTACGTATGTAAAGACTAATGTCCCCCCTCAGTTTTCTTGTCTCTGGACTAAACATGCCCAACTCTTTCAACCTTTTCTTACAGGTCATGTTTTCTAAGCCTCTTATTTTTGTTGCTCTCCTCTGGATTCTATCTGATTTGTTCATAATTTTCTTAAAAGTGTGGTGCCCAAAACTGGACAGGTACTCCAGCTGATGCCTCACCAGTGCCAAGTACAGTACAGCAACACACACACAAACAAAACTTAACACTTCTAGGGAAAAGTAGAAATTAGAGGAAATACAACCTAGATGGAGGTACTATAAGGTGCGTGCATAACTAGTTGGAAAACCATTCCCAGAGAGTAGTTATCATTGGTTCACAGACAAGCTGGAAAGGCATATCAAGTGGGGTCCTGCAGGGATCAGTTCTGGGTCTCGTTCTGTTCAATATCTTCATCCATGATTTAGCAGGGGTCTCCAAACTACGGCCTGCGGGCCGCATCCAGCCCAGGGCTTCCATTTGTCCGGCCCTCCAACCAACCAACAGCAGAGAAGCGAACAGCTGAGTAGGCGCGCCGAGCAGGCAGGGGGAGGGGCCGCCGGCAGCAGCTCACACGGGACGGCAGCACAGCTGAGCTGTGCAGAGGGGTGAGTGCCTCTGGGAGCCAGTGTCCCCCCCAAAATGGGAGCCAACTTAGGGGAGAGTAGTTGCTGCAGCCGAGCAGGCACGGTCCCCTTCCTTAGAGTAAAAATACAAGCCAGATGCTTGATTACATCTCCAATAAATGGAGTAAAGAAGATGGAAATTAACGATTTCACAATGGTTAAATTTTAACTACAGCAGTAACAGAACCAAACAGTCCCAACCAACAATGGGAACCTGGAGCTTCTCTTACCAAAGTACAGCCAAACTTTCAATCCTTTGTCATTTTCTTCAGCTGAGCAGGCACAGGGAGAAGGGAGCAGGCACGGGGCAGAGCAGACCCAAAAAGGGGAGCCTGATTTCGAATTTAATGCAACACTGACACAGTAGAGTAGTGTTTTTTTTTTTTTAACAATTTTGCATATATTTAACTTCTTTCCCAGTCGCTTTGGCCTGCGAAGCCCCTTCAAAAATCTAATATGGCCCTTGTCTCATAAAGTTGGGAGACCCCTGGCATAGAGAGTACAGTACAGTTATGAAGTTTGCGGATGATACCAAGCTGGGAGGGTTCCAAGTGCTTTGGAAGATAGGCTTAAAATTCAAAATGATCTGGACAAACTGGAGAAATGGTCTGAAATAAATAGGATGAAATTCAGTAAGGACAAATGCAAAGTACTCCACTTAGGAAGGAACAATCAGCTGTACACATACAAAATGGGAAATGACCGCCTAAAACGGAGCACTGTAGAAAGGGATCTGGGGGCATAGGCGCCAACTCCGTGGGTGCTTGAGCCCTGGAGCACCCATGGAAAAAAATTAGTAGGTGCTTAGCACCCACCGGCAGCCAGCTCCCTCCCTCCCCCCACAGTACCTCCCATCTGCCAGAGGCCCTGCCGATCAACTCCTCCCCTTCCCTCCCTCCCAGTGCCTCCCGCAATCAGCTGTTCCACGGCATGCAGGAGGCACTGGGGGAAACGGGAGGAGCGGAGATGGGGCACATTCGGGGGAGGGGTTGTAACTGGGCGTGAAGAGGTGGGGCAGGGGCGGAGTAAAGGCGTGAAGAGACGGGACGGGGTGGGAGCTTGGGGGATGGAGTTGGATGGGGGCAGGGCCTGTGGCAGAGCAGGTGGTTGAGCAATCCCAAGGCCCGGAGGAAGACAGTGCCTGTGTCTGAGAAGTCATAGTGGATCACAAGCTAATATGAATGAACAGTGTAACACTGTTTCAAAAAAAGCAAACATCATTCTGGGATGTTTTAGCAGGAGTACTGTAAGCAAGACATGAGAAGTAATTCTTCTGCTCTACTCCACGCTGATTAGGACTCAACTGGAGTATTGTGTTCAGCACATTTTGTATGTGTACATTTCAGGAAAGATGAGGCCAAATTGGAGAAAGTCCAGACAAGAGCAACAAAAATGATTAAAGGTCTAGAAAACAGGACCTATAAGGAAAGATTTAAAAAACTGGTCTTGTTTAGTCTGGAAAAGAGAAGATTGAGAGGGGACATGATAACAGTTTTTGAGTACATAAAAGGTTGTTACAAGGAGGAGGGAGAAAAATGGTTCTCCTTAACCTCTGAGGATAGGAAAAGAAGCAACGGGCTTCAATTGCAGCAAGGCCAGTTTAGGGTGGACATTAGGAAAAACTTCATGTCAGGGTGATTAAGCACAGGAATAAATTGCCTAGGGAGGTTGTGGCAGCTCCATCGCTGGAGATTTTAAGAGCAGGTTAGAGAAACACCTGTTTGGGATGGTCTAGATAATATTTACTCCTGCCATGAGTGCAGGGAACTGGACTAGAAGACCTCTCAAGGTCCCTTCCAGTCCTACGATTCTATGATTTCACTGCACATTTTTTGGTACATTCTGTCAGAAGGAATGCACTATGTATGTGTAAGCAGAATCCATTTTAGCCACTATCCAGGCTCCTTCTGATCTCAAACAATGAACACATAAGAAAAATAGAGAATTGTGAATAAGCATTCCCCTAAACCATATTTCTGCAGTACTTAGATTAGTAAATCTGAAACAGATTTCGCAATGCAAAGCAGCAAGTCACTAATGCAAACGATGAAGCAACTCAGAAGTCACATATCAATCCAAACAATCTGAATACAATCCAGGCTCTCACACAGCAGATGGTTTACACTATCTCCTTGTGGACTGTCAGAGCAAATGCTTCAGTAGACCAATGAACCAAAGAGATGACAGAGTGACAGTTTTGTGTGTAGATTTAGATGTCTCTGTCCATACTCGCTTGTCCAAACAAGTGTAACTGAAAGCCATGGAAAATTTAGGTTGACTATCAGGAAAAATTGTTTCAGTGAGCTCAATCAGACTGAAATAGTCTCCCAAGGGAATTAGAGGAATTCCCATCAGTTTATTTAAAATTAGACTGGACAAAATTCTTAAGAGATACTTCGCCTTCACTGGCAAAGATCTTAACAATATGCCCCAAGAGGACCTTCCATCTCTAATTTCTATTCTGTGTCAGCAAATCTCAACAGCAAATAAAAGCAAAATAGCCAACTATCCCAATTCATTCTGAATAACCTGTTAGGAAAGGTTTAACGTAGAAGGAGTTTGTTTTTCTCAGCTTGCTTCCTTTGAACTACAGAAAAATAAAGCAAATCCACAAAAGCCAAGTTTGTGAAACTGTCTGTTGAAAGGAGGTGTGTGCACACACCTGCTGAGTGGTAGCACTGACAGAAGTACTGCAAATTAGTATGGCCATGAAAATATTGGAAATGAGCCATTTCTCACTCAAGCTGTACTTGGAACTTCCTCGCTGAATGAGAGAATGTAACAAATTTAGTGACTCATATGAGTAAATGTATAATGCTGACCATAAGTGGACTCTTTCTCTGTTCCTCTCTTCCTAGTCCTTCCCCAGTCCCCTTTCCAAGAGGCTCACAAAGTTATCTGATTGATTTGTTAACCCTTTGGAGCGCCAACTACTAGTTATCATGCAAGCTGCAAAATGTATGCATATTATGGCAGGAATTCCCACCTTCTCCTCAGGAGCCAAAGAGTTTGGAACAATCACACATAACACAATTGTCAAACTTTTTATTCTCTTAATTTCAGCAATGCTGCCAAAGCCAGTGCACTACCACTCATGAGGAGCATTTCTGCTTCAATGTTTACATGTGTAACGCATCCACCCACAAAAAGGCTCCCTGACTACTTCACAATAACAAAATATATTCTGCTCTGTCACATCTCCTCTTTCCTCCATCTTAATTTTCACCATATGACCAGTCACATCATCTTAAAGCCATTAAATAAAAATTCACTCGTCTCTAGGCCCTTCACATTATGATACATACATACTCCCAAAGTACTGTGAGCAGAACAATCCTGTCTTGGATCATTCTGCTTTCTTCTGCCCACATAGTCTCCCAGGCTCCCTCGCACTAGACAATATTTATTTGTGGCAGGTGCTTAAAACCTTCAGCCAAGATCTGGCAGTGCCAGGAATATTTCTGATGGCATATGCTGCTTTAATCAAAGAAAATACTTTTTCAATACAGGTCCTCTTCTCTGTCAAAGGCTGAAAATTCCAATAAATGACCTATTTGCCCAGTAAATTGGGATATAGTCCCAGTTGCAGCCCCAGGTCATGTCAGGATTTCACAAAGGTAATACAATCTGCCCAACTGTGGATGTTTTTTGCATCTACTTGCTAAGGATCAGCTCCTTTAGCCCCCAAAATAGAATCAGTTCTTACAGGGACAAGGTGCAAGGTTGAAAAATCTTGCCGATAAATTCTGAGCACAAAATAAAAGAATACTAAACTGGCTGTGGCTTTGCAGTTCCCTTCAATGCAAGCTCAGACAGAAGCTCAAGTCTTCCTCAAAAGCATTCTCACAGTTATAATATACACAGAATGCGTAGTGGAAATGACATTGAATTACATTGATTACTCTCTTAGAATCCTCTTAAAACCAACATATAGCTAGTGAAAACATCTCAACCTAAATTCACAAAGTGAAAAAAGTACTTCTGTTTAGAAATGGACGGAAGAAAATTGCTTTGCAGTGAACAGTCCTCAGATAAGTTCATGGAAGTAAAGGGCATCAATGTACAAAGGCAAAGGTGGCAGGGATGCCACCCCATGTTCCCTAAGCCTTTGACTTCCAAAAGCTGGCACTAGATGACCGGGGATGAATCAATCAAAATCGTCCTGTGCTGTTCATTCCTTCTGAAGCATCTGGTACTGCCCACTCTCAGAAAACGGATATTAGGCTAGATGAACCATTGGTCTGGCCCAGTATGACCATTCTTATGTTGTTAGAATCTGACTGTGCATCCATTAAATTCCCTTTCCACAGGGAATACTGCCATCACCCTCATAAAAAAAGAATAAAAAAAGCCAAGCATATTTAAAGTCAATGAAGTTTCACCTTGCAAAGTTACTCACTTCCTCTCCATTCATACACAGCCACATGCCTGCCTGCACTCACATCTGATGCTGTGGAATTTAACAAATGAGTAACTCTTATGTTAGGGGTTTCAGACAAAGGCTAGAAGAGTTTATAGGGGAAAGAAGAATGCTGATGCCAGCTACTTAAAAAAAAAAAAAGTTAAAACTTGCTTGTTTTTTCTTAATTCTCTTTTTAAAAACACTCTAATAAAAGCTTAAAAATACACTATTTCTGGCAAATGTTAATTGAAAAGATATGGAAAGATTAATGTAGCTCTTTTTCTTGTTTTCTTTGCTTATGCACTAGTTCCACTGATGCCAACAAGGTTCTGAGAAAATCATTGCCATAGTTCACTTCTGCTGTAAACCAGAATAAGTAGCTCACTTAGTAGGAAGAGTAGAGAACTTGTTTGTCAGGTAGAGAGTGGGCATACAAATCTAATATTAAAATAAAAGTACATATATTTTAAAAAGACCAAGACCTATCACACATTATTATCTTCAAAATTCTAGTCACAGTGAAACTATCATTTTTCAGAATTTGAAGGTGTCCCATTAGGTTAAATTTTTAAAGGAGGGAATTTGAAGTAGTTTAAACGTAAACTGCTCAACAGTTTCTCCTTAAAGTGACACAGACGCCACACCATTTAATTTCTTTTCCTTCTACTGATATCCTCTGTTCACAGCTGGCAAAGACAAACTATGGAATTTATTCACTCTACATTTGGAAAATGACATATCATTACAGGTATTAGTAATGGGGGATTCGATCATTAGAAACATAGATAGCTGGGTTTGCAATGACTGGGAGAACCACATGGTGACTTGCCTGTCTGGTGAAAAGGTTGCGGATCTCTCAAGACATTTAGATAGATGTATGCGTAGTGCTGGGGAGGAGCCAGTGGTCGTGGTACATGTAGGTACCAATGACATCGGGAAGGATAGGAGAGAGATCCTGGAAGCCAAATTTAGGCCGTGAGGTAAGAGATTAAAGTCCAGGACCTCCATGGTAGCATTCTCTGAAATAAGAAGAGGAGTACTTGTGGCACCTTAGAGACTAACCAATTTATCTGAGCATAAGCTTTCGTGAGCTACAGCTCACTTCATCGGATGCATACTGTGGAAAGTGTAGAAGATCTTTTTATATACACGCAAAGCATGAAAAAATACCTCCTCCCACCCCACTCTCCTGCTGGTAATAGCTTATCTAAAGTGATCACTCTCCTTACAATGTGTATGATAATCAAGGTGGGCCATTTCCAGCACAAATCCAGTGTTTAACACGAACGTCTGGGGGGGGGGGGCACGTAGGAAAAAACAAGGGGAAATAGGTTACCTTGCATAATGACTTAGCCACTCCCAGTCTCTATTCAAGCCTAAGTTAATTGTATCCAATTTGCAAATGAATTCCAATTCAACAGTTTCTCGCTGGAGTCTGGATTTGAAGTTTTTTTGTTTTAATATTGCGACCTTTAGGTCTGAGATCGAGTGACCAGAGAGATTGAAGTGTTCTCTGACTGGTTTATGAATGTTATAATTCTTGACATCTGATTTGTGTCCATTTATTCTTTTACGTAGAGACTGTCCAGTTTGACCAATGTACATGGCAGAGGGGCATTGCTGGCACATGATGGCATATATCACATTGGTGGATGTGCAGGTGAACGAGCCTCTGATAGTGTGGCTGATGTTATTAGGCCCTGTGATGGTGTCCCCCGAATAGATACGTGGGCACAGTTGGCAACGGGCTTTGTTGCAAGGATAGGTTCCTGGGTTAGTGGTTCTGTTGTGTGGTATGTGGTTGCTGGTGAGTATTTGCTTCAGGTTGGGGGGCTGTCTGTAGGCAAGGACTGGCCTGTCTCCCAAGATTTGTGAGAGTGTTGGGTCATCCTTCAGGATAGGTTGTAGATCCTTAATAATGCGTTGGAGGGGTTTTAGTTGGGGGCTGAAGGTGACGGCTAGTGGCGTTCTGTTATTTTCTTTGTTAGGCCTGTCCTGTAGTAGGTGACTTCTGGGAACTCTTCTGGCTCTATCAATCTGTTTCTTCACTTCCGCAGGTGGGTACTGAAGTTGTAAGAATGTTTAATAGAGACCTTGTAGGTGTTTGTCTCTGTCTGAGGGGTTGGAGCAAATGCGGTTGTATCGCAGAGCTTGGCTGTAGACGATGGATCGTGTGGTGTGGTCAGGGTGAAAGCTGGAGGCATGTAGGTAGGAATAGCGGTCAGTAGGTTTCCGGTATAGCGTGGTGTTTATGTGACCATCGTTTATTAGCACTGTAGTGTCCAGGAAGTGGATCTCTTGTGTGGACTGGACCAGGCTGAGGTTGATGGTGGGATGGAAATTGTTGAAATCATGCGCTATATTGATGACATCTTCATCATCTGGACCCATGGAAAAGAAGCCCTTGAGGAATTCCACCATGATTTCAACAATTTCCATCCCACCATCAACCTCAGCCTGGTCCAGTCCACACAAGAGATCCACTTCCTGGACACTACAGTGCTAATAAACGATGGTCACATAAACACCACCCTATACCGGAAACCTACTGACCGCTATTCCTACCTACATGCCTCCAGCTTTCACCCTGATCACACCACACGATCCTTACAATGGGGGGGGGATGAGAAAACCTGGATTTGTGCTGGAAATGGCCCAACTTGATCATCATACACATTATAAGGAGAGTGATCACTTTAGATAAGCTATTACCAGCAGGAGAGTGGGGTGAGAGGAGGTATTTTTTCATGCTTTGTGTGTATAAAAAGATCTTCTACACTTTCCACAGTATGCATCCGATGAAGTGAGCTGTAGCTCACGACAGCTTATGCTCAAATAAATTGGTTAGTCTCTAAGGTGCCACAAGTACTCCTTTTCTTTTTGCGAATACAGACTAACACGGCTGTTACTCTGAAACCAGTCAAATGAAAAAGAGTCCCATTCAATTACATCAGATAATGGCAGACAGCTAAAAAGTGACATGTTTTTAAAATGCTTATATACAAATGCTAAAAGTCTAAATAATAAGATGGGTGAACTAGAGTGCCTCGTATTAAATGAAGATATTGATCTAATAGATATCACAGAAACTTGGTGGAATGAGGATAATCAATGGGACACTGTAATACCTGAGAACCAAAGATATTGGATGGACAGAACAGGTCGTGCTGGTGGGGGAGTGGCATTATATGTGAAAGAAAGCATAGAATCAAATGAAGTAAAAATCTTACATGAACCAAACTGTACCATTGAATCTCTATGGATAGTAATTCCATGCTCTAATAGAAGAATATAGCAGTAGGGATATATTAGGACCACATAACCAGGATGGTGATAGTGACTGTGAAATGCTCAGGGAGATTAGAGAGGCTATACAAATAAAAAATTCAATAATAATGGGGGACTTCAACTATCCCTATACTGACTGGGTACATGTCACAGCAGGACGGATAAAGTGCAAAGATAAAGTTTCTTGACACCTTAAACGACTGCTTCTTGGAGCAGCTAGTCCTGGAACCTACAAGAGAAGAGGCAATTCTTGATTTAGTCCTAAGTGAAGCACAGGATCTGGTCCAAGAAGTGAATATAGCTGGACCGCTTGGTAATAGTGACCATAATATAATTTAATTATAACATCCCAGTGGCGGGGAAAACACCACAGCGGCCCAACACTGTAGCATTTAATTTCAGAAGGGGGAACTACACAAAAATGAGGAAGTTAGTTGAACAGAAATTAAAAAGGTACAATGCCAAAAGTGAAATCCCTGTAAGCTGCATGGAAACTTTTTAAAGACACCATAATAGAGGCTCAACTTAAATTTATATCCCAAATTAAAAAACATAGCAAGAGAACCAAAAAGTGCCACCGTGGCTAAACAACAAAGTAAAAGAAGCAGTAAAAGAAGCAGTGAGAGGCAAAAAGGAATCCTTTAAAAAGCGGAAGTTAAATCCTAGTGAGGAAAATAGAAAGGAGCAAAAACTCTGGCAAATGAAATGTAAAAAAAATTAGGAAGTCAAAAAAAAATTTGAAGAACTACCGACTAAAAAGTAATAGCAAAATTTTTTTTTTTAAGTACTGTACATCAGAAGCAGGAAGCCTGCTAAACAAACACTGGGGCCACTGGATGATCGAGATGCTAAAGGAGCACGCAAGGACGATAAGGCCATTGCGGAGAAACTAAATGACTTCTTTGCATCGGTATTCACGGCTGAGGATGTGAGGGAGATTCCCAAACCTGAGCCATTCTTTTTAGGTGATATATCTGAGGAACTGTCCCAGATTCAGGTGTCATTGTCATGGAGTCACTGGGCGATGCTCTGGAACTACTCCATATGGAGCCAGTCAGGACTTTGAGGTAACATGCCTTCACTGTCACCAGGGCAAGAAGCTTACACAGCTTCGACCTTCCTGGGTCTGATCTCGGAGCATTCAGCATCCCCTTCCACACTGTGCGCTTCCTGCAGCAAGTCTTTTTATAAACTATATATTGCAAGCTTCATTATCAGCCTCTTCCCCATTATACTGGTGACTAAATAGCTAATATTGACCCAAGTGTCATTGGAAGTTGATATTCCTTTCAGATTAATAGGTGACAGGAGAGTTCACATCACAGTCATCATTTCAGCTGTCTGCAGACTCAGGCAAATATCTACATCACTCACTCAGTTCACATTTAAAAGGTTATCTCTGCAGCCATACGGTCTAGAAATTAACTTTTTTTTTTTTAATGGAAGTTTAGATTCTGGAGAATCTGACTTTAATAAATATATCATGAGGGATGGAGCCAGCCTGCAGCTGTATGTTCAACACCCTGTCTCTAGAACCATGTGAGTCAATAATGCTTTGGGTACTTTGTGGAATCCTGGTGGGAACAGGGCTGGCTTCCCTGCTGCCCAACCATATAAAACAACAATCATAATGCCATCAGCCTCAAATTCATGTGTCCAGCTCTGGTTACTCAAAATTCCAGTACAAAGTCACATGGTTCCTAACTAGATCCCCTCTTCAGAACCAACTGCTTCCTTACAGAACTGTAAGAGCAGGCAGGACCAGTAGCAGGGCCAGAGAAACCCCACGACTGGCAGAGCAACAGCGGAGGGCCTATGTTGACTAATTCTGCCCCCACGAGCATCCTGTACACATAGAGCACCAACACATAGAGGACCTCATTCTTTGACTGCATAGCAGCCAGAACTCTCAGTCCTGCAGGGCCAATTCACAGTGTGCCAATGCCCAATCATACTTAGCGTGAACAGTCCCAAAGCAATGAAAAAAAAAATCACTCTAATCTGACCCATCACCTGCTCCCTCTCAGAATGCCGGAATAATCAGACAGCTGCTGCCCTATGAAGGCTGATGCCTATGCTTGGCTCTGCTTTGCCAGAGTATGGAAGGAAGAATGGGAAACCTTGGGGACACAAAACCCAGTAACATTTTTGTGTCACTTTTGGAGGTAGAAAGAGTGCTGAAGTCCTTGGCAGCTTCCATCCCCACATGACTTGGTATACCTGTCTCCCTATGCATAGTACATTGTATGTGTGTATACAGTGCTTTATTCCTGTCTTTTCCTCCCAAGTAAAAATTGTCAAAGATGGCTATCAGGGTTCTTAAATTTTGAATATAAAACCCCCCTACAATATTTCAAACTAGACATTTGTAAGCCAATATGTAAAGATATTTTAGGCTAATGAATTTTATTGTGAAATTCAGACTTGTGAAAAACAGCATGAAATCATTTTTGTAAAATGTTATGAGCATTTACCTTGAACATTTGCAAGCCTTTTCAGTCCCTAAACTTACTAATGCTGTGAGGGATATACAATGAAACCACAAATCCTGGACATCAGACTGTGTGGTATGGGCAGCTGCTGATACACGGAGCTCAACCCCTCATAGTGCTCCTTTCCATTCAGTCTTAAGAAATGTAGTTACCAGCCACCCACATATTGGTGAACACTATCTTCTGTGCACTGAGCTGAATTTTTTTTTTATTATTAATAGTGGCATAGAATCTGAATTGAAAAAGCTGCCTGCTATATAAAGAAAATGCTCCTCCTCTCCTCCCTGTGGATTAATCTCTGACTTAGTTACTATAGAAACCTTACTGTAGACACTATAAGTAAAAAAATATATAATATAATATAATATACAAAATTAACTAAACAAAGTAGAAGTGGTACCGTCAGTGCTGAGCACACCGGTGGGAATGAAGTCAACCCCGAAGTCAGGAACAGTATCGACATGTCCGATGGCAGTGAGAACTGCGATAGCAACATTTGCATTACCAACTGTGGTGGTACAAAGGTGTCCCATACCGATCCCAATACAAGCCCCAATTCCATGACTTGCCGGAGGGGAACATTACGATCTGGTGCTGACAGACTCGGTGGTTCAGCAACCCAATCAGCCAACTAGTCTACAAATGATGTAGTCCTGGCAAAGTCCAGGACCAAAGGAGAGGTCGGGACTGAAAGGCTGCGGTCTGTAGCCACCTGACTTGCCACCAATGAGGGAACAGTCCTTCATGCGTACCAGACTCAATGCACACCCAGAGTCAATGGGACAGGGTTTGTAACCTCCCCAATCAGTAGCGGGGCAGTGTTACAGGTACCTGTGCCATCCTGCATGTCGGCATTGACCCGGTGCTGATCCATGCTCCTTCTGGGGGAGGTGGGAGTGTCCCCACAAGACCTGGGACCTTCCCAATTAGTCTTATGCAACCTCTTCCTTGGCGTACTCAATGGGGAATGACTCCACTTCATGGGAGAGACTTGTGCTCCAGAACGTGAAGCCAGAGCACTCTCAGAACCCGAGGGTGACCTCCGACCAGATGAGGGCCTCAGTACCAAAGTAAGCCACATGGGCTGCTCAAATAGGTGCTGCTTTAAAGGAAGGTCTCCAGCCACTTGAGTCTGTTTTTTTAAATGACCTGCAGATTGCACAGCACCCTCTAACATGGGCCTCACCAAGACACAGTAAGCACCACGTGGGGAATCGCTGTTGGGGATTGCTTCCCCACATGAAGGACAATGTTTAAACCCTGGTGCAGGCATCACTGGGAAAACTTAGCTAACAGTACACAAAGGCACTACTAACTATGTACAACAACTATAAAACAGGAAACACTAATTGAGAGAGATGTGGGATTAAAGCACACAGAGCTCTGATTCCAGCCACAAATGGTAAGAAGGAACTGACGGAGGTTTGTGGCAGCGGTGCTGAATATAGTCAGGGGAGGCGCTACAGCATGAGAGCTGCCCCTCTACAGGTACTGCTAGGCAAATTTTTCCAGTGCCAGTGCACGGGGTGTGCTCACACTTAAGTGGAATACACATCTGTATCAACTCAAAGAAGCATATTTCCTTCAAATTTAGAATACTGATTTTTAAGTACCTTGAAGCTCAGTTTAATGTCAGTGAGGTGACATCAAGGCTAAGCAAACAAAGCTTACTTGCTGTTCCTCAAGGCAGCAGAGCATAATACAAAGAGATCTCACTCACAGCTGCTCAAGGGCTAACGAATTAGGTAACAGAACAGGACATCCTGAGATTCAGACTTGTAGTCCTGCAGTAAAATTGAATAGGAGACAGCACTACCCTGTTTATTCCTTTTCATATACTGCTCTCACTCATTTCATAAATAATTCCACCAGGAATATGCATGATTTATAAAATGTCTGGAAGAGCAGGTTGGCAAGGTCCCTACTAAAATCTCTGAGCTGCTAGCTCTCATTCTCACACGATGGTTGTTTGTATATGTAAAATTAGATCAGCTACAATTTCAGCAGCTCTGACTCTTCCATATGAGAACAGATTAAAAACAGTAGGACTATTCACGTTGGAAGGAAATGGTATCTAAACAGTGAATCATGTGGAGAAATCCACTCAGGCATTCATTTTAACCTTTCCTATGATGAGAACAAAAGAGCACTCTATGTCAAGGGCATACACTTTAAGTGGATACAAGTAAATACGGTAAGCAACACTATTAACCTGTGGAAATCACTGCTGCAGGATATTACTGAGTTCAGTAAGATTAAAAATATTTGACATATGAATAAGATTAGTGTGAGAGAAGCTTTGGAAAATTGCCTATTTTTATGGGGTTCTGCAAAATTCTATTTTGTTACCACCTTGTCCTATTCAACATATATGTGCTGCTATTAAGGAGGATAGTGGGCTGTAAAGATAACAGTACATGGTAGATGGCATGCAGCTCTGTATCTCCTTTTTGCCAGACCCAGAGAATGCAGCACATTTGCTTTCCTAGTGCTTGGCCAAGACAGAAAGTTGGCTGAGGGCGGAAGCTTAACCCAGACAAGATGGTTGTCATGCTAGTGAGAAGAGGGTTTGATTTTTAGGGTATGGTGGGAAGGGTGATTCTTATTTCAATTATGGAGGGAGTTTTTCAAATGATTCACAATTTGGAGGTTCTTTGAACATTATTCACTCTTGGAATCTCAGGTGGCACTGGTGTCTTTTTTCATCTGTATCAAAGTAACTATAACCATTTCTCTTGGATCTGGATCTTGCCACTGTGTTCCATGATTGTGTGTCTTCTGTGCTGGATTACTGCAATTTGCTCTATATGGTAATCCCCCTGAAGAGGACTAGAAAGATACAGATGGTGCAGAACGCCACTGTCAGCCTGTTATGCGGAGTTAGCACCAAGATTAATATTATACCTATATTATGCCTATATTAATAATAGTATTAACTTTTTATTTGCATGTAGGTGTTAGGGTGTTAGCGCTGATCTATAAACCCCTAAATGGCTTACATTATAGCTCTCCAAGACACACCCCACCCTAGCGTGCCATCATGGCATTTGAGAGACGCTGGGGCACTTGAGTTAAGAGTCCCTAGATTTAAATCTCTCATGGTTGAAGACAGGATCCTAAATGAGGGCTCTTAACTGGCATAGGCACACCAACAGCAGAAGCAAAGCCTTAGTGGAGTCTGTTGTCCTTTGGACAAGGATCATCACTTTTCTAACGCTACTTTTTGAGGGTTGTGTTGAGTTGGAGCATAGCTTCCTTTTGGAGACTATATTCTTATTTTTCTTCTTATAACGTTTAAGTTGTTAATAATGTATGAACATCCTAAACTGTGGGAATTTATTTTTGTAATTTTAAAAATTTACTAAATATGTAAATGTATAATATCTAGGATAAAATTAATAAGGCTATCATTTCTCATTCTTCAGGGCATAAACAGATCCTCATCAGGGGGTGAGGAAGAAATTTCCCTCACGTGGCACAGCACCATACAATTAGGGACATTATCGGGGTTTATACCTTCCTTTGAAGTATCTCACACTGGCATTCAAAAACTAGATACTAAATTAGGTGGACCACTCACCTCTTTATACAGTAAATCACTGTTTTTGAGTAGAAATCAATTCTCACACAAATTGCACAGTTCCCTCCTGACTGGCTCTCCCAGTCTGTTTAGTGCAGCCATTGGGATTTGATCTGCAAGGTGCTGAATGCTCTCCTTCTGATCCACCAGTGAACATGGTTAACTTTAAGCATATGAACAGTCCAATTGACTTCTTTAGGAACACTCATGTGATTAAAGCTAAGCATGAAGCAAGAAAAATGAAATATTTAATGCCTCTTTTGCTTCAGTCTTCACTAAAGAGCTTAATTATGACCAGATACTTAGCACAAGTAACATTAACAAAAGGAGGAAGGAACACAAGCCAGAACAGGGAAAGAACAAATTAAAAAATATTTAATAAAATTTGATGCATTTAAGTCAGGAAAGGCTGATGAAATTAATCTTAGGGTATTTAAGGAACTAGCTGAAGCAAATGTAGAACCGTGAGCGATTATCTCTGAGAGCAAAAGGAGCACGAGTAAGGTCCCTGAAGTCTGGAGAAGGGCAAACATAGTACATATCTTTAAAAAGGGGAACAAAGAGGACCTGGGGAATTACAGACAAGTTAGCCTAACTTCGATAACTGGAAAGATACTGAAACAAATTATTAAGCAATCAGTTTCTAAGGACCTAGAGGATAGTAAGGTAATAAGTAATAGCCACTATGGATTTGTCAAGAACAAATCATGCCAAACCAACCTAATTTCCTTTGACAGGGTTAGTGGCCTAGTGGATGGGGGAAAGCTATAAATATGATATATCTTGATTTTAGTAAGGCTTTTGACATAGTCCCAATAACATTTTGATAAGCAAAGTAGGGAAATGTGGTCTAATTTAAATTACTGTAAGATGGGTGCATACCTATTCTTTTAAGTACAGTTTTTCAACCAGTTATCTATGTTTCGCTCCCGAACTGGGAGTATGTATCTAGTGGGGTCCCATAGGAGTCTATCTTGGGTTTGGTACTATTCAATATTTTAATTAATGACTTAGATAATGGAGTGTTGTATGTAAAACACGGGAGGTAATTGTCCTGCTCTACTCGACACTGGTAAGGCCTCAGCGGGAGTACTGTGTCCAGTTCTGGGCACCACACTTTAAGAAAGATACCAACAAACTGGAGAGAATCCAGATGAGAACTACAAAAACGATAAAAGGCTTAGAAAACCTGACCTATAAGGATAGGTTAAAACACTGGGTATGTTTAATCTTGAGAAAGGAAGCCTGAGGGGGGGACCTGATAAAAGTCTTTAAATGGGTTTAAGGCTGTTATAAAGAGGACTGTTTTCCATGTCCACTGGAGGTAGAACACGAAATGATCAGCTTCATCTGAAGAAAGGGAGATTTAGATCAGGTATTAATCAGAAGGCTAGTTAACCACTGGAATAGGCTTCCAAGGGAAGTTGTGGAATCCCAGTCTTTGGAGGTTTTTAAAAACAGGTAGACAAACACCTGTCAGGGATAGTCTAGGTATACTTGGTCCTGCCTCAGTGCAGGCAGATGGACTAAATGACCTCTTGAGGTCCCTTCCAGCCCTACATTTCTATGATTCTATTTGCTAGATCAGAGCCAGAGTGTTCAATAGTTTATAGGATTAAGCATTTACAGAGCAAGATTTTTGTAGGAAAAGCAGGCAGGCACTCAGGAGACTAGCATGGCACACAGGCACATGCTCACCAACTACAGCACAACTACTAAGTCTACACCCTCCCAGACATGGCAGTCTTTATAACAAAAACCTCTCTTCGGGAGCAGAGAGGGAGATAGAATTTAAGATTGGTCCATGATACAGTTTTGAAACACCTGAAATTTCATTTAATGTTCTTCCAGTAGATTACAGTGGGAGAAGAGCGTATACTATACATCAAAAGAAATTTGTGCAGGAGGACTACTCAGAACAGAATGCACAAAACACCAAATGGTCTTCAGAAGAGGGCTTTTTGTTTGTTTTAAACAGATGCAAACCAGAAATCAATTCTTATGAGAAAACTGTTTCGTACAGGAAATAATAATATTAAACAGTGATAGCAAACATTGAGCATTGTAATGGCCTGAAAGACTCCTTGGCTACATATGTATAGACAGCTAGTTTGCCATACAGTGAGACTCTGCTAGAGACTGGGCTTCATGAGATTACCTAGAACTCCTGTTCTTGCTGATAAAGTAGCTCACATTTAGATACAGTACTTCAGTACTCTCCCCCAACCTCAAAAATTCTTTGAACAAATGGTACTATTTTTGGTTGTTCCAAAAAGTGCAAAAGGACTCACCCGAGAAAGAGAGCACACGCAGAGATGAACAGAATTAGAATTTTAAACAGTTTTCATCCCAGCAGCACTTAGTGACCATCACATGATGGTAAGCCATTGATTCTCCCGCCCCCATTCATGTTAATACTGTAAGATGATAGCTTCTCAAGCTTATAAGGACTACGCATGCATCCTCTTAGATGGGACAAAACTGGTAAATTTTGCTGTAGTACAAATCCAACTTCTTTGCCCTCTGTGTCGCCCCTTCAACCCTCTCTTGTTGAATTCCCCCAACATTCTCTCTCAACAAACCTTCCATATGGGAAGCAGGTGTTAAAATGTCCAAGTAGTGGTATGTTTGTCAACAGTATTAACTTACATTGAAGAAATTAGTCTTGTTCCTCTCACAGAAGAGACCCTGTGCTGGCATGTGCTTCAGTTGCTGCCATGGGATACTGCTGCCTAGCAACACATCTCGGGCCCACTGGAGGTTCTACAGAAGCAAGCAAGAAAGAAAATGAGTAGGAGACAGAGGAACGGTTTGTTAATGCAGGTAAAAGTACAAAACATCCTCTTGCTTTTATTTATACATTACCAGCTATAATTTCTCCAGAGAAATCTGTCTAATGGCAGCCAGACTCAGGTCAGCTAATATTTGTGCATTTTGGGCAATAATGAAATTCAGAGGTGAGATTATCCCATCTCTCCCAAAAAACCCTTACACAGAAAACATGGTGGTTTAACAGCACAAGCCCTAAGACTGACTGGCCCTGGCACTAGGCAGAGGATTACTCAATCCCCCTAAAGCTTCAAATTCAGTCTCAAACCCTCATATTTTACGCTGACTTAGACTCATTTTTGTGCTTTCTCAATGCCACTGAAATCTGTTTCCATTTCCTGTCACTTAGAGCAGCCTGAGTTGCACACACATTTTCTACCTGTTTTTTAAAAAAATGACTATATGTATTTTTTTATGGAATAATTGTCATAATTTCATTAACAATATAAAAGGATTAGATAGCAACCAAACTCAGAACAAAAAGTCACTGATTTCTAATACCAATTTCTTGTCCACAAATACTAAACAGCTAGCCAGATCCCTTGAATATATAGCAGTTTACCCGTCAGCCCTTTTTTTGGTTGCCTAGGATGTGTGTTTGTGTGCCTAATCACCATACTTCAGTGACTACACTTGCAAACCCTGTCAGCCCTAAAAATGAGAGACCAAGTGAGAGAATGAAATGTTCATCTTTCAGATGGCAAGAAAGCTCACCATTGCTCTGTCAACTAAAGCCTGGTCTATGGATAGATTTTTTTTTTTAACTGTTGTTACTATTTCGGTTAGTTGTGTTTTTTTTTTTTTAACTGAAATAATTATACCAGTACAACCACTAGTGTGGGCACATTCATATCAGTATAAAGGTGCCTTAAATGAATGTGCCCACACTAGGTATGTTGTAACACCTTAGCTATACCAGTACAGTTAAAGGAATACACCTTTTATGTGTAGATAAGCCATAAATTGGCTTTATAAATTAAGAAATTAGGGCCTGGTCTGGCAAGCACCAGTCACATCTGATTTACACAGAAACATTTAACATGTGAGAATAAGAAATATTCCTGAGAGTAAGATCTTGCAGGATCAGTCTCCTAAGGAAGAAAAAAATATGGTTCAAGAGAACTCAATGCCTGACATGAATATATGAATATGAAAGCTTTTATCAAGGCTTTATTTTGGTCAGAAGAACAGCAGCTGTTGGCCCTGAGCAAACCTGCCACCCAGGAGTACTAACAGAAGGGACAATTATTAATTGTAAAGTTTCACTGACAGGCTAAATCTTTGGTTTACTTCTACTTTTTCCTTCAATCATTCCATGATCTCTTTAGCATTGAGCACTGGGTTGTTTTTTCCCCAGAGCACTAAAGCTGTAGAGCAAACAAAAGGCAGAGAACAAGGAAGAGAATGCACTGATATCTCTTGAGAGGCAAGTGACAATGCTATAACCTGCCTGTGGTGTTCTTTCTATGGACCTGGGAGCTGCATCTATAAACCATAAATCTGATTAACCCATGTACGTCCTGAAACTGTATTCTGGTTATGATACACCTTAACCTTTCTCCTCTTGCTTTACCTTCTGTGGACATTATTGATTTTTTCTAGACTGATGTTTACCTTATTTCTCTGCTGATTTTACTTTCCATCCTGTGAGTGTTTGTTGAAATATGCATAACTCATATATAAACCCTATGTAGTTGCAAACTTTTTCAGTCCTTCAGTTATAGTAGTCATGCAGAAACCCTCCGTGTCTTTTCAGAATTGGAGTCTCACCTCTGGACAGGTTACTTACTGTTTCTAGAATCAAGTGTAACAAAGCATAATGTTGGAAATGCCAATCAGCTGCTGCTAGGGGTCAAAACACTTCCAGATAAACTAGAAAGATTGTTAGAAACTAGGGAGAAACAGATATTGGGCCTCTGTAATTACAACATCTGACACTGGACAGAATTTGATGAGCTTAGCTTGAGTATGAGACAAATGCATGTTACTTTACAAATACCATTAGGCATTTTCTGGCTTTTATGAGGACCAATACACACATTTATTACCACAGAGACATATGAATAATAAAAGGTTCACTGGTGTTATGACTGGAAAATAAAATGCTTTGACTCACCATGCTCTCTCTCCATAGCACTGTTTTCTGCAATTTATACCATAACCACTCACTGACTTTTATGATCTAAATCTGTAAAGCCTTTTAAGTGACAGACAGTAGAAAACCAAAGATATAAAAAAAGCTATGCAAAAAAGGGCCTGCTCCTGCTTTTATTGAAAAAAAGGCAAAACACTCATTGATTTCAGCATGGTGAAGGATTAGTCCTAAAGTTGCATTGCTAACAGAAAATTTATAAAAGTGCAGCAATTTATCATTATGGACTAGGCTGATTGTCATATTGAGGTGGATATACCGTAATTACATTTAGAATATGATCAGAGAGGAGGTACCTTTTCTTTTAAAGCCTCTCTCTTGCAAATTTCATCAGAAGGTTTCTATAACATATCAGTCATGCAGCAATGCTATTATCTGATCACGGTGTCTGATGTTTCAGGACACAGTAATTTTTAAGGTGTTGCGATCGTGTGAATCTTGTCTTAAAATTTACTCTTGTAGAACCTAAAATAATTGATGGCAACATATCTCACAATATATGCTTTACAGAACAACTCCTGGCTTTCCAATGAACTGTGAAAGACAACATTTATGGCCAGATTCTGCCCTGCATTAAGATTGCTTTGCACTGCTATGGTGGTGCAAAACAATACTAAAGTCAAAATAACTGGTCACTTGAGAATTCCCACAATTTAGGGGATCTGGGCTGACACTGAGCCACTGTACTGGCTCCTAGGTCACCTTCTATGTCTCTCCCACATTTCCTGATAAAGGAATCATGGCTAGAAAAAAGGAGCTGGGGATAAGGTTGCTTTATGCCTGGGCAATCCCCAGGTGACAACGGCCTCTGGGGCTACTGGCAGTAGTCTCAGGTGGCTCTGATCTACGCCAGGGACTTCCCAGCACCCAGATGCCCCCAAAATCAGGGGCTGAGGGCCTCACAGAGGGCCCCCTTGCATTATTCCTCTCCTTAGCCGCACAAGATTGAGATCTATCTCACAATATGGAAATTCCAAAAAGAACAGTTCATTTACTGCTTTTGGTAGTGAAACAGAGGATAAGCCACGTGAACAATAACTACACCCAAGGTTTAGTTTGTGTGGTGTCTGACCATTCTGTTCTGAATGAAGTCAGCATACAGCACAAGTGACAATTATTACAATCAGCACTTCACATCTCTCAAGAAGCAGGCACATGAATACTTCTTACACTGTTCACACACATCAAATGCAAAAAGCGGTGAATGGAGCAGGAAAACAACAAACCTAGTGTTTCCTGTCCATTTCAACTCTGGGCTCTCCCTTTCAGATATATCAGCCTGTTTTTCTATCTCTGGTATTTAACAGCACCAGCCACCATAGTAAAGTAGGTGCTTTCAAGTCTGATCTTAAACTCCACTTCTACTTACTCTAAATGCTGGCAATGCCCATCATAGATTTTATTTTCCCTAATAGACCAGTCTACATCCTCCAAGCCCAAACTGTCACTTTGCAATGTCAGCTCTCTATTGATTTATGCATTGAAACTACACTGGGTTACATGCACATCAAAAGACTGGCTTCCTCTAAAGAACAAGATATCAGCATTTGGCTACCTAGCAGAGAATGTAAGAAGACTGCTGTATTATTTTACACTTCAAAAATATTCTGGCAGCAAAAAGACTCGCTCACAAATGGCTGAGTCTGTAAAAGCAGTGAACCAGAATTGCCAGTCTATCAAACAACAGAACAATGGGGCAACCCATGTTTCAGTGGTTAGTGCTTCACATTGCTCCTGGAAAGACACAGAGTTCAAGGCTAAATAAGGCCAAAAAAAGCCAAGTGTTTAAATACTGTACTTTCTGCTTTGCTTGCATGCATCCGTTTCAATCCAATCTGTGATGATCTGAGGTGTATGAAAGTGACATGCAATCTCAGGGCATCTCAACACACACGGCCGTGTGGATTTTTACTTACAGTAAAAACAACCCCTCAATCTAATATGTTTAACAAACAAAAACAGAAAAGCCACCATCACACGGCTGTAACCTTATATATAAAATCCCAGGCCTGAATGACTCTTAGGAGGTGTCTTATAGATATATTCCTGAAACCAGGATTTACACCAGATAGTTTGACAGAGCTGTAACTGTAGTGGCATGCTCTCGTGCTGCTCAAGTAGTGTATGATATATGTACACTGAATATATTATTCCTAGGGAAATCCACATATTTTGCAAAGTGATGACGATGATCTAGCCAAAAGCAAAAAAGTTCATCCAGACAAATAATGCCATTTTTCTGTAATCTTCACACAACTGTATGTAATGAGAGTAAAGGGTGAAGCTAGAGATGTTACACTGTCCTTATCCTTAAATCAGGATAATCAGTAATTCCCAGTAAATACACTTGAGTGGATCTGAACTCATTGGTTTCAAAGACTCTGCTCTGCTTACCTTTTAAACTGGAGTCATTAGGAGCGGAAGAAGGGATTCAGGACAAAGCAAAAGGGATTTATTCTTACCAGTCTGAAGCACTGGATTTAACTGTGACTCAGACCAATTATAAAGAGCTGTTTCCAGTTCAACAACCACCTCCCACTCCCTCGCCACTCCAAGATTCAAAGGCAGGCTAACTGACAGGTTACAGTCCCTTGCAGAACTGTTTTCCTATATTACTAAGATGGAAAAGGAGACTACCATAAAGATCATCTTGCTAGAAATCTGAGTCACCTCAGAAGTGGATACCTCTTAACTCCAAGGTGTCAAAAGCCACCTTTCCACAAGGGAAGGAACCACAGGAAGTGTGGCTGTGAGTTGCATAAAATGATCTGCTACTTCCTACCCCTCCCAGATTTTTAAATATCTGTTTCACTGCCAATGCTTGTAATTAGTTAAAAATTATGATACTCACCCCAAAATATCACTTTTACTAGTTACAAGAACTAATACTCCTCAAAGCCAAGCCCCCAGCTCCTCCTTCAGCATATAGCCAAGAGAAGACCTAGAAAGCTCTCATTGAGGACACTGCAGGGTTAGCATCAATGTAGATGCTCTAACAACACTTTCAAATGTTGCTCCTCATTGTAGAAAACATTTTTTCAAGTTTGATTTTGTTAAGGAAGCCTGGAGTTGAGCCTCCTCCATTATGGGAGAACATGCAGCCATGTTGATTTTAAAGCAGTGGCAGTGTTTGTGCAGGTGCATTCCAATGTTTCCCAGAGCCATACACTGTTCTGATCCTCAAATGACGTACAGATTTGAAAACATTCTTACTGTAGTTATATTTTTTTATTTTAATACCAGGCTTTTAGGAGCGCCAGACAGCTAATTTTCACATTTGAAATTTGCCATAAATTAATATCCAAATAATGCAACAAATTAAGACTAAGGATTATATTCTATTCCTTTTTACATATTTTTAACTTAAGCGGCATATAAACAAACCAGGGCTGTTGATTAATCGCAGTTAACTCACGCTATTAACTCAAAAAAATTAATCGCGATTAAAAAAATTAATTGTGATTAATCGCAGTTTTAATCACACTGTTAAACAACAGAATACCAATTAAAATTTATTAAATATTTTGGATGTTTTTCTACACTTTCATATATATTGTATTCTGTGTTGTAACTGAAATCAATATATTTGAAAATGTAGAAAACATCCAAAAATATTTAAATAAACAGTATTCTGTTATTGTTTACCAGTGCGACTAATCGAGATCAATTTTTTTAATCGCTTGACAGCCCTAAAACAAACTATGTTTCGCTCTTCAAGATATTATTTGATATGGAAGGGTATAATGTGTATATATGTGGTGGCAGGTAACAGACTGCTGAGTAGTCTGAAGGTTCTTTAGAACTTTTGAATGTACTCAGAATAGAAGGCATATTTAATAGGAAAATTCTAGTTCCCCAAGTGAACAACAACATTTTACTTTGCATCAAAGCTATGTATTTTACAAGACCTCATCTCCAATGCACCTTGCTATTTTAAAAACATAATCTACCTTTTTTTGGTCTATAAACATTTCCTCCTTATTGATTATTTGTTTGTGAAGGTTTCCACTATGTATTTCATGCAGTAGGTTGATGTGTTGTGTGGGCTTGTTTGGGGGTTTTTTTGGAAAGAGAAATTGGGAGAAAACCATGGGAAGCACCAATATAACCTATCTGATGGATTTTATTGGATCCCTAGTACTGTTGACATGGGCTGAGATCGGCCAATATGCCAGGCTTGGCAAGTGCCATTATATTAGGAAAAGTGATGTTACGTTGTTTGATCTAAACCCATACGCCATACAATAGATATTTTAAAATTAGCTTCCATTGCTAACGGTGATACAAGCTCTGAACCGGTAAGAGAATAATTTGCTGTTTGCAAACAGGTGGCAGTCCAGTTTGTCATCTTTATGAATAACCTCTGTATAGCTCCATTTTATTTAGCAGCTTCTCTCTTATCAAGGACTAAAGCTGCTGCATATATGTAAAAGATGCAGGGGGCTAGAGTAGAAGTGAAAGATCCTGGAGGGAGACATTTTAAACAAATTAGTACCACTGACCTAACATATGACGAAGCAGCAAATATACATGATTATTACTAATGGGGTACTAACAATTTCTCTGAGCCGTACTGTTTGTGTTGGAAAGAGTTTTAAATAACAGCACTGATCAGAGAAACTGTTAGCAACTTATTGGCTACAATGACATATAAACACACTTTTGCCATCACAATTGGGATACTAATGTAGACCAGTCCATGCAACATCTGTTCCAAAGTGTTCCAAGGTTATTAGATTTCAAAGTGGAATGTGAATCAACTGCAGCCTTGAACTATGCAAGTTTACATTGTCAGAATTTGTTCCTAATGTTTGATGTATGTCCTTTATAGACAGTATTTGACAGAATTCCAAGGCAACTAGCTCAAAGTGCCTTTTTGATTCCACAGTTGTGATGTCATCTTGCAGCAGGAATGTAGCAAAGAGTAGTCCCTGAAGCTGATTGAAAGCTAGACCCAGAGCAGCTGTAATATTGGTGTATTACTGGATTTGTACTACAAAGTTCCTGAAAACTGTCAAAACTTCCTACTTCCACAAACTAATTTGACTGTTAAATACAAAGTCGGTGATGATGAACAACTCAGTAGTGGATCATTTTATCAAAGATTCTGGCTTTAAACTACTACTCATGCATTTTATACCATGTCCGGTGGCGGCCTGATGTAACTATGGCTCATATTACATTCTCCTAATGGCAAACAGGTGTTAAAAATTGTTAAGGGTTCTGTTAAGGATAGATAATGTATGAGCATTAATAAATTAAAAAAACCTAAGGACAGGAAAAAAAGCATCTCCTGGGAAAGATATTATAAGAAAGTTATGCCTAAAACTTGCATTAGGAGGAACATTTTATATATACACAACTTTTTTTTTTTTTTTTTTTTTTTTTTTTTTTTTTAACACTTCCTGACTGCCTATGGGTAGGAGGATATTATACCCCTGCCTGGACTGACCCCCACAACATAAGAGAACTATTCACTTTCACTTTACTTTAGGTAGTACTGTCTATCTGTATTTGTGAACAAAGTCTTAACTTTTTCTCTGCCTATCTTGTCCTTCCTGTTTCACCCTGGATTTAAGTTATAAAGATCAAATTGTGGCATTGCCTTCATTTTTGTGGTAAAAGATGGAAGTCACAAAGGAAGGATTAGGACTTCACTGCAAGGCAGAGAAGCAGGTTTAGTGGGGGAATAAAACTGGCAGTCAAGTTTGTAGAGAAAAAATAGCTTTTGAAAATTCACTTTTATATTCCCCCCACCACCAGTATGAAAGTCCCATCTAACAAAATTTAGCAGCTAAACACAGATTAGCTTCGATGACAACATGAGATGAAAATAACCACCAACATTTTGAGGTGGAAAGGTGGAAAGTGGAGTGTCTGGCCAAATAAAATGTAGAACAGATCCTGAAAAGGACTTGGTAAAAAAGCTTGTCCCTTTACCAACATCCTGATTCAGCAAAATCAATAGTACAGAGACATGACAGAAAAGGGTGAAAAGAACCAGTGCATGAGAAACTTACTTTTCTATGAACTGTGGAGGCTAGACAATCGTCTCTTCTGGCCAGCCATGAATTTTGGCCCTCCTTGGTTCTTCATGCAAATTTTTGGCAATGGACACAAGTGCTGAACTTCACAACAAGATTTTGTGCAATTTAAAATTACGCTTAGCTCTCTGAAACCTCACCAGAAATCTATTCAAGCCACACAGCAACCCACCTCTACCTAATCTATTTATCAAGGTTCTCATACCACGCTTGTCACCATGGTATAAGAACATAAGAATGGCCATGCTGGGTCAGACCAAGGTCCATTCAGCCCAGTTGCCTGTCTACTGACAGTAGCCAATGCCGGGTGCCCCAGAGGGAGTGAACCTAACAGGTAATGATCAAGTGATCTCTCCCCCACCATCCATCTCCATCCTCTGACAAACAGAGGCTAGGGAGACCAGTCCTTACCCATCCTGGCTAACAGCCATTAATGGACTTAATCTCCATGAATTTATCCAGTTCTCTTTTAAACCCTGTTATAGTCCTAGCCTTCACAACCTCCTCAGGCAAGGAGTTCCACAGGTTGACAGTGCACTGAGTGAAGAAGAACTTCCTTTTATTTGTTTTAAACCTGCTGCCCATTAATTTCATTTGGTGGCTCCTAGGTCTTATATTATGGGAACAAGTAAATAACTTTTCCTTATTCTAAGTATCTAAGTATCCTTCTCAATCCAGTTGTTACTACATATGCTCAGATATATTTTACTTTCTGAATTTATGGGTAAAACTCCCACAAAGGGCATAACAGACAGACAGATATCCTAGCTCTTTGGCACTACCTAACCAGAGGCAGCAACTGTTTAAAAGAATATGAATCAATGGTCCAAGACAGAAAATTCGGTCCTCTGGAAATTCTGTGGTATAAGCAATCATAATAGCAGAAAGAAAAGGAGTACTAGTGGCACCTTAGAGACTAACCAATTTATTTGAGCATAAGCTTTCGTGAGCTACAGATCACTTCATTGGATGCATCCGATGAAGTGATCTGTAGCTCACGAAAGCTTATGCTCAAATAAATTGGTTAGTCTCTAAGGTGCCACTAGTACTCCTTTTCTTTTTGCGAATACAGACTAACACGGCTGCTACTCTGAAACCTGTCATAATAGCAGAAAGTAATAGAAGTTTTTTGGGAAGTTGAGTGGCAGTTTATTATGCACCAAATGTAAAAAAATATATATAACCCTCTATAGACTGCACAGAAATTAACCTATCTACTAGAAATGAGGAAGGGAGGAACGGGCAAAGACAAGATTTAACCCTATGGCTTTCAGGAAAGACACGTATTTGACACAATATTTAGACCACTGTACCCATCCTCTTCTATGCTATCTACTGCCCAGCCAATAGCCAAACATAATGAATAACTAAGTGCGTATAAATAGTTAGTTTGTGAGAGGGAGAAAGAAAGAAAGAGAAAAAGAAGGGAAAAACATTAAGAAAATGTTTTGTGAGGAGTTCCTCAGGCAAGGATATGCTACCCTCTGACCAACTGCGTTGAAGATAGGCTTTCTTACTGGAAGATGATACAACCACAGTTTGTCAGCAACAGTAATGACAGATTGTGAAAATCCATTGCTGCTCTTAATGATTGGATTTTTATGAAGAAATTAATGGCTGTCATATACAAACAGTGTGAAAATATTTTCAAAACCGCCTGTGTTTAAAAACTGGTCATGTTTTGCTAGAAAATGACTACTTTATAGCCAGTCTGAATGCTGGACACATTCCACTTGATTCGTAATACATGTTACAGATCAATTTGGCGTCTCTTGTGCTGTTAATATTTTTATACTACAGTATGACAGAAATTGAGCTCACATGTAATAAGATTATGAACACAGTAGAAATTGCTATATATTAATCTATGAATACATATATGTAATAATGACATGAACACTGTATATGACCGGGGCAATGAGGGAAACTTATTCTATATTGGGTTATAAGACTTTCCTGTGTGAATGCATTGATCTAACTTGTCTTGGGATTAGCTGAACATTTATTATATGCCTATAATACTTGAATTCAATGGGAACTATACATAAAGGCAATACAGTGGCTTCCCAGATGAGAATACATAGGTACACACAAAAAAGACAAGGGAGCCAGCTGTTGGCTTCCAAGTGGAGCAGTATGAAGGAACTGGGTCTCCCAGATCTAGGGAATGGCAAGCCTTAGAGAAGAACTAGCTATGCAGACAGTATGCTTTATTGTTGTTAAGATGTGTTTCCTCTGAAATGCTTTTGTTCTAAATAAAGATTTCGCTTTAAGGATGCTGTTTGGTCACTAATCCCCATTGTCACTGGGAACAAAACTGCAGGTTTGAGCCCAAGTCAGACCTGGTAAGGTGATCACAGTTGAGACACAGGGGATTGCCACCCTGCACCTGGTCTGAGATTGGGAGAAATGTGTGTTTCCATCACAAGAAAAAGGTGACAGCTTGAGGGGTAGAGGGGGCATGCTCAAGAAGCCAGGAGTTATTGGAGGTGCAGTTAGGTCGATAATTATGATAAGCAGTATAATTTTCTTTTCCATTTCTTTGCCATTATCTTTTCCATTACCTACCCTCTCTGCTATTAGAATGCATAGTGGAAATTCAATTAATAGAAGGTACGGTGTAGGTGGGGAAGGAATACTAGGGGGGTAAGGTAGTACAGTGTGTCATTGCACTAGCCTTTCAAATCAAGAGACTTGGGTTCAAATGCTGATTTTTACCAACAGAGAAGTAAGTTTGGTAGTTTCAACTTATTACTCATGGATACTTTACAACTTACTTTACAAGCTGGCATGATAGGCGGTTGCTGCTCAAGAAAGGCCCAGGGCTAGAATAGCAGTGGTGTTGCAGGCCAAAACTCAGGTGGACTACAGACCTGTGACAAAGAAACTTTCGCAGAACCTGACTGTAATGCATTTTGCCTCAGTCTAGGCTAGAATTATCCATCTATAATTTTCATGAGCATCAAATTCTTAAAAAAAGAGGCTACAACATGCAAGAGTTACCCAAAACATCCATAGTTGCAAAGATCAATGCTCAATATATTTTGTATGCTGCTTGATTATGTGGGAGACAGTCCTCTGCAGAAACATGGTTACTTGTTTTGGGTGCAAAATAAACATGCTAAATCTAAAATAAAGGAAGTTTACAGTTCAAAACAGAGAAAGAGATAACTCATGACAGTTAAAGTCCTTTCACAGTAATTCTACCATGAAGAACATATTTAGGTCATGCTGGAGGAGGAAAGTTCTGATTCTCTCAGGCCAAATGTGCACTAATTCCAACATAGTGATCAAGACATTTTCTGCCCCGTTTAAACCAAGACCACAGGCCTGTGTGCCACAGTCTGCTTTGGAATTGCAATAGGATCCTTGAGTGACTTTCACTCAGTGATTTCTAACAGCCAGTAACTGGTCTACTCAGGGGGAAGTAATGACAGATTACAGGAGCAGGAAACTTAGAAACGCAATACCCTAGCACAGCAATTTGGGTTTAGTATCAAGTGGGGAAAAGAAATTTCCGTCAAGCCTTAATTCTTATTTTGACCTTCACTTAGTGATAGCTAGGATCCTACATCCATATAGCCATTGTCTGACTACCCTACCCGTCTAGTGAATGCCATTAGAGAAAGCATCCATTCCTATAAGATAGGAAGAATGTGTTCGGTTACAAAATCTTGAACTTTTTCAGCTGTGTGAAGGGAGGCAGAGGTAATGTTTCTGTCTTCATATTTAGCTTATATAACCTTCCCCTTTCCAAATTGTTCCATAACAATGCTTCAGTAAGGAGGAACTGTGCTCCTCTCAGAGCTCTGTTAAAACTATTCTTGACTGATTAGAAAATATCACTGTTGAGGAAACACAAGATTTCCCTATCCCCAAAGGAGAACACAACCTCTGCAGTACTCCCAAGACAAGGCAGCACAAGAGTCAGAGACCAAACCTGGTCTTCTATCTGATAGTGATCTTACATCTGGCCCCTGAGATGCCACAAGCCAGAAACTGAGGGAGTTGGGAAGAGAACTAATTCTCACCATACTGAAGGGACCTTCTGGAACACAGCTCCTCTTGTTTTAATATATTAAGGATGTGTAATCCTCTAGTATCAGTAAGTATCTATTAATAAATCTACTGCTTTTATTTTTCAAAAAGCTGCATAAACACAAAGTCCTAAAATTTAAAAAGTGTGCACGCAAAGTATACCTTTTTGCATTCAGATCTCTCAGCATGTGTATGTGCATCAACTGGTTTGTGCATACCATACATATGCATACAAATGTAGTTGTCCAATTCTGCACATGTACTTTTTAAAATTTAGGTCCAATTTACTGATCTTCCCTATGCCCTGGATGTGGGTAAGCATTATTATCCTCATTTTACAGATGAGGAATCTGAGGTGCCACAAAGGCTAAGTGAACTGATCAAGGTCACACAGCAGGTCCATGTCAACGCTGAGGAGTTCCTAACCATTTGCTCAGTCCACTTATTTAGTTACAGGTAAGATATAATTCTTTTTATATTTATAAGAAATAAATCGTTTTGAACACAGCTGGCCAGTCATTGTGCCAGTGCTATGTCTTACCTTGTGTGTTTTGCTGTACGCATACAGAAAGGCCAATCTGTAGAGGCTCTTATAGTGCTGGGGGAAACGGCTCAGACACAAACGGAAGGAGGTGATGCATTGTTCTGTCAGGAATTTGCGTTGCTCTTCAAGATCTGCTGGAAGACACTGGGGAAACTCAGATGCGTCTCCACAATATTCAGCTTTCTTCTTACAGTCCCACTGTGAAGGTGGGGGAACTGTAGCTTTGATAGGGATGCCAGATGATGCTTGGGCATCTAAAAGAACTTTCTGGACACTATGCTCAGCTGCATGATAAGATTCAGAGTTCTCCAAGGGTTCTTCTGACTTTCCTACAAATGAACAAAGGTTCAGCATTTGTGTTTTAGAACCGATGTATACTGAAAAACTTAAAACCTTTTCTCCATTAAACTACATTCAGAATAATTCCAGAACTTCCCAATATATGTGTGACTGTTCTATTCTACATATTCAATGAACAAGACACCTTCAAGCTCCTAGAGAAACATATATATAACTATCTATCAAGAGGAAGGCAACTTTAGAGTCACAGGCTCTAGGGGCAGAAGGATCTATTATGATCACCTAATATGACTTCCTGAATAACACAGGCCAGGGAATTCCACCCAGTAATTTCTCCATTGAGTCCAATAATTTGTGGTTCAACCAGCCCATCATTTTTACAAGATAAATCTTCATTTATCAGATAATGCTGACTCTACAATATCCCTTGTCACCTGTTGCAAAAGTTAATTACCTTCACTGTTAAAAATTTGCAACCTATTGCCAATTAACATTTTTTCAGCTTCAGCTTTCAACCACTGAATCTTGTTACATTCCTCTACTAGAATAATGAACCCTCTCATATCAGTTACTATCACTCGATGTAGCTATTTATAGTCCATGATCAAATCGCCTCTTAACCATCTCTTTGATTAGCTAAATAAACTGAGTTTAAGTCTCTCTTTCAGGTGTGTTTTCCTCACTTTGAATCATTCCTGAAGCTCTTGTCTGAACCCTCTCCAATTTTTCAACAGCCTTTTGAATGTGTTGACACTAGAAATGGACACAGTATTCCAGCAGGATGTACTATGTTTTTCAGAAGCTTCTGAAGGCTGGGGAAAATATTTCTATTTAATTTTTTAAACCATTAAATATTTTACAATCACCGCCTTCTGACCTAGAATTGTTAGCACACTTGATACGTCTGAGCCATCCCAAGTTTGAGGAAGACCTTTTAAAATTTTTAACTTAAAAAGTGTTATACATTTTTCAAGCTAGAGCATATTCATACAATGTTTCAGTAATACCAGAATGTTTTAATTCTCAATTCAAAAAGTTTCAGTCATTCCAATGCCTTAATCATCCCAGGAGCAGAGGAAAAAAGCTGTCAAAATTAACACGAGCAAACCTCTTTTACATGCTTAGCTGATGTTATTTTGCATTTATCCCCATAGCATCTGGGTGACTTAAAATTTGTTTTAATTATTTTTAAAGTATCCAAAACAAATGTTTATGTCCCTTCCCTCAAAATAGGCTTTTTTAAATTAATTGTAGGAAAGCTAATTCAAATATTTTTGAATTATTTTTGAATTGTGGGTTTGTGTTGTGTTGTAAGCAATTGGTGTAGTTAGAAGTGGAAGTACAAAACATACACCCCGCCTCTAATACTGGGTCATATTACATATTACAAAATAATGTTATCAAATCTTATATTAATTTACAGCGGCGACGGACAGGGGGACAGGAGGGGAGGGGCCAGGGGCTAGCCTCCCTGGCCGGGAGCTTATGGGCCGGGTAGGCCATAGTTTGCCCACGGCTGGTATAGTCACTCTAGCGCAAGTTTCCCTAGTTTAGACAAACCTTAAGAAAAAGCATAATTCAAAAGAAGAAAACAAGTTATCAAAATATCAATGATACATACAATGTTGAAATAAACGTTTACTGTACATTTCTCTCCAATGAGAATAAGGGAATGGATCAGGACCAGCTAAGCATCAAATTTTGTGGATCCATAAAATATAATATTATGGAAGGAGGGACTAAACAATGCTGTGATGTGATAGGAAAGTTTTATGGGCCTAAGTTTGGATGGCAGCATTACTCACAAAGGTGAACAAATTACATGCCAAAAATATTTATGCTACACCGTCGCATTTTACAGAAAAAAATGTTAACTTTTAGAGAGTTTTAAACTAATGTATTGGTTTTGTTTTTCATATCCCTCTATTTGTAAAGCCCAGCTCCCGCAGCACCGAATTCAACTATACAGGCTTCAGATGGAGAGAGAAATTCTAACTAACAGATTTTGGAAGGTCTAAAATTATTTAAAATCACTTTTCCATATATAACATCTGATATCAAATGATCTATTGGAGCTACAAATAACTGCTGTATTCCACGGGAAAAGGATGGCAGAGGGTGATTTCAAGTTCTCCATTGTGATTAAGCTTTCATTTCCAGTATTTATGATTTGCAAGACATTGAATAATAAGCTACCACTAGCCCAGGATTAAGTATGGGCAAAAGAGAGAAAAATTTTTGTTTGAGATTGTTTTACAATAACAGCTCCTTCAACTGCTCAGGACTTTGAAATATTAGAAGCCAGAGTACAGGTGAGGCAGTCAAAAGACCATGATAAAAATTGATTTACCACATTATTCTGCAGGTTATGAGAGGGTTCTATCACTTATGTCAGTGGCATCATGACCACATGGGTGATATAAAGTTTATATATACACATTTTTAAAAAACACAAACTATACATATACACCTCACTGGCATCCAACAAAAGTTAAAAAGCATAGTTCGACATCTTTCCAATACTTCTGCATGCTGGACAAAACATTTTAATGTCATCACTAGAGCTATCGATTAATTGCAGTTAACTCGCAATTAACTCAAAAAAATTAATCGTGATTAATCCCAGTTTTAATCGCACAATAGAATACCAATTGAAATGTATTAAATATTTTGGATTTTTTTTACATTTTCATATATATAGTATTCTGTGTTGTAATTGAAATCAAAGTGTATATTATTTTTGATTACAAATATCTGCACTGTAAAAATGATCAACATAAGAAATAGTATTTTTCAATTCACCTCATACAAGTACTGTAGTGCAATCTCTTTATTGTGAAAGTGCAATTTACAAATGTAGATTTTTGTTTGTTTGTTACATAACTGCAATCAAAATCAAAACAATGTAAAATTCAGAGACTACAAGTCCACACAGTCCTACTTCTTGTTCAGCCAATTGCTAAGACAAACAAGTTTGTTTACATTTACGGGAGATAATGCTGCCCTCTTCTTATTTACAATGTCACCAGAAAGTAAGAACAGGCATTTGCATGGCACTTTTGTAGCTGGCATTGCAAAGTATTTATGTGCCAGATTTGCTAAACATTCGTATGTCCCTTCATGCTTCGGCCACCATTCCATACTCCTAAGGGCATTCTACACCAAAAAATTTAAAATTCTGCGCACAATATTTTAAAATTCTGCAAGTTTTATTTGTCAATAAATAAATACAGGGGCTCCAGCATGGCAGTGGGGAGCACAGGCCACTGGCTGCACGAAGGTGGGAGACCACCCTGCAGCCTCCCCACCCCCACCCCCATCCCTGGGACACGGACTAAGTGGTGAGGCTGCACCCGACTTTGCCCCAGCACAAGACCTGGGCCTGCCCCAGAAACATCCTGGGGCCCTGCCTTGCCCCTCTGTGCCAGGCGCACCAGGTGTGGGGCAGGCAGGCTCAACCAGGCAGGATCCAAGTGTGAAGGGGCTCAGTGTGGGAGGATACAAGTGTGGGGTGAGAGAGTTCTGTGTGGGACAGTCTGGATGCAGGCAGATTGTGGAGGGATCTGGATGCACAGAGGCTTGTTAGGGGGTTCCAAATTGAGGGGTAATGGGACTCTACAGCAGCTTCCAGGTGAAGGTGGTTGGAACTCAGCAGGGGAGTCTAGATGCAAGGGGAGTGTGGTGTGGTGGGGTGGGGGTCTGGGTGCAGTTAGTTGAGGATCAGTGACATGGATGTCTGGATGTGGGGGCTCAGGATGGGGGGGGGGTGAGGCTAATCAGGGTGGGGGTTTGAGTGCCGGGAGCAGAGTGGCGGCGGTCTGGGGTGCAGGGGTGGGGGTTGGGAGGCAGGGTGGCTCCAGATGCATGGGTTGAGGTTCAGTGGGCAGAGTTCAGGTATGGAGTGCTAGGGGTGTTCTGGGTGTATGGGGTGAGGGTTGGCAGGAGAGTCTGGGTATGGAAGGTCTGGCTGCATGGGGATTGAGAGGATGGGGGGAGAATCTCCCCATACAGTGACCTCTCCCTCCACAGCTGAGGAGTGATGGGGGCAGGAAGCAGGGGAGGATGCTGAACTTCCTGCAGTTGGGGGAGGTTTCTGGGTGTGGGTCTGACACAGCCCCAGCCACTCCTTGCAAAGGAAGAGTAAGTCCCATCCCCTCCTGCCTCCAGCCCAGCCAGGACTAGCAGCTGATCCCAGCTCAGGTAGGAGACACTGGTTAGGGTGTCTCCAGCCCTGTGGTGATTTACCTCTCCATTGGCTGCTCCGGGTGCCTGAAACAATGTACCTGAGCTGCTAGGGAGTGGTGTGTGACTGCTCTTGCAGCTTCCCTTTGCTTCCCTGACAGAAAGTCATTTTTCTGCGGGGAAGCCTAGAAATTTGCATGGGACATCAATTCTGTGCATGCGCAGTGGTGCAGAATTCCCACAGGAGTAATTTCAGAGGAAATGCTTCCATGCTGATGACGCTCTTTAAACAAATAACGCGTTAATTAAATTTGTGACTGAACTCATTGGGGGAGAATTGTATGTCCCCATATTCTCCCTTATATTTCATTTTATTGCAGCCTCGGATGATGACCTAGCACATGTTCATTTTAAGAAAAACTTTCACTGCACATTTGACAAAACGCAAAGAAGGTACCAATGTGATATTTCTAAAGATAGCTACAGCACTCAACCCAAGGTTTAAAAATCTGAAGAGCCTTCCAAAATCTGAGAGGGATGAGGTGTGGAGCCTGCTTTCAGAAGTCTTAAAAGAGCAATACTCCGATGCGGAAACTACAGAACCTGAACCACAAAAAAAGAAAATCAACCTTCTGCTGGTGGCATCTGACTCAGATAATGAAAATGAACATGCGTCAGTCCGCATTGCTTGGGATTGATATTGAGCAGAACCCATCATCATGGACGCATGTCCCCTGGAACGGTGGTTGAAGCATGAAGGGACATATGAATCTTTACCGCATCTGTCACATAAATATCATGCGACGCCAGCTACAACAGTGTCATGAGAACACCTGTTCTCACTTTCAGGTGACATTGTAAACAAGAAGCGGGCAGCATTACCTCCAGCAAATGTAAACAAGCTTGTTTGTCTGAGCAATTGGCTGAACAAGAAGTAGGACAGAGGACTTGCAGGCTCTAAAATTTTACATTGTTTATTTTTGAATGTAGGTTTTTTGTACATAATGCTGCATTTGTACATTCAACTTTCATGATAAAGAGATTGCACTACAGTACTGTATTAGGTGAACTGAAAAATACTATTTTGTATTTTTAAGTGCAAATACTTGTAATCAAAAATAAATATAAAGTGTGCACTGTACACTTGGCATTCTGTGTTGTAATTGAAATCAATATATTTGAAAATGTAGAAAACATCCAAAAATATTTAAATAAATGGTATTCTATTATTAACAGTGCGATTAATCGCGATAAATATTTTTAATTGTGATTAATTTTTTTAATCACTTGACAACCCTAGTCATAGTCATCACACAAGCTGCTGTGAGTTACATAATAAAATGATTACCTCTTTCTTCTTCAGATCCTAGAGTTTCTTTGCAGGATGCCATCACATCTGAACAGGAAGTGGAAATCCTCTTCTCTGAGTAAGGCTTCCTCGAACTGTCTTGAGAACTGGCAGGTTCATTAAAGATGTCCTGTGTGGAGCTAGAATCAGAGAGCACCACTGCTGTGCTGTCCTGACTCCTTTCTGCAAAAAAAGGAGAATGAGGTAAAGAATGAATGTACTACTTCATCCACACCACAGGAGACATTAGGACCAAACAGACCTCCATCTTAAACCACGAGTTAGTGCTTTCTCCTCAATCTAAGTAGCATAATGACTGCAACCATTTTGTAAACTTTCTCTATTGTTACACATGGACCTATGCCAACCAATGTGCTTATTGTCTAAAAGATAAATTTATTTTCTTGTAATCTGTCTTCTACAATTTATTGCTATGTTCATCTCCTCACCTGTTTTTTCCAAGAACTGAATATGTAATTGTTTTCTTTCATAAGCAGTTGTTAAGTATTCATGTAGATTTCATTTTTCGAATGATTTCCTGGGATACCTCAGCACGTTAGAAACCTTGTACAAGGACGTTGATGCATAACCCTGATAAGCAGTCACCTTTAGGACAGAATGTAGCCAACGCTTTACACTCATAACATTCAGCAGTTTTACTGTGTCACTTGTGGCATCTCAAAAGGCAGGTGGGATAACTTTGGTACACTAGGTAAAAATCTGAGTCCACTAGAACTCATTTGCTAGGGAAAGACCTCGAACATCAAGATTTCTAAGAATTTTTGGAAGCAGTTCTTGCAAAGGACAGAAGATCAATGTAATTAGAGATGCAAAAGACCTAAACAGAATGATCATTGACATCATCCACTTGACAAGAGTTTGATACAGTCCACGGAACGGTCATCTGCTTAGCATCTTGCTAAGATTTCGGTTTGAGATAGACATCAAGATTCCTGGACTTCAGGCTAGCAGCAAATCTTAATTAGTAATGAAAGAGGTGCAGGGGCTCAAGCAATTTTTTTACTTTCATAACTGATGTGGCAAACCCAAGGGTGCCAGGGCTATGAACTGCCAAGACTAGAGGTGCCAGGGCTCAGCCCTGGCAAGCCCTTGCACAAATTAAGCAATGGCTAGCAGATAGAAGGGTGAGGGAAGTGATTCAGTCTTGGTGGGTACAGCTGATTAGAGTAATGTATCGCACCCGTTGACTGCATTACAGTTTGGAGGGGGTTGTTAGCCCTTTCAGCCATAGTTGTTTCAGCACATGAAACAGTTGTACAAGGTGGTGATTATAGTGGGATAAAAACCATACCCTAGAATAAAGGAACAAGTGAAAACTTCTCAGATACCTCTGAGACCAGTCTAATATATTCTGAGTCACTATGTCAGGGTTTGGCAGAGACAACCTAGCATATCTTCATGATTGGAACTGGAACAGCCCATCCACGTGCAGGCTCTAAAACTACAACACAACTACAGAAAAAGATACACATTTTCTTTCTCAGATGGGAAAAAACACATTTTTCTACAATTTTCCACCAGCAAAATCCAATATCTGATGTAAAATCCTAGCAGACAGATCTCTCTCTATATCTAAAGCCCATGGATGAATTTAGTCCCTTTACCAGGGACAGGATTGGTTCAACCGATAAAAAAGTTGTATACAACTAATGGCACGCAAAAAGGCTGACACGTATCTGATACTGAACACCAATGCAGTCCCTCTGTATTCTTATTCATGATATGATCAAGAATAAAATGAAAAAATGCTCAGCAACAGAGAGCTTCAACAGAGAGGAGCTGATAGTATAAATAACTCCCTCCCTTTCTGTACAAATTACACAGTACAAGTAGAGCGCTGAGATGCTTCTTATGGATTTGTCTTAACCAGATAAACCCTCTCCCCAGACCTCAACTTATAGTACAGGCATTACTTGTTTTGATTCCAAAAAGATTATAATGCAATTTGATTCAACCTACGGGTTTTTCATTTGGCACATGAAGAAAACCTGTCTATCCAGTGAATAGGTCTTATGAAACTGCACCTGGAAAAAGGAACTGGGGGAGGGGGTTCCTGGCTTCCTAATAGAAAGTTTTACAGTTTGTTAGTGATGACAGACTTTATATAGAAATGATATCATTACAAAAGAATGGGAGAGGAAAGATTCTGAATGGAGGTCAGTCAAACTTTCATGACTCATTTGTAGAGCTTTAAAAATGTTCTTTGATATATGTGGATATAGCTGAACGCCTGGTCGGTATCAGGGGGGAAAAAGTTATGTTTTAAACTTCCAAGGTTTGGAAATTGATTGCAAAGTTTTGGGGGATAAAATAAAAGATATTTTCTCTTGTCCACAGTGATTCCTAGCAGTTTTGTAACATCCAGAAAGACTGGTTGAATGACAACACCAACAACAAAAACCCTGATATAGACAACCAACACACTCCACATTTACAGCAATTCATCTGACAGATTTTTTTTTTAAATGGTAGAAACTCAGGCATCTGCTTCAGAAGCAGGTTAGAGGTTGAGTTAGAAGACTGCAGATGCAAAAATACAGCAGTTGCGAGACTATAAATGTTTCATTATCCCATAAGCACTGAAGTTAGTTTTGATGTTCAGCCTGTGACAGATAAAAAGTCGAAATGTTGGAATGGGAATCAAGAATGGCTGGTATACAGTGAGTTTGTGAGGGCTACATCAGTTACTAGGAAATTATACTAACCTCTCTCAGCATAAAAAATGATGCTCAGAGGCTCTGAGCCAGCATGTTATATTTCAAATACCCGCATATCAATGAGGTTTTTCATCCCAAGGGAGCAAACGTGAAGTCTTCCTTTTCAAATCCTAACTAGCAATCCCAGCTTGAAGTTTCTACTAAAAAGAAGTGTACATATGTAGGTATGCATGAGTGTATGTGCCACTCTCTCTTTGGGCTATTCCTACACTAGCTAGACAGATACCCAATATTTCAACTACATCATCATCTAACCCTGCTCTGAGCACACAACATAATGGTAAAAACACAAACATCCATCCAATGACTCCCAACATTGCTTCTGCTGGTGGAGCTGAGTTGGTGGGCTGCAACACTAGAAATTTTTTCAAAAGTAAAGCAAGTGTAGACCAATCTTCTTTTTTTTGGGGGGGGGGAGGGGGAGAAAGAGGATGTTTTTACTGTTGCATCTAAGACATTTTTAATGATTTCTTCTGAGTCAACTTCCTCATTTTCAGTGTACATTTCCCAAAAATGTTTAGAAAGATTGGCACTTGATTTTTTTAATATTTAAATAAATCAAGACTGCTAAGTAGAAGATATGGGTAAATGTGATGTCATCATTTCTTTTTCATGGGCTCCAAAGCAACCACAGAAGAGAGGGTTGCTGTGTAGAGGGCATGTGAGCATGACTATTTTCCTTCACTTGCTTTGACCATTGATATATTACATGGTGGTGTGCATTACTTCGGAGTACACACCAAGGTGCCAGGATAAGATAAGGGGTGGTCTGAATAGAAATGAAAAAACTTACATATTCAATGCACTCCACCCCCAGCTGCTATTGAAATTCAGCATAAAAGTTGTAAAATGAGAGTCTTGAGATTATTAGGTTGTTGCCAGGATTCAACTAATAGTAATTCAGAGGCTGGGAAGTGCTAATATCCACACATTACAGATATTCTCTGCTCAAAATACTTTAAAACATATACGTTAGTGCATCAAGATTCAGACTCCATCTGAAGAAGTTCCTAAACTGGACGCACTTTGAACCTGCACTGCAAATAACAATGGGAACAAGAGCAAGGGGTTCCAAAATTAGGCCTCTCCAAAGACACTACATTAGTTACGAATAAAAGGACTCCAGACTTAGAGTTCTTCTGGACAGTGTGTTGTGAATCAGGATGTAAGTCAACTACCTTAGCAGTAATTAGAAATCTGTAGGACAGTGCTATGGAAACAGGCATGCATTACTGATAGGAGAAACCATGAAACTAGACAACTCAGCACTGACTGTATGGATCATTTTGGGAAGGGGGAGTCTTCCAGGAATCCCCATTTCCCCCCACTTCCTTTTACTTCTTTACCTACCCTCAAATGCCTCCTATTGCTGTAACTGTCCCACTGTCAAGAAGGGCTGTACATGGCTCTCTTTGGAGCCTATCAGTGTCACTCCTCTAATCAAGCAGAGATGACTGCTAGAGAGCAACACCAGGAACTCTCTCCCCCAGAAAAGATGAGCGAATCACTTTCTCAGTTCTCCCATGCCAGCAACAATTTCAGGTTCTGGACTGTGATCCTTCCATGGTAGTTTACTGTGATGTCAGACTGCCAGACTAGCCATCTGCATGGTTCAGTTTGTGAGTGTGAGCAGGAGCCCAGAGAGAGAGACTGGTGTCAAGACTATATTAGCTTTGATTATTAAGAAATAATTAAAACATATACAGTGTTTTACGTTTATCTAGAAATTTACAAACATTCCCTGCCAAAAAAGTCTTAAGAGCTAAGAAAGAAAAAAGGTAACATATGGCCTAGTAGTTTAGGAAAGGGGATTACTATTAAGGGTTGGAAAGACCCCTGAAAGCTTACACTAGAAGATCTTCAGAGCAGGAGTTGTACATTCCTGTATGTTTGTACAGTACCTAATACATTTTTGGCACAACTGTAATAACAATACATGAGCTTTAAAATGCAGTTTTATTCTGAGAAATGACTAGAGCTGACTGAAAAGTTTCAGGATTTTTCTGATAGGAAGGGATACATTTTTCATGAATATTTTTTCTATTTCTCAAACAACTTTAGAAGTGACTATGTATAGCATATGTGGCATTGTAAAGCTACTTCTTTATTGTTCCAATAACTTCTATATCAAATGTGCTCAGTTTACAAGCAAAGAGATGCTGTCTGACTGCCAGTTCCGCAAACTCAGCCTAGAGTCTGCGAATCAAGCTGTGTTCTTTCTATTTCATCCACCAGCACCAGCGGTGAAGGTCCCAAATTAAGCACTCTTGACACCTATAGAACTCCAAATTATGCTTTCAGCAACACCTGCACAAACTCAATGTGAGAGATTCTCTCCTTTGCTACAGTCAATGTACACACAATTGTGTAGGCCCCGCTGCAAGGCCTGGTGAAGGGAGTATGCCGAGGATGGGGTCATTATGGGGATTTTATTTAAAGCAGCCCCTGGGGATCCCACTGTTATCCTACGGGACCATTACAGTCCTCTCAGCAGCCCAGAATTGGAGGATGAAAAGGTGGGGTAAAGTCACCTTTGCCCTCCCACTTCCAAGGTTGTGAGTTCTGTGCTGTGCCTCGAAGAGACTTAGCAAAGAATCACACCAAATGCCTTCAATATGTTTGCACAGGTGTAACTGACAGGAAAGAATCAATTTGTTGATGAGCATGTGAAGGGATGGAATCCAACTCACATCCTAACAACTGTAGTGTCTCTGCAGTGCTAACAGTAGTACAAGACCATAAAAATTTATAGGGTAAAATTTTAAAAGTCAATGCGGGGGCGGGGGGGAATCACTGGGTCTCAGGTGCCTAAGTCACTTAGGTACTTTAGAAAATCTTACCCATTGTCACTAAACTCAGTAGACATGACTGCTTACACAAAGGGAGCAGATCTGCTGAGTACGAAGGTGTCTTTTTACATATTCACCTTTTGGAGTAGAACTGCACTTTAGAGAGGGATTTGAAGGAGGAAAGGGAGTCTAGGTAAACAAGAAGAGGGAGCCAATTCCTGGCATGGGGGTAGCAAAATGAAGGTACCAACCTTAGAAAAAAGCGTTTGAAGACATTTGGAGAGTGTGTGCCAGAGGAGGAGAGCAGAAATGTAGAAAGGGGCAAAATAAGTTATTTAAGGATTAGAATTAAGAATTTAAATTGATGTGTTAAGAGAAGAGAGCAAAGGGGAGTGTGAGCTGTGTCCTCTCTTCAGTGGTATGAGAAAAGGAAAGAATAATCAGAATACTTACCAGCTGAAAGGGAGAGATATGCAGCAAGCATCACCCGACTGCCAAATGGTCAAGTCAGGGCTGCAGCTGCTTGTCTTCACCAAATTTAAAAGGCCACCTATTAGAAAAGCGTACTGGGAAAAGGGTAATTCTACACTGAGACATTTCAGGAGTGACGAGGTGAATGAGAAGAAACGTTGGAAGGAACAGAATTTCTGCCTATTTGAGGCAAGATATGTGACAAACACACGCCCAGGTCTTGAAGACTGAAGTTTGAAACGGCTGTGTCTTTTTATTGATATTATGTTTCTATAATAAAAGCTGAGATAAATTTTTGTTATCTACTGCTTGTGGTAATTTAATACATTCTGTTAAAAGAGGGGAGCCTTGTGGTTGGAATCCAGCAGAGGAAGAGAACAATTGCCAATGCGCCATATATTCTGCAGCTCTGGTAAGTACTGCAGAATTGTGCTCACAAATCTAAACTTTATTATAAGAACTCTTTTAAATGTCTAATTCGTACAGTTGGGCAGGAAACATTAAAAATGTGAATCAAGAGCAAGTGATGGACAGAGAGAAGATTTCAGTTATACAGAGAAACATCAGAGAGCAAGCAGTGTTTGGTAAAGACCCAGGCCCCAATCCTGCAAACATACATGTATTTAACTTCAAGCTTGTGAACAGTCCCACTAAACTTGCCTAAATCCCAATCACATAATTAGATGCTTTGTTGAATCAGAGTCCAAAGGAGGAGGCTACGGAGAGGAAACAGAGAGATGTCCGCCGTGTTGCAAATGAAGAATCCAGGACAATTATTCTTCCATGAAAATCCTCTAATCTCGCAACACTAGAGACATCTTAAAGTGCCTAATTTTGGGATATCACACATACCAGAAGGGTTAAGATTTCTGTTTACTATTATCCTCCAGAAACAAAAGAAAAATAATTGGTTGGTTAAGACTAGAAGGATGTAAAGAAGTTAAAATAAAATTTTACCTCAGTAAGAAAGTAATTTTTGTTTCAAAACACAAAAACTAACAAGCCCTTTCCTTTTCCCAAATGTAAAAAAACCTCAAATAGGAAAGTTGTAAACTTTGTTTTTTACTTGAAAATATGACCATTTTAAAATGAGAGGAACCTCAAACTTTATCAAAGATATGCAATTTTTAAAATTTCATCTGTTTTCAATATGAAAATGGCCATTTCTTAGACATTTTTGCAAAAACTCCAAAACTACCTGGGTCACAAAATGAAAAAAAGTATTGAGTGAAAATTTACAAGTGTATTATTTCCACACAACACCAGTTAAAATTAATTTATGTTTTCTCAGAGGACACCGTATATTGCTTAGTGAACACAGCTGTTTAGTAGAGGAATTCAGCAGACCTCAAAGTTGTGTTAAACTTTTACAGTTGACGTCAGACGTATATTTACATATAAAAAATATTTGAAAATTCTGCTTTGCTCCAGCAAAGAATTCTCTCCTCATATCTTCGGACATTGAGCCCCAGTGTGCAGGAGGGACAAGCAGAAAGGAAAAGTGCCTTTCATCCTGTTTACGTATTGTTACAGAAACATGTTTGAATATAGGTCTTGCTAGAAAGATAATTTCAGGATTTGAAAAATTAATGCAGATGGACCCTTTACAGACAAGTTTCAAACTTAGAAATTAACACTGTTCATAGACTGCAAGGAAGGGAAGGGAGGTTTCATCAAACACTGCAGTAATTTCCATTCCATTGTATCTGGGAAGACCCTTTTTAGTCATTCAGGTGGCGGAAGAGAAAGTATTTACTTATGACTTTTTAAAGAACTAGAATTTCTATCAGATCTCAGTTCTCTTCTTAAAAGTATGCTAAGGCTAATCTAGTTTCTGATTGACTGAAGTTCACAAGGCTGATCCATAAACCAAAGTAGAATAGTGCTATTCTATAATAGCACAGGAAGTCATTGCCACTCTATTTCACTAATATCCAAATACAAACACTTGTGTGTGCCTATCAGTTATTTGGAGAAAAAGGTGTTTTAATATAACTTTGAAAAAGGATCAGTGTTTCTCTTTGTCTCAGCACTTCTTTAGGACGAGGAGATCATTATTCTATGTCAACACTCTATTCCATTGATGTGAACTCTTTACATATACCAGTATACATATGGAATATACCTTGTCATCTGAACTGTGGATGTTCACTAGCATGGCAGGAATGAAAAAAGAAGAGGGCAATGGTGTGTAAAAATGTGAGACTGGCCTGAAATAGCAAGTATACAATAGCACTGGACAAGAGGCTACATGCAAAGGCATAAGTATAATGTAGTAAACCTCTTAGAATAGCATGTTGACTGGCAGAATCTGTTTTGCATTATGAAACTGTGAAGGTCCTTGCAAAGGAAGTAGTAAGTAACTGAGAAAAGTAAGAAAGTAAAGCTGTATTAATGAGGTATTTAGTTTTTATCAATGAAGTTGCTATTCAACTTGATTGACAGATTCCCCACACTCCACCCCATGAAACTCTTTTTTGAGATGAGAGAGAATGGGGAGAAGGTCCTAGGTGTAGCTATATCTGTGGGAAGATACCAGGTTCAAAGAGAAGAAAGGGTAAAACATACAACTTCCTCTTTAGAATACTATCCTGGACATCGGGAGGAAGGGCATGGGTTCTAGTAGTTATAAGGTCTTTCAACTGGGGTAGAAGTTCAGATAGCGGTAGAAAAAGGTGCTAAAACAAAGAGCCTTAAACACAGGTGAGCTGTACACAAAGCTTTTCTGGTATGTGACATATGTATTCCATTTCATTTTAAAGTAAAGAAAAACCTTTGAACAACCGTATTTATGGAGTGGTAACTGATGACATTTATCAAAAGTGTCAGACTCAGACTTTCCCACTCCATAAGGATAGTTGTTCAAAGGCTGTGGTTTCACAGATTTACTGCATGTGGAATATAGTATTTTTACTTACCTTGGCAGTAACTGGAGTTCTTTGAGATATGTGGCCCTTATGTGTACTCCATTTGAGGTATGTGCACGCTCCATGAGCCTGAAGACCAAAAATTTTTGCTAGCAATGTCCCTTGATCCAGGCCTGCATCCTTCTCCTCATGCTCCAAACTGAGAGCATAAGGGGCGGTGAAAACTGACTACCCGTCCAGTTCCTTGTGTACCACAAATAACCTTTGGAAGTATTTTCAGCAGAGGGGAAGGAGGGCACTGACAGATCCTATGCAAAGAAGGCTGGATCTTGCTCCTGCCTATTTATTGATATAATAAACTGCTGCCCTGTTGTCTAACATGATCTGAACATGCAGGGTCTGAATAAGTGGTAGAAATCGTTTGAAGGCTTCATGCAGACTACAGAACCAGGAGGTTGATGTGTAACTGTGATTCTTGTTGGGTACCACTACCCTGTGCTATATGTTCATTCAGATGGCCTCCCCAGCCTAGTACGGAGGTGTCTGTGACCCATCTTTTCATGGGTTGGGAAGGGACGAAGAGACCCCACTACCACACACACACAGTTAATCTGTTTTCCTACCAGATAAGCTAAGTCAGAACTCTGTGGGGACATGAGACTGCTTTGTCCACAACCACACATGTAGATATCAGAGATGAAGTCTCAAAAAGTGTCACATACATATAAGAGGACATGTGATGTAGGAGGAAGACAGCATCATACTGTTGTCTGAGGGCACGGTTGAAGCTGAGTGATGAGCTCCTTCATAGCTTGGAATCTGTCCAGAGGCAGGTATACTTTGGCTCTGATCGAATCCAGGGTTGTTCTAATAAAATGTATAATCTGCACAGGAGCTAAAATGGACTTTTCTTTATTTACTTGGAGTCCTAATGAACATAGGACTTGGACTAAAGATAGGACTGCCCTCTGAACGTCTCGGTACAGCTTCCCCAGGAGTCGCCAGCACTTCAAGGTACGGGAATAATAGCGGCGTGCCCTGATCATTCAAAAGTGCTGCCACTACCAGTGTCACCTTTGTGAACACTCATAGCACCATCAAAAGATAGAAGGGGATCACTCCGTACTGGTAATGGTCCAAACAGATGGTGCACTGAAGGAACTTCCTGTGTGCTAGGTGGATGTCTGTGTGAAAATAAGCATTCTTTAAATCAGGAGCTGTGAACCAGTCGCGTCTGTTTAGAGAGGGAACTATAGAGGCCAGGGTGATCATCTGAACCACAGGAGGCAGATGAAGGCATTCAGCTGTCTGAAATCTAGTATGGGCCTCCAGCCTACTTTCTTCTTGAGGATTCTTCTTCTTTTGTATGTCAACCTGAAAAGCAACATTAAAAGGTCAACATCCAAGTCTGTCATCTGCTCTGTGGCTTCAGGTGACCTGGAATAAATCAAGGCTTTCCCTTCAGAGAAAGATCTTAGAGGGCAGTGGTTCACTAGTTGTTCCCTGGTTTGGCTGTCTTCTCCGCATTCACATATCAGGCTATACTTCATTTTCCATTTGAGTAGTGGTAATTACAAACATCTGTTTGAAATTCTGATGTGGTCTGCTGTGATCCAAAGCTTTTGTGCCATGGTGAAGCTAGATGGCTGGTCTATAGGACCTGTGATCGGGCCTTGCTTCTTTACCTCCACTACTTTCCCCACAGCCTCTGCGCCACTTGGTTTTTGCTGATAGTCCCAAGGTTTTGAGAGCTTGGCAACTAACCAGAAGAGATTCCTGGATCAAAGGCAGCATTTTGGAGGAGTTTTGAGATCACCATAGATGAGCTTGTTATTGAATGGTTGTACCCTTGTATTACTGCTGCTTCTCTTCAGTAGTAATAGTAAAATATGGGTGAAGACAGGAAGCCAGATATTCAACTACCGAGAAAGCAAAATTACTCAAGATTGTAACTCTTTGCAATCAGCTTTCTATTTAACTAAGCGATTTCACACAACGGGGTGATTGGGCAACAAAATGGCAGATGAAATTCAATGTTGCTAAATGCAAAGTAATGCTCACTGAAAAACATAATCCCAATTATACATACAGAATGATGGGGTCTAAATTAGCTATTACCACTCAAGAAAGAGATCTTGGGGTCATCGTGGATAGTTCTCCTAAAACATTTGCTGTATGTGCAGAAGCAGTCAAACAAACAAACAAAACAAAACAACACCAAAATGAACAGAATGTTAGGATCCCATAGGAAAGAGTTAGGTAATACGAGGAAAAGTTCATAATTCCCTTATATAAATCCACAGTGTATGCCCACACCTTGAATACTGCTTGCAGGTCTGTTTGCTGCCCCATCTCAAAAAAATAGATTAGAATTGGAAAAAGTACAGAGAAGGGCAACAAAAATGATCAGGAGTATGGAACAGCTTCCATATGAGGAGAGATTAAAAACACTGGAACTGTTCATCTTAGAAGAGAGACAACGACTAAGGGGGAATATATTAGAGGTCTATAAAATCATTAATAGTATGAACAAATTGAATAAGGAAGTGTTATTTAACTCTTCATGTAAAAAAGAACCGGGTTGACCCAATGAAATTAATAGGCAGCAGGTTTAAAATAAACATAATGAAGTACTTCTTCATTGAATCTACATTCAACCCATGGAGAACTCATTGCCAGGGAATGCTATGAAAGTCAAAAGAATAACTGTTCAAAAGAGAATTAGATAAGTTCATGAGGATAGGTCCATCAGTGGCTATTAGCTAAGATGATTAGGGATGCAACCCCATGCTGTGGGTTTCCCTAAGCCTCTGACAACCAGAAGCTGGGACTGGATGACAGGGAATGGATCACTTGGTAACTGCCCTGTTCTGTTCATTCCCTCTGAAGCATCCGGCACCGGCCACTGCTGGAAGACAGGACACTGGGCTAGATGGACCATAGGTCTGACCCAGTATGTCGTTCTTATGTTCTTAAGATGGAGATCAAGGTGGCTGTCTACAAGGTGTGAGCATCTGTTCCCCAACTGGTCCAAGCTAGTTTGTGGATTATATTGTTCCTAGTTTTTAATCTTGGTATATTCATCTTGGAGAAGAGGAAATATCTTGAGTAGAATATTTTCCCTTGTGCTGAAGCAGTACCAATTCTATGGCTTACAGATGGAGCAGGACTCTACTTCCTTTCTGAGCATCTTCTTCTGAGAGGGGTCACTGAAGAGGGACATGGAAGGGGGTTCTGAAGGGAGAACAGACAGGAACTCTGTCATATCACCAGTAGTGATAACCTCTAGAACCCATCTGTTTGACGTTATTCGGTGCCATGCTGAGAAAAAGTGAACTAGATGACCTCCAAATAGGGTGCAGGAGTCCTGTGTATGTGTCAGAGGCCTGATTCTTGGCTTCTGAAAGCCCCATGAAAAGGATTTCCTGGTGGGAGGCCAGGGCTGGAAGGAGAATGAAGAGGAAAAGTTCTGCTTACTGGGTTGTAATCTTTGGTGTTTGCTAGGAACTCATAAATCCTTTGATGGTAGAATGGTTATGGGGCTGGATGCTGCCTGTAAGACTGAGGTTTAGGATACTTCCTCAGTGGCCCCAGGGTATAGATACCCAGAGAGTGAAGAATTGCTCATGGGTCTTTAAGGGTATGTAACAATTTATCTTTTTTCATGCTGAATGGGTTATTTCTCTCAAGAGGCAGATCCTCCACAGTGGATTGGACTTCTTTGGTAAATATGGAGGATTGGAGCCATGAATCCCTTCTCATAATTATAGATGCTGCCATTGACTAGGAGGCTAATTAATTAATACAACCATATTTCAACTTTAAAGCTTGGTTCTATTTCACTAAATGGAACTGTACACTCACCAAAGTGAAGTTCTTTCTTCAAAAGAGGTCTACACATTTGGCCTCCTTGCCTGTGGGTGTAAATCTGGTTTGATGCTGCTTGTCACTTTTGGTGACAGCCTGCAACACTACAGAGTTCGGAGTATGAAAAGTATTCCATCTCTTTCAATGGTACAAAATATTTCTTCTCTGCTCTTTTCAGAGAGACAGCACAAGTAGCTGGAGTATTCCAGACCATTCTGGTTGATTCTAAAATGGCTTCATTAATAGGCAGTGCCTCCTTCCTGGGACCAGCTCTTTGGAAGATATCTAACAGCTCATGAGTGATGTCCTGCATTTTATCCAGAGGTATCTGCAGCGTGTCTGCAATTCTCCCAAGGTGGTCTTGGAACTGCCTATAGTCAGGTGGTGATGGTGATTGTGTGATCACCTCATCTGATGAGGACAATGATAATCATCCCACAGGGGTGAATGGTTCCAGCTATATGGGTTTCTCCTCTTCTTCAGAGTGTTCCTGATTAAGTTGAGGTTCTTTCCCAGGTGGCAATCCTGCCTTGCCTCTCATTGAGATCTCAAAAATTTGGGAGTCACAAAGATGGATCTCAGGGACACCAATAAGGCTAGTGCGAGGGATAATAGAGGTAATGGGGTGGATTCCAGAGAGGAGGGTACCATTGGTCCTGAGTTGGGCAGTCCTTCCTATGAGAATATGAAGGCACCCATGATATTTTGGAGACTCTGTCAGGGCTGACTTCCTGCCTCGTTAAAGCTGGTGAAGCTCTCCCGCTAATTCCAGACTAAGTAGAAGAAAATAAGGCCTCTATGTTGATGGGCGGCGCCATCAGTACCAGGTCTGATTATGTATTGGTTGGCTGATAGTACAGGAGAGTGATGAAGTGATGGTGTCAGGAGGTCCCTGGTTAGGACTGGATCTGACAGTATCAGCGATTCCAGATCTGCAAAGACGGTAAGGTCCTCCGGGATAGAGTATCTAGTCTGTTGATGGAGAGTGGACCCAGTTTCTGTCCCTTAGCAGTGCTGGTTTCAGAAGGACAGTGGTTTTCAGTAACAATGATTTCTTATCTCTTCATGCTGGTACCATCAGTGTAGGATGTGTCCATGTTCCTCTTTCCATTGTCACTACCAGAGATTGGCCTGTTCCTTTGGCTATCAACTGTTTTGGGGGACTCTTGATTCTCCCTGTCAAGGAACCAGTACCATGCTCCTTAGGAGTTCCAGACACATCCGTATCAAGGCGTGGGGTCTTACTGACCTAGAAGTTGTCAGCAAGGAGGTCCTCTTTTTAGGTGAGGACTTGGCAGGAGATTTCGCACGTGTCTTGTGAGAGTGTTTGCTTTTACCCTCCTCATGTCTCTGTTTGGAAGAGTCTTTAACTCTGCCCTGAGCAGCCCTGGAGGCGGAGACCACCGTGATCAAAGGGGTGCTTCTCAATGCTTCTGTCTGATGTGCAGAAGAGTGTGATGGGCCAGAATAAGACTGAAGTCTCACACAATTGTCCATCAGGAATCTTGAAAGCCTGAATTCATGAGACTGATGGGTTCAGCAAGGAAAGCAAGGGCAGATACTACACTTAGAAGGATTATGAGCTTCCCCAAGGCAATAGAGGCATGCAGTGTGGAAGTCAGTGACCAGGAAGACCCAGGGATAGGACTTGCACACCCTGGGATCTTGGGCATACTGGGCACCCCCATATGGGGGGAGGGGTGTTTGGGTGGGGGTGCCCCCAGACCTCTGAACTACTTTAACTACACTATCTAAAACTGCTAAAACTTAACAGTATCTGATTTTTTGAACAGGAACACTAGCTAAAGCTACGGACACTAGAGAAGTTCTGTCTCAGACCACATGCAGTAGAAAGGAACTGGAGAAGTGCTAGGTCTGCACCACCCCTTATGCCCTTGGTTCAGAGTGGGAGGAGGAGAAAGCCGCAGTTCAAGCAAAAAATCTGCCCATCTCAGGTGCATGGAACACATATGCACCTCGACTGGAATACACTTAGTGACCATCACTCAAAGAACTCTAGCTTACACACACGTTTATCTTCAATGGTATGCAGTCGAAACCTTTGGGATTACTTGGCCTCATACCACTGTGATTCTTGAAATAGACCCCAGCCATAATAGATGACACTACACAAATCTGGAATCAAAATGCACTTTCATGTAATTAATTTTTTTTTTTAAAAGAAAAAGATAAAAAGTTGAGTTTTGCACTGGAGCAGCTTCACCACTTGAGGCAGAGTGTCTCTCTCCATGTACAGAAGGGACTTCCCTTACAAAATGAGTCAAAGATGTAATCCTGGATTGGGTCTAGTTTCATCAAATCATTAGATACATGTTAGTAACTAGTAACTCTAACAACTGCTATACTTCAACCATCAACAATCTCAGAGCACAGAGGCTCATCAACATTCCATTTATCTGGTCAGATTCTTCTTATAAATTTTTATACTGAATATCAATTTCAGATTTTTTCTCATTCAACCCCATTAAAATAGGGGAGCTAAATAGATTAAAATACAGAAAGGATAAAAAAGCAGGATAATAGTAATTGCCATCCTGGATCCATTAGTCCAATGTCCTGTCTCCAAGAGCATCCAGTTCCAGATGCCACAGAGGCAGGTGCAAAATCACAACAGTAGTCAAATGTACAATTATCTCCCGCCATGAAGGTTTCATTCTAATCTCTAATAGTGAGAGATTGGTTTAAACTCTGATGCATGAGGATTTTGTATCCCTTCCAAAACTCTGTTTGTATTAACTGTTATAACTCTGGATATTCTTGTTATCCATCTAAATGTCCACTCTCTTTGAATCTTACTAAATTCTTGGCACCAGTGACAAGTTGATGCACAATATCCTCATGGATCACCTTTGACTCATCAACATCTTGAGAATCCCACTCTCACAGAAACTGCACACCTCTACATCATTTGCAGAATCACAGGACCAGCGGATTATGAAGTGGGACTCCTCCCACAGCACGAAGCAAGTAGCCTTTCCCAGTGAGCTTAACATGCAGTTTTTGCCAATTATTGAAGCAAGCCGTGACAGGTAAAAGCAGGAAGAAAATGTCTAGGGAACAGAACTGTATAAAGGTTAGGGGCAGCACGGGCAATATTGGTTGCAAAAGCACTCAAGCAAAGATAAACATAAAAAAAGGATAATCACATATAATTGAACAGAAGGCAGTAAATGACAAGGGTAAAGACAACAACAATATAATGTTTCAGCATTACAGTAGCAATGGGCATTCCATGCATTTTCTGCACTGTCTCACAACACTTCATTGATAGATACATACATAGCTGAACATCAACATATTCAAAAGACAGATGCCACAGCAAAAGGACAAACTTTTCAGTTCTCTCTCTGGGAACTAGATTTCTTATTTGGATAACTGTTTTTATTTAGATACACCTTTTATTTTTTCTCTTTCTGAATTAACTTCAATATTTAAAACAGGGATTAGCTGAATACATTGAGACTGTAACTGTTGAAAGTCTGTATTTTCTCCCTGTCTCTCTGTGAAGAGCTGCACATATCCACGGCTTAATCACTGTGCATTCAGTAGAAAGTTGGCCCTCTAGCTGGGTAAGTTAATCATAGTGATATCCTAGGTGAGGCAAATGTCCTATTTAAGCCCAGACTGCTATTTTAAAATAGTAAATAACAGAGGTCTACATTTGGTTCATCCACTGTTAAATTCAGATTTTTACTCTGTTGGGTTACAAAACCAGTGATGTGAAGGGGAGGGAAAAGGAGAGACTGGGCTAACACAACAAAGGGGAAAAGGGGATGTTGCCTGGTGAATGAGTAAGAAAGAGCACTGAGAGAAGCAGCCACCTGTTTTGTGCAAGCACAACTGCCAGCAAACACTAGCTGCAGCTCAGCTATATTTCTTGCCTCCTGAAGGAAAGATGCAGGTCAGCAGCTGCCATAGGGAGACAGGGCTAGAAATGTGTGTACTGTACTGTACAATAAAGTACTGTACTACTCTACAAGCTTTTATTGCTCTATATTTTCCAGTTTGTCTAAAGCATGATATTCTAAACCAGTACTACAGGGATTCAAAACGGTCTACACTATAGCAGTCATTTCCGAATTTCGTGTCCATCTTTTCACAGATATAGAAATATGCTGGACAGTTATAGTACAATATGAGAGAGATAAGGGGCAAGCTTGTCTCTCTCACCAACAGAAGCTGGTCCACTAAAATATATGATTTCACCCACCTTATCTCTCCAATATATTGGGACCAAAATGGATACAACTACACTACATAGTACTATATGGACATTACAGCTACATCACCTGAAAATAAATGCTTGCCCTTTACATTTTAGCTGTGTAGAGGTGCACACTTGAGGATTGGAGTCCAGTGATTTTCAGTGAAGGGCTCCTGTCTGTGGATGAACTCACTCTCTCTTGAAGTCAGCCAGTTTGCTGACCTCAGGGTACAGTACAAGATATCTTGGTAAAGCATTTGTTTGACTATGGACCATTGCTGAGTTATTTACTAAGTTTGCTTTTGGCAATTCAGGCAGAGGGGATTTTTGTGTGGGGGATCTATTGTAGTCACTTATATTATTGTCCTTTGTCAGGTGCCATGGTAATAAGTACATAAAAATACTAAGACAATTAGGGTAGATAACTGAACTGAATTTGGGCCAAACTATTTCATTCACGAACAATGCCAGTGTGGGCCATTTCAACTGGTGTCAGAATAGCAAAAAGTTTCCCCAAAGTAGTAAGTTAAAGAAAAAAAAAAAAAAAAGAAAGCAATTGACTATTTTTAGGAACAGTATAATGGAAATGCAGACACCACACTTCTGCGGCAATTAGGTTGCGTTAAAGATGTCAGTAGCACTTTACTTTAAAAAGTACATATTTTAACAAAAGTATTATGCAAATTAATGCAAAGCAATGCAATATTAGTAACACACACAAACACACACACACACACACAAAGGTGAGTCACTTCTGAGCTTCCCAACCTGTTAGCACGCCTCCATCTGCAACAGCAGCCCTAGGCAAATATTTTAATTTCCTGGGGCTCTTCAGTGTGCTGCTGCTGTAGTTTGGCTTTGCCAGCAATTTATAAGGCATTATGATTGGTGCAGTGCTTTGCAATTCTACCTGTAATAGTCACACTCTACCTTCCAAGAGGGCACCCTAACTTGGCTTCTTCTACAAATTGACAATCTCTATAGCTGTGACAGCAGCTATGCTATGCCAGGCTTGCAGCTCCTATAATTGCTGCTTCAGCCCTGATGGATGTAGCAGCTCCTTAGCTTGCACCTTTTGGTTTTGCTAAGTAGCCCACCTTCCTCCCATCAGGAAATTAGTATGCCATCACCCATTATACCTTCTTGTGAGTGAATGCACTCATGACATGAACTGCAACAACTCATTTGTCTCCACAAAACATTTCAGCAAGCTGTAGGGCCTATGCATATGTAGTCTGATAGAGAATTGAATCGCACAGTGCATATTATTTTAGGACACTTTTTAATTTTTTTTACATTTTTTGTTTGCAATGTCAGCCTCCACAACGAGTGGGGGGAAAAAAGCAGGTCATGACTGGCCCCACATCCAAGTAACAGCAGAATTATTCGAGAAGAATCTTTGACTAACAGGACAAAAACTATCTGCTAATGAATGTGGCTGACAACAGAGAAGTAAATAATGTACCTGCCAACAAATAGAGGTGACTGTCCAATGACTTCCAAAGCATACTAGCTACATAAAGAAACTTCTTGCTTTCCAGGCACATGCTGTATGAGTCTGATCTGATCCAAAGCCCACTGAAGTCAATGCAAAGACTCCCATTGACTTTAATAGGCTTTGGATCAGGCCCTAAATCTTTATCCCTATTCTCTCTCTCATTTATATTTTACTTATACACACACGGACTGGTAGAGAAAGGACACGGAGCAGCTAAAGCGGTATAAGTGCCTGCCTATATACAACTCATTCACACTAATGTGCGTGTGTGTGTACATACATATTACACACACACACACACACACACACACACACACTGTCTGTCTCTCTATTAAAACCGTGAACGAATTACTGCATACTGAAATGAAGGTTTGGATAAAACAAACTTTTAAATATTCAGGTTAGTGAAGGAAATGCAAAAACCCTCTGCTGGTTTTAATCGAGAAGTTATTTATTAGTAGGGAAGAAAAGCAAACAAATACACCTTGTCGGGTACTGGACATTTAGCTACTGGTTTCAAAATTGGGTCACATTTTTATGGTTTAAATATTTTTGAAATGTTGACAGGCATGGAAGCAGCCCACCCAAAAGAAATAAGTTCAGATCAGGAACAGCAGTTCCTCAAGGAGGATGCTGTAATCCATCAACATTCAGCTGCAGAAGCACTCTGCAGAATATGTACTTTATTCATGAATGTTGGTAGCCACAAATCTAGAGGGACAGATAGCTAAGCTGGTCACCAGTGTGGTGATGTTGAAACAAAATTGCCTGCCAAAAGATAGTGTCAGGTTTCCTAAATAGTAGATTTCTATTAATTTGTATTGCAGCGACACCACTATACTGCCCTACTACTTTTCTTTCTAAACCAATCAGCTGTTATTTTATGATCCACAGAAATGTGCTGCTAGCCAGTTGTTGTAAATAAAGAAAAAATTAAAAGATGAAGTCTATTAGACCACCATGCAAATCACCTTGTGCTGATAAGCATTATATTCAGACAGTCGCCACCTGCCTCATTCCAAATGGGATAAACTCTGGTGAGATTTTTTTGGATGGAATATCACAAAAAGTTAACTGAATTGCTCAGATTCTCACCAAGTCAAGGAAGCACTGAAATGGTACAACCTCAGGTATCAATTAAATCCAAGTCTTTCCTCATAAGCTCAAGTAGTACATGATTGGCTCTAGAGATATGCCACATTACTGAAGGACCACTTAATAGCCACATACTCCATCCCACTCCCATTCCCATTTAGTTTGGGTGGGAGGTGACGACCTTGAATGTTTTATTTAAAGCTCTGACCACTGTGAATTTATGAAGTTAATGAGCAGCAATATTGCCCGTGTTACCACAGACCCATCACCCTCCTTGAAATGAGCAGATTGATCTTCCCAGGTCAAGCCCCCCATGATTAAAGCACCTCCCTGTGCTGGCAGTATTGAGAACAGGGACTGTACCATCCGGCGTTGCCTGCTGACGGGGTTTTTTACATTTGACGTAATCGTGGTCAACTGGAGTGGCTGTGTAAGGTGGGGATGTCAGACCTGGACCAGAGGATGAGGGGAGGGAAGTCCCAGGGCCTGGTACTGTTCCAGCAGAAGAGTGAGAGTCTTCATCAATCATGCAAGTCTTTTCCCTGGGTAGATGGGAAGAAGACAAAAATGAAAAGGAAGCGTATTAGCATAGTCAGTGTCTATGTAAATTAAATGGAAACAGACTGCTCCTCTTGCATCATTATCTTCTGTATATAATCAAATCTATGAGCAACATCAACAAGATGGATTTTCACCATAAGACATAGGAAAGAAATGAAAAAGGGCAAACTGGATCCCCATCACTAGTTTGTGTCAAGACATCTTTATTTTATAGCCATTAACAAACCAAAGCTAGAGGGCTCATGTCAATAAATTAAGCTGGAGTTTTAAGTAAAGCATCTGCTAATTAATCAAAAATAATGGTTTCACCAGTGTATCCAAAGATGAGCTTGTCCCCATCTCTTGTTAACCTTCCTCCTTACATTGTGCCTATATATTGCAGAGATCTCAGAAAAATCAATAATGTAAGTTCTGTGATGTGGAACACTAGATGCCATAAGAGTGAGTTAAAGTCTTAACATTTTGGGGCTTCTGTTGGTTTACAGCACATTCATTGTTACTGTAATAGTTTGTGGCACACCTGTTTTGAATCTATGTAGATGTCTACACAAATAATAATCTTTACATTAAAAGCCTACTTGGTGTGGAAAAAGCATGTTTTCAGAGTATTTTCTGGAAGTTAGCACTCACTTTTCTGTAACTTTTGGAGTGTTCTTCTCTTCACCCCTGGCAAATGGTCCCTCAGAAGCCTCCTTCATGAAAGTAAGTAATATCTCCGCATCCACCCCAGAGTCTGGCTTCCCCACAAGTTTCAGAATAGAGGCATGAAGCCGGAAGTAAACCTAGGAAAACAAAACACAGTCCATTAAATCAGAAGAGAGCTCAGAATTCTGAAACTAGTTCCAAGAAGTAGGCCCTGCTCTGCAAAAATTTCTGAGATTTGCAGAGCAAGTTATTTGCTGTCACATGTACCCCATCAGGACATTTCCTGTCCATCCCAGTCAAGTAAACGGCACAGGTTCTCAGAACAAAAATGTGCTCCCTCCAGGCAATGGAATGAAGCAATGAGGACAGACATGGGAGGAGGTCATTGGATACATACTACAGCCAATGTCCTTAAGCTGCACCATGGATGCAGAGGGTCTGTGACTACTACGTCAGCCCATGGGCTCATGCCCTGCCTCTGGGCGAGGGGATGGATTTCACCCCAACCACCTACATTTCAACCTCAAAGTCTGACTGATGAGTTTTATGTGGGTAAAGCGAATTTGACTCTTATTAAATAAGTGATAAATAATAGCATTATCTGATACCAGTACCATACCTATAAACTGGCTTTATAATGCAAGCATTTAGGAATTCCATTTGATTCCTGGTTTTTGCCTTGAATATATTTCCATCTCTAAAGTACAATGCACATCTATTGCCACTACTCTAATAATAATGATTATCGTTATTTCAACTAACGGGAGAAAAAACAAAATTTTAAAACACAGAGGTTTAAAAACAGAAAATGGTGTCTACTGGTTAAACTATGCATGCGTGGCAACATTTTCAACACACTGAAAACATGGTAACAGCTGTTAAATTCTGATTCAGTTTAGTTAGTAGACCTGGCACCAAGCTTTTGTGTGTGTTTTTCCATTTTACCTCTAATGCCTCCATGGCCAGTTCTGGTGGGTTATGGTAGTGAATCTTCTTTGGATACCTGGCAGCTTCTTCATGGAGGTAGTGACCTGCCTGTTTGTAATGAAGCAGATAAACAACTGGAGACTGCTTTTGCTTCTCTGCAATCTTTCCCAGCATGTAGTGAATAAGCCACTCCTCTTCATCTCCATCTCCCTCACAGCGAGATGCCGAAGTGAAGCAGAGTTTGGCTGTCTCCAACATGCTGTCTCGACGCTCTTCCATCTGCAATGGGACAAGATGCTGAAAACATGAGTTCACCCTCAGCTGGGATGAACAATGTTGAAATTTATTCTACTGCATATGAAAGTTCACAAAAGCAATAGGTTATTTAAAAATCCTTTGGATTTAATGGCAGAGCATACAAAATGTATCCAACTACCCAAATGGCTTCTGAAAACTCATAAAATGTGGTGCATATGAATCTGTGTTTCATTCAGTTAAAGGCCTTCTCACATTAATGACTCAAAGTGGTAAGAAAAAAAATGTATAAATGTAAAACACTTGTGGAGAAATTAACAGACAGTGATTCTGTTTCTTTTCCATCATTGTAAGCAATTCTCTCAACACATATATTTAAAAATAAGAATTAGGGATATTTACCTAACTCTGCAACTAATAGTCTACTAGAACACAGGCCATTAGAATTCACAAAAAAATACATTTTATAGTAGTTGGTGAGAATCTGATTTTGAGCCTCATAAGCAAGGCAGCAGTATTGATTTTTACAAAACGAAACAGCATAAATTAAGGTTAGCCTTCCCCGAGGATGAACTAAAAAAATATTTAAGAATATAAAGTAATGACAGCATCTTAAGTACTGTCTGGAAAAGTGTTGCTTTATTTTACAGAGTTTAAATATAATGTTAAATATTAATTATGAAATTCTTGAACAGAAAATATTCTTGAAACACATCTGCCCCCTTTTACATAATTCATTTAAGAAGAATCCCTTTGATTATGGTTTGGTATACAACAACAGTGGTTTTGTGTTTGTTTTTAAACAGATATATCCCTAAAAGGGAGAATCATGCTGTTCTAACTCACCTTTTGTTACACCGAAAGCTTAGCCTTTTCAAAGGTTTATACCTTTATAACACATTCATTTTAAAAAGAAGAGTGAAACCATTTAAAAAAAAATTCTGGTTTGGTGCATGGAAACTTAAGTTGGCTGGTCTGTACCCACATTATAACTCTGTTACAAATGGTAACTAAAGTATTGTCCATTCAATTCCTTAATAAGTACCTTACTGTGATAGGTTTACAAGACAGTAATGAGCATGTCTTTATTGTGAAGAATGGCATGGACTGTAATGACTTGAGGCTTCAAGGTAATTAATTCTGGAGTTCTTAGGTATAATTACCAAGTAATCTTTAGAGATGTAATAACACACTGTTACATGGCAGTCCACAGTAAACCTTGTATGGTTACAATGTAACTAAGAGCAGTAACATAGTCAAGAGCCTTCTTTTCTTATGTGTGTAGAGCTCTGCACACTTCTATGGTGGTACTACATATATAAATACAGAATGGGAAGGTGGTAAATATTCAAACCTGGGAACACTCAAAACTGAGAAAGGTGAAAATGTAATTTAATCTCCTCCCATTAACATTTGGGATGCTAACACCTCGAGAGCTTTGGAAGAGGTGGGAGTAGAGGTGCTAGCAAATGTTTATACTCTTAAAATTACTCTAATATCAGCATCACCATGTCCTATGGTTCTCACCTCTCAATAAGTACATCAAACAATTTGTATGTGGCCAAATAAAAAGATGAATCTTTTTAACTACAAAATCGCAAATAAATAAGTAACTAATTCTGGCACTGTTGTATCCGAGAACTCATGCCAATCAGGCACAATTTTGCTAGGAAAGAGCCCAGGATTTCTTTCCCTTTCTACAATGACCACCTTCCCAAATTATCGTTAGAAGAGGCAAGAAATCTAAAAACAGGATCCGAAAAATTGATTTGGTGTAATCTCCTTGGTTAGGTGTCTGACCTTTCACCATTAGTTTTAATATTTCATGAATAAATAGGAATTGAGAAGTTGAGATCCTGAACACGCTAAGATACTTTTCATAGCATCCACTAAAGAGCAGCAAGAACCTGGATGAGTAAATTTGACTGTATGTTTATTTTGCTTTTCTGGGAGGCACAGAGATTCACTGAAGTTAGCCTTCATGAATTCAAATCAACTCAGCGCATTTTCCACAAACATGTTTGTTTAGAGATGCTATTTCAGTAGATCATCTGTTGCTATGGAGTACGGCTGCTGACAGCCACCACTTTGTTTATAATCCAAATTATCAACAGCTTATATAATGTTCATTTCGCTTCATGGGAACACCCTTGTACACTTCTGATTGTTTTACTGCAAGACAAAAATCTGAATTCCAACCCTTGGGGCAAATTTGCTCTAGAAAACATTTTATATACAAAGGCAAATTGCAAAGCAAAAATTTAAGTCCAGATTTATTCGTTAAGCTCCGCACTAACCAAGTTGTGGGAGGCATTCAACGTTATAATAAACCTTTTAGATGTTCTTTCCCCACCTTAGTGGAACCCTTTTATAACCTCTTGATTCACTGAAGACATGCCAAAATGCATCATTCTATGACATCACAAATACCATGAATTGTATTGAGACATCTGGGATAGCTTCCATGAACCAAGATCTACCAAGAGGGCCGAACACCACTCTGTGTTGAACATCCCTCAGAACTTCCTTAATGGGGGCATTCAACACAGAAATTCAGCTCAAGTTTTTATTTTTCTTTGCAGTTCAGCTAACTCAGGATTAGAGCCTCTTAGAGACTTTTGAATAAAGAACAAGAAGAATGACTATGCCTCTTGAGATACGTTTTCTCTGAACATGGGAACCTCCCAAGACCCATGTTTTCCAAATGGGATTTTCAGCTCCTTTTGTGCCTAGCTCAAGAAGTGTTGAAGAAAATGATTCACTACCTTGAGTTAACTGAGAGTTTGGTTTTCACACATCTAGCACTGTGTGATCACAAAATGGTATTTTTAAAATTCTGACAATATAAAAGATTAGAAAATAAACAATTAACTTTCAGTGCAGTTAGGTTATCAGGCAGTCCTAACTCTTTCCTGCTTTCAGGATACAAACACCTTTCATTTCACAGTATTACTTTAATGGATCTCTTCAGAAATTCAAGTAATGGCCATTTGGTCTTCATCTGTAAGGATATTGGGTGGAACAATGGTCTTTAAGACAGTGCCTCATTTCTTAAGTTGATTAATTCATATCTCATTCCGCAAGTAAAACCCCAGTAAGATTTAGGAGAAGATATGCCTCTGAACAAACTACATGGAAAAGCATGGGGGAGAGATTCAAAACAAACTCTGATTGGCTCGCGTTGCATGCCTCTTATTGCAGTCTGAACACAGCAAGTGATTCTATGATTTCCAAATCTCTCCAGCGACATACGATGCTCCTGAGCGAGACAAATACTCTTTATACTGAATCACTTCAAGGTGCTCATCTTGTTCACTGAGAAGCCATCTAACTTTCAGTTAGAAAGATCAACTAAGCCATATATCCCTACATGATTCCTGATGCTTAAAGTTATCTAAAAAAAAGTCTCTCTCTGTTTCCAGAGATTGTGATTTATCTACTTGTCTGCAACAGGATATTTTAAGACCTTTTTTCCACTCAGCTCATGTAAGAAAGTTCATTTTAATTCCACACAGTGGTTCACACCAGTACTGTTTCTTTGAGTCTCCTCTTCCATATTTTCTCTGGCATATTCTTTAATTACCTTTGCTGGAAAAGTAAATATGGTTTAACTTCATGCTGAGGAATAGGATTCAGAGCACATTTTCACAGAACCTTTGCAGGATGGACGAGAGCCTTCGAGAAGGCAGGAGGAGAAGGTATTCTCATTTCACCTTCTCTTCCATTCATATACTGGGGAACTTTAGATTTTCTTGAGTATTTAACAGCTCACAGACCAGAGACAATTCACCTTCTTTTTTTTTCCTTCAAATTTCCATTCCTTCACTGTAATCTGATACTTGAGAGTCAGGATGGAAGATAAATGTATCAGTCAGAAAGAGGGGGATACAACACTGTCTATATCTAGTGACCCAAGTTTATAAAGATTAAAGTTGCTTTTCCGCCTTGGATCAGCAGAAAATTTCACAATCAAGATAATTTATGCATGGCTGTTGGTCAGGGGTCAATTATCATGTAAATTACTTCCTTGAAAATGCTATTGAGATGTTTGTCATTGAACAGTTTTGATCATGAGCTTAAGTAAATAACCCAAATGTAACAAAAAGAGAACCCTCATTATGACACAAGAGAAATGATGTTGTGTGGACACAAATGTGAGCTGCCCAATTTTCTGGTCTTTTGCCTATTTATTTGAAGAGGTGTTTCATCTTATTCTGAAGTAATTTGTATGAAGTTTAGTAACAGGGAAAGCAAATGTATTGTAGATACTTGCAGTTCATTACAAATTCATAAGTATTTGGCTTTTTTCCTGCTGGTTCTGCCATTTTTGAGTGATCTTTGGAGGAAGAGTCTAAGTAGGCTCAGATCTCAGACAGACTAATTTTGAGAAGAAACTAACAAAATTTCAAAAAGTGCTCACGCTGGCAAGTTACATGTTTATTTTTACTAGGGCTGGGTGGAAGCTGTGACTAGCAATGCTGCTAAGTCACCATGCAGTGTAGCAATTCCACACCAATAGTACTGAATGCTTTAATCAGAAAGATTATAAGATTTAAATATGCATTTCAAAAAGTTCACACAGCTCTAACTTAGACCCCCACCTGCTGCACAACTTCAGGGGGAAGTTCTAACTTCCACTGCTTCAGCTGTCGGGATGCAAAAGAGTGCAGGGCATAGGAAATGGTGCCATATTCTATCCAGAGAGAGAGATTGGAGCTGTCGATCTCCAGGGCTCGTTTAAAGCAGTTGAGGACAGGAGTAGAGTGTTTCCAAATGGGGCCATCGCTCTTCAGTTCATTGGAGTTCAACTTGTCCTGAATTCGACTCGCTCTAGCCAGCGCCATGCCAGCCCAAGAATCAAACCTATGCACGAAAGAACAAACGCGGCAAATAAACTACTCGCTGCAAAGCATCTTGAATCACGAGTGTGATTATTCCTTTTACTATTTCTACAGATGTTTCCTTCTTACATCACAGGCTTCTCCAAAACAATAATCCTGCTGCACATCCTCCCACGGTGGTAACATTCTGAGAGACACTGTACAAATCACCTTTCATCCTAGCCTCTAAACATTATCAAATCTTGTTTAACAGACAGCCCGGTATTCACAACAACATTTTGGATGGCAGGACTGGATGGCACTCGGTCTTTACTATCATTATACTTTTTTGATGGAAACATGACTTAGTAGGAACCAAAAAATCTCCCTCCAGGAAAATGTTGATGTATGTGTAGTGGGGCAGTCACCGCGCTTCAGCTCAGAAAGGGTTAAAACCCAGGCCTTGGAGGGGGCTGGGAGCCAATCAGAAAAGGCTGGGAGGCAGCCAATCAGGGCTTGCCAAGCCAGTATAAAAGAAGGCAGATCAGAAAGGGTAGTCAGTCTCTCTCCAGCCTTGGAGAGAGAGAGATGGACCTGGCTCCTGGATAGAGAAAAGGGTACCTTGGACAGTGCTGTTCTGGGGAAGGGCAGGAGGAGGTAGGGAAGCGCCAGCCTGGCAAACCCGCAGGCAGAGGCCTTGCTTTCAGGGCCGGAGGAGGTACTAGGGCTGTGGGGAAGCAGCCAGGGAAGGAAGCAGCAGCAGGTCCAACCCCCTTGCCGATGATGAACGGCCATTTCAGACTGCAGTTTGCCCTTGAGGGAAGGGGTAGATGAAGACTGGCAGTAGGTCACTGAGGTGAGGTGGGCTTAGGGGACTGAGATTCCCCAGGGAGGGGATGAGCCCTGGGTCTGGGGGCAGTGCTGTGGTGCAGTACCCCAGAGAAGGGGCACCGAGGGCCGGGGTGGGGATGCGGGGCCTGAAGTACAGTGGTGGAGATTGAAAGGAAGCAGGTACCAGTAGGGAGACACCAGCCAGCAGGAGGCGCTCTGGAGCTGGAAGAGCTAATTCCCGAGGTAACCAGCAGGAGGCGCTGCGGCGGTGAGTGCATGCCATGCTACGGTATGATAAAAGCTACCTTGCGATGAATTACCTCAAGATTCAGCACTATGCTTATAAGTAAGGTTAAGATTTTGTCACAGTTATTTTAGTAAAAGTCACTGACAGGTTACAGACAAACAAAAATTAATGAAAGCCTGCAACCCATCCATGACTTTTACTAAAAATCACCAGCAGGAGGGGACTGATTGCCCCCGCTGCTGTGGGGGGAAAAGCTCCGGCCCCGACTGCCAAGAGTGGGACTGACAGCCCCGGCTGCTGTGGGGAGGACAGCTCCAGCCCCGGCCTGCAGCCCCTGTGGAGGGGGCTGAAGCTGAAGAAGTCACAGAAGTCCATTAAAGTCAGGAAATCCATGACCTCCTTGACTAAATCATATCCTTACTTATAAGTGACAGTAAATTCAAGGGTATTCTCCACATTGGATGAACCCAAATTGCTAAACCATTTTAGCAATGGTATAGAGCTTCCACTTTTTAATGTGATTCTAGCATCAGATGGTTAATCATATTTATAATACTTTTAAGTTTTTGCTTACCAACATTGACTTAAAACTTCACTCCATGCGAGATTAAAAGGTGATCTGAAGACCCATGTTCCATGGGGTTTTAAAAACTAGATATTTTGAAAAGATAATGTGCCAAGTAACTGGGGTGAAAATACTATGTTCCTATATAAGATATTCCTTGCTGGATAATTAATTGTAACAAATTAATGCAGCCTGTGGAGCAGAATTTTAAAGTGACACTCTCAAATGCTGACAGGCTTTACTCCTCCCCCTCCAAAAAAATCATCATTTTGTATTAAATGTTCTTGCAGTTTTATCATAAGCCATCAAATCAAGATTTCAACACTTGAAAAATCCCAGTTCCTAAACTGGAAGACTCAACCATGACCAACCATTGATGCTAGGTTTGTTTTGACTGCAGATTTACACATAACTTTGCTCTGTGCCTACAATCTCCCTGTTGCTTTGTTATATGACTTAATTTAACAATATTTTTGCTCTTCAGAATAAGTTTTAGTCAACTTCAATCCCTTTGCCATCACATTAGAAGGAAGCTGGTAGGAAAAAGCCTAATTTGCATGTCCTAGGTTTATCGATCGGTATTAAGATTATTACAGCTCATTTTTTGGAGGAATTTTAAAATAGAAAATACAATTTTTAAAATGAGGGACTGTGAAGCTTATTCACCTTAGAAAGTATCCCTTTGAGATGGCGAAGACTGAAATGGCAGACAAGAGAAATATTTTTGAGTTTAACTAGTGGTCATCAGAACAATACAGCTCTGTCCATCTTGACCCATTTTAGAGCACCTCTCTGCCAGCAAATCTAAATAAACTTAAAAAACCCAGCCCAAGCAGCTAATCCATCGAGAGAGGTATGTGTTTGTCTTATGCAGTTAACCACTGACATATAGTTTCCATTTCTCACTGCCCCAGGGAAACCAATGAGCAAAAGAGAAAAGAAAGTCAAGTCAGTTATCATACCTCTTGCTCTTCCTAATTATAATTCAATTTCTTCCACTTTCTCTGAATTCTGGTCATTTCAGAAACCAAAAAGAAAATGTCAAATAATTGATTAACAACATGGTTTTTTCCCCAAAATGCTCCTTAAGATACAACTTACTTCTAATAATAAACACCAGAAAGTTTTCTTACACTCCAAACAGAACAAACCCCTGATTTGTCCCTCATTTCAGCACTGATAAACTGAAGGGAATGAACAACACTGACCTGTTTGGACAAATACAGATGTCATGCATGTAGAATTTAATGGCCTTAGATTGCTCTTTATTCTTGAAGTGGTAGTCTGCCAGGAGGTAATACAGCTCAGTCACCACTGGAGGAGAGTAGTCTGCACCCTCTGGGAGAGATGGTACCTGAAAACAGAAAACCTTAGATGACTCAGGAACATATTTTAAAATAGCTCTGTATATACTACTTCCCCACATCCCTAAATCTATCCATATTCATCTACATTGTACCTCTTCCTTGTAAAACTACAAGCTTTGGAAAGGCCATTCTAACCCAATTAAAATGTGATTTTTGTGAGCATCAAATGTCAAATCAGACACCACCCAACAATCCCTTACTGTGAAAACGAAACAATATAGCCATTTCCTTCCCTTGAAGTTTTTTAAACACAACTAACTGTACCTTGCTGAAGGTTCCTTCAATATAGCCAGAGACATCATCTAGGCTTAACATGGGCTTGTCTGTTCGAGGAACAATTGTAGCAATCTTCTTCAGAAGGTTGGCCAGGTCAGCAGATACAGTGCTGGTTTTGTAGCTATCAAACTCAGGGAGGGTTTTGGGCTTAAAATATTCAAACATGAATAACGCATCTTCCCACATCAGATCCACCTTAAGGGAAGGGGGTGGGAGAAAGAGAGCGAAATTATCTCAAAGTAAAAAGCTAGGGACATTTTTTAAGAATAGGATAAAAAAAACATTACATCAGCTGAAAACCAGTGCAACCTTCCCAGAATGGAACATCCAAAGGCATTATTAAAATGCAATGTTCATCACAGTGATTACAGGCTAAGGCTCTCAACTGTAACTTAACAAATGTTTTTAATAAGGATAGCTTTACTTGGAAGAGTTGGAGAGTCTGCTTAGACCTGCCTGGGAAACAGGAGATTTGGAGACTGACATGGAGGATGTGAGAGGAGATAGAAGGAAAGAACTACATTTGCTGTAGATTTTGAAACTTAAATCCCGGTAATGGAGAAGGAAAATTCCAGGTGTGTCCCCAGCAATTACAGAGTTGGAAGCATTTTCAAATCAAACAGTAAAACAGCCAATCACCTTTTTTCTTCATTTTTAAAAAAATGTTCAGGTGTTTGTAGTTTTCCTATCTTAAGCTAATTGAGTCATGTTTCCCCAATCTGCTCTTCTGAAGACAGGGTGAAATCGTAGCCCCAGTGAAGTCAATGGGAGTTTTGTTATTTACCTCAGTGGGGCCAGGATTTCACCCACAGTCTCCCACCTTCTTTAGACAAGAAGTGCCGTTTCCAGCAGGAGGGATTCTCTTCTCCCACAATCCTTTTATTTTTTTCCTTTCTTTGCCCTTCCCATTCATCTCCTCCTCCTTTTTATTAGTCTTACAAAATCGTCTATCTGAGACACTTCTTTTGGCCCTCTAGCATATCATACATATGGGACGAGGTGAGGTTGAGAAGAATAATTCACAGACAGACCATGAGCAAGAAAATACTATCACTCAGCAGACTGCACTACAAAATTCTTAACAGGCTCATTATGTTATGGTTTCAGAGGCACTAACCTATTAAGTGTTTTCTTGGGTAAAATCCAGACACAGGAGACAGTTTCATGACCATCTGTTTTTTGGTAAATTGTAAAGCTATACAGTCTAACAATGAGTGAAATGTCTTCTGGAGATTCCTCACAGCTCTGCTTCTCCAAAACTAAATTTTATAAGTTTTAATAATCAGTACTAACCAATATTTTCCCTCGGAGCTTTGGCAAGATAAAAATTTTAATATTTTACCAGCTTCACTTTACCCTGCATCTTCCATATTCATCAACTGTAAGATCAGGTGTTTGGTGTTTTAGGGGGTTTTTTATAGCATGGATAAAGCTACAATTGGCTTTATTTCCAACATCTAGCCCTCTTGTTCCATACTTATTTTAGGGATCCAGGGAGTTTTCACCATATATAAAGGAAATGAATTTCAGGTCCGGAAAAAAGGCCCTAGTAATTATGACTCCTTCCCATTAATTCAGCTCAACATATTGACACAGGAGAAAACCATGTTCTTCAGCATTCTAAGGTGTTACACTAAAGGTAAACTGTGCTTATCTTACCTGCTGCACAGAATGCTCTTCCAGGTACCTTGCTTTGCTCTTTTTGCTTGGGAAGCTGTACAAACAGTAAAAACACTGCTCCAGGGCTGTCTCCAGTTCCTCTTTGTAGGGATGAGTATCTTCAGAGGTAGACACTGCAAGCTCCTTTTGCAGTACCCACACCTAGAACATCACAAGCATCATAAGCCAAACAAGGTCTGATAACTGAATTTCACATTAAATTAAATGCTTCCTATTTTTATTTTCCTAACCCTGGCACTCAGATACTACGGCAAGGAACACAGAATAAAAGCCTATATGGAACAGAACATGCACAAAACAACTTTAATGTTTCTCTGTTACTCGCATCCAAATGTTCTCCACATCTCTGCATGCTCATCACTCTTGTAATATGTCCATTTCCATTACACTGTAACCTAATACCATTCTTTTACCTTCTGTATTTGTGATACTTATGTTCTCTTCCAGTTTCATTTACTGAAGACTGTCTCAGCTTGATGTTCCCAAACTTCTAAAAGTCACTGAAAAGCTCTCTCATTACCTTTCCCTCTGCACATTTAGGTGGTTTACTCTAACAAATGCATTACATTTTACCAGCCCTGACATTCAGGAAGAATATCACCACCAAAGACACAGAAAAATGAGAAAGAAGAGGCCCCAATTCAGAGGACGTGGAGGAATACCTGCGATAATTAATGAAATTCATGCAAGAAAAGAGGGCGTTGTCTTGCACAGTAATCCCTTCTTTTCTACCACAACATTTTAACTACACATGTAGGATACCATGACCTATTTATACACTAGGGGTCAAAGAAGGCAGCTGGATTATTGCTGAGAAGATTGAACCTCAGAGGAGTCTGTAATGGCTACTGAAAGTTTGACAGATCTCACAAACATAAGTTAACAGAACTTTCCAAATCTCAACCCAACAGGCATCGACAGCTCTGGATGAGTGAGCTCCACTACAGATGGGAAGGAGCCATGTTATATGAAATAATTCTCTTTAATAGAGAAAATTCTCCATCTTGCCAGTGAACGTTTAGAGATGGGAAAACCTAACCTTGACTGATAAGAGGATATATCATCTGTCTGAGATTTGGACAAAGAGCTTCTAAGCTTGATCTCAAAGTTTATGCTACATATTTACAAATCCCCTTAGGTCTGGAAGTTCCATTAGAACCTACAAAAAATCATTTATAGATTCTCACTGAAAATGTAATACCAATTACAGCCTGAAGTTCTGTAATTCTGCAGGCCAAATAATGGAAAACAGGAAAGCCTTTTCTAAAGAAAAACTTTAACTATGTACCAGGTAAGGATGCTCACATATTAGGATACCAAGGGCTGTATTAATAGTTTACCAGGAGCCCAAAGGCAATGTCAGTTTTGCATATAAAATTTACACAAATATTATCCCCAAAATGCACAGTGTGAATATATGTTGCAAATGTACCTATCTTGGCTGCAACTGATCAGCTCTCACTCCACAGGTATGGGGAGAAGAAGAGGGTAGCCATCAGCTGCCCTTCCCCCTCCCCCCCCCTTTTTTTAAAAGGATAACACCTAGTTCTACAACGTTTTGGGGACAGATCTGCAATAGAAGGCTGAAGAGTAAAAAAGGTGGCTCTATGAGATCTTTGATAAGATCCCTAAAGGGAACATTTTTGTGAAGGTCTTGATTTTTTCAGTGTCATTTACAGGCATTTTCACCAAGAGCAATCTGTTTTTGATTCTGCCCCTGTATGAAAGACTGGTTTAACCACCAACTGAAGCAATAGGTGCCGACTCCAGGGGTGCTCCAGGGCTGGAGCACCAATAGGGACAAAATGGTAGGTGCTGAGCACCGCCAGCTCCAACCTCACTCCCTCAGCATCTCCAACGTGCTGGCAGCCCCGCGGATCACCACCTTCCCTTCCCTCCCAGTGCCTCCTGCCCACCACGGATCAGCTGTTCTGCAGCATGCAAAAACCGCTGAGGGGAGGGGAGAGGGCATAGTGCGCTTGGGGGCAGAGTGGGGCAGGAAGAGGCAGGGTTGGGGCAGAGCTGGGGGGGTTGAGCACCCCCAGCACATTAGAAAGTCGGTGCCGCTGAACTGAAGTATTATAAATCACATTTCAGTACACACTGATAATGGAAATTACATTCAAAATATGTCAAATGCTTGTTGGAAACTTTACTCCATTTCTTCTCTGTAAGAGGCACTGTAGTACCAGAAGTAAAAATGAGGGAAATAAGCATCTCTATGAGCTTAAGTAAAAACTAACTTGGGATAAGAAGAAATAAAAGCTGCTAGTGAAATCATTTTGGGAGGTTACAGACACAGAAGAATTATGTTCTCCATTATGAATTGCTTCTACTTTGTATAAGTCTCACACCATTTGTAGTCCTCCTTTATAATGATTGGTAACTTTTCTTTAATACCTCTGTTCTCACAAAAAATGCAAATAGACCTTTCAGTGACAACAAGTAGTCTGGGGATGAGGATGGGGCTCTAGGCACTACTGCAATAGAAACTAGTAATAATAACACAAGGCAAAATGCCATCATACTATAAATAAGAAAGGTAACCATAGAATTAGCACTAGAAGCGATGAGATCCTTTATTTTTCCCCAACAGGAACTACAGCCAATGATTTTAGTTTATTGTTCATTTATTGCGTAATTAACTAACATGTTATAAGAAAAAAGAAAAGGAGTACTTGTGGCACCTTAGAGACTAACCAGTTTATTTGAGCATGAGCTTTCGTGAGCTACATATGCATATGCATCCGATGAAGTGAGCTGTAGCTCACGAAAGCTCATGCTCAAATAAACTGGTTAGTCTCTAAGGTGCCACAAGTACTCCTTTTCTTTTTTCTTTTTACGAATACAGACTAACACGGCTGTTACTCTGAAACCTAACATGTTATGTTATATATATAATTGTATGCTAAATAGAGTTAAGTTGTAGGACTATAGAAGTACAAGATTGGTTGGTATGTAGAGGGAATAATCATGTATTAGGAATCTAAGCAAGTAGGGCTGAAACGCAAGGCCTATAGGCTGAGGCCTGCAAGATTTTAGCTTAGCTATTTTAGGCCTTGGAGCTAAGAAATGCTGACATAAATAAGTGACCAAAGAATAACCCCGTGCCCTAAGATTATGGGAAAAGAGGTACCAAGTGGTAATATTGCAAAAAATTAGCCAGAAGATTAATTTTAAATCATAAAAATACTGTAAAGGCAAATCTTGTCTCCAACATGTATCTTAACCACATGATACAGATTGTGTGTCAATGCTAATGAGAATAAAGAGAGCCTACACAATCGATAGAAATTGGGGTCCCTGTAGTTTCTTCAGGACCATCAGACATGTGCAGAATGTAGGTATAGACACATAAAAAGAGGGTGCCCAGAGTGGGAAAATTGAACTCCCTATGGGAAACTCCAGCAGGAACCATCCCTCTACTGATGATCAATCCATAAGAGACCCATCAGACCTTAACACTGTTGTTAATGATGTGTGTGTAACTATATTTGTAACTTGTGCAGAGGTCTGTATAGAACTTCTATATACTTAGGTAATAACTTTAATTGTAACTTTAATAAAACTTGTAAAATAGACTAGACCTCATACGTGTGAATGTATGTGTGGTCACTACCCTTGGTCTTTGTGTTCCTAGAGACTCTAAAGCAAGTAGCAGAGGTGAAAGGCTACAGAACAAAATTGTACTTGTAATGCAAACTTCATACCTGCTTATAAAGAATTGAGTAGTGGCCTAGATTTTCTTAGTTTGTGTCTCTAGGCTTTTCATTATTCTTTGCTGTGAAACTGGATTGTAGAGGAAATGGTCATTTGGGTACAAGAAGGTAGAAAAACAACGGTGCCAAAAGGGATATCGGAAACCTTTTGCTATACAAGAGAAAATATGAGTGACCTGATGACTCAGCAGTAGGGCAGTAAGGCTGGGATGTGGATGTCCATGCCTAGTGGTTAGAGCAGGACTCAGGCCCAGCACTTAAAGCAGATGTCTGTAGCCAAGAATAGGAGCCTAGGGTCAGAGCTGGAGTCAGAGGCCAGATGGCAGAGACACAGTCAGAAATAGGAGCAGAGAATCAGAGCCAGGTTACCTGGAGCGAGACAAGGCTGGAGCAGGGCTGGATCCAAGGCAGGAGCAGGGCTGGAACAATTAAGGGACAAAAGCTGGCAACAAGCAGTCACAGGAACTATCACAATCATAGGTGAATGCTTTGAGCTGTCACCGAACTGCAGCTATTGCTGGGTTTAAGAGCTGGTCTTCTGACATTTCCGACAAGTAAGGCCCTGTAGCCAATCAGGCAGCCTACTATGGCCAGTTGCACTTGTTAGGTTGCCCAGAGACGGGCTCTGTTGCAGGCCTCGATTCCTGACAGCCTGGCTTTCCTATTAGCAGAACTGTGCTACAAACCATACAGCGCTTTTTAGAAGCTGAGAATACATATATTAATTAGGGTGAAATGAGAATTTTTAGAATGTATTTCAATGAAGCTTTGAGTCACAGTAGTCACTTTATCATGGCAGAGTGTGTCATAGGAAATGTGATTAACAATTTTTGAAAATTAAAAGTGTGCAATGGAGGTAAATAGTGACCAGGATGAAAGGAAGGAGTAAATTATTACCACAAACTGTAGTAAAAGCATGACATGCCTGCCCAATGCAAAGTGTATAAACACTAAAATACCCATTTGTCAGAATTATTTGAACAGTGACAAGTACAACCTGTGCCCTTACTCAGCTTTTAATAATAGTCTTTCTTAGCAACAATCCAGAATGATTTTGTAATGAATGCTTCAAACTGTGGCTATAGTAGATGTATTAATGCCATATTAACATTTTTTGTTACACAATATCCTTCAGCCACCAGCAGTGCAATGTGTGCCAGCAGATGGTTCACCTACAGATGGTGGTAATTTACTATGATGGGATACTGTGTAAAACACACACCTGTGTCTAGCATGCTTGTGAAGCCCATTTTCTCTTCTAATGTTTTCTTCCACACTGGAATATCTTCCTGATTTTCAGCCTTTCTACTCCTTTTTGGCTCTGAAAGCTGCTACTGACTACTTGTAATAAGCTACAAAACATTAAATATGGCTTTTGTTAAAAGTACTTGATGACTCAAGTATTGGAATTCAGGGTTTGTTTCAGAGCACACTAACACATGTGGGGTGCTAATCTAAATGTAAGCGATGCACCTTCTAAATTCTAGTTAGATAAGAGGAAGCATCTGCTGACAAAAATTCTACTGCTGGCTATAGGAGACTTGTTCTCCCCAGCATTAACTAAACCACTATATATCATCATAAAAGTCAACAGTGATCTGACAGCCCTCCCTTCATCTACTAATACTGCAGTACTAGTGCCTTAAAATCCACTCCTGGATTCTATAATACTATCTAGCTGTAACATTAATACAATGAAGAAAAGTCTTCCTGTAAGACAGTAGGCACTAAGCAATGATGCATGGACAAGGTAAACAAAACCTATTTCTTCCTCAGATCAACCTAGAATTATTAAAGAATTGTCTAGGGCAGCTGCAGAAGTCCTAGCATAGTTTCAAAGAACTCCACCTGAAAGTGTTTTGGGTTTTTTTGTCTTAATATACACTTTATTTTGAGCCTCAAATTCTGATGTGGACAGTTAGACTTCCTCCCCACAGGAGAATTCCTTGTGTGTGTGCGTGTTTGAGTATGTGTGCATGCCCACAGGAATCAGTGCATCTCTGTGGTCCTGTCTTTTCTGCATTGATCTGCTGTGCTGAACTCTGTGAATATGAGCAAGGGAATTAGGTGCTGAGGATTATCTGTTGCTGTACCCCAGGAACATGAGCAGGAAAAACAGCACTAATTTTATTTATTTATTTCCCCTTTGGGTATTTTTCCTATGATCCTGCTTTAGAGGAAGATGCAAATTTGGGCTCAAACACAGTTTCAAAAATATTTAGTGACTAGCACTCCCCCTGTTGATTGTCTCCACTCCCCCGCCCATATGAGCCCCCTTTCAGTACTGGCCTGGAGTTCAGGATGGACTGGACTCCTGTTTATTACATGTGAGCCACACGGGCCAGACAGGTCTGTATTTCCCTAGGAGGCTCCAGCCCAGTATAGAACCCCTGGGAAGCCTGTTGTAGAGTCAGTAGCAGGGGAAGGGAGCTGGGCATGAAGGTCCCTTATCACGCTGTCTGGTGTCAGCAGCATCGTTATTGTATCCAGTGTCCTCCATCCATGGACTGAGGAGAGCCTGAGGAGTAGGAAGTGGCTGAATTCTGCAGTCAGCAGCATGCTGCTGGTGAGGGCTCTAGGGACAAAGTCATGATGCCATTCTGGCATTACTCCCCTCATGGACTTGAGAGAGGGGGGAGCTGCTTACCCCTTGGAGCTGGTTTTTCTAATCCTAGCTGCCTCCTTTCCTGCCTGGGGGAGGGGAACCGAAGTGACCCCACCTAGACTAAGCTGCTGAGACAATGCGTGTGTCTTGCCCAGCAGAGCTGGCCTCATCTATCCCTCATGCCCAGGGAATGGCAGCAAAGGCAAACCTGCTCAGACTGAGCTTAGAGAAACTGCATCTTGTCCACAGAGCTGGCTGAGTTCCCTAACGCGACACTCAATAAACAGAGGAAGGATACAGACCTCGCCTTTTGCCTTTCCTTGGTTTAGCTGTCTCCCCTGAAGCCTGTAGGGGTGCCAGCTGCCACAAATGCCTCAAAGGGAGAAGTAGAGCTGGGGGACAATTTCCCCCAAAAGGAGGGAAGAAGCCCAAGGAGATGGCAGCGAAATAAGACACACTACTAAGCCAAAAAATTATTCAGAAACTTGAAACAAAGTTTCAGTAAAGCTCTGCAGCAGGAAGATCTGGATGAACCACCAGCTGCTGCAAAGGCAGATAAAAATTTCAGGGTCACGGTATTCCCTTGCAGCTAGTGACTGACAGGTCTGGTTCTGCTCCCACGCTGCAGAGCAACAAGTGCCCTTTGAACCAGATATCTGGACCAGAGCACAATTTAAAAAAAAAAAATTATGATCAGTCATCAGGTTACAAGTAATGTTGATGGATGCTGACGATACCATTCATTAACATAGTTTCTACTAACTTCAGAAAACCTCAGTTCAATTAATTTTTTTTTCTCTCTTAAAAAAATAAATTACAGAAACCACCATTGCTTTATTAAAATTTAAGTTGCATAATTTGAACTTTGTGTTGACCACTAAGAACACAGGCTGATACAAGAGCATAATTTTTTCAGGCAAATCAGTAATAACATTTATACAGTGCTTTACAGTTTCAAAGAAATGTATAGTGACTGAGTAATCATAAGACAGTCTGTTATCCCAGGCAAATGACATGGTTTTGTTTGTTTAGGAAAGCCAGATAATCTGAAAAAGTTATGATAGACAACAGCTGGGAAGAACAATCCTTAAATACTTCATTACCTAGGATAAAATGGCCATTCCAATACATGTATATGGGGGTAGGGAACAGGAGAAAAAACAGATTTAAAATTTTTTTTTTTAATATTTAGGCATCAATACTCACATAGAATTTGAGAAGGGCACCATCTGAGTTACAACACCAAGATCTTCTTCCTAGGTACTCATGGGCGGTGTTCAGTAACATGAGGGAAGGAGGCAGCATAGGTGTGTCAGGACTCACTGGAAGAAAGATGCCAGTAATTATATCTCCTAAGTACAAAACTGAGCTAACCTACCTAGCTACTTATTACTCCATGCTTTGGTAAGGAAACCTTTCCTCAGAACGACTGTCCGCTGTGGCGAGGAAATGAAGATTGGAGACTCCCTAAGTGAGGGGGACAAAAGAACACTAGCCATTTCCCATACACATGCCAAAGAAGAAAAGGATAAGGAGCAATGGTTTAACAACATATAACACTGACAAATTAAACTATTACCTTCCTCGCCCTGGCTTTGGAGCTGCTGCTGCTGACAGCAAAGGGATCGGAAGGCATCTTCTTCATGCTGGATAATCCGGTGCAAAATAATCCAGGGAAGCACTGACGAGACATATGGCTCTTTGGCTTCCTCCTGGATTGCCATGCTGCAATCTATAATCTAATAAAGAAATATACGATACCCATTATACACACACAGATATACACATTAGAAAAAGAATTTACACAAGTCCAGATGACTCAGCAGGTACTGCATCCTATTCATACACAAACAAAAATCTAAATTTAAGTAGCTTTGCTTCTTGTGCTGGCTGGGCCTGAAAGTACTAAAAAGAGAAGACACTCTCAATTTCCAGAATTTGATAATATGGGAAAAGCCCATTTTTCTTACCTGTAAGGTAGTTTTCTAACTGGGTATGTTTGTCCTAATATCACACTAAAACAAGCACAAATGACTAAGGGAATAGCAGAATTTTTGAGCACTAGCAGAAGCTGCATCAAGGCTCCTGTTAGTGCTGACTATAAAGAGATGTATTTACACCCTGGAAGGTGAGACATACTTGCTTAGAATGAAACTGGACAAAAGTTAGTTCCAACAAATTTAAATACAATGAAAATCTTGTAGCCAGATAGAGCCAACTAGGAATTATGAACAGAGATTCTCCGGAAGAGATATATTTCAGAAATAGTAGTTAACAAGTGAATAATGTATAACAACAAACAGACTAGAAATAAGGGATGGGTGGGTGTGTGACAGTCTGGTAGAGAAATACCAGTATCATTTACGTATGAAAAATTGCCTATTCTTGAAACAGAGAAGACAACAGCTCAAAGAAAAGGGATTTGTATGGCTCTCCCTCTAACCAACAGGGTGAGATTACTTCTCCAGAACATATGCTAGAAGAGCCCTACTGAAAGCTGCATCTACTGAAGCATATTTGACTACCCTATAGTGTCTAGTAAAAGCACACCTTGAGGACCACACAGCAACTTTACAAATCTGTTAGTAAAAATAGTGCCCTTTTTTAGTTCACATGGTGGACTTGCTATTCAGGAAATGGACTGTGATATTCAGAGAAGCATAGGCTTTAGCAACACATTCCATATATCATTTAGATAGTATGTTTTTATGGAACTTATGCTTTTCCTTTGGCCTCAAAAGTAAAATGAACAAATGTCCGTAAACTCAGAACATTTATATTTTATTCTGATTTTTACGTCCTACTGAACGTCTCAGCAGGAATGGAGAGACAAAGGCCTAGGAAAGGAAGGCTCTTGATTCTGATAGAAATTAGTAGTGCAAGCTCTAGTCTACACTAGGAGTTTAGGTTGAATTTAGCAGCGTTAAATCGATGTAAACCTGCACCTGTCCAAACGATGAAGCCCTTTTTTCCGACTTAAAGGGCTCTTAAAATTGATTTCCTTAATCCACCTCTGACAAGTGGATTAGCGCTTAAATCGGCCTTGCTGGGTCGAATTTGGGGTACTGTGGACGCAATTGGCCTCCAGGAGCTATCCCAGAGTGCTCTATTGTGACCGCTCTGGACAGCACTCTCAACTCAGATGCACTGGCCAGATAGACAGGAAAAGGCCCGCAAACTTTTGAATTTCAATTTCCTGTTTGCATGGTCACCTGCAGCTTACCATGCTGGCCAGAGCTCATCAGCAGAGGTGACCATGATGGAGTCCCAGAATCGCAAAAGAGCTCCAGCATGGACCGAACGGGAGGTACGGGATCTGATCGCTGTATGGGGAGAGGAATCCGTGCTATCAGAACTCCGTTCCAGTTTTCGAAATGCAAAAACTTTTGTCAAAATCTCGCAGGGCATGAAGGACAGAGGCCATAACAGGGACCCGAAGCAATGCCGCGTGAAACTTAAGGAGCTGAGGCAAGCCTACCAGAAAACCAGAGAGGCAAATGGCCGCTCCAGGTCAGAGCCCCAAACCATGCCGCTTCTAATGATGAGCTGCATGTCATTTTAGGGTGTTCAGCCACCACTACCCCAGCCGGGTTATTTGACTCCTTCAATGGAGATGGAGGCAACACAGAAGCAGGTTTTGGGGATGAGGAAGATGATGATGATGAAGTTGTAGATAGCTCACAGCAAGCAAGCGGAGAAACCGGTTTCTCACCCTGGACCTGGAGCCAGTACCCCCCGAACCCACCCAAGGCTGCCTAAGGGGACATTCAGAGGTGCCCATTCCTGCTGGGCTGTTTGCCTGTGGCTGAACAGAACTGTTCCCCGCTGTTAGCCGGGGGGGGGGGAGGGGCTAGCCACGTGGTGTGGGGAGGCAAAATGCGACTTTGGAACGAAAGCACATGTGCTGTGTATGTAATGTTAACAGCAAGGTTTACCGTGAAAGAGTGTAGCCATTGTTCTAGAAAAATGTGTTTTTTTTAAATACCACTGCCTCTTTTTTTTTTCTCTACCAGCTGCATGTGTTTCAATGATCACAGGATCTTCTCCTTCCCAGAGGCTAGTGAAGATCAGAAGGCGAAAAAAACACACTCGTGATGAAATGTTCTCTGAGCTCATGCTGTCCTCCCACACTGACAGAGCACAGACAAATGCGTGGAGGGAGACGATGTCAGAGTGCAGGAAAGCACAATATGACAGGGACAAGAGGTGGCGGGCTGAAGAGAGGGCTGAAGCTGAAAGGTGGCGGCAGCTTGATGAGAGGAGGCAGGATTCAATGCTGAGGCTGCTGGAGGATCAAACCAATATGCTCCAGCGTATGGTTGAGCAGCAGGAGCACAGACCGCCGCTACAGCCCCTGTGTAACCAACTGCCCTCCTCCCCAAGTTCCATAGCCTCCTCACCCAGACGCCCAAGAATGCCTCCGGCCACCCGGCCACTCCACCCCAGAGGATTGCCCAAGCAACAGAAGGCTGGCATTCAATAAGTTTTAAAGTTTTAAAACTTTTAAAGTGCTGTGTAGCTTGTCCTTCCTTCCTCCACCACCCCTCCTGGTGCTTCTCTCCTCCACCACCCCTCCTGGGCTACCTTGGTAGTTATCCACCTATTTGTGTGATGAATTAATAAAGAATGCATGAATGGGAAGCAACAATGACTTTATTGCCTCTGCAAGCGGTGATCGAAGGGAGGAGGGGAGGGTGGTTAGCTTACAGGGAAGTAGAGTGAACCAAGAGGCGGTGGGTTTCATCAAGGAGAAACAAACAGAACTTTCACACCATAGGCTGGCCAGTCATGAAACTGGTTTTCAAAGCTTCTGTGATGCGCACCACGCCCTCCTGTGCTCTTCTAACCGCCCTGGTGTCTGGCTGTGCAAAACAAGCAGCCAGGCGATTTGCCTCAACCTCCCACCCCGCCATAAATGTCTCCCCCTTACTCTCACAGATATTGTGGAGCGCACAGCAAGCAGTAATAACAGTGGGAATATTGGGTTCGCTGAGACCTAACCGAGTCAGTAAACTGCGCCAGCGCGCTTTTAAATGTCCAAATGCACATTCTACCACCATTCTGCACTTGCTCAGCCTGTAGTTGAACAGCTCCTGACTACTGTCCAGGCTGCCCGTGTATGGCTTCATGAGCCATGGCATGAAGGGGTAGGCTGGGTCCCCAAGGATACATATAGGCATTTCAACATCCCCAACGGTTATTTTCTGGTCTGGGAATAAAGTCCCTTCTTGCAGCTTTTGAAACAGACCAGAGTTCCTGAAGATGCGAGCGTCATGTACTTTTCCCGGCCATCCCACATTGATGTTGGTGAAACGTCCCTTGTGATCCACCAGTGCTTGCAGCACTATTGAAAAGTACCCCTTGCGGTTTATGTACTCGCCAGCTTGGTGCTCCGATGCCAAGATAGGGATATGGGTTCCGTCTATGGCCCCACCACAGTTAGGGAATCCCATTGCAGCAAAGCCATCCACTATGACCTGCACATTTCCCAGGGTCACTGCCCTTGATATCAGCAGACCTTTGATTGTGTTGGCTACTTGCATCACAGCAGCTCCCACAGTAGATTTGCCCACTCCAAATTGATTCCCGACTGACCGGTAGCTGTCTGGCATTGCAAGCTTCCACAGGGCTATTGCCACTTGCTTCTCAACTGTGAGGGCTGCTCTCATCTTGGTATTCTTGCGCCTCAGGGCAGGGGAAAGCAAGTCACAAAGTTCCATGAAAGTGCCCTTACGCATGCGAAAGTTTCACAGCCAGTGGGAATCGTCCCAGACCTGCAACACTATGTGGTCCAACCAGTCTGTGCTTGTTTCCCGAGCCCAGAATCGGTGTTCCATGCATGAACCTGCCCCATTAGCACCTTGATGCCCACATTGCCGGGGCCCATGCTTTGAGAGAAGTCTGTGTCCATGTCCCCATCACTCACGTCACCACGCTGACGTCGCCTACTCGCCCGGTGTCGTTTTGCCAGGTTCTGGTGCTGCATATTCTGCTGGATAATGCGCGTGGTGTTTAATGTGCTCCTAACTGCCAAAGTGATCTGAGCGGGCTCCAGGTTTGCCGTGGTATGGCATCTGCACAGAAAAAAGGCGCGGAACGATTGTCTGCCGTTGCCCTGACGGAGGGAGGGGCAACTGACGACATGGCTTACAGGGTTCGCTTATAGGGAATTAAAATCAACAAAGGGGGTGGCTTTGCAAAAAACTGAATGGCCCCCTCAAGGATAGAACTCAAAACCTCAAGGATAGAACACAAAACTGGGTTTAGCAGGCCGTTGATTTCACAGAGGGAAGGAGGTAGGGAGGAGAAAATGAATACAAAACAAATCTGGTCTATTTCTTGTTTTGAGCCACTTCAGCTATCTTTATACATCTTGCTGGCAGCAGACTGTGCAGTACAACCGCTAGCCATCATCATCTCCTGGGTGCTCGGCAGAAGACGGTGCAGTATGACGACTAGCCATCATCTTCTGCTGGCTGGAGGTTAAAAGACAGTGCACTGCCTGTAGGACTGAATCGCCACGAGACGAAACAAGGGCAATGACCTGGCTGAGTTACTCCCATGTTTGCCCAGGCGCCCGATTAAAAGAGCACCCAGGACTACGTCGATGACGGCTACCACTGCACTGTCTGCTGCCAAAAGGCAATTTGCTGCTGTGTAGCAATGCAGTACCACGTCTACCAGCACCCTGGAGACATACGTTGATGGTTAGCTGAGCGGGCTCCATGCTTGCCGTGGTATGGCGTCTGCACAGGTAACTCAAGAAAAAAGGCGCAAAACGATTGTCTGCCCTTGCTTTCATGGAGGGATGGAGGGAAGGGGGTGCCTGACGATATGTACCCAGAACCACCCGCGACAATGTTTTAGCCCCATCAGCCACTGGGATTTCTACCCAGAATTCAAATGGGCAGTGGAGACTGCGGGAACTGTGGGATAGCCACCCACAGTGCAACGCTCCGGAAGTCAACGGTTGCCTCAGTACTGTGGACACACTCCGCTGACTACATGCACTTAGAGCACTTGTGTGGGGACACACACAATCAACTGTATAAAACCGATTTCTACAAAACCGACTTCTATAAATCCGACCTAATTTTGTAGTGTAGACATACCCCAAGTCACATCAACTCTCTGTGCCTCAGTTTTACCAACTGAAAAGTGGGAGTAATGATATTTACAATCCTTTGTAAAGGACATAGAGCTACAGATGAAAAGATCTATATAAGAGAGTATTATCATCATCTCTATTTTTTGTTAATGTAAGAAATAAAACCCAACTCTTGACTTCTAATATTAAAGTCTCTTGGAAGGAGAACTCCACTGTAACATGAAAGGTATTCCAACAGCTATATCTATTTCAAAATGAGTGTGTGTCCCTACACAATTTTAACTGTCGAATCAGTAACTAAAAAAATAAGCCCCCTGACAATCAAGCAGCAATTAAAAACAAAAACAACAACAAAAAAAAAGAAGTAATCAATTCGGCATAAAATAAATAGGAAGCTAGCATTTTGACAATTTTTGGAAATTATGTAAGATTGAGAAAATTCAGAGACTATTAGAAACTTTCTGGAAAACCCTCTACTATAAACCAAAGCCATTTTTTTGCTAAGGAACTTACCTCTAGCTAATTTGAAATTCTCTGATTTTCCTTTCCCCCCACCCAAAATGGGAAATTGATTTATCACTCCCAAATTACCTCAGGGGAGAGAGCCTCTTGGCGAGCAGTACAATGCCCCATCATTAAAACAGTAGCCCTAACCTTACTCCAAGGTAACAGCCCCAGTTACTGAAACAATGACAGGTGTTTCTAAAACTTCTGGAAATTCCTTCTTTATTTTATTATATTACACTTAGAGATATATTTTACACATCTAAATTGTATATATTTGTTCTTATCTGTGAAAATATTTATGGTATTACAAGAAATTCCTGCAATTTCCCTATAATAGCCTTACCCTTAGTGCCACCTCTTGCAGGAATTTCTTGTAATACCATAAATATTTTCACAGATAAGAACAAATATATACAGGCATCATTGTGCACATTGTTCTAAAACCTTAGGGTCAGATTGTGCAAGGTGCCAAGTGACCTCAGGTCCCACTGAAGTTAATGACAATTGAGGGCACTCAGAATGTTGCAGATAGCAATTATCAAGCTTGGGTCTTTAAAGAGGAAATAATATTGAAAGTAGTTTACAATTCTGGCACTTAAATGAGAAGTTCAGGAGAAAAGTAAACAGTTTTCAAAATCTCAGAACTTCTTCTACAAAAAGGCTAAATATTACCCATAATTTTAAAACTGGAAAGAAGTAATAACCATCATTTTACTTAATTCTGTCCTTAAGAGGAAGGAAAAGAGGAATGAGGATGAAAATACCCTTCATAATCATCAGATTCCCAATTCTGACTTAAGTCCTATATCTGTATAAGAATCTAAAGAACTAACCAGCGGCCACAGCTACTAGAATCTCAGTTGAATGATGTAACATACCAACAATACCAACTGACTGTATGTACCCTGTTCCTCAGGTTCATAGGATCTTTCTTACCATCCCTCGTGCGAATGGCACATGCAGCGAATATGCAGCAAGATCTGTGCCACAAACAAACTGGGCCCGCCCAGCCAGCTGGACCAAACCTTGCAGTGCTGCGCCTAGAAACAGAGTCATAGCCAGCAGTACTTCTTCCTGAGCCACCTTATTACTACTCCTTGCTCATTTCAGCAGACACAGTGCTCAGAATTAGCAGCCATTACTGATTTCAGAAGAGATTCTCAATGCATCTGACATCTTGCAGCAAAAACTAGGAGTGTGAAAGGAAACAGCCCACACAGAAATGTAACCCAAGAGAGACTCTGCAAGTGGGTGGCAATTCAGGCAGCAGCTGTATCATGCCTAAAAAAGATCTGTCGTGCACAGTGGCTGCTTGCTAGTGTAGGTGAACAGGTTACCTGAATGAGGTTGTTTGTTAGTCGAATGAGGCTCAGCGTTACAGAAGATTCCTTCAGGATGCTACTGTCTGACGACAGTGAGCGATCAATCCCCATGAGCAGCTGTGTTACTGTAGCAACCCACTCTTCTTTAGCAGATGCTACTGTCAGGTTAATCATCTGCTGAATTGCTTCGTTCAAGGCAACTTCAGAGCATTCAAAACATTGCCTGTAATCCTTCTGTTTCAGCAGGGAATCCTAGTGAATGTTAACATGAAAAAAAATTTTATATGGATCTAATGTTTATTTCAAAGCATAAAAACACAATAAAGGGGAAAGGGGAATGGAAGAAGGTACACAGTTTGCAGCTAATGTTTACTCTACTGAGAATCCAGCATGAAGTTTCTAAATGTGGCATTAAAATGGACAATACAAGAGACCCCAGAACCCATGCTCCTCAACTGAGTGTCATCAGGGAAGCAACACTGAGTCCCATTCTCTGAATACAAAGAGACTCTACATGAGCCTATTTTGCAGGGAAGAGGCAGCAATGAGCCTCTTGCTCTCTAGCCATATGCTGCTGTGTATGGAGGTTCAACAGAATCAGAGTTTGAGTCACTGTGGAGCCATGCTACTATTTTATTGCTGGTTTAGAAAACAAGCTCATACAATGATAAAGGCTACAATGCCCAACGTATTTTTATGATCCCCAGCTCTAAGATTCTTTCTTGTTGAGTATGGAAAACAAGATCTGATGTCCCACAATCACAACAAAATAGGAACGTGGACGAAAAGCAACTGGCCCAGGCTCACTCTAGTCAAACTAGCAGTAAAAATAGCCAGCATAGAGAAAGACTAAGGAACTGACAGACTGCATCCTGCTCCCTCAGCAGAGGACATCTGTCCCTTAATTGTCATGGTAGTGCATAATCTTTTGATCTTGCTAGACTAATCTCCTATCCTGTACTTCCTGATTGCAGCAGCGATCAATAACTTTTAAAAAAAAAAAAAAATCTATGGCTGGGCAATATCTGGCACCCTTTTCTGTTAGATAAGGATCTTGCCATGGTGATCTAAGCTTTTATCACCTCCAGGTTGGACTCTTGTAATATCCTGTGAAGCCACCCTGGAGGTTACAGCTGGTGCAGCAGCCTGACTGTGAAGCAGGACAGACCAATGAGAAGTTATCACACCTTGCCTCACACCCAGTTGGCTAACAACTTTCAGGTGCATAGGATGCTTGGGAGCCACCATATAAATAGTCAAGGGCAACAAAAACTCCAAGTCCTAGTAGCAGGCCATTGGTAAAGTGGGTTCATCCATAATAAACCTTTAAAACTGATCCAAGTTCACTCAAGTTTATATAGTCTTATAAAGTTTTCAAACTAGACTGAACCTGGATCAGTTTTAGAGGTTTGGGTGAATCCACTCTCTCTCTCTACACATATACAGAGAGTGGATTCACACACACACACACACTTGCCCCATGTTTTGCTTCTTAAATGAAGTCAATGCAATTCATCATTAACACTAACCCTCCAAATCTTTTTTATGTTGCTCTTGGAAATAAAGCAGATGCAGGGCTTTCAAAACCTCACTAAACAGCATTTTTTTAAAGAAACATAACAAACCTGCAGCAGAAGTAACTGTGTTGGTCTCTCTGGTATAGATATAACAAATTCCAGATGTTTAGCCCTACCATATCCACTAAAGCACAAGGTTGGGCGAAGCAGATGCACCACTGCCTTGTAATCCCCTGCCTCATACAGTCGCTGGATCTCCTCCAAAGATTGGCATCTCTCCAGAGACTTGAGGTTCTTGTCAATCTGCAAAAGTCACAAATAGTGCAATCCAACCTACATTTCACCTTCATGTGCAAATGACTGACTTTTCTTATGAACAACAAAACTATAGCTGTAGGATGTGTAAAATTTACAGCACTGTAAGGAAGAGAAACGACAAGGAAGAAAGTAGACAAGCTTCCAACCATTATCACTTACCCCAACTTGTATTTAATTTTTTTAAAAATTAGTACTATCGTTTTTTGTATTTAAGCCATAAATCTCAAAACCTCACATTTTTTCTGATGAACTATGAGAAAGAGCAATCATCAGATGGCATTGCCTGCGTTTGAAGCCCTCCCCTACAAGCAGTAACAGAAAAACAACAACGATGTCTAATTTTTTATTTATAAATTCATTTGCATGTTTTACTGGAAAATTCTGACTGCTGAAGGCAAGAGTTCATTTGAACAGTGAAATTAAAGCATAAGAAACCCTCTGAAACAAAGCTCTAGTCTAATGACTAACAGCTGTATATGCAGCACCCTGAAAGCAATATTTTTCATTCTATTTATTAAGCAAGACTGAATTGTGCAGGGACCAGTAACAGATAAAGAAAGCATTTAACTGAAAAAGGGAAGGATGGTTTTCAAATCAATTAACTATAAAAACACAATCATTATTGGTTTTAAACTGGTTTGTAAAAATATTCTTCACTTTAAGACAGCTGCTACTGATGTTATACATGCTACTTTTCCATCAGGGCAAGTGCTAGTAATTTTGAAATGAATCTTGCAGCTACGGCATTGTTTCTGAGCACTGTTGATACAGAAGCCGCACTAGTTTTTTTTGTTTGTTTTTAAATCATAAAACGTGTTTTTTATCCCCAAAGGGAACGTGTCCCTTAGCATTTTTATCTCAGATTCCCTCCAGAATTATCACATTACAGCCCAAAGGAAAACGGAATGTGCACAAGAAAATGGCGCACACATATAAAATCTCTAGTTTCTCACAAGACTTAGCTCTTCCTTAGAAATGTCTCTAAACCACACTAAGTAGACTGGAATCCTCAATTTTGGATGAACTTAGAAACAGAAAAACCCAAACAAACAAACAAACTGATCCCTACCTCTTCTAGAGAAACAACAGAATCAACATGGAGGTTAGGTAATCGGATCACAATGCTGTGTTCATTGCCAGCTTTGGCTTGGAGTGCAGTGGAACTCTGCAGCATTTCAGTGCAGATGTCATAATTCTCCACTGCCTGCTCCATGTCACCCTGTGGAAACAGTTTGAGGAAATCACACAATGCTACCTGAGATTCTTCAAAAGCAGCTAGGCAATGTTGAATCACTAACTCTGTGAGTACACTGTCAGTGAGAGATAGGCAAGTTATTTGGGAGGGTACTTAACTAATCAAAATATCAACCAAAAGAGTCATCACCAACAGTTTACCAGTCTATTCTACCTGTTACCTTCAACACCACTGGGGGGAAAAGGGGAGGAAACCGGACACCTAGGTATTCAAGTTACATAACAGGAAAATTTATTTGTATAAATTGACTAACATTCCCTTTCTCTGAAAGTGAAGGGAGGCAGATTAAATCCAGAAGTAAGTCTTCCTTTTATGCTGACCAGAACCATAAATTTGGGTAACATTACTGAGATGTACAGCTAACTAGTTAAGAGAAAGTAAAACTGTGAACAACCCACTTTGTTCATCTTAAACAGAGTTGAGTTTTCCTAAAAGGGAGGGATCAGGACAGGAAGAGAGGCTGTAGAGGGAGAAAATATAACTCATTAAAGCTGAAGAGATACAGCACTAGCCATAAAGACAGTTTGTTTAATAAAGGTGATCAATACATTTTGACTGGACAACCTGCATTCAGTTTAAGCGGAGTTGGTTCTGTTTATGTATATTTATGTTTCAGATTATCCTTCTACTTCCATCTTTGTTTTTTTTAATTGAAATATCTAGATCTATTGTGAAACAGAGGAGTTACATGTGTGTCATAATCATAAAATTTTTATCTTTCAGTCTAGTCTATATGTTTCTTCGTTACTGGGACTGTGCAGTGACAGTTGATTTTGAATGGTCTTCACCTGAAAAAGGAATTAGAAGATCCTTTTAACTTAAAGAAATTTTATTTTTGAGTGAAAATAAAATGACTTATCAAGGAGTCTCTACTTCAGTTGTATAAAATGATTAAACATAGTTTATAAATGAGAAGAAGGTTCTGTCCCCACTAATTTTTCTACGGAACAATCCAGTTTTTCATTAGATGGATTTCTTAAACAAGGATTTTGAGATATGAAAATAAAAAGGAAATGAATTACTCAGTGGGTGTATATGAAATCAACTGAGAGAGTACTTTATCAATTGAAGATTAAAGTTTGATTAGTCAAACCCACATTTTTTCTTCTCAAAAGTTTAGACTTAAGTACAGACAATCTGTAAACATTTTCTTCGCTGCCTTAAGAAACCGATGCTTGAAATAAAATAATGATGAAGTCTGGGATCCAATAAATAACTTTTCTTTGGACTGTTTACTTGAGCAATCAGTCTAGGACAAACTGCTTGAAAATCTGTACATGAAATGAATAACTGTTGTCAAAAGAAGGATCAAGCTCCATTGGAAGAAAAGAATTAATCACAATATATAAATGTTGACTCAATGCACAGTTGCATTTTGGACATGTTATTTGGGCTTCTATTACAGATTCTACGAGCTAGAATCCAGGCTTCAGTCTGTTAGTGAATCTGTGTCTTGCAGCTGCTCATTATAATTCCAGTTGAAATTTATTTCTGGGGACAGAAGACAAACTACTTTAAACACATGTATGTACCAAAATGACTGAATCCTGGTACAATGCGTAAGGATTTTGGCCCGATCCTTTGCATCTATCTAATTACTGAATGTTCATAGGGACAGTTAATGAAACTAAATAAAATAGACAAATGTAACCTCTACTTTGTCTTCAAAGAGGTCAAGCTATTCCTGAATTACTTGACTCCAATGTGTTGATGACTTAACATAGACCCACCACTTCAACTGCTTATAATAATTCTTAAGTCCATTTGTTTAAAAACTGTGCTAAGTGTGAAAAATTCTGTTTGTTGAACTCAAAATGAAAACAAACCTGCAGTGCTAGAAAGCGAGCCTTCAGCCAATACACTCGAGCCACAAACTCCAGCCAACCTTCCTCAAACAGATCTCGCTGGGAGGATGCAAATGAGAGCTGCAACAAGTCCCCCAGAAAATGGGATCCTGGGAAATCAGGGCCAAACTTTCCGTTCACAGTGGCAGAAGGGCAATTTCGAGGGGAAACTGTAAATTAATTTATTACAGTTTAGCATAAAATCACATTCTCCCTATGCAAACAGTTCCATGTGCAGCAGCTGCAAACACTCAGTTCACCCTTCTAACACAAACACTAATAAAAAAAAAGATGATGAACTGTTGTACACATCCATTGATCAGACCTACATCTGGAGAAGTAACAGCTCAGTATTCTAATAAATGATTCACAAAATTTCTTACAAGTTTAATTTACACTATAAGAACAGGCTAGCAGAGAAAAACCAATTCTCACCTGTAGAGCTCTTCCCTTTCGTCAGCAACCATTGGTCAAGTTGTAATTCCATGCAAGACAGACTCATCAGCATCATATCCTACAGTGAAGGTATGAAGAGGTCAGGGAAGAATACAAAGAACCTTGTTTGGAAAGTGAAAAGAAGTTAACAATTCACTTGAAAGGAAGCTTTCTAATTAATCCTCTTTTGTGATTTCCATTTCCAACCTACACCCATCGTGGCTTTCTTCTGTCTAAGGAAAGGAGGTTGCCCTCTTTCTATGATGCTCAGTAGGATTAGAGAGACTCCCCTGGCCTTTTACAACTGGAAAAAGGAATGAAAAAAGTCTGTTTATGAAAAGATAAGACGATCTAGTGGGGAAGAAGATAAGAAGGGAACAGCTGGCCCAGTCTTGAAAAAGAGCAACATCCTCAACCTAAAATATAACCATTTTAAATTGCTTCATCATTAATACTTTATGTTAGAACATCTGAAAAAACCCATCAAAAGGCTGAGATGAATACTCAAGAAATTGTAGGAATCAAGGAGAACGAACACATATGCTAGTTTTGCCAGCTCATTAATGCTTTCTGCATAAAGATGGGTGGAAAAACAAAACAAAACTGGATATGAGTTGTTCCTAGTAACAATGGATGTTCTGTTACAGCTCTTACAGATGTGGTTGTGTGGATTAAAGAGAAAATTATTTTTACATTTTTTCCACAGTAACCAGGGTTGTAACTGCAGCTCCATCTGAAGAGGGTGAAAGCTCCTGACATGGGTTCAAAAATCTCTGTACCCAAAAATCTTATGGTCTGTGCAGCATTGTTGATTGGCTAAAAAAACAACAAAAAACAAAAACAAACCCCCCCACAACTTGAGTGCACTGCAGTTGGCACTGTTGTTTCTGTCACTAAATTGCTACGTCTTACAGTACTTACACATAATTCGATCTTTCACTCTGTGTCTGGAGCTGCCTCCTGCATCTCAAATGGTGTGCACACACAGCTTTGTGTTCTGCTTTTAAGGGTTGAGTTGAGGCTGCAGCACATTCAAGACACACAGAGCAATATACGGTGGATGGGGTAAATTAAGAAGCTCAAAAAATAGAGCGTTTCCTTACCTTGATGTGCTGGTTGCTACAGTCCCTCAGTAACGGGTTGGGCAAATTACTACTATGCTTTCTCCAGCTATTGTAGATACTAAGGACCACCTCAGACAAGCCAGGTGGCCACTTCACCAGAAACTTCTGGCTGATTACTTTCAGATATCTCATCATCAGTTCTAGGATGCCACCATTGTTCAGGTTATCCAATAGGAATTCATGAACATCCTGCTTCTCTGGAAAGCAGATGAGCACAAAGTCTGAGACCTGTTTGTTGAAACTAACCACATTTAATTCCTTGCCTCGCTTCTGAGAATACTACTTTTAATGCTTTGTGACATTTAGCATACATCTCGCATAAAGAACACCCATAACACCTTTATGACACAGTGGTTCTCCTTTTGCAGGAGTAGCCTTGAATTTATGCAGAATAAAGTGACTACACTAAAATGGTTAAATGAGATCATGCACATAACACAGATCACACACAGTAAATAAGTAGCCCAACAAAACAAAAATAATTTATTAATACAGTGAAGCTCAGTCAACTGATGTATTAAAATAAACCCTTTAAAATAACATTCTTTTGTGCACAAAAAGAAAGAAAACAGAAGAAGTGGGAGTAAAAAAGCAGACATAAGGGAAAAAAGAAAACAAGTAGAAAAATGGATATGCTGAAGTCCCTACCAGATTCCATGAATGTTGTAGAGTCAAATGACATTCTATGTGGTCCAATATGCTGGAAATTCTCTTGTTTGATCTCTGATTGCACCTCATAGTTATTGAAAGGATCATCCTCTTCCTCTGGATCCAGTTTCCTCAGCCTGGGTGAAAACAAGTAAAAGAACAGTACTTGAGAGAGTCTGAATATTATTTTCAATAACAAATAGCTTGCCGGGTGTAGGTGTTATGTATATTTTCACAATGGAAGTATCCTAGTTGGAGTTCATCATCAGAAATTTAAATTTATTCCCAGACTTCATCAGAGTAAAAAGCCTCAAGCATGCTATACCTAAAAATGGAAAGAAACAGCCTACAGAAAAGAGCAAATCCCAGCAAATAAGCTTCAGAAACTGACAAGACTACTCCACAACATTTGGAATTGTTTAAAAAAAAAAACAGTGTTATCAGCATTATTATTTTAAGTATCAGCAGATCCGAACCCTTTTAGCAATGCAACTTAACATTTTCCTTTCAGAAGGATCTTTGTTTCTGAAATCATCCCACTCAAATCAATAATCAATGTAAAAACAAAATATGCCTTCTGATTTAATGAGAAACGCTGATCTGATTTGTTGACAATGACACTGGGGTCCTTACAGACCCAATACAGTGTAAATCATACCCACTTCTTAACTATGCAAAAAAGTTTATGACTTGCTTCTGCTTCTTCTCTAGAAAAAACAGTGAGAGAAATAACCTATATGAGAATACCTGACAAACTTAAAAAAAAAGCATTTCTTTACTTTCAAGTTACTTTTCTCTATCAAGGCATAGATTCCAGAAGACTAGCTGTTTGACCTATAAAAGCCCAGTTCTGAAACTGCAAAATATTCTAATTGCCTTGCTTCAAGAATAAGAAATGGATATGCTGAAACCGATCATAAATCTGAACTTATTTTTAATTTTGCACATGAATGAATGTTGAGTGACTGGTTGTTGAAGAACATCCCTTCCAAACAGCTATTTTCACAGGAATTTAGTGTTGAAATTTTTGTAAACTAATGACAATGTCATCTCAATGCCCTTTTACCAGGATAAGACCATACCAACTTCCTCAAAAGTGGTCTCATCCAGATTTTTTTTTATATTTTTTGGGGGGGGGCCGGGTCACAGACTTAGTCTGTGTAATATGTAAAACACTGAATATTTTTAAAATTGCTGATCTAAACAGGACTTTTCCTAAAACTGAGGCTAAGGATGACCTCATTTGAACCTGATTGGACCAAGATGCATGGCTGCAAGGCAGGCCTCGCACATGACTTGTTCAAAGACCTTGAGGGAGGCACTGTAAGACAGAGTAAGTAAAGTTTACAAAGTGTAAGAATCAAGGATAAGGCCAAGAATTCTCATCTTCTGGGTTCCAAGACACCAGAGGAAAGACTGACATTCCAGAATCCTCAAGACTAAACAACTTGGGGAGAACAATTCATGACATCAATAATCAGGCCACTCCCACCCGGAAGGAGGCCCGCTAGTGAGAAGCACTTTGCCAGCAGAACATCATCGTTTAATTCCTTGACTGCAGTTCCAGCTCCTACTAAGAGTGTCCAGAAGACTGTGAGAGCTGAAGGAGTTTGCAAATTCCCTGTTACCTTAATACATTATTTTTCCTTTTTCTGTTTTTATCTGTTATTCTTATTAGTTGGCAGATGACCCAGACAATTCAGATTTTTTATTTTTAGGATGTGGAAATGAAAAGTGTAGCTGTGTGCATGCATGTGTGTGAGAGCACCCATAACACCGAAGCAAGGAAGGCATCTGAAAGAAAAGTGCCTCAGATAGACAGTCCTAAATATTGTCTCATGAAAATTACCCATTAGAGTATATTCTATGTCTCGAAGTCTTAAGGGATTTGAGATTGTCATCCGTCATTTCTGGTCAAAGTTGACTACTTGTCCAATGTCTCTTGTTCTGTAGCAGTCTGTATTTTTATAATGTGTCTCATTTTTGGGAGTGGGAGGGGAAGGGGGTAAAGGTTAGCCACCACACAAGACTGAATTTTAAGGAGGAAAAGTTTGATAACTGGATCTGAGGTTGTACCCCAGATGTTAGACAATAATTCAGTTTCAATATTGAGATACCTAACCATTCAAATGAGAGAACTGATGGACTTTTGTCAAACTCTTTAGTTGTGACTTCTAACCAAATGGTATAGCCACCTCCTTAGAATGTATAAGGATTGGTTATATTTTGTATTAATCTGATGATTTAACTAAATTGATTATTTAATTCAATGCACCATTGAGATTAACTTGTTGTTTTATTGATTTTACAGTTTTATTTTTTAATAGTTTTAATATAATTTATAAAAAGATACTGAGTCACATTTCTGTCAGTAAGCAACATGAGTCCAGTACCTCTGAGGATCTGGGTGGATAACCAGCAGGTCAACAGAAAAGCCTGTGGTCCTCACATAATGCCAACAACTCTCATTGCAAGTGAAGGTCTGCTGTACCTTGAAGGAAGAAACTTTACCAACAGCTCTTGAAAGTCAACTTTCTCCTCCTTTTTACACTTGGTGTTTCGGACTCGAGCAGACCGTCTTTTTGCAGTTTCACCACTATCTTCTGTGATTCTCCTCCGCTTCACCCCTTTCTTGGATTTATCACTAACAGTTGTGTCACCTAGAAAACAGAATCAAACGTTTTCAAAAAACTCAAATTGCCAAATAACACACAATGGATAATGTTGCTTAGTATCACGGTGATTTATGAAATATATTTTAAATTTACTTTATTCTATGGCAACATCAAGAACCCAGTTCTGTTCCTACTGAAGACAATGGCAAAATTCCTTTTAACTTAAAGGAGAACAGAATCATTTAAACAGCAGTTTGGTTAGTGACCAGGTTTCAAAGCTTATATTTGATGTTGGCCTTGTAGCCCCTTAAACAGAACCATATTTATCACTGATCAAACTACAGTTAGGCCTAAGTCATGTTTTGTTTCACAGAACAGTTACCATAAAAAAATAGCAAATATCAGATACGAAGAGTCACAGTAGTAACTTGAGTCAAGGCAGATAGGGAACCCTACACTGTATTTCTACAGGACCAAACATGATGGGGAATCTGGGGACTGCCCTGACAACAACAAGCATTATGATTTTACTATTTTTACACAAATCTACTCATTCTATTACAATGTGCAAAAATGACTGCATCTCTTCATTAAGAAATGCATAGCTCACATTCTAATTTTTCTTCTTTTAATTTGAATACAAAGTAAATTAAGTTTGATACTCATGACATTTTGTATGCATGTAAATTCTGGGTCAGAACTAAGAAGCAGACTGCTTGAAAACTTGATTTTTTTTTTAAATATACTTTCTTTTAATCTTCTAAGTTTCAGCACAATTTTGTGGTTTTTAAGGAAAACATAGGACTCTGGCTAGAGCTCTAACACCTGTAAATTCCTATACACATCAACCAAAGACTGGTAGCCTTGTGAACAATAGCGATAGATAGATAGGATAGATAGATATACACACACACACCTTCCTACACAGTATATACCTTAGAACATCTGAGAATATGAATATCATCTTGCAAACAAATAAGTACATATGAAGGCAGAGAATTAAACAGGCCAAGCAGCTGATCTTATTTAATAGTAATAATATTTTTTTCTTTATGGCTCCTTCCATCTGACAGCCTCAAGACGCTTTACAAATATTAAGAGATTAAGCCACATATCACCCAGGCATTATTATCCTTATATTACAGATGGGGAAACTGAGGCATGAGACAGCAGCACAGTCAAGAATAGAAGGGATTAAATACTACAGTGATGAGTGCTATAGAAAATCAGTTATGGATAGAACTCAGAGCTAATCATTATCCAGTACCTCCTAGATCATTTAGACAGCTTTCTCTTTTTTAAAGTTATTGTTTTACAGATTATCACAGCTTTATATGACTGAACTTTTCTTTTTCTGACTTGGAATATACGTACTTTGAAAATGCATTGGATCAGCTAGAAGACAGTTTAGAAAACACTCATTTCTAAAGACAACAGACATTTTCCAGTCTCGTTTATGTCTGCAAAGACAACAGTGTCATCTGGAATTGTAGACTAAAGTACCTTGCTCACCTATAGGCATTACTGGTTCCAGTAAATTCTCACTATGACCGGAAAAATTGGGTGTCATTGGAGTGTAAGTTAATACTGGGTCACTCATTGTAACCACTGGATTAGTGCTGACAGGATTGGGCTGGATAACACTGACAGGAGTAGAGGTAGGAGAAAGAATCAAGTGCTGGACTGGGTCTTGGTACTCTGAGAGGTCAATTCTCTTCCCCAGGCTAGGTCGAGGAGGCTCACATGTTGTCAGGTGATGATACATAGCAAGTAAACTTTCTCCTAGACACTTCCACCTGCATGTAAAAACACAATCACAACACAACCTTATTAACACTTATTTTATCCATTTATTCATTAGCTTTTGCCACATAACCTTCTATATTACAGTTAAAAAACCCCTTGCTGCAGGATGTAGGAATTACAATGAAGATGTTCTTCTACAGAAGGTTAGAATTACCGAGGGTACCAAAAGCGATTTTATCAGTGTAAGAGGAATAGATTCCTCATGGAGTCAAAATCTGTCATGCAGCTAGAAAAGCTGGAGAATATGATTTTTGGCACCCTGTCCCCTAAAGATTTCAGTTCAGCAGCAAATGTCTCATGGGTCTTGCTTCCTATTTGGAACATACTGTTGAACCAAAGAGCAGGATTAACATTATCACAGTCATTAATTCTCCTGTTCCTAACAATGGCTTTAAGTATAATAGACAGGAAATGGAGCTCACGATATGCTTCACCCCAAGAGAAACCACTCATTGCAGAGGAAATTGCTGCACCTCAAAAACAAAAACATTAACCCAGTTTAATATGAATTTTCAGGTCTAGCATTATACTCAATGGGTAAGGGCAAGATTTTGTCAGCCTTTTATACAATTAGTAGTAACTTGCTCTGAAATTGGACTACTTGCAGAGAAAACTATTCAGTGCAAATAAGGGTGGCAGAAACAGGCCCTAAATAAGATCACAGAAGTCTCTAACACATGTATTTAAAACACATAATATATTCTAACAGAATTCCTAGACTATCCAAATGCACAATAGAACATTTTTGTAGAATAGTAATTAGTTTATAAATCCCCATTATCCAAATGGTAAAAATATTAAAAACATAAATTAAAAAAAGCTTTAAATTTCAGATGCAAACCAATCAATGCAGGAAAATTTCAAAATTTTCTGTTGTGAAGATATCCTGAATTTAGCTATTTGTTCCTAGTTCACACCACAATTTTGTTTCAGCATGTTTTAATTGGTATGTATCAACTTTAATCTGGAAACATGAACAGAGCCACACTCCTTACAGATTACTGAAACTTAAAAAAAATAAATACATGTAATGACGAAAAATACATGCTGAAGAGATTCCAATGAACTATGGCCATGACTTTCCGAAACAGAAACAGTGATGACTTACGTGAAAAAGGGAATTGGCTGGACAAGCTTAAGATCTGGTTCTCTCTCTCGCACCATTAGAGCCTGCCTCCTTCTACGTAGCTCCAATGCTTCATCTATGATTGCTCTTGTTTCAGCTGCACTCACATTCACATCATGGATCGACATGTCACTGAGAGGTGGTGAGAAAGGAAGACAACATAGGTAGTTTTATTTTTTTAATATCAAAGAGATTAATTTAAGATTCTCCTCTAATGTAGGGTACAAAAACAGTAATCACATATAAAAGCACATATACATTTGTTCACAGTTCATTCTAAAATTAGATGGTTCAAGGCAGATTCTCCTCTTTCACTTTCTAAAAAGTAGGAAATGAATAGGAAAGCAGTGAGATAGATTACAGCAATGCTATTGTTATGGCTGAGAAGCTCCTTTTGTTCCAGGGTCCCATTTTGAGCAACTCAAAGTTTCAGCAAAAATAACATCTAGGGTTGAAAATTCTCTTGCATGTTTTCAGTCCAGAAGTGAATTTTTTGAGAGTTTGAAAAATATCTATTCCATTGTTTTTGAGATATCAGACTGTGGGGGAAAAATGATCATTAAATGCTTTGCTGAATTTATGTGCTTAAAGCTTTGCTAAATCATGGCCTAAGTAACTAACCAAACAGAAGTCTACGTCACAGGCCCTTATTTTCTATATCTAGCCCAAATCAAAAACAAGATCATCCTTCCTCTAAGATTCGCTAGCTCCTTCCTTGCAAGCTATAAAGCCATCCCTACACTAAACTTCTACCTTAGGATGCATCAGGAGCCCAAATAGGTCTGGCAGCCTTTCTGCTCTTTCCCAGTACACACACTCCACCTTAACTACCTAGGATTATTTGAGTCTGTAACGGTATGTCCACAAAAAAATAACTTTCAAATCAAGTTTCACATGTTCAGATGCTGAGCACTCAAGAGTTTGCTATGCTCTAAAAAATGAAATTTTAAAATGACTCTCTCAGGATACTATAGAAAGCCAGTAATACACATCTGCGTCCCTTCAGATGATCTCCCACACTTCATGTTTCAAAATTTGCAGGCTATGTAGAGTACAGTGCTGATAAAGTGAAAAACTCTATTTGCATATCTGACCAAAGAATCAATAGATGTGCACCAAGACTCACATTCCACTTTAATTCATCTACATAGCACACACATATTAAGGCAATGATGTTATCCACATGCGCAGGAATATAAAATATTACAGATGCACAATGGGACTGAGTTACAGTTGAATTAAAATCCTAATTTTCAATTTCTTGAGTTTTGTTGATGGACAGAGTGTTAGATGGGGAGTCAGGAGACCTGGCTCCGCTACTGATCTGCTGGTGATTTTGGGTAAATCACTTCAATTCTCTGTGTCACTGTTTCTCCCACCTTTGAGATTATAAAATCTTCAAGGAAGGGGGAAGTCTCCAACTATAGGTTTGTACAATGCCTAGCACAACGTGACCCCAAACTTCGTTGGGGCTTCTAGGCATTATCATAATATAAACAATAAATAAATAAAAAATAACAAATCTCAACCATAATGTTTCAATAACAGTTTTCAGAAATAAATAATCCAAATGCTCACATAATCTTACAGGATTCTTGCATCTCAGATACGACAGAAGCTTACAAAACTAATAACCATATACAATTCTCACTGAAGTCAATGCAAGTCTTTACATTGACTTCAGGGACAGCTAGAGCTGGTCCCAAGTCAAATGCCATGGAAAGGTGGTAATTAAGAAGTGATTTCAATTAGGAAAGTAAATCCTGAAAAGAACAGACGGGGAGGTGGATGTACATGTTTCAATTATAGTTATATATAAAAGCAAAACACAATAATGGGAATTTTAAAAAGTCTGGGAATTAAAATAATTTTGGAACACTACAAAGAAAAGTTAGAATTTTCTTCTTGCAACAAGTAATTAACGTGGAAAATAGTGCCTAACACAGCAATAAGGTTTATTCAGAAGACAAAAACTACATGGTACAATTATATTAGTTTAAAGTGTTGGACCTCACTAGGCTTTCTGAACTACTCCTATCCTAAAATTCTAATGTAAGAACTATAGGATGACTAAGAATGAGATTCACCATTTGAGGAACATCCTTAATGAGTCTTTCCTGAGGCAAGGTTGCTCGTCAAAAATCTTCTCCTTCAATACCAGTCCTTTGCTGTATTGGCAGTCTTTCTCCAGAGCTTTGCAGATAAAATACAAACATGCTAATAGAAGAAACAGAAATAAGAATTATGGGCAATTTGACACTTTGGATCATTCAAAAGTTCCCACTTCTGGGATAAATATAAACTACTAACAAGATTGTTAAAATCTTCAACTGGACATGAAACATTTCGACAATTATTGATTTGTAATTCTCTCTGCAAATGGTTAAACACATAGATATACAAATAAAATAACTTACCTGGGCATCCTAATCATAACCCCACATTCTCAAGTTTTAGCCCCTAAAAACAAATCTACAACTTTGCTAAACAGCTTAACAAAGTCATTTATCAGGTTTCGGTTTCAAACCCCGTATCTCTGAAAAACAGGAATCCTTCAGTGTTTTTACACCATTCCTCAGCATTTATCATGATCACTGCATTACAAATTGCATTACAGCAGGAAAGGCCATATCCTGCATTCTTTACTCACCGGAGTAATCCCATTAACTCCATTAAGACTATTCTCATGAGGAAGGACTACGGGATCAGACCCTACATCTCTAATTTACCTTGGAGTCACCTATTAACCTTAACTTGTATTGGTTCATCTACCACATAAAACCTGAATTTGAAAGTTGAGAGCCAGTTATATCAACTGCTGCATAATTAACCATGACTATGAACTATATTGTAGTTTTATACTCAAATCCTGGAGGTAACTTGCTAGCAATGACAACAAAGACAAAGAACATGCATGAGAGTGAGAGAGGTCTACAGGGAAGCTTCTTGCATGCACTCTGATGTATAATAGATCACAGCTCCAGATGATACTTCCACTCTAAATCCTACAGATATTTTTTAAGTATTGTGGGGCAGAGGAGAATAGATTATTACCCAAAGAATTAAATGTCCTTCCGCATAGAGACAAATATCTTCCCATCAGAAAAAAAAGTATGGATTAAAAAAGAACTTAATTGAAATGTTTGCTGTTTCACCCTTTTATCTGATCAAGCAGAGTTTAAGAGTGCCATTCATAACTTCAGACTGGTGCAGGGCCATATCTCTCTTGCTGCATGAGGCAGAGGGGATAGAAGACGTGGATATCCTGTCCTTATGGACTAAAATTGCAGAAGAGAGGGGAATTAATGCTACATCTTCCAACTTTCGAGACCACAGAGAAATTTCCTCAGAAACAGCATGTAGTTGGTACTCCACAGGTTTTTTGGAGTTGTGTGACCTTCTGGAGGGAAGCATGTCTAAGGATAGCTGCTCTCCACGGCATCATCCTTTGCTAAAATTCCAGAAGAAATTAATGGTGACTTTATCAGCTGGAACTTTTGCACAAACCCATTCCACCTTATCTTCCCATTAGGTGGGTAGAGCAGTAAGGTGCAGCTCCTAAGGAAGCTGTGCTGCTGGGAAAAAAGGGAGTGGCCCAGGAAGTAGTATGGATCCCTGGTCCTCTGTGGAATTTCCTCACAGATCTTCAGACATTTACACAGGTGCTGGGCCTCATCCCCTGCTCCCTTTGTGGCCACAGAAACCCTGTCTACTGACAAGGTATCTCAGAAACTCCACAAGCTACAACACGAACTTCCTTACATGTATTTTTCCATGGAGTGCATTACCTGGTCCTTAATAGTTAAATTACTACCACACACTGATCAATATTTACAATGGAACCAGCTTAGAGAGTATCCTGTTGTACTGTAGTTCTATTTATAGAGGAGGGAAAACACTGTGCTGCAGAGCAAATATTTTCTTCTCCTCAGTTTAACTAGTTCAGCTCAATGACTAGCTCATACAAGGGTAAGAAACCAGTTGGGAGTTGAAAAACCAGTAAAGGCTTGTTTTCCTCTTCCACTCTATGAATAAAACTTAGGTGTGAGAGAATGAGATCTCCTGTTTCTAAAATCTTAAAGGACCTAGAGACCATAGATAATCAGTTCAAGTCACTAACTGCAGATAATACTTCCTTTGTTTAATAAATCAGCTGGTTTTAAATGCAAAACATTTTTGATAAAAATGTTTTTTTATGTATACAACATATTTAAGATTATTTTATTTAACAAACAATTTAAATGCTGTTTTTGTGAATTTTTAATTGAATCCAGACTCATGAATCCAACCAGGGATACTGAATTCAAAAAATTCCTCCCCCCAAAGGATCTTGCTTATAGTCCACCTCAAACATTTCCTACAGAAAAGCAAATCCTTCGGGGGACCAGGGGCAAAACACATTTCAACTCAATATCCATGGTTGGAACTTTTGTTTCCTTGCCCCTCATCTGTGTGTTCTGTTTGGGATCCCTTGTAACATAAAATGATATAAACTTAATTTTATTTCCATTATTTAAAAAAGTCATAGGAATTCTAAAAGAGAAAAGAACTAAATAAAAATAATGAGCACAATGATGGTTTTCAATAAATAAAAACAGCAGATATGGATTTTTCCTGTAATTAAAAACTGTTACAAATCACTGTACTTTACCTTGAAAAACTTACACATTACAGTCTTATAATTTCAATACATTGCTTGTTTAAGATATTGTTTGAAAGACTGCATCACTGTACTGTTCTGATCATATTGATTTTTACTTGAATTGCACATTTTAAGAAAAATTATACAAAAACTAACTCTACCTACTTGTATAGTCACTGAGCGTGTACAAGACTGTGATGAGGTTATCTAAACAAGGCCAGTGATCAGGATTACATCTGAGTCCTTCTTCGAAAGCATGTCGTGCCAGTGGCATACGGATTAGCCTTATTGCAACACGACCAATTTTATACCACAGGTTGACATCAGTAGAGTCTAACATTACAGCCTAGAAAACAAAAATATCACACCATATACACATGTCAACACATGCATGTGTGTGTCTGTACACATTGCCTAATATAGTTTGTATTTGCTAGAGTTGAGGTTTATGATGGAACACTATTGTTCTTTGGGACTGAAATGGTGAGCAAGTAATACCATATTTATTATCTAAACATACACACAATACATGCAAATTTGGGCTGTCGATTAATCAAAATTAACTCATGCATTTAGCTCAAAAATTATTTGTGATTAGTCGAAGTTTTAATTGTGCTGTTAAACAACAGAATACCAATTGAAATTGCTTAAATATTTTTGGATGTTTTTCTACATTTTCAAATATATTGATTTCTATTACAACACAGAATAAAAAGTATACACTGCTCAATTTATATTATTCTTATTACAAGTATTTGCACTGTAAAAATGATAAAAGAAACAGGCTTTTTCAATTCACCTCATACAAGTACTGTAGTGCACTCTCTTTACTGTGAAAGTGCAACTTAAAAATGTCAAATATTTTGTTACATAACTGCACTCAAGAACAAAACAATGCAAAACTTTAGAGCCTACAAGTCCATTCAGTTCTACTTCTTGTACAGTCAGTCGCTAAGACAAACAAGTTTGCTTGCATTTATGGGAGATAATGCTGCCCGCTTCTTATTTGTAATGTCACCTGAAAATGAAAACAGGCATTTGCATGGCACTTTTGTAGCCAGCACTGCAAGGTATTTACGTGTCAGATATGCTGAACATTCGTATGCCCCTTCATGCTTCGACCACCATTCCAGAGGACATGCTTCCATGCTGACGACGCTCATTAAAAAAAATAATGCGTTAATTAAATTTGTGACTGAACTCACTGGGGGAGAATTTTATGTCCCCTGCTGTTTTACCTGCGTTCTGCCTTATATATTCATGTTATAGTAGTCTTAGATGATAACCCATCATCACATGTTCATTTTAAGAATACTTTCACTGCAGATTTGACAAAACTCAAAGAAGGTACCAATGTGAAATTTCTAAAGATAGCTACAGCACTCTTCTCCAGGTTTAAGAATCTACAGTGCCTTCCAAAATTTGACAGGGAAGAGGTATGGAGCCTGCTTTCAGAAGTCTTAAAAGAGCAACACTCGGATGCGAAAACTACAGAACCCAAACCACCAAAAAAGAAAATAAATCTTCTGCTGGTGGCATCTGACTCAGAAGATGAAAATGAACATGCATCTGTCTGCACTGCTTTGGATTGTTATCGAGCAGAACCTGTCATCAGCATGGACACATGTCCTCTGGAATGGTGGTTGAAGCATGAAGGGACATATGAATCTTTAGCACATCTGCAATGTAAATATCTTGTGACACCGACTACAACAGTGCCATGAGAACGTCCGTTCTCACTTTCAGGTGACATTATGAACAAGAAGCGGACAGCATTATCTCCTGCAAATGTAAACAAACTTGTTTGTCTGATAATTGGCCAAACAAGAAATAGGACTGAGTGGACTTGTAGGCTCTGCAGTTTTCCATTGCTTTATTTTTGAATGCAGTTATTTTTTTGTACTTAATTCTATATTTGTAAGTTCAACTTTCATGACAAAGAGATTGCACTACAGTACTTGTATTAGGTGAATTGAAAAATACTATTTTTTTGTTTTTTACAGTGCAAATATTTGTAATCAGAAATAAATATAAATTTAGCACTCTACACTTTGTATTTTGTATTGTAACTGAAATCTATATATTTGAAAATGTAGAAAACATCCAAAAATATTTAAATAAATGATATTCTATTATTGTTTAATCGCACGCTTAATCTTTTTAATCGCTTGACAGCCCTAATGCAAATCATTTATACCAAATATGGTGAGGGTCTTTCACATCTACTTCAGCAAGACTAGTAAATATTGAGACTCTCATATTGTACTCAGACTGTACTGTACCTCTAAGTAGAACTCCATGGCTGTCTCCAGGTCATCTCGCTGTGCTGCCAATTGCGCTAGATTTTTATAGGTGGAATATTTTAACATCAAGCCTGGATGTTTTAAGCCTTCTTTCTCATCACCAGAGAGAACTGCCTGAAAATGGTAAACAAAACAAATGTACCCTTGACATCAGGAATTAGACTAGTGATAAACAGCAGCAAATAACCAGCCAACTGACAACCAACATTACATTTTTGAGTCATCCATGGCCAAGACACAATGGAATGGCACAAAATGCAGTAAAAATGTGGCTAAATTTCACTGACCTCTCGCAGAAGACGAATCTCAAGCAGCTCATGGTAAGCTTTGGCAGACTCTTCAAATCGGTCATGTTTCTGAAGGTCCAAAGCTTTGTGATACAGAGCAAAAGCTTCTGCCTCCTGTGGGTCAAAGTAACAAAATTAACAACATAATCATCACAACTCTTATGCAGAAGTAACACTTAAATAAGAGAAGATTTATATAATGGATTTTCTCTACTGATTTTTCTGTTAACTTTTTATTTAACAGTCTTCAGAAATAAAAGAATAAAATACTAGAACAACCAAGAGAATCCTTGCAATAAAATTAGAGATTTTAAGAAAATATGTGGAAGTCAAAAGCAATTTGCCGGGGAGGGTGTTTAATACAGCCTTAAAACAATGTGCATACCATGGCCATTATTCAGGAAAGCATTTCTGTCAATCCCTATTCAGGAAAGCACTCATGCACATACTTAACTTTAAGCACATACTTAAGTCCCTTTGGGCTTCAATGGAATAAGTATATTTCTTCATTAATATGAACAATAAAGCACCCTCTCTGAATAGGTAGGCTTTCCTGAATTGGGTCCAATAGTTGTAACCAGGCTAAGCGCAGTTATTATTATTAGGATTCTATCACCTTTGCAGTTTGTAAAATATTTTTTGTGAATCTAGTTATAAAACCATACTAAAAGCTACCTGTCAAAGTGGTTAGTATTCAGCATAGTTTTACAATAGAAAAAACCCAGTCTACACTGGTCAGGAAAGTTAATTGAGTTGTTGCTAGTAACGACTCTACTTAAATATGGCAGCTGCTAGAATGGTTTCATAAACAGTATGAACAAGGCCTAAGTGAAGCTGTAAAATCTAAGGTTTCAACAATAAATACATGTTCTTTTCTTTTAAATATTTCTATCTGATAAATATGATGATTTATCAATAATGTTAGCTAAATAATTCATTGATCCTACAATGAGTTCCATGTGGGAAGCCTCCTGCATCTGCACAGTATTTATTATATGACAGGAGCCTAAGAACTGAGACAGGCACTCCAATCGCCATGAGGAGTTAGTCATTAAAGTAACTTTGGAGGAGAAGGGGAAGCAAAGGCCATCTCTCAGCTACAGAAAAATAAATGTATTTCTTCAGTTTATTAAAATGCAACTAGAGATGTCCATCCAGTGCTCTAGGTGCCTATCTCATAATTAAAAATCACAACATAAAAAAGGGCTGCCCATAAACATTAGAGAGACAAGGTGGGTGAGGTAATATTTTTTTACTGGACTAACATCTGTTGGTGAAAGAGAGAAGCTTTGAAGCTTACACAGAGCTCTTCTTCATAGCTACACCACCACTGCAAACAATGCCCATAAATATGTCCCCCTCAGCTGACACCCTCCTCAACAGGCAAAACAAAGAGGAGCGGAAAAGGATGGGGTGCGCAGCATGCTCAGGTGGTTAACAAACCTGGACTCTGGTAGACCAAGGAAAGGGAGTTCCAAAATCAAGGATCTCTCAAAGAGAATGCCCTGCCAGCAGTACCATCTCATTTATATTGAGAGAGCTACATGAGCAGTTCCATTGCTCTCAATTCTGATAGCATATCAGAGACATGCCACCCTGGAGGTCCTCTATTTTAATCTCTAACCTACCTGGAGGCCAAATTTAGACTGGATCTCTCTCCTACCTTTCCCCATGTCATTGGTACCTACATGTATCACAACCCTCGACTCCTCTCCAACACTGCATATAAGTCTTTCTAGATGTCTGGAGAGGAAGGAAGATTGACAGCTGCCATCAACAAGATCTTTGGTCTATAAACAATTAGAGAAGTGGTTTAAGCTGCTAGTTCTGCTAACCAAGATGCCTGTGGTTCCCGCTGTCCCCAGTTTTCTCCTTTTGATTTTCACCAAGGTCAATAAGGTTCTGTCTACTGAAGCCTAGATCATTCTTGAAACATTGGAATTGATCAGCTGCAGTATTGAAAAGTTATCACATTACATCCAAACAGAAAAAAGCCACCAAGTTGAGTGTATGGCCTTGCAAGATCAATTAAAAATACACACTCTTTATGTTTTCTCTTGCAATAATCTGTACCCATGAGACATTCTTAGTAAATCAGGAGAGTATTATACAGAAACAAACTGTGCTCAGACTAGTTGTCTATAATTAAATGAATTATAATTATATTTCTGAATGAGATATAATCAGCCAGATAAATCAGCACCTTGAACTTGGCCTCCGTAGATTATCTTTGCTTAGTTTACCTAATTAACATGACTGGAATGATTCACAAAGCTGAGACACTGAGATCATTCCTATCAAAATGTCTTCAGTTTGTATCGTAAAGTAGAGTCAGGCAACTTATCTCTTTCAACAGCTAATATTTCTTCATCTCTTCAGTAAGCAGACAGGAAACTCAGCTCCTAAACTAATGCAGCCTACTCACAAATAAGCCACACAGATGCACTGTACCCCATTTCAGTAGAGTCATGGTATGCTAAGGGCTGAGTTTAGGAGATGAGAATATTAATGTAGCTCTTCCCCCTAGAACCAAAAATTACGAGAGAACAGACCCAATGTTGGGAGATTAGAACATATCAGAAGAGATTCAATGCCAATTTTCCACATTATTAAAATTGTTTTACTTACTTGAGCCTCCTTTGTCTGTGTTTTGTGACTTTTGAAGGTACCTTCGTGCTCATCCTCAATTGTGGAGCTGGCATTCAATGCTGCAATTCGGATCTAAGAATGAGAATCAAGAAACAGTTACGTACATGAAATTCATATCTGGCTCAGTTCCTCATCTCACTCTTGCCACCAGAATTTTTATCATTTCTCTCTCTAGTTGAAAATCTCACAATAAAACCCAGGTTAGCACTGCAAATGTAAGAAATTATTACTACTTCAGTATATAATGGTTACTTTATCAACCACTAACTGCAGAATATGACAAGCAAGACAAAGGAAGCTCCTTTAATGGCAGGGGAGGACATTTAAACCATCCCTAGGAATCATGGAGCCAGTAGACATATGGACATATGGATTACAGTGACGCTCCTTAATTTACCAATCACTACAAGCATAATTACTGAAAATGCAATGTTCTAGTTGTGCCAATTAACACTCCACAGAGAGCGGCTAAGTCTTGGGATAAGGAAATATGGAAAATTATTTTTGGTTTCTCACATCAAACACATGAAAGGATTCAAGCAACATGTGGCACCGAGAATTCGCTGCTCTCTCAGAGAACCATACCACCAAGATGTCTGATAAGCAGCTTGTGCTGGACTGCTACCTTACCATTTTCAGAAAGATTCTCCCACTAGAGTCAGGTGGAGGGCCAGTCACATAGGTCTGAAGAGCAAACAGGGATTGCAATTATATTTACTATAAATGGAAAACATTTATTATTAAAAACATATAATCATTATTTAACAATTTAATTGGAAATTTTTACAAGCATCATAGCACCTTACAATATAAACAAGAATTGACAATAACAATCTTAAACACAATTGTAAATAAAGTTCTAAAATAATTAAGATGAAAGGAAATTCAATTGTTCCTTATTTTCTTTTTGCTTTTAAGACTTTAAACACTAGAAAAAAAATGAATATTTGCAATGCACTTATAACTATGGTACATTAGTCAGCTGGAGATTTATGTGTACTGTAACAGTAGTATTAAATATAATCCCTACGTTAGATATGATATTCTTGAGAACATCCAAAAACATTACATTAAATGAATGTTAAGGCTGCCACATTAATCACTTAAACATCAGATTTCAGAGTAGCAGCCGTGTTAGTCTGTATTCGCAAAAAGAAAAGGAGTACTTGTGGCACCTTAGCGACTAACCAATTTATTTGAGCATAAGCTTTCGTGAGCTACAGCTCACTTCATCGGATGCATACTGATGAAGTGAGCTGTAGCTCACGAAAGCTTATGCTCAAATAAATTGGTTAGTCTCTAAGGTGCCACAAGTCCTCCTTTAAATGTCAGACAATGACGAAGATAAAGTTGCCTGTGTAGCCTCAATTCTGCCTCCTTGCGGTGCATTGCTATAGTCTACCTGCACCATCGCATCATTTTTTAAAATTATGGAAAAAGCCCTCTTCTCAGAGCAGGGCTGACTTCCTGCCCCTGTATCAGCAGCACAAGGCCAGAATCCCTGTTCACAGATGCATTTCTGGGGCTAGAACCCAATGCCCTTCCCACAACGAGAGTCTGTGGAACAAGACAGAAATCAAGGAAAAAGTTGTCCTGGTGCTGAGTGTCAGAGGAGGCAGCCATCATGGCTTGTTTCAGAGCACATCCAATTGACCTACTATTCAAAGCAAGCTGGCAAGCCCTCTACACTAGCGCTCCCAGCTACTGTTGCTAACTTTTATGAAGCTGAACTAGTGCAAGTATCAGTGGAGCACTTTTTTTTTTTTTAAAACGTTCCCTATACAGAGTGTAGGTGGGTCAATGACAACACAGTGTCTCTGTCATCTCTCTTGCAAAGGCAGGACTTTAGAGCTGCATACCCATAGAGGTCCATGAAGTAAATATCTGGCAACAAAAAGAAGCTAAACTTCCATGATAAAAACTTCTCCATTTTGAAAGGAGGGAGGTTAATATCCCTAGCAATTTTAACATTGATAGAAAATTTGAAAACTGGTATTCACATTTAAAACCAGTTATTTTTCATTTAAATTAAACCTATAATTTTCATTCTATTAATTTCTTGAAGTATGATGCAAGTAATGGCAAAAGAACGTGAAAGGAATTTGTACATGTTTTATTTTAAATGTTCACTGCCATGAGACAAATCCCTCACATCAGCAGACATACAAAAAAATGACATGTGCACAGCAGGCTAAAAACAGTCTTTTATATTGTAGACCATATTAATAGCAAGGTAACTCCAGAATTAACCACAGCAGGAAGCAGTGGGAGTGCTGAACTATGAGCTGAATGAATTCAATATCACTGATGAGCGCTTTCACGTGTAAAGAAACCTCCTTCCTTAGAGGTTTTTAAGGTCAGGCTTGACAAAGCCCTGGCTGGGATGATTTAACTGGGAATTGGTCCTGCTTCGAGCAGGGGGTTGGACTAGATGACCTTCTGGGGTCCCTTCCAACCCTGATATTCTATGATTCTATGTTTTTACTTTAATTTAACTCATTCAGAAGTGATCACATTTTGTTGGTTCACACACACTGATTTTCCCTCCTCAATTAAAACTTCTATCACTTGCATCCAAATTACACAGAAAATTGCACAATAATATAAAGTATTTTACGTCTTCAAAGCATTTCATAAACATTAGTTAACAAAGCTTCAAAATCCCTGCAAGACATGCACGTATTTTCCCCATTTTATAAATGGAGGAAACAGAGGCCTGATTTTCAGAAGTTACAGAACTAGAGCTGGGCAAAATTTTCAGTCTGAAACTTTTTGTCTCTAAATTTCCTTTATTTTTACTTTTAAAAATTCAAAAACATTTTAAAATGCTCAAAACAAAATGTTTTGATTATGTCAAAACAAAATATTTTGTTTTACCCAAAAAAGTTGTTTTTTAAAAATTTGTTAAAAAATAAATTAAATGTTCATTTTTGGTCTGACCCTAAACAATTTTTTTTTAAATTTTTTTAAATTGCCAATGAAACCAAAAGTCCAATTTTTACCTAGATCTATACTGAACATCCATGACTCCAAATTAAATTATCACCAGCTCTAAAAAACATTGGGCTCCATGGCCCTATTTCAGTGAGATACTTAAAGTTAGGTAAGTATTTAAGTTTACTTGAGCTTAAGTTTAAATACATACTTAAGAATCTGGCTAAATCAGGGTCATGGTGACTTGCTCAAGGTCACACAGCAAGTCATTGATAGATAGGTTGACCACACATCCCATTTTGGATGGGACAGTTCCCTTTTTAACTCCTATCCCAGATGTCCTGACTTTTTTGGCAAAACTAGGCATTTGTCCCATCTGCTCTTGTCAACTGCTCATCAGAGGGCATGAGCAAACAAACAGGACAAATGCCCAGTTTTAACAAAAAAGTGGAGCATGCCCCCGAGGGAATGTTTGGTGGGCAAGCGACAACAGGGCTTGGGCCAGCCCCATGCGCGGGGCAGGGACCCTCAGGCCAGCCTCACGTGGTATCCTAGTTTCCCTTTGGGAAATATGGTCACCCTATTGGTAGACACAGGATTAGAACTCAGTAGCTTGGCTGATATTGCACTAGAGACTAGACCAGGAGTCCCCAACCTTTCTGTGGGAAAAGCGGCAGTGGCAAGAAGCATCGCCGCCGAAACACGGCAACGCTTCTCGGTGGCATTTCGGCAGGCGGTTCTCTGGCGGCTGTGCTCAGCAGCGACATTTCGGTGGTAGAGTGTCCTGCGGGCGCACACAACTGCCCCGGCGGGCGCCATTGCACCCACGGGCACCGCGTTGGTGACCCCTGGACTAGACCAACCAAAGCGAAAGAAAAATATGTGGATGGCAACAATTTTAATTCTACATTTTGCTCAAATAGAAACTTTTAAAGAAGAGTCAAGTTACTTTTAGCTCTAGTACAGTCAAATGGTGACAGAAGGAGAGAAATACAGTAAAATAGAAAGCAGAGTTTTTGTACTGGCATAACTATGTCAGTTAGGGGTGTGATTTTTTACTGGTACAATTCCTAATACGGACACAGTTATTTTATAGCAGAATAATACTCTACGGGAATAAACTATACCAGTATAAGCATTTTAACGCTAGTATAACTGTATCCATAGAAAGTGGCTTGTACCACTTTAGCTATACCAGTATACCTAATATACCAGTACAATTAAAGCAAATTTTATGTGCAAGACAAAGTCTTAGGCACCTGCAAACTTTATGTCTAGACAGAGACACTCAATAGAATAGTGCTACTTTAAGCCTTCCAACTTAAAAATCATATACAGGTACTGCAAAAATAAATTTACTTGTTTCACACAGCTCCTTAGATTATTAAAACCAAAATAATTTTCTAATTCTAATTTACTTAACTATTTTTATGCTCCATTTTCATTTTGCATTGTTCTTGTGAGTTTCACGGTAGGTTCTCATTGCAGTTATGTTTAGGTGTCAAATGCTATAAGGGAATATTTGTTTAAAATCAGCAGTTTTCAGTGACTTTTTAAAAAAAGTTGTAAAAGTGTTTCTACTAGATTTAGAAAAGTTCATTCTTCCAAAACTAGTTTTTGACCACATGCTAAAGGGATCGTTTTCACGGTCTATCGTGTACACAGTGCCGCTTCCCAGAGCACGGGTGTGAGGGAATGACTGGAGAGGAAGAGGTAGATGCATAAATGAAGATGGGTAGGTCTTTATCAAGGGGAGGGGGAAGATCTGCTACAGTTCCTGAAAAGAGCTCAGCGTCCAAGTGTTTGAGAAACCCTGTTGTAAACGGTGCAAGAACCCGGCAGAATCGCCACAGGAGGCTCCATCCAGCCATAGGCCTGTGAGAGGCAACTGCAGACAGAGGGGCGGAACGGGGCCCCCCCGTGGAAACTGGGACGTCGGTGGGTTCTGGAACTAGAGGGCTCCCCAATTATCCGGGGAACTTTAACGTAAGCAAGGCTTGTCCCACGGAGATCGCTCCCCCAAGGCACCTCCTCCCCGCACAATGCCGATCCCCCATCCGGGCGGGGACAGGACTGCACCCCCGCTCTCCATACAGGTGCCCGGCAGCACTGGGCCCTCCGCTCCCTCAGCAGAGGCGCCAGGTACCAGCCCGCACTCCCCCACACGGGCACCGGCCCCGCCGCTTCCCCGAGAGAGCTCCCCACGCCCCAGCCCGGTGTGCAGCCCGGGCCGGCTGGGTAAGCGGCGGGCAGAGCGGCCCGCCTAAGACGGGGAGAGGGGGTTGACGCGCCGCTGAGGGGAGTCCGTTCTACAGGGAAGGGGGGAGCCTCACCTGCAGTCTCCACGGCAACCTCCTCCCAGGCCCCTGGAGCCCAGCAGGCCAATACAACGGCCGCTCATTGGCTGAACTGCGGCTCCCTAGCCAGCCAATAGAGATGCTGGATACAGCGTGCCCGGCTGCCTTCGGAGTGGGCGGGGCTGAGGGGGGCTGCGGAGCAGCTTCCCACAGTGACGCCCCCACTCCGGGGGCTGTGCCTCCCACATCCGCCCCGCCCCTTCCGGGACCCCCGGGTGCCGTCACGGGACCCCGTTGTCGGAGACTGCCATGATGCCGTCACCGCGGCACGTCGTTGCCGTCACGGCCTTAGCGCGCGCCGACCCCTTGCCCCGTGTTTTCCCTCCATTGGCCCTCGGGAGCCAACGTCCCGTGACTCGTCCTGCCCGCTCTCTCGTGACGTCGGGGTGCGTCCCTCCCTCTCTCACCGTGTCCCTGTCAGCCCGTCCCGCGCGTGCACGGGGCCGTCACGCAGCCCAGCGCCGCCGCCGCCGCCGCCCGGCCTCGGGGCTCGACCAGTGACTGACCAGAGCCGGCGCGGCTGGAGCTCCTGTCACCGCGCGCCTAATCACCGAATCGGTCCAGGTGCTGTGTCACTGGCTCTCTCCAGAGCGCGCCACGTCCCCCTGCACCGTCCTCACCCCCCGGCCTGGAGCATCCACACGTCAGCTTGAGGGCACTGCCCGAGGGGTTGGACATCGCCACTGCTTTACATCAGGCACGGTTGAGTGCTTTCGTGAACCAGGGCCCTGGTGCTGCTTGCGGTATGTGGCTGGCCCTCCTTCACTGTCTCCTTTCCTAGCTTTTCTTCCTGCTGCCTTCTGTTTTCTGCCAGTGCCCATCAGCTTCCTGTACTTGAGACCTGTTTCATTTTTATATCCCATCTCTGGGATTTTACTGCTCATGCATTCAACTACTGCCTTTTCTCTGACAGATCTGGAATAGCGGGGTGTTTTAAGTCAAGTTTCAGCTGCATTCAGAGAGCTTGTATGGAGGAAGCTTTTGTAGATGACTTATATTGTTTTCTAGTTTATATTGTTGAAATCTAAGGGAATCATATCAGTCTGCAGCCATACCACCTTGTACTACAAGGAAATCTCCAACCCTAAGTGATATGAAGAATAGTTCCCCTTGTGTAGAATGTACACATATTTATCTCAAAATCTTTGACTCCAGGCTTAAGAAAGCAGACTGTCCCCCCCCACCAGCTATTGTATAAACTGATAATTGGGGATGGGATATTCATACACCTTAAAGCAATCTCCCCACATGGTTGTTCTTTTAACTCAAAAGTTATTATTTAATATTTATATCCTAATATTGTCCAAAGGTCTTCGACAGGATCAGGCCCCTTGTGCTGGTTAAATACATACACAGTCCTTGTCCCAAAGACTTGAGAATCTCAGAATTTATCTTGGAGCCCTTAAATCAGTCTGTTTAAGATTTTGGACATGCAAACATGTCAGTACAGAGATTTTGAGCCGTCCAATAAAGATCACTAACCCTTAGAAACAGCAGCCAAATTATTTGACGTTCAAGGCTTGAAATATTTAGAAACTGTAAAAAGATCTCTTGCTGGGTGATGTTGGGGATCAGATGTCTGGCAGGCAGTGTACAAGAAAAGCTGGACAATTTGGAGGAACAGAAGTTTAAATAATTCCTATTGAGAACTATGCAGTTGATACATTTGCTTTTCTTAGACCTAGAGTAACAGATCTAAGCAACTGGGCTGTTACATTGTAAACAAATGCTTACAGCTTCCTTTGGTTTCTCTTTACTGTACTATGCAGGGTTGTATACTTATTTCAGTTTGTGGATTTAAGGGGCCTGCATAACCTCCCTATGCCAGTTTCCTCCTCAAGCCCAAAAACATTGAGCTGTATCTCACGAAAGCTTATGCTCAAATAAATTTGTTAGTCTCTTAAGGTGCCACAGGTACTCCTTTTCTTTTTGCGGATACAGACTAACACAGCTACTACTCTGAAACGGAGCTAAATGGCTGTTTCCCTAGCCAACATGATCATAGAGAACATTCAGCACTAGCAGTTTGTGGAGTAGGAGAGCCTACAGTGATTTATAGTACCAACTCATAACAGTTGCTTTGATCCCACTCCACCCCCTGCATTTGCCAGAGCCAAATAAATGGTAAGAGGGCCCTGGCTGAGAAAAACCAATCTGTCCCTGCCCTTCACTCACTTTGGTTTAATATTTTAACTGCTATCTTACAAAAGATGCAAAGTCCATGAGCAACGAAGCCCTCAGAAAGTTCCCTGCCCCAACTTACTTTATGATTTTGCATTAGTACAGATGTTTTGTCACTAATATAATGTCACAGACATACTGGGAGTGTGAAAGAGATGGTCAACATTGCACAGAAAGTCTGTGACTGGAGAAACCAAAGTAATGGTAGTTCAGGTGCTTGTCTGAACTTATTGAGACTCCCGCCAACACCCAAGACTTTCTTCCCACAAACCTACCACTCCTCTAAATATGCCCTGCTCCCCCTTTATCCGTTGTCTTCTAGGGGCAGGAAGCCCTCTCTCCCACAATCCCCTCCAGCAGTTGGAACAAGCTCAGAAGTCATTCTCTTGTGCTATCTTCGCATGGCAACCTCCTTCCCAAGCTTTCCCCACTTTTAATTCCTCCAGACAGTATCTATCCCCTTTCCACTCCTTTGTGTATCTCTACACCCCAGGGCAATGGAGTGAAACTGCTGCTGAGAGCTGGAGGGTGTGTGGAGGCTGCCTCTTCTTCTTGTGCCTGCTCTTTTATAGCAATGAGACACGCAAAGCCAGGAAGCAGCTAACGGGAGAAGCAACGAAGGAGAAACAGCCTCTAAAAGCAACTAGTGGTAGGAAGCCAGAAGGCGAGCTGGGACATAGGGCAAAAAACAGGATTGTCCTAAGGGAAGTCAAAACTTGCCATCTCCGAGAAGGGAAGTACTTTACAAACCAAAATTAAAGCTACATTTCTGTAATGCTAACATTGAGGTTACTGGGTTTTCTCAGATTGTCACAAAGGGTTCACCTCCACTTTTTTTGAGCCACTCATAGGGACATGGGCAGTACTGTCCCCCTACCTGGAGAGAGGGTAGTAATAGGATCAGCTAAGCTTTAAGTTATGAAGGGTTCCTAGTTTTCCCTAGTAAACTTCCCCAAGTTCTCTGATAAAAAACATAAAAATCCACATTTTCCATGATTAAAGTGAAATGCTGAACTTTAGTTTTCTGAGCCACAATTGAACACAATATTTTATTGACATATTTACAATTTTTAAGCGAGTTTGAAGCCTACCAGTGCCATCAATCAATATAATAAAATTAATAGCATTGCAATTTGTATTTCATACACATACCAAATAGTTCTGTCTGTATGGTATATTTTCAGAAAATTAGTTTTTTTTAAATGCACAAAAACGCTGGTATGATCTAGTCACAGTGCATTGTTTCTTTACTGTTGTCGATGGACCTGCTGTTTCAGTCTCGTTTTCATTCAGTTTATGTTTATCGTTTTCCATGTGTTCTACAATTGTCTGCCTTCGAATGTATTCTACAGCCTTGCTGCGTACAGTACAGACAGAACATTACCATCAACATGAAATTTGTCCTTGCCAAATGGAGAGACAGTCTTTAGGGTGATTTTTAAAGTTTTTGGCATCTTTTCATAACTTTAATCACTCACATCTGGAGGCTGAAGTGAAATCTGAGATACATTAAAAAATGAACCCCCCCCCCACACACACACACGCCATTGAATAACCTCGAAACGCTGGAAGCAGTTTATTGGAATATGTTTAGCTATGTAAATTTAAAGCGTGTTCAAAAATTAACCACAAGAGGAGGAGGTTGCACACACTGAATAAGTGACACAAGTACTTTCAGTAAAATTTTATTTTTTCACAAAAAGTAAAAACTAAAGATTCTTTGTAAAAATGCAAGTTCAGCTTTTTTTCCATGACAAACGGATTTCTAAGGTCACTGGTCATATGGTCAGTGATACACAATTGTTTCATTTACTATCCTAGTTTTAAAAGCATTTAATTGAAAAGATCTCATGAGAAAAATAAACATAGGCAGCGTGGATAGTTGTGTTATCTACAACTGTGCTTAGAGTGAGTGAGATAGAAGGAGAAAGGGAAACAGAGTGAAAGTATTATGATAATCTAGTGAATTGACACACACTAAAAGTATTTTGATACAACTTTTATTGACCAGATAAACACCCAACTCATGACACTAACACATAAATCTGCACTTAGTGCAGATTTTATTTAGAGGACAGTGATATTGCAACAATGGAAGAAAGTTATGCTGCATGTGTAGTAACTAGCTTCAGATATTAATAAATCATTTGGTTTTAATTATTTTTGAATAACTAATTGGTTTGTTATTTTTGAATAAATGAAAGACACTTCCAACTTGACACCCACATTTTTTATTGTGTTTAAAAAAAAATTACAAAACCTAACTGGAATAAAAAGTATTCTGTGAGCAATGAAAGAGGAAATTAGTTCATTTTTAAATGTAATTATTCCCTTGCAATGCTGTAAATACCTGACAATTAAACACTGTAGTAGTACATCAGAACCAGAAAATGAAAGATTTAATCGTGACCCTCAAAACACTTATTCACATGAGTAATCCCAATGAATTCAGTGCAACTATTGATATGCCTAAATGTTTGCAGGATTTGGACCTTAGAAAGTGACTATAAATGAAAATGAAACTGACAACTCTATCTTCATTATCTCTGCTGAGTGAAATGCAAAAGTAAGGAAATCCCATAGACGATAACTAGGGGGGTTGAGGGTTTTTTTGTAATAAAATATTGTGTATAATCCAGTTATAAAGTGACCAACTAGAAGGGCGCCAAGGGGAAAACTCTCCTACTAAGAGAATGGGCATTACAGCAGATGTAGCAAGGCCCTGGGTCCAATGGGGGAGGGGGGGAGAGGAGAAAAGAAAAAAGAGGGAAGGTTGGCACATGACAGGATCTTTCTCTTGCAAAGCGGCCCTCAGGCTGAACAAAACTGAAGAACCTCCCCTGTCAGTTATCAATAATGCCAGTCACACAACAGAAAGAACTGTTCATTGCTAAAGGAAAAGACTACAGAACTTGGATTAACTGGATCCAAATAAGGAAGGCCATCATGACGCTGCTGATGACAAAACAAACTTCCAGCTAAACAAAGCTCACAATTCAAGTTTTGTTTGAGATCATAGGTAACTGCATTGTCTCTGGGCCACAAGACAGGTGTGAGACAAAAACCTCCAACTGTTACTGTCAAAGAGTTTGGCTGGTAAGCCCCGCTTTGGAGATGTGTGCACACAGAAAGCAGAAACAGAAAGGAACTATATGAGTGGAGGTGCAGAAGGATACATATCAGATCTTGCATAGAAACAAACAGGTAGAGCTGGCCATCCTTGGGTTGTGCCCTCCACAAGGGTTTCTTTTTAATGGGTTTCTTGAAGAGATCATAAGAAAGTCATGACAGTTCCTTTCTTGCCAATCTGCCAAGGTTCCAGTGGATAAAAACGGATAACAATCCTTTGCGTGTGGAAGAGGAGAGAACAGAGGAGGAAAGGAAAGCTTATTATTTTATAATGGAACATTATCTCCAGTAAGTTCTCTCAACAACCCAGAAACACACCATTAAACATAGCTCTCAGTGGTCGGGACTTAAACGCTCTGACTGTAGTAGGAGCAGGCTTTTTTATATGGGACAGTGTGTGAGTGGGTTCTAAAGTCCTGTCCAGACCCGCAAAAAGTTAAACTGTTAACTATCTATTTATCCAAGGTACTTATATGTAAATTCTCATTGCTGTATCTGAGTGCCTGCTGACCCCCAACACAGAGAAGAGCAAGCTGCACTGGGGCTTGCGCTGATTATGTTAAATGGGGTTACTCCTGTTCAGAATAGAGTAAGCCCCACCCAGTTCAGTCAGTGCAAAGTCCTGGATGTCCTTGGCTATCCTTGCAGCTCAAGCAGTGTCAGCACTGGTGCAGCTACACAGAATGCTGAATTTAGAGCTATTCTTAGAAGTAGAAAATACCTTAGTCACATGGAAACCATAGGAATTCACTGCCTTTTCATTTCAGGCATCTGCCCTATTTATGTTTTCTGTATTCCCCTTAGCTGTTTGAAAATAACCAGTGTATAACCACCATCCATGTCCACCAAGCTTTTGTTTACCAGCCTTACTGCCTAGGAGGCAAGACCTACTAGCAGCAGGATTCCAGGGGCAGCCAGTTAGGCAACTGGCCTAGAACCTAGTTAATATTTCTCTCTTATTCTGTCGTATGACTTTTTAAAAAAATTTCTGCTAGTCATAAATAATTCAATTCAGACAATTTCTCCTCCATATAAACATAAAGGGAAAGATAAGACTTCACCTCTCCCCAGAGCTATGAAATACACATGGAGCGAGTTTTTCTCTCTCTGCTACTGTTGGAGTAATAGGAGAACAAGAGAGAAAGGGGCAGAGAAAAAAGATTGACAAATCCACCTGAAAGACAAACTAACCCCTTTGCTACCACCTGGCACTGATGGGTGATGGTGGACATGTCTGGCCTTTAAATAAAAAAATAAATTTTATTTTTCCTGTACTGAATAAATTCTGACATCCAAGACAGTAATTAGCCCTACTGAGGAGTTATTTGGATCAAGGATGACTAATAGTATAGCAGGCTTTGTGACATGGTGGGGATGTGGAGTCAGAGCTGCTAAGTACCAGAATAGGGGAACCCAATTCATCCAGCCCTAACAATGATGACATTCAATTGCCATCTCCCTTCTTTCTCTGGTTTCACTCCAATGCAGCTCTGCTTGTAAATCCTCTACCCTGAAATCCTTGCTCATGAGCCACCAGGCTCTCAGGGCATTTGGGGGTAACTCTGCTTTGACTACACCTGGGACTTTACCCCTCATTCTCACAATTAGGCTCAGGCTTAGAAAGCCAGGAGAGGAGCAAGAAGGAAGATGCCCAGTCTAACAACTGCAGGAAATTACTGACAGGGCAGGGGGGAAATCAGGAGGACTGGAGGAGAGAGACTCTCCCTGCCAAGGCCTCTTGTAAGCATCCCCTATTTGTACTTAAACACAAACCTTGATTAGTGAAGCTCCACAGCACTGGGCTGGGTCTCACTGGGACGCTGTATGAAACTCCCCTCTACCTGTTGAATACACCTTCCCCCTGCTCTCTTTGCTCCCTGCACTGCACTCACCTGTCTGCACCGAGCCCCAGCTCCTTGGTAAGGAACTCAAAGAACTTGGCACTGTGCCCTCTGTTCTGCTCCGCAGTTCCCACCACTGCAATGGATGAGACGAACAGCTGAGCACAGGGCGCTGGGGAGCCTCCAACCACCATGGACAAGTCGCTCTTCACCGTTACGTTTATCCTCTGCCATGCCGGGCACACCCAGGGAAACAGCCATGGGAGGGAAGGAAACACAGGACACAAGCCTCACAGATATGAGCAGTGTGTGTCATGAGGAGGCGCCGGTGCCCTGGGCCACTCACCCCATGCACCCCAGGGGAACCCTGCCTTGCCCTAGTCCAGGGGTTCTCAACCTTTTTCTTTCTGAGACACCTCCCCCACAACATGCTATAAAAACTCCACAGCCCACCTGTGCCACAATAACTAGTTTTCTGCATAGAAAAGCCAGGGCCGGCACTAGGGGGTAGCAAGCAGGGCAGCTGTCCGGGACCCCATGCTGCAGGGCCCGCCGCAAAGCTACATTGCTCAGGCTTCAACTTCAGCCCCAGGTGGCGGGGCGCAGGGTCCCAGCCTTCAGCCCCATGCAGCGGGACTTTGGCTTTCTGCCCTGGGCCCCAGTGAGCCTAAGGCTGGCCCTACTTGGTGGCCCCCCTGCAACCTGCTCACGGCCCCCACAGGGGGACCCCAGACCAGTGGTTCTGTCTTTCTTAGATCAGGACCCCCTCCCATCTAGCCCACACCCCACAGGGGGTGCGGGGCCAGGGACAAGCTCCGCGCATCTGCCGCAGGCCCCGCTGCTCCTCCAGGGCAGCCGGCAGCAAGGGCGCACGCAGCCAGCACTGCCGGCCCAGAGGCCGCAGCGTTGCGCACGCGGAGGCAGGAGACTCACCTCCTCGGGCTTGCTCAGGATAGCCGCAGCGGCCGCGCACAGCTTGCCGGCTAAGCCCTGGGGCAGCTGAGCGGCCGGGAGGCTGGTCTCCAGCTCCAGGAACGGCATGGCCGAGGCTAGCGCGGGCTGCTGGGTCGCTCGCTGCGCGGCCGGCGCGGGCTGCAGAGCAGGGGGTGGGAGCGAGCGCCGGGGCTCGCGATTGGCTGCGTCTGGAGACACCCTCCTGTCTCTCTCTCCGCCGTGACCCCTTGGTCCCTGGGGACCATCCCTGAGCGGAGCAGGGGCAGCCTGGCCCACCCTCGCTCCTCTTCCGGTGACTGGGGGTGGGGGCGAAGATTTGCTTTGGCCTTTTATGAACACCTTGCCACAGCCACGGATGTGCCCGCTGTCACGGCGATGCTGCCTAGTATGCAGGGCTGGCCCTGCCCAGACAGGACAGGAAAAGCAGTTCCCCAGGCCTCAGTCACCTGGATCCTCCAAAGCTGAGTGTCCTGTTTACCAGATCGTACAATAAAACGTAGTACAACGGATTTGGTGCCCTGGTTTTTGTGAGATTTATTTCCACGTGGCAGAGAAATCTGATTCTGCTAGGGGAATTTTGGAGTCTGCCTTAGCATAGGTGCAATGTGCCTCTAGTGGCATATGACCAGGATTCATCACTGAATTTGGTCCACTGGTTGGATCATTAGTTTTCCCAGCCTGGGCTAGGTACTGACCCGGAGCATGACGTGAACGCTGATCCATGCCCCCCAGGGAAAGGAGTAAGACAAAAGGAAATCCTCAGTTCTTTTCATTTCCTGGCACACTGGCAGGCAAGGTATACAAACAGGCTATATGGATTGCTTATCAGGAAGGCAGTTCACCTGCTTCATGCAATTCCCTGATCAAGGGTGTCCTTAACAAAGCCACAAATGGAAACATGCCAGTGGAGTTTACCCTGGCTTTCATTTGTCTGCTGGAAACAAATGTTTATTTTTCGCACCCTGAATGCCCTGAGAAGGACAATAGAGGTGAGGGGATGGAAAGGCATAAAACACATACACACACTAATAACCTGAACACTGAAATGTAACAGTAAGTCTTGATGGGCAGCATGATCACCATGGCACGACTGATTTATCACACCCTACCAGGTAACAGAGTGCTTGTAATAATATGTATGTGACTGCGTGAATGCAACTTATTGTGATACTTAATTTCTCTTGTTTTGGCAGCCTTTTTCATATTGCTTTTCCTTCCCTAAAGACTGGGAAATTATTTCTACTCTTTGTTGGAAGATGGAGAGAGGGGTTGATGTGCCTACAGCTGATTGGGGCTCTCTGCCTTCCATGTGTTCATTGTTTCTTCTCACTTCAATATCTTGTCTTATTTAGATATTCCACATGGAGAAATGGGGTGAAGAAAATATTCTCCTTTTCACTAACAGCTGCTCCATGTGTGGTTGCTAAAATCCAAGAAGCCTGTTTTAGAGGTTACGTCTCCCACATTACTGTCCAACTGATGTGGCTATTTATAATATATATGATCATACCCGACTCTTTATGCTGAAGTGGTAATTGTGATAATGGGTAACACTATCATTATAAAAAAAGTTCAGCTACAAAATCTGAGACTGGCCCATGGTTTGAATTTTGTGATGGGGAGTTAATGATGTACAGCTTTTGAGTGGAAAAACCTCAGTAAAAATGGACACTTCCAGAAGATTAGGGCATTTAACAACAAAACAAAACCCACTAACCCTAACTGGAGCTTCTTAAGGAAGGAAAGTGTGTATGTAGGAGAAGGGAACAAAGCTCTGCTTTAAGTTGACTGCGTTTCAAACCCAGATCCTCTAAAAGCAAAGATAATGAAACACCCAAAGACAGAAGACTGCTGCATTTTTATTTTGAACATATACTTTGCAATATTCTGAAGAGGCACACTGGCAGCTGATGAATCTGAGAGGTAAATGTCTGATATAGTCTAAACACATTCAGAAAATATCGGCACATAAAATACACAACTCCTGCGTTGAGCTGTCTAGGAAGCACAAGCAGTGACATTACTGTGAATGCCAGAGTTACCTGTCTGGCTGAAAGACTGTTATATCCGTGTGAATAAGCTACAGTAAATGCTTGTTTCTATTTTTAATTTCTATTTTATAGCAGTAACAGCATATCAGGCAGTGCATTTCCAAGACTTGCACAAAAGATTTGGCACTTCCCGTGATAGAAGACACCTGATGGCTGGTATTCTGGGCATGCAACTGCACAGAAAGTGCACTGCTTTGGGTGTCCAATGGCATCATTATTTCTAGCAATATTTTAAGAGCACAAAATCCTGGATAGATGGGGCACAGGAGGTTAGAACAGAAAATTCCCCAAGGAATGAGTCACTCCTCTGTGAAGAGTGGCACTGGCAATTACAGGATGAGGAGAGGAAAATAAGAACGTGTGCTGCCCGAAGAAGCTAAAATGTCCCAGAGATTAGTAAGCTTTCACAGAGAGAAATCCAGAGCATGTGTGTGGAAGGGGGTTGAAGACTCTTTGCTAGAAGTCTGCATTCTTTTTGAGTTTTTCAAAATTGTCAAGGAGCAGAGAAGCTGACAGTCAGCAGGAGGATATTTAAGAGGACTGCGACGAGGAAGCCCTGTGAGAGATAGTAATGGGTGAATTTTATGGGGACCACACACTGTCTCCTTCAAGCGACAAAAAGGCAATGGTTAAGGGAAAAAAGGTCTAATTTTAAAGTGCCCTTCAGTGGTTCACTGTTAGAGGATAAAGACAGAACATGTGGAAAAGTTCCACTACTCAAGTGAAACCTGTGGAAAGTTCTTTCTTCTTGGCACAGGGTAACTGCACATAACAGGGGAATTTGGGGGTTGGATTTAGAAATACATTCAGAAAAGTCTAGCAGTGAGGGAATACTTCACATTTCCTCCTACTTCAGCATCTTCAGCAGCAGAGGTTTCATTTCCTTCTTCATCTGTGGGTCAATCTGGACTTTCCTCAAATCCTGGGCATTCAGGATCCGTTCATGCACTTCTTGGAAGAGCTCCTTCCCCACAGCTTCCTCCACCTGGCTGCGCCATGCCACCAGTTTGGGCCAGCCCTCAAAGATGTTGCAACCAGCACCTACGGACTTTAAAGAGAGAAAGACACAACAGCCAAACATGGTGAAAAGGAGAGGGATTCATTTCAAGTAACTGTGCACAGCAGAATCCTGCCCTGGATTACCATGTATCTGCCACAAGTAGGAAGACAATTTGCTGACTAGTGTCAGTGTCATCCTCAATCTGCTCCAGCCCCTAAATGTCTGAGCCTGACTTGAAGGGTGAGGTACATCCTCATTGCAATTCACGTGGTGCTTATTGCAAAACCTCAGCCACTAGAGCTTAAGTCAGGAGCTAATGAGCCAATTTCTCCAGCAGCATAATACCATTGAAGCTAATGAAGTTACATCAGCAGAGAGTTTGGCTTAATAGCTGTAACAGTTCTCACATGCACTAAGGCATGATCAATGAGAGAACACAAAATCATCATTTAAGATCAGAATTGCAGCATCAGCAGTTTTTCTTGCCCTCTCAAAAGTTTATCTGCAGGGTGACCCGCTCTTTGGAGGGAGGCAGTGCTGCCCCATAAAGCATCTGGAGGAGAGGTGGAAAGTGCTGTAACCCAGTACTCCAGGCAAGTGATGGATCCATATGGGAGCCACTTCATTTTACATGCTGTATTTTGTGAAGTCACTGATTGGTATTTTGCAGACTGAGAGCATGGAAATGACTTGGGGAGGAAGCCTGCCCCCCCTTGGGCTGGGCTCTTTATTTTAATCTAAACATCAGTTCCCCGTTGCTCCTCATTTACTCTTCCTAGGATTTGAATTCTTCACAAGAAGGATAGAAAACTGTAATGAGGAGGGAATGACATGAATGAAAACATAGGATTTGGGGGCGGGACAGAGCAACACTGGATCAGACTGTTCTATAGCATCTGCCATCTTTGTGAGGTAGCTGAATCCTGCTTCCCTTCTAGTCATGTGGTGCTGCATCAAACCCCCCTTCCCATCTCCAGGGAAACTGCAGCAGCACCACATGCTGGTCTTCAGGCAGTATAGACAACATCAGTTTTTCATGATGCTGAAAATTCACTAACAACACTCCTACACTCACCTGCATGAGCTCTGTGATAGCCACCAGGTCTGCCAGAGAAATCTCGCTGCCCACAATGAAGGGCTTGTCCTGCAGGAACTTCTCTGTGAACTTTTTCAGGGAATTATTCAGCTCATCCAAAGCCTCCTGCAGCTTCTGTAAAGGTATTGGCTTTCCTGTGAATAGGGGAATCACCACCTGCATGGGGAGGAGGGAATAGGATTAGCTTCCATACACATGCAATGAAATTTAGTCATCACCAAATGGGGAACTGCACAGTTTGCTCCGTAGATTTACAGGAGAGCTAATCTGGAACCCAGCTGTATGAATCCTCTATTTCTCTGTACCTCTAAGTATCAGCAATCAGAATGAGACTTAATGGGATCCTCCAAACAGCTGGATGTTGTCCTGTTGCATTTCTGAGAATAATCTGTGGATCTCAGGTATCCTTACATCAAATGCTGGCAGCATATGCATCAGGTTTCACAGTCCACTTCTCGTACTGTCTTTTGCTCCTACTTAGTAGGTGAAGTAACCTTTTAATTTAAGTGGAGCGCTAGGATCCCTACAAGTTTGGTTTCATTAATTTACCCTGTAAAAGGAGACATACCAAATCTCCCAAAGACTCTTGGCTTTCCTGCATGATCTTGCTGTTCTCCATGAGACCACTAGAGGGAGAAAAGAGCCAGGTGCATGTAGTTTACCACATGGCATCATCATTATAATTTGTTTCAGAGTGGTGGCCGTGTTAGTCTGTATCAGCAAAAAAAACCGAGGAGTACTTGTGGCACCTTAGAGACTAACAAATTTGTTTGTCTCTAAGGTGCCACAAGTACTCCTCGTTTTTTTAATTATAATTTGTATTATCATAGCACCATGTAAGTGATTTGTATGTGTATGTATATTGTATATACACATATTAAATATGGATTTCTGTATGTTCACCAATTGGCTGGTTATGGTCACAAGACATATGGACAACCACCCCCAAAATGCAGCTATTTAACCTCACACAGGCACTTAAAAATGTGGGAGCACTTAAAAAAAAATAAAGAAAGATGTTAAATGCCCCTCATGGCTCTGTCTGGAACTCAGGAGTGCTGCTAATACTCAAACTAACTACAAATGACCAAATCGGGGAGTGGTACTTGGCAGCCTGGATTAAGTAGGGAATCTTGCCCCATGACTTGCTCCAAAGGCTAAACTGGTTCCTCTCTGGGGAGGTCCCCAGAACAAGAGATCTACGGAAGCAAGAATGTCTCCGGAGGAAGTCTGCCAACAAACCAAAGCACACAAGGCAAGAATCAGAGATTCTAAGGCCAGAAGGAACCATTGTGAACATCTAGACTGACCTCCTATATAACACAGACCACAGAACTTTTCCAAAATAATTCCTAGAACATAGCTTTTAGAAAAACATCCAATCTTGATTTTAAAAAGAATCTATCACAACCCTTGGTAAATTGTTCCAGTAGTTAATTACTCACTGTCAAAAATTTACACCTTATTTCCAGTCTGAATTTGTCTAGTTCATCTTCTAGCCATTGCATCGTTTTATACCCTTTTCTGCTGTACTGAAGAGTCTATTATTAAATATTTGTTCCCTATGTAGATACTCATAGACTGCGATCAAGTTGCTCCTTAACTTTCTCTTTGTTAAGCTAAATAGATTGAGCTCTTTTAGTCTATCACTATAAGGCATATTTTCTAATCCTTTATCATTAGAGGCTCTTCTCCGAACCCTCTCCAATTTATCAACATCCTTCTTGAATTCTGGGCTCCAGAACTGGACATAATATTCCGGCCGTGGTCACACCAGTGCCAAATATGAAGGTAAAATAACCTCTCTACTTCTACCTGAGATTCCCATTTATGCGTCTCAGGATTGCATTAGCTCTTTTGGCCACAGCATCACATTGGGCGCTCATGTTCAGCTGATTATCCACCACAACCCCAAATCTTTTTCAGAGTCACCGCTTCCCAGGATAGAGTCCCCTATCCTGTAAGTATGGCATATGGTCTTTGTTCCTAGATTTATACATTTATATTTAGCAATATTAAAATACACATTATTTGCTTACATCCCATTTGGCAAGTGATCCAGATTGCTCTGAATCAGGGACCTGTCCTCTTCATTATTTACCGCTCCCCCAATTTTTGTGTCATCTGCAAACTTTATTAGTGCTAATTTTATGTTTTCTTCCAGATCTTTAATAAAAATGTTAAACAGTGTACGGCCAATCTGATCTTTGTAGAACGTCACTGGAGACACACCCTCTCAATGACAGTTCCCCATTTACAATTATATTCTGAGACCTATCAGTTAGCCAGTTTTGAATCTATTTAATGTGTGCCATGTTAACTTTATATCATTCTAGTTTTTTAATCAAAATGTCATGTGGTACCAAGTCAAAGGCCTTTCAGAAGTCTAAGTATGTCCTATCAACGCTATTAACTTTATCAACCAAATTTGTAATCTCATAAAAGATATCAAGTTAGTTTGACAGGACCTGTTTTCAATAAACCCATGTTGATTTGCATGAACTACATTACCCTCCTTTAATTCTAAATCAAGTCCCTTATTACAACAAAAATGATTAGGGGACTGGAACACATGACTTATGAGGAGAGGCTGAGGGAACTGGGGATGTTTAGTCTTCAGAAGAGAAGAATGAGGGGGGATTTGATAGCTGCTTTCAACTACCTGAAAGGGGGTTCCAAAGAGGATGGCTCTAGACTGTTCTCAGTGGTAGCAGATGACAGAACAAGGAGTAATGGTCTCAAGTTGCAGTGGGGGAGATTTAGGTTGGATATTAGGAAAATCTTTTTCACTATGAGGGTGTGAAACACTGGAATGTGTTACCTAGGGAGGCGATGGAATCTCCTTCCGTAGAAGTTTTTAAGGTCAGGCTTGAGAAAGCCCTGGCTGGGATGATTTAGTTGGGGATCGGTCCTGCTTTGAGCAGGGGTTGGACTAGATGACCTCCTGAGGTCCCTTCCAACCCTGATATTCTATGATTCTATGATTCTATGATTAGCCACTCCATTATCTTGCTGATTGCTGTCAGGCTGACAGGCCTATAATTACCCAGATCATAGCACCCAGATCATATGTTTACCCTTTTTAGAAACTGGCACATTAGCTATCTTCCAGTCTTCTGGCACTTCCCCAGTACTCCAAGACCTATTGAAAAGCAACATCAATAGTCCAGAGAGCTCATCAGCCAACTCTTTAAAAACTCTTGGATGCAAGTTGTACTTCCGGCTCAGGTACAGAAGAATCGCAGTGCTGCCCCGATAAAAGGGGAAACAGTAGGCCTGTGAGCTAAGGAGAGAACAGTTACATCCTCCTCGTCTCCTTACATCGCTTCCATTTAGAAAGTGTGGTAATGTTAGGGGTCAGAGAACAGCGCAGGAGCTAGAAGGTCAGCACTGCTTGTTCTGCTGATAACCCACAGCACCTTTACACTTTAAGAACCACAGACCAATGATATTTTATAAAACTATCATCATGCAGTATAATGTAGTGTTTTCTGCATTTCCTTTTCCCTCTCAGCTGTTTTAGGGCCTGATCCAATTCCCAATGAAGTCAATGGGAAACCTTCCATTGACTTCAACAGACATTGGACCAGGCCTTTATTTTGTCAGTTTTTTGTTGCTATGAAAAGTATATTGCACACGTTCCTTACAAAGACATGGCTCAGAGAATGCATTCTCTCAAAAATACACCACTTGTTCTCCGCCCCACAAATATGAACAAACTTAGAACTTGCAGATTGTGTCCTGGCAAAGAAGATAAGCCTTGTGGAAATCAAAGCTCTCTCAGAACCAGACTGATTCTAATGGGGCTTTCAGCGAACCCTTCTCCTTGGCTTCTTGAAACACTGCTTTCCCATTTTGCTCTCTGTTCACTTGCGGTCTTGAGGAGTGGCACCATCTTTCTAAGTTGCCGGGGGGTGCTCAACCCCCATTCCACCCCAGGCCCCACCCCCACTCCACCCCTTCTGCCAAGCCCCCACCCCTGCTCTGCCTCTTCCCACTCCCGCTCTGCCCTATACCGCCCCCTCCACTGAGTGCACTCCACCATCGCTCCACCCCCCGCCCCCACCTCCTGCATGCTGCTGAACAGCTGATCCTCGGCGGGCAGGAGGCACTGGGAGGGAGGGGGAGGAGCTGATTGGCGGGGCCTGTCGGCAGGGGAAGCACTGGGGCGATGGGGGAGGAGCTGACTGGGGGTGTGGCCGGTGGGTGCTTCACCCACTGTTTTTTTTCAGCACCCATGGAGTTGGCGCCTATGGTCTTGAGCCACCTACATTTGTGTGAATCTTAGTATCAGGAAAGGTGCTAAGATCCCTTCAGATGGGTCACAGGCTGAATGAAAAAGGAAGGCCTAGTGCCACACTGCCCCCTGCACGTACAACTTTTTTCTCAATACGCTCCAGGTGTGTTTCACTGAGACACAGATTGGCACTAACTCTCCCACGCCTTGGTGAGATTCCAATCTGGGGCCCCAGGAGAACATTCAGCCAGCCTGCTCTTCTCAGTGCCTCTGGGAATCTGAAACCAGCCTTATTACCGGCATGTCCTAGCACACTGCAAGACCAAACACCATCCCATGATCCTTGTAGAGGCGGACTGCAGCAGACAAACATGCCGCTCAGAGGTGTTATGGTTGTAAATACTGCGACAAGGATGTGAGGTTTCTACCTCTGCATTCTAACCTCTCTCCTAAGGTGAAGCTTCCATCCTTCAGTATAGGTACTTTCTTCAGGGAGTTTACGTTGCTAAATTCTTGAATGTTGAGCCCTAAAAGAATTATAATTAATAAGAAAAACAATCAGTGATTAGTGGTGGAGAAACCAATAGAAGCTCAAGCTGAGCTGTCAGTGTAGCCCGTTTGGAACCCGTTAATGGGGATTAGTCAAACCAGTGGCAATATTTTGCTATTGCCACTGCCAGACACTGAGAGGCACCTTGTTATAAATAAGTCAGTGGGCGTTTTCAAGAGGTGTGTTTTTCAAATTAAAGAAGGAACATAAGCATAAAAAGCCGAAATGTCCAGCCAGGGTCTTTGCAGTTTGACAGTTATGCCAAGCCTTTCCGCGCATTGCACAGGGACTCGGTCATTTTACTCCTGTTAATGCTAGCGGTAGTGAAACATGCTGAAAAAAGTTACCTGCAAATGGCCATTGTGAAATGGGAAGAGCATTTCCTCCGATCTTGGGGGAGGGAAAGAAGGAGGAGATTTCAATAAAGGCAGATGAATGTTTTTATGACATATTTTCCAAAAGTAAGGAAGAAGGGAAATGAGGGGACAGACTAGTCCTCAGCGGAGCAGATGTGCACACAGTGTTAAACAACTGCCTTCTGCAAGGGATTTTCACATCACACAGGTTAAAAACCCATGTCTAACTTTATAGAACGAATTAATAACAATGAGTTGTGGTAGGCTGAAGTAAGGGAGAAATTTCTACTTTCAATTTGCTTTTCCAGAGGTGGTGTTAGGATGGATAAAGAACCATCATGAAAGGTCAGGCCAGCCTAGAAAGCAAGGCATATAAATCTTTGCTCTCCTTTATTAGACCCTTCACCTCTGTTTTTAAAAGCATCTCAGAAAGAAAAAAGCCGTCAACAGCCGCAAGTGCATGTAAATTCACAAGGGTTGATTACTCAGCAGACTACACGGGGGTCATTGTTGCACATACAATCACATGTTTGCGGTCCAAGACTGGAATAGATTGGCTTTTGCACAACAATCCTCTCTACAAAAAGTGAAAAGCCAGCATGGTGGCTTATTGCCACAGCAAATATTTAAAAAGTCAGGTCAGCTACTGAGATTGGAGTTTTGCTTTCCCAGATCAATAAAGATGACCCTGGCAGGCTGGCACTGATGGACAGCATAATCCAGGGTTTCATATTGTCTCAAAGAGTGATCAGCAATAGAATTTCATTAGTTCATAACAAAATGTTAGGACTAGGACAGGTTGTCTGAAGAGTGATGCTATTCTGAAAAATGACTCTATGGATGAATGAAATGAATTATGCTTGAAGGTCCCAATCTTTACTGTATCTCAGTAACCACTGATCAAATTTGCAAAGTTTACAAGAAAAATATAGTGTTTTCAACCTGCCAGCCCAGCACATTCATAGAAACATAGAATCATAGAATATCAGGGTTGGAAGAGACCTCAGGAGGTCATCTAGTCCAACCCTCTGCTCAAAGCAGGACCAACCCCAAATAAATCATTAATAAACATCAATTTAATCATCAATAAACATAATATTCACCAATTTATGCCTCAAATTATACCAGTGCAATCCCAATGAAGGCTAGTGTATTACTAAGGAAATAATTTGACCTAAAGCTCTTAATTGCTGAGAATAAAGATGAGAGGAAATAACCCATCTTAACTCTCAGATGCCAGGGTGAGTTTGCTGATAAAATAAATCTTGTTCATTTAAACAGAAGATATGATGTGGAGTCACTGAGTCACAATAAATATGAATGCATGTAATGGCATTACTAGTGACTTTTCAGAGTAGGCCAACACTTTTATTACATTTATAAAAGGCTCTTCTTGCTTTCTTTGAGGGGATCAGGAAAGTATCCCTACTACTGTACAGCAGGAGGACGCTGGATATAAAGGGGACACTTTGAACTTGCCCACAGAGAAGCACCAAGAGAATGCACCAGCTCACTTAACGGGATGGGCCCAAGCAACAAGGCAGCAGAGTGTGTAATGTTGCTTCTCCCTGTTTGATAGACAGCTGCACCACCAGACCCAAGAGGTGACATATTCACACAAGCCAAGATAAACCAAGAGATCTAGTCCCAAACAGATTTGCCTATAAATCCCCGTTCCCAGAGTACCTGCAAGTCTCGCACAAAGAGGCATTAGGGCACTACTGTAAATAGGGAGGGTACAGCACAGAAGAGGATGGGGACCCCAGAAAAGCACAGAGGCAGCTGGGGGGCTATGTGGCTGTAGCAGGGGCAGGTGTCACAGGGCTGAGGGAAGCACAGAGGGAGGAGGGTGTGGGTGGGTGGGTGATAGGGTTCATTTTCCAGGAGGGAGGAGGAAAGGGGGTGAGAGGAGAACGGTGCTCAGCCTCCCCCCCGGCCCCCCCTTTGAGCAGCTCCATGGGCTTAAAGTCGAAGGCGAACATGTAGACGCATTGGCAGGGCTGGGAGAGCAAATCCAGGTACAGCTCCAGCCCCATCCTGCCCGGCCAGCTGCAGGTTGGAAGGGGGTGGGGGCAGCGGCCGCGGGGATTCGGGTTACAGCTGCAGGCCCCGTGGCAAACCAAAAAGAACCATCGCTCTGCACTGCTGATTGGCCGAAGGCGTAAACAAAACTGAACGGGGGTTGGGGGATGGGGCCAATCCGATGAGACCAAAGGGAGGACGAGGGGTTCTAGGGTCTGTCCTCATGCCCCCTTGCCCCCCCCCCATGGACACACTCAGAACAACCCACGTGCAACGGAGGGCGTTTAAAACTGCCCCGTGTTTGGGGTAATATGGGGGTGAGGGAGATAGGTGGGTTCCCTCGGGGAGAAAAGGGTTGGGGTGCTGGAGCTGGTCCCCGGGGGAAGAAGGAGGGGCAAAGCCATGCTGACAGTACCAGCCGGCTGGTTCCCTTGGATTCTGCTGGGTCTTGGCAGGAATCAAGAAGCTTGTGTTTGCGTCAGTGTTTCCAGTTCCCCTGCCGCATAGGGGAATGGGCGGTGGGGGGGTGGGGAGGGGGAATGGGCGGTGGGGGGGTGGGGAGTAGCCACTCCGGACCTGAACACAGTGCTCTGCTGGGACACACAGCAGCGTTCCTGCTCCTCCCCAAGGCTGATATACAATGCACTCCAGTCCAGCCTCCTAAAGTGCTCTTTACTTGTGAATGTTTTGGCTGTCATGGCTCCAATCATTCTTCTCTAAGTGTTGCCCTCCTTCGATTTTTCTGTTAACCTGCTAGAGCAGAGGTTTTCAAACTGTGGGTCGGGACCCCAAAGTGGGTTGCAATCCCCTTTGAATGGGGTCACCAGGGCTGGCTTAGGCTTTGTCTACACTACCAAGTTTTGTCGACTACACTTACATCAACACCCAAAAGTCGACTTGATAAAAATCGGAAAAGCTTGTTCACACTAGCCCCCTCTGGCGGCACATCATCCACATTGGGGGCACCATCATCGACAGTGTGAGCAATACATTGTGGGTATGTGTCCCACAGTGCAGGGTGACACCTTCTGTCGCTAGGTGTTGTGGAAAAGCGGAGCAGATCATGGCGCATCTTGGGATCATGCTAAATGTCCTGTCATGCATTGCTTTGTGTCCTTGCCCTCCATTGGCTTCTGACTTTCTTTCATGCCATTTTTTCAATGGCCATTCTTTGCTGTGCACCCCAGCATCTGTAATGAGAAGGGGTGGATCCTGCATTTCTCTTCTATGCTCTGTTAAGTGTCATGAGGACAGTGCACCTGGTACTGCAGTTAATTGTGAAATTACTGGCAGAGGAAGACTCACAGGCACCCAGCATTCTGCATGATATGGATAGCAGCAACGTTACATTGCTTTTGGCAATCACAGAGCAGCTGCATAGGGTGACCATCACTTTTGGGCTAGGGAAACCAGCACTGAATGGTGGGATTGCATTGTCATGCAGGTGTGGGATGACGAGAAGTGGCTACTGAACTTTCGGATGCGTAAAGCCACCTTCCTGGAACTGTATGCTGAGCTGGCCCCAGACCTGCAGTGCAAGGACACCAGAATGAGAGCTGCCTTCTCGGTAGAGAAGCGTGTAGCAATCACTGTCTGGAAGCTGGCGACTCCAGACTGCTACCGGTCAGTCGCAAATCAATTTGGAGTGGGGAAGTCAACAGTTGGGGCTGCATTAATGCAAGTGTGCAGGGCAATAAATCGCATCCTGCTACGAAGGACTGTGACTCTGGGAAATATGCATGAAATAGTGGACGGCTTTGCAGAGATGGGTTTCCCTAACTGTGTAGGGGCGACAGATGGCACACATTCCAGGTTTAGCACCAGACCACCTCGCAACAAGGTACATCAATAGGAAGGGGCACTTCTCCATGGTGTTGCAGGCGCTTGTAGATCACCGTGGGAGTTTCACAGACATGAACGCAGGGTGGTCTGGAAAGGTGCATGACGCACGCATCTTCAGGAACACCGGCTGTACAGAAATCTGCAAGCGAGGACTTTCTTTCCAGACCACAAGATTACAGTGAGGGATGTGGAAATGCCCATAGTGATCCTGGGAGACCCGGTTTACCCCTTACAGCTCTGGCTCATGAAACCTTACACAGGACACCTGGACAGCAGTACGGAGTGTTTCAACAACAGGCTGAATAGGTGCCGGATGACAGTTGAATGTGCTTTGGCAGATTAAAAGCACGCTGATGTTGCCTTTATGGCAGGTCAGACCTTAATGAGGAGAATATTCCCATGATCATAGCTATGTGCTGCACTTTGCATAATCTCTGTGAAGGATGAAATGTTTGCTCAGGGGTGGAGTGCTGAGGCAGGATGCTTGGCTGCTGAGTTTGAGCAGCCAGATACCAGGGCTGTCAGAGGAGCCCAGAGGGCAGCAATTGAAATCAGGGAGGCTTTGAGGAAGCACTTTGACAATGAGCAGCAGTAATGTATATCTTTCTTAGAGTTGCTTCCATGGTGCATTCCATTTTTTTCCCCTAGGGGGCTATGTTGACATTTGGGGCCACATATCCCAGTAAGAAAATGATTAAAATGCCTGTACATGTACTCATAGTGATTGCAATGTGAATTTGTAGAAAACAAAATAAAGATGATTTACCATTATAAAACTTTGCCTTTATTGATCAAGTAAAAGCACAGTGACACTCACCAAAACACAGATGCTTGCTGGGAAAGGAGGGACTGGGAAGGGGCAGACCTCACAACTGTGTGTAGGTCCAGTTATCATTGTGAAAGTTATGTGAAGGGGTGGAGTGAAGACGAAACTGAGGAGTCCCAGAAAGTGGAAAGGAATGTGTGGGCGGAGTGGAGGGGGGCTGGTAAAGAATTGTGCATGTGCTGCAGTGGAGATTGAGTCTGGACCTGCTCACTCTGCAGCATTATTAAAGACGTGAGCATTTCTGCTTGCTCCTCCATTACTTTTATCATCCACTCTGTTGCGTCCCTAGCAAATGCTTGATTCTCTTTTCTATCCTGCTTTTCGGCTTCCCAGCACTCCTTTTGTTCCCTTTTCTCTGTAGTGGAGGACTGCAGTACCTCCCGGAACATGTCTTCTTTGCTGCGTTTTGGCCTCTTTCTTATCTGGCAGAGATGGTCGGCAAGGGTGTGTGTGGAGTTCCTGAAGGCCACATCTGGTGAAGCACAGGGGACAATGCACTGAAGCAGGATTGTTAAATTCACGCACAGCATTGAAACATTTCACTTATATGCACCTTTTGCAACATACCAATCACTTTCTCACTGACCCTTGCCAGGCACACATCTCTGCAAGCACACAAAACATGCTGAGTGTTGACCAGAGGGGGCTGCACCTGGACAGAAGGACATAGTCTTTGTAGGGGTTGTGGTACAGCTTTACAGGGAACTAATTCTAAAATTATCCCAAACTTTTCCATAGGCAGGGATCATTCTAGCAGACATGTCACTGCTGAGGGTAAGCAGGGAAACCAGGATACATGTACTGCATGCTTGCAGCTTCCGTCCTGCTCTATATGCAGCTCACCTATGTGCTACTTTGGTCCCTGCACAAGTGATTGCCAAATGGCGCGGGACAGTGTCCTACAATGGGGGAAGGAACAAAGCTGCACTGCCACGCAACCTGCGGCAGAGGATTACTGAGTACCCACAGGAAACTTTCCTGGAGATCTCTCTGGAGGATTCCTGCGATAGCTCGGCATGCATCAACACCCTGTTCCACCGTACCGATCAGCTACACAGGGAAATATCCAGCTCACAGAAACACAGCCAACCTCCCACATTTCTATGCCCTGAACCTACCTCTGCATTACACAAGCCACAGCTACTTACCAGGTGTCTCATCTCCTGCTTCTTGCTCGCTGGAGAGCAACTGCTGAGACTGGCTAGGCACCTCAGGAGGGGAGAAAAGTTCCTGGCTGCCTGCCCCACCGGGCGACCCCACCGGGAGCTGCACATTCTTGTCTAACTCCACTTCTTCATCAATAACTTCATCCTCCGGATTAGGTCCTCTTTCCGCAGCCTCTGTTCCCTCTGAAGTATCCCCAGGGGCTGTTGGTGATGGAAGTGGGGTCGCCACCGAGGATACCTTCCAGCTCCTTAGAGAAATGGCAGGTCTTAGGTGCAGCACCGGAGCAGCAGTTTGCCTCCCTCGCTTTATGGTACACCTGCCTCAGCTCCTTTATCTTCACTCTGCGCTGCAGCGTGTCCCGATCAGCCTTTTTGCACAAGCCTCAAGAAATGTGCCCATAGGTATCCCAATTCCATGGGTCAAGTGCAGCTGGGACTGCACAGCCTCCTCTCCACATATACTGATCAGATCCAACAGCTCCATGGTGGTCCAGACGGAGAGTGTTTGGTGCGATAGCCAGCCATGGTCACCTGGGAAGACGCGATGAGACCTCCCCAGGCCGAACCAGCAAGCAGGAAATGGAATTTAAAATTCTTGGGGCTTGCCAGGGGGAGGGGCGGATGGTTGTTTACCTGGCTGCAGGCCAGCTGAGTTCAAACTGCTGACAAGAATGGTCAGGATGGGCATTGTGGGACACTTCCTGGAGGCTACATAAAGCAATTAAAACAGGTGTGGTGTCTACAGTGGCTCTTTCCTTTATTATCAACAAAGGGAAAAGAAAAAAAGTCTCTCATGGGGTGGAAGTATTTTGTCGCCAAAATGGGGCATTTTTCCTGACAAAAGTCACATCGCAGTGCGTACGCACTCACTGCTTTGTCGCCAAAAGGCAGTTTTTTAATGTACAATCACATTTTTAATTATATACTTTCCCTTTACACTCAAAAGAGTGAGTGGCAGATTGTCAGTGCCTCAGGTCACAACCCATGCTTCCAAATAGTTTATAATAGGTTATTACTTTCTAATAAACAAATGAAGCCAACGAATAACTCTTCGACACCTCCTACTATAAAGAACTCAAAGAAGACCCCACACCACAACTTACCCTGGAATTTAAGGATATCATCAAATCTTTCCCCAAACAACTCCAAGAGAAACTCTACAAAACTCATCCCCCAAGAACCCACCCCAGGGACCTTCTACATGCTTCCCAAGACACACAAACAAGGGAACCCAGGCAGACCCATTATATCTGGCCATGGCACTCTCACTGAAGGAATATTGGGAAACGGTCCTCAAATCACTCACCACACAAAGGGCCAGCTTCCTCCAGGACACAACTTACTTCCTCCACAAACTCCGCAACATTAACTACTGCCCTCAGAACACTATCCTTGCCACCATGGATGTTACATCACTGTACACCAACTTCTTCACAATGATGGCATAGCTGCCCACTGCAAATATTTACAAGATAATGGACAATCCTCAGATATCCACCCTCAACACATCGCTGAACTCATCCATTTCATCCTCGCCCATAACAATTTTATATTAACATAACTAACATTTTGTCCAAACCATCAGAACAGCCATGGGTACTAAGACAGCTTCCCAATATGCCAACCTCTTTATGGGCCACCTTGAAGAAGAATTTCTGGACAAATGCACCATGAAAACAATGATATATCTGAGATACATCAATGATATTTTCATCCTCTGGACAGACGACACACACTCCCTCATAGATTTCCACTACAACTTCAACAACCACCACACATCCATTAAACTCTCTCTGGAACACTCCCACACTAGAATCAACTTCCTGGACACCATGATCAGCTTCAACAATGAAACCCTACAGGTAACTATAAACGAGAAAGACCTGGATCACCACACCTACCATCACTGAGCCACTAACCACCCCAAACACACCAAGAAATCTGTTATCTACAGCCAGGCACTCAAATACCACAGAATATGCTCCAAGGAAAAAGTCTCAGATATACACCTTAACACACTCAAAACTGCCTTCACCAAACAAGGGTGCTCCACCAGAGAAATAGATTCCATCATGGAACAGGCCACCCAAATACTCTGCGAGAAACTGCTTCAATACAGAAATAAAACCTTCTCTGACCGCAAATGCCTAGCTGTCACCTACCATCCCATACAGGGTATCATCAAACAGCTACTACCCATACTCAATGGGGACCCTATCCTGAAAGAAATCTTTCCTGAACCCCTCTTCTGGCCTTCAAACAACCTTCCCAACCTCTCCAAGCTCCTCATCAGAAGTAAGCTCCCCACAGACCAGGACACACCAACTCAAAGTGGCACCAGACCCCGCCAGAGCAACACATATAAAATCTGCAGAAATTATCTCCACTAATACTATGATCAAACACCCCCAAACAACACACCTTTCAAAATCCATGGGTCTTATACATGCCTATCACAACATGTGGTATACCCACATTCCGTGCACTGAAGGCCACAAAAACAATTATGTGGGTGAAACCGGACAAACACTATCTTTTCGAATAAACTCACATAGGAAAATGATAAAAGCTGTGGGTGAACACTTTTCACAATTCGATCACTCTATATCTGACCTGTCAGTCCTCATCCTCAAAGGGAACCTGCACAGCACTTTCCTGTAAGGATAAGGCCTTTGTCTGCAGCCATATTGTAAGGCCTAAAGCCAAAGGCCTTTGTCTGCAGCCAGATTAAAAGGGCAGCCAAGCAGCAGCCATTAGCTGAGAACCAGGAAGTCACATCCTCACATTCCATCTAAATTACATTAAAACAATGTAATATCAGGCTGCTAAGAAGGAGACCCCGTCCGAACGGCCCCCCACTATCATCAGATAAAGAAACAGGTCTTAAGATGGTTGAAGAAAAGTTAGTGTGATGGCATTCTGTCTGACAAGATACTACTTATCAATAGTTGGGGTTGTGAAATCCTCATTTCATTATTGTTCTATCATTATGGTCCCCATTTCCCTATGGTTTGTGTGTATGATCTCTGTCTGGTTCTTTAATTGTTTCTGTCTGTTGTATAATTAATTTTGCTAGGTGTAAATTAATTAAGGTGGTAGGATAGGATTGGTTAGAAAATTTTATTACACTATGTTGGGATTGGTTAGTAAAATTTTAGTATAATGATTGGTTAAGGTATAGCTAAAAAGGACTCAAATTTCACTATGTAAACTGGGGTTCAAAAGGAAGTTCTTTGGGAACCAACTCCAGGGCACAGCCCCAAAGATCAGAGCGGCCAGACCTCAACACTCTGCCAATGACACCGTGCAGAAACTGGAGTCCCTGAGATGGACCTGATCCTGACTGGCCAGCAGGGAAACGTTCATCTGTCTTATTGGGAGTGGTGAGCACTGTATGTGTAGCATGTACAGTCTGTTTTTGGTGATTGTTAATAAATAGAGGTTATGTGTAAGTCTCTTTCACTGGTAAAAGGTCCTGCAAACCTGCAGAAGTAGTATACACCCAGAGCCCTATGTACTGGGAAAGGGTGTGGGCAGAGGTGAAAGTAAGCTGGTACGCCCTGGTACGGCGTACCAGTAAGAGCTGGTGCACCGTACCGGGACCGGCTTTCCCAGATGGCAATTTAAAGCCCTGGGGTAGTGGCGGCGGGGATTTAAAGGGTCCCCGAGCTCCAGCCCCTGCTACTGCCCCAGCCCTTTAAATCCCCGCCGCCACTACCCCAGGGCTTGGGCAGCAGGGCTCAGGCGGGGATTTAAAGGGCCCCGGAGCTCCAGCCGCCGCTACCCCCCCGGGGCCCTTTAAATCCCCGCCTGAGCCCTGCTGCTGAAGCCCTAGGGTAGCGGTGGTGGGGCTCCGGAGGGGATTTAAAGGGCCGGGGCGGTAGAGGCTGCTGGAGCCCCAAGTCCTTTAAATCTCCGCCTGAGCCCTGCTGCCCAAGCCCTTGGGTAGCAGTGGTGGCAGGGCTCTGGCGGGGATTTAAAGGGTCCCAGAGCTCCAGCCGCCACTACCGCCCTGGGCCTTTAAATCCCCGCCTGAGCCCTGCTGCCTGAACCCTGGGGTAGGGGTGGGGGGGCTCTGGCGGGGATTTAAAGGGCCCTGGAGCTCCAGCCGTTGCTACCGCCCCAGGGCCCTTTAAATCCCCACTGGAGCCCTGCTGCCGAAGCCCTGGGGTAGCGGCAGTGGGGCTCCGGAGTGGATTTAAAGGGCCGGGGTGGTAGGGGTGGCTGAAGCCCCGGGGCCCTTTAAATCCCCGACAGAGCCTGACCGCCATTACCCCAGGGCTCGGGCAGCAGGGCTCAGGCTGGGATTTATAGGGCTCGGGGATCCGGCAGCCGCTACCAAAGCGGAGCCCCAGGCCCTTTAAAGCTCTGCCAGAGCACAGAGCCCCGGGGTAGTGGTGGCAGCTGGGAGCCTCCAGGGCTCCTCAGTGATTTAAAGGGCCCAGGGCTCAACTGCGGTAGCAGCAGCTGAAACCCTGGGCCCTTTAAATCACCCCCGAGCCCCAGGGTTCCCAGCCGCATCTGCAGCTGGTAGCTCGGGGGTGATTTAAAGGGCCCTACGAATTGGGAAAAGGTGGGGTGCCCTAATGTGTGTAGGTAACATGGTGGGTGAACACTTTTCACAATTCGATCACTCTATATCTGACCTATCAGTCCTCATCCTCAAAGGGAACCTGCACAGCACTTTCAACAGATGAGCCTAGGAACTTAAATTCATAACTTTACTAGACACTAAAAGTCATGGTCTTAATAAAGATACTGGATTTATGGCTTATTACAACTATCTGTAACCCACGAATGCCAGTTTTTGTCCTATGACTACAGGGGTGTTAACAGGCCACATCACTTTGAATGGTCTCTTGGAAATGTGCTAACTACTTAAGCTAAACTATCTGTTCCACCTTGTGTTTAGCTGTGACACTCTGAGTACCTTTCCCAGACTTGAGGAAGAGTTCTGTGTAGCTTGAAAGCTTGTCTCTCTCACCAACAGAAGTTGGTTCAATAAAAGATATTATTCATCAACCTTGTCTCTCTAATAAACTAAAGACAATTTCTTTTCCTTAGGAGCAGACCATTAACAAGTGTGTGGGTGTGTACGTACACAGCAAAAAGACAAGCAGAGAAGAAACACATGGTCTCATCTGGTAAATTCATCCGCAAAGCCCTCATCCTCAGAGAACCAATGATGACTCTTACTCTCTGAATGGAAGAGTTGTGCAAAGGTCTCTCAAAATCTTAGCTCTCATAAATGCATGCTGTCTCTCTTGAATCTGAAAGAAATAAATGTCACACCTTTTTAAGTTTCACTCATAGCTGTACTTTATAATTTTATAGGAAAAATATAAATAAAAACATTTTCTTGCCACAAAACCTAATTTTAGCTTGTTGATAAAATTTAGATTCAGGTTGAAATTTATCATATACATTCTCAGTTTGGGAAGGAATTAAACACCACATTACTCCATACACACACAATTTATGGGTTAAATTTATAAAAATGCTTTCAGGGTCTTTTAGAACTTAAAACCTAGTGCAGTAGCGCCATTAGAACCATAATGACATTGTAGAAAACTTCAGCAACAACCATCTAAATAGCTGAGATAGTAAATACTTGAAAAGAAAGAGGGTGTAAAATATTGAAGTTTTTAGTCATGATATTTTCATTGACAATGGGGAGAGAGTTTTGCCTGAGCAAGGACTTCAGGATAAGGTTCAAGGACAACAGGAAATCATGAATATAAGCATACAGAAATACAGATTCCACCCATTTAGGATTCTTTCACAATTGGGTGTTTTCAGCAGAATCCAAAGTCTTTGTATAGTTTTCTCATCACTGCCTCCTTAATTTTGCTGCAGTTCCAGAAGGTTTATGCGTTATTGGTACAGATCACCTGAAAGCAAATATGACAACAAAGAAGTCACAAAGCCCTCCCCCCGAAAAGATTTGCTGCCTGTTTATTTGTTCTCAGATGCTTCCTGTGAATTTACAGCTTCAGATTCTAAGATTTCCCCAGCTTCTGTCCCTGAGGATGCTACAATGGACTAAGGGAGGGTTGCATTTTCCACATGGAAACTGCTGCAGTGTTCTTTCCTCCTTATGAAGGGCACTTACTCATGGTGCTGGAGAGGGGGGTTGGGGGAGCAAGATGGTGGAAAGATGCAGATCAAATGGTAACAGAACGTTAACTCATTTCATTATTTTCCTCAGCACAGGCGCCAGATGCTCTTTCAGCTGTGGGTCAATTTGGATGTTGCTGAGTTCCTTGATATTCAGGATAATCTCGTGTGCTTCCTGGAAGAGTTCCTTCCCCACAGCTTCCTCCACCCTGTTTCGCCATTCTGACAGCTTGGGTCTGTCTTCAAAGATGTCACAACCTACTCCAATGGGCTGCATAGAGAGACATAACTGAAGTGAGAAATGCTGAAGCTTCCACAAGGGAAGTCACCATTAAGTGTGTGTGTGGGGTGGGGTCAGGGGGAACTCATGGAAGAGAATCAGAAAGGTTGGGAGATCTCCTAGTCTACCTATGCATCTGGAAAAAAACCCAACTGGACTGTATTTCTTCATGCGTTTTAATAGTCCCAAATCCACTCCTGACAACAGTGGCCCCTTTTACTTGATGATGACACATGATGTGGCTAACACTTATTTGAGTAATGCTCAGCAACAGCATTAAAGAGATGGGGCTAGAGATCCCATTGGTGAATGCTATTGCCTACTTGCTATTTGTAGTGAGGAATGCTAAACCAGGTAGCAACATACGAGACCACCCCCACCGTTGTAACTTAAGCTGAGGTTTTAGTTGGGGGGCTTCCCCTCTACTATCTGCCTGTCCCACCCTCTGAAATTCTTCACTGCAGAGATGCAGCACTGCTATTTGTTAGTCACTGGGACATGGAATTAAGAGCGGGAAATGCTCTTGCTCTGCAGGATCCCAGCTCTGATGGCCTGGGACCGAGCAACCAATCTCAGTATGATCCACTTAATTTGATTAAAAAAAAAAAAGATCCCCCCAGCTTTGCTACTGGAGGAGTTTCAAGTTGGTATCTTGTGGGTCTGGTGTGGGGAAGAATAGGTAGGTCTGGAGGAGAATATTCTAATATAGGAATCCCTCCCTCTGCTGAATTAGATCTGCATTCCTGCTCTAGGGAAATAGTACCACATGCTGCTCATTCCCAGGTAGTTAGACAATACCATCTTTTCCTTGTGCTGAGTCTTCATGATTACAATCCACTACTCACCTGCATGAGCTCCACAATAGCCACTAGGTCTGCCAGGGAGATCTCACTGCCCAGGATGAACGGCTTGTCCTGAAGGAATTTCTCCTCAAACTGCTTCAGGGAAATAGCCAGCTCATCCATAACCTCCTGCAGCTTCTCTGGAGGCAGTGTCTGGCCTGTGAAGAGGGGAATGAGCACCTGTTTAGGGAGAAGGGAATAGACTTAGCCTCCATAGATATACTTGCACTGGATTTCCTTTGCCTTTGCAAATGGGCTCCACTAAATTTACTGATCATCACGTCATACAATCTAGGATCAGTTTGAAGTGATGCTATATTCACATGTGGCAAGATCTCAGCTTTCATTAAAAGATGATCCTTTATCCTCCAAAATGCTCACAGTCAAAGCAATCGTGTCCAAAGCGGTGCACAGAATAAAAACCCTCAGTGTTTCACAGCTTCACAGCTTCCTCCTGCTATGGCTTCTGGTTAAGCCTCTTATTTATTTTGGGAAAGTGGAGCTGACAGCTAGCCAGCTCAGGTCACAACCTCAAGGAAGTATTAAGTGTACAAATTCACTTGTTAGAACAGAACAAAAAGGGATGTTATATTACATGTACCTGGTAATTACATTTGCTTTAGATGCGTGAAAGCTAGTGAAATTATGTTATTGTCTTCACCTGTTTCCTGTAATTGCTATCTTTGTACTTAATTAATCTTAGATCAGCAGTTCTCAAACTGTGGGTCAGGACTCCAAAGTGGGTCACGACCCCATTTTAATGGAGTCGCCAGAGCTGAAGCCTGAGCCTAACCCCTGGGGTTGAAACCTGAGGGCTTCATCTCTGGGTGGTGGGGCTCACGTTACAGGCCCTCAGCCTGGGGTTGCAGCCTCTGGGCTTGGGCTTTGTCCCCCACTCTCCTCCCCCCCCCCCCCGGGGGTCATGTAGTAATTTTTGTTGTCAGAAGGGGGTCGTGGTGCAATGAAGTTTGAGAACCCCTGCCTTAGATCAAAGATGTGTTAGGATAAGAGTTGTCACATTGTTCATGAAAACTAATGAAATTGTCTGGATGTCTATAACTAAATGTATTAGGATGTCTCTATAATTGAATGGCCCATCAACCGGGGTTGAAGCCTTAAACTTTAAATGAGAAGGTTGTTAACTTCAAAGTATGGATCATTATGTAAGACAATGGAAGACCTACAAACTTGGTCTGCATTTAATCGATAAAACAAGACCCCTGCAGTGATGGAAACGCTTGCCAGACTTTTCAACAATAAAAAGGGAACCTGAAAATGATTCTGCATCTCTGATCCATTTGGATGCTGTTAGGGGGCGTTCCAAATAAAAGAGAGAGGTCCCCAAAGCCATTTTGGGCAGCCCTGAGAGACTTATGGAGAACTAAGCAGATACACCATCTCTGCTGTCACTTTGGACTTACAAACTTTGACTCACCTGTTATGTATTTTACCTGCTTTAACCTCTCAGTAATGCTCATTTCTTTTTCTTAGCTAATAAATATTAGGTTAGTTTACTAGAGAAATTGGTTTTGGTGATTTCTGGTTTTAATAAACTTTCATCATAAAGTCCAGTTTATCTGGGTGGTAAAAAGGTGCTGGAGAGCTTAAGGGGACTGGTCATGGCTCCATGGTTAGACTAATTCAGTAGTCCAGGAGCGCACATTTGTTACTGGTTTGGTGAAATCTAATTATAGAATATACCGCCAGTTTGGGGTATCGGCCCTGTTTTCTGACAGTCTGACCTGAGATTGTTTCTTTCTTTTGTAGCCACATACCAGCCACCGTGACAGGAAAGCAGAACTCTGATCACAGATTTTTGCAGGTGAAACTGGGAGCAAATGTCTCCTAATCATTAGCATACACAGCAATTCATTCCATGATTGCTTAATCCAGGCCAGAATTTAAGCAGATTCTATGTGGCAACAATATGAAGCACAAGCAGTGTTCCTTAGCATGTGGGCTATATATTCATAGATTTCAAGGCCAGAAGGGACCATTATGATCATCTAGTATTACCTTTGCCATTGAACATTGACCTTTTGGTGAGGGACCTTGTCAAAGGCTTTCTGAAAATCTAAGTACACTATATCCACTGTATCCCCCTTGTCCACATGCTTGTTGACCCCCTCAGAGAATTCCAGTAGATTGGTGAGGCAAGATTTCCCTTTACAAAACATATGTTGTCTCTTCCATAACAAATTATGTTCATCTATGTGTCTGACAATTCTGTTCTTTCCTATAGTTTCAACCAGTTTGCCTGGTACTGAAGTTAGGCTTACTGGCCTGTAATTGCCAGGATCACCTCTGGAGCCCTTTTTGAAAATTGATGTCAAATTAGCCATCCTCCAGTCATTTGTTACAGAAGCTGATTTAAATGATAGGTTACAAACCACAGTTAGTAGTTCTGCAATTTCACATTTGAGTTCCTTCAGAACTCTTGGCTGAATACCAGCTGGTCCTGGTGACTTATTACTGTTTAATTTATCAATTTGTTCCAAAACCTCCTTTAATGACACCTCAGTCTGGGACAGTTCCTCAGATTTGTCACCTAAAAAGAATGGCTCAGGTTTGGGAATCTCCCTAACATCCTCAGCAGTGAAGACTGATGCAAAGAGTTAATTTAGTTTCTCCTCAATGGCCTTATCGTCCTTGAGTGCTCCTTTAGTATCTTGATCATCCCGGGGCCCCACTGGTTGTTTATCAGGCTTCCTGCTTCTGATGTACTTACAATTTTTTTGCTATTACTTTTTGAGTCTTTGGCTAACTGTTCACTTTTTTTTGGCCTTCCTAATTATAGTTTTACACTTCACTCGTCAGAGTTTTTGCTCCTTTCTAGTTTCCTCAATAGGGTTTAACTTCCATTTTTAATTTTCTTTGAAGCCTTGTGAGAGCAGGTTGCAGAGATTGGAAGCAACTGTATGTTGCATACGTGACTCATATTTGTGTTTCTTCTTTGTGGCGTTTAGCCAACTGTACTCCAATGTCAACAGAACAGGAAGCTAAACAAGCCCCAAAGTGTTTAGTCAATTACAGACAAGGGCAAAGTTACAACAAGCAAGATGAAGTTATTACATGTTTACTGGCAACTCTCCGCACAGAGTGTATCCCCATTATTTCTATTCTTGTTCCCATTTTGGAGTAGCATCTGTGTGTGCTGGAAGCAGACAGTCTCCTACAGATTTCATAATTGGTGAGTCTGCAGGGGAGCTGTGATTAAAGAATACAAGCCTTTCAGCTTCGTTTTGCAGAGCATGCACAAGGGAAGCAAAAGCAACCCAGGTCCTATTCACACCTCCAAGCTCTCTCTTTGGCTATGTCTATACTAAAACCACAGGGTGTGATGCGGTTTGTGTACACATACCTGAGCTAGCTTTAATCTAGCGGTGAAGGTGCAGCAGCGCAGGCTTCAGCAGGGACTAGCTGCCTGAGTAATCCCTAGGGTACCGGGTCTGGGTGGGCTTGTACAGCCTGCACTGAAGCAGCTTCACTTTCTGAAGATCTATAAAGATCTGTGCTTCCCTGGTGAGGTTCAGACCTTCTGCGTTAGACTGATATTTTTAAGGGAAAGTTGTTACCAAAGCCTTCCTTCCCACATCCAAATACTAAGGAACTGGGAACAATTGCCTATGTGAGTTTCCTCTCAGCTGGGTATGGGGCCAAGTGTGCTATTTTGGGGAGACAAACTTGCTTTGTATAGGAGCTGTTTAAATGTCCCATGTCCAGTGAGGAAATACTAGTATTCTGAACTTTTAGCATTTAATCTTTTTACCTTGATCCACAAGGTCTTGGGAGCATTAGCCCGGATGTTGGTATGATGCCATGACAGGTATTCATCTACCCGGGCCCGTTTCTGTATGTCAGACGGGTACCAGTTATCAGGGGTGTTGTACTTCCTGCTCAGATACAGAAGAATTGCAGTGCTGTCCAGAAATTAATGGGAGACAAACAGTGGGACAGATTAGGTGAAAGAATATATTCAGCTGCATCAATCTCTCCTCCCCCTTTCCTAATGTTGCTTCCACTAAAAAGTGTTGGGGCTGAGATTTTCAAAGGAGCCTAATGGAGGGAGCCACTCAATTCCCACTGAAAGTCAATCCGAGCTGGGCGCCGAACTGTTGTAGGCTCCTTTCAGAACTTTAACCTGTAGGAAAATTAAGCCTCAAGATGAAACCAGTGTTTGTACAGTGCCTAGCACAATGGAGTCCTGGTCCATGACTAGTGATCCTAAGTGCTCCAGTAACACTACTACTAACACTAATAATAATCTGTAGACAATATTTTGCTAAAAACCCATTAGCAGCTGTACTTTTCTGATGCCTCTCTCATCACTGCAGATTTCCAAGGGGTTTGTGTATCCACAGAAGCTCTCTTTAAGTGGCATCCCCCTCCAATCATCTTCATAAAGGCCCTGTCTTGCAAGATCTCCCCACCCACCCTCGTGAGTTCAAGGGAATTGCTTGCACAGAGAGCTTGCAGGATCAGGCCCTTGGTGTTTGTTGCCGTCCAGTGTTTGTGTCATCACGAGCAGGCAGGAGAAATCAGCCGGTTAAAAATCTTGGTAATTTGCAATGACGTATGGTCAGCTATTGTGTTGGGGAGTGAGTCCCATAGAAAAATCTATACTGACAAAAGTAAAGAAAGAAAATACAGGCAGCCCTTGCCATTCTGATACAGATATCATTGAACTATTTTAGCATTATGACAGTGTAAGCCTGCTGAGATAAGGCTTTTCAAAGGATGCAGACAGGTCATTTTGTAAAATAAAAATGAGGTTTTATCTGTCTGATGCTTATATGACCTTTGTCGCTGTAGTATCTGAGTGACTAACATAAACAGAAATGTTGCCATGATTTTGTATTTCAGAGTAAAAGGTTTTTTTTGTTTGTTTAGCTTTAAACATTCCTCTGCAGTGTTCGTAACCCAAGACTTTGTTGTGTAGTGTATGCACATGAGAACCAGGTGGCAAAACCCATGCCTAAGGTCCTAGGTGCTATGGTAATACAAATAATACAAAATAACAACAGTATGTTTTCATCATGGAAGCTAACAAATGCAGAAAAGCAAACAAAGTAAATGAGATTTTTTATTACAATAACCTGAGATGTTAAAAGGTACGAATTTTAAATCTTTGTGTATGATTTTTATCTTGGCAGTGTCAAGAGGTTTCAAATGTGAAAAGGTAATTGCAAAACATTTTAAGTGGGCACCCACAGCCCAAGCATGAGTGTCAGTTAAATTAACCGCTTCAGAGCCAGCAGAGAAGCACATGAGACAAACACTGTATTGTCCTGCTCCAGCCCATGCTAGAAAATCCTTGCTTCCCCATAAATAATGACCAATTAAGCTAGAAATGGCTACTCCACAATTTCAATTACATCTAACCAAAGAGGACCAGCTCCAAGTCTGAATCATATCATATATTTGAAATATGTGCATAGATTTAAGAACATAAGAACACAAGAATGGTCATACTGGGTTAGACCAAATGTCCATCTAGCCCAGTATGCTGTCATCTGACAGTGGCCAATGCCAGGTGCTTCAGAGAAACTGAACAGAACAGGTAATCATCAAGTGACCCATCCCATTGCCCATTCCCAGTTTTAAACATCTAAATGATAACACTGCATGTGAGTCAAGTCCCTACCATCTTCTTTCTTTGCAGGAACACAGGAGCTGAGATACTAAAGCAGACCATCAATCTGTCTAATCCATAAATGCATATGGCAAATTCTGAATTTTTTTTTTAATCAGCCATAGGGAATGATACTTCCCAACCCCTGAATTTAATCAGCTTATCCCCTCATAAGTATGGTGAGTAATGGTATTTGGGGATTGAATTCTTACCTCTCTGCTAAGGTAAAGACTCCATCCTTCAGTGCTGGCACTTTCTTTAGGATGTTCACTTTGCCAAACTCTTCTCTATAATGTTGCCCTAAAAACAATTAAAATATGATAGTCCATGATCAGAAGTATCTAAACCTGTGAAAACTGAAGCAAGCACCTAGCTTATACATAACTAGACCATGCATGAATGAGGATCAGTCAAACCCATAAGAACATTCTGCCTTCACTTCATGGTGTTCTGTTAGAGTTTTCCTACATGTGCCTGTTTCAGATTAAAAAGGGGCATAAGTTAAAGAGTCAGAACGTAAGCTATCTGTGAACTTTGCAAGCTGCTCAGGTCTGCCAATGGCATGGAGCAGTTCAGGATGTTGCAGGAGGATTCAGACATTTGATTCCTGTCAGTGCTAGTTGTTAGTATTATATAGCTTATATTATGGAACAAATATTATGTATTTTTAAAGGCCCTCTATTTAAGCTGTATGAATCACCCTTCTACCATGATTTGCACTAGAAATGTATTAAACTGTGATTAGGCTCTTGTTCTTGGTACATGTGAAAATCATCAAGGACAAGATAGTGTTTAGTTGAGGTTTGCTAAAATTAATAGGTAACTATAATTGTTGCAGTTTTTCTAGAAATATTTTGCTATAGATGTCCAAGAACCTTGGAAAACATGTGCAAACTGAATAAGAAAGAAAAATAGGGTACATAATGAGACAATGGAATGTGGGGAATTTCCTGTCCATGATAAACAACACGGAGGTGTGCGTGTGTGTATATATATATATATATATATATATATATACACATACCGCTGTCAATCAGCAATGTGATGAGGTGTAATCCCTGATCCATATAGCTCTGCTGGGAGATGCTTATAGTGCATTATACTGGCAAAAACATGCGCTTACCAGGAAATCTTATTTAACTGGGAGTGGAGGTTGGGGACTGGAATAAGCATCATGCCAGTATAACTGAATCCATATTAGGAGTGCTTTGCTGGTACAGTAGATATGTATACTATATCAGGAAAGTGCTCCTCACTCTCCAGGGTGTAATCTTTGTTAAAAGCTCTCCACTGCAAAGAGAGACATATAAAAGAGATGGTTTGCTGTCAGATTGGGAGGATGTATCATCTAGTGGAGTCCCACAGGGTCTGGTACTATTCAATATTTTTATTAATGACTTGGATAATGGAGTGGAGATTATGCTATAAACTTTGTGGATGACACCAAGCTGGGAGAGGTTGCAAGCACTTTGGAGGACAGGATTAGAATTCAAAACTACCTTGATGAGTTAGAGAATTGGTCTGAAATAAACAGGATGAAATTCAATAGAGACAAGTGCAAAGGAAAGGAGGAAGAAAATCAAATGTACCACTACAAAATGGGAAACAACTGGCTAGGCAGTAGTACTGCTGAAAAGGATAGTGGATCACAAAATGAATATGAGCCAATAACCAGGTCCCCCCTCAGTCCTCTTTTCTCAAGCCTAAACATACCCAGTTTTCTTAACCTTTCCCCAGAGGTCAGGTTTTCTAAACCTTTTAATTGTGTTGCTCTCCTCTGGACTCTCTCCAATTTGTGAACATATTTTCCAAAGTGTGGCACCCAGAATTGGACACAGTAGGCCTCACTGGGCTAATATAATTCTGGGGTGCCTTAACAGAAACGTTGTATGTAAGACACAGGTGGTAATTGTCCTGCTCTACTTGGCACTAGCGAGGCCTCAGATGGACTACTGTGTCTAATTCTAGGTGTTACACTTTGGGAAAGATGTTCACAAATTGGAGAGAGTCCAGAGGAGAACAACACAATTAATAAAAGGTTTAGAACACCTGACCTCTGGGGAAAGGTTAAGAAAACTGGGTATTTTTAGTCTTGAGAAAAGAAGACTGAGGGGGTACCTGGTAACAGCATTCAAATATGTTAAGGTCTATAATAAAGAGGATGATGATCAGTTGTTCTCCAGGACCACTGAAAGTAGGACAAGACGTAATGGGCTTAATCTGCAGCAAGAGAGATCTAGGTGAGATATTAGGGAAAACTTTCTAACTCTAAGGGTTGTTACGCTCTGCAATAGCCTTCCAAGGGCAGTTGTGGACTCCCCAGTATTGGAGGTTTTTAAGAAAACGTCAGACAAACACCTGTCAGGATGGTCTTGGTTTATTTGTCCTGCCTCAGCAAAAGGGGCTGGACTCAAAGACTTTCTAGTGTTTCTTCCAGCCCTACATTTCTATGATTCAATGAGATTGTAACGGAAGTAACCAGTTGATCCCTTGTGTTCTATCATTTGTTTTGTTTTAGATTTTCTTTTCCTTTCTTTAATCATAAAATAGCCATGCTTAATAATTGTGATTTTACATTGTCTCAGTCATGGTGTCCCCAAGGGTTTGTAAAAGAACCCCATGCGACTCAAATGGTGAGAGTCACATCCCTGAGGTGGCTGTAAGAGGGATGACTAGTAAGGGCTGGCCTACTTTTGCGTGTTTCTTAAAACACAATATCGTTAGTAATTTTTCAAATGAAATTACTTGGCCTCCAACCATTTAAAATCACCCTTTTCCACCCCACAATCCCTTGAGTGTAATTTGGCTCAGTGGCACCTACTGCAGTATTGCTGGTGCAGGTAGCAAGTGGGGACTAAACCCCAAGCCCCTATGTCCTTGTCTAGCTCAGTCAGGGCTCCCTGTGGGGGTGTCGCTAGGCACAGTGTTCCTGCTGAGCTCCTCAAGGGGCACGGCTGAACCTGTGCTCTCCACCACAGGCCTCTTGCGGGCAGCGTTAAGAGCGCAGCTAAGGACCGAACCAGCCCGCAGTGTTGCCACATGGGACAGGACTGGGGCTGAGCTGGAGCCCAACTGGCATGAGGGGAAAATTTCCCGCCTTCCAGTGAATTGAAACCTTGCCTGGCCTGAGGGGAAAAGCCCTCTGACTGGCTGACTTCCCTACCTGCCCGCCTTCTTGGGCTGAGTGACCAATCAGAGCTGCTACAGGAAGAGCTAGCACTCACTCCCTCTCTCACCACAGCAACCCAAAGCCATTCTCACAGGAGGGGAGGGGGCAGCGGAAAGAGCCCAGCCCTCAGGGCAGCTCTGCTCCCTCCTCCCGCATCCCTTGCTGCAACACTGGCCCTGGGCAGGCAGAGAGGGGACCCCACGGCAGCCCCCAGGCCTGGGAGTGGGGTGCAGAACCCTAGAAGGAGCAGAGGTGAGGCTGAGCGGATGGGGGTGGGGGCTGAATTGATGAGCTAAGGGAGGCAGGACTGATTTGGAGGTTGGGGCTGGGGCAGAATTAATTGCTGGGTAGGAGATGGGCAGATGTGGGGTGAGAGTTCCTGCAGCAGAGGCCAAAATCACCTCACCCAATAAATCTGGGAAAGTAATCAACACCGGTTGTCATACACAGGCAGGCACGCACACACGGGCAAGCACAGACACTATACACATGGGCTGTCCATAAATTATGTAATACATTTTTTTATTAATTTCAAGCCCCACCCACCTCTTGTAACATGTTGTAATAACACTGAAACAAACACACAAAATTAAGGACCCACCCACCCCCTTATGTAACTTATGGTTAGCCCCACCATCACCACCTCACAGACACAAAGGGGATGGGCAGGAGGAGTTAAAAAATCAAAAGTCAGGCCGAAAAACCACAATATCACCTTTAAAAAAAACCAAAAACCCTCATGATTTTTTGGGATCTGACTCATGGCACTTGAGGTCAACAATACTGGAATCAGCCAAGGAAAGTAAAGATCAGCAGAGCAGGGTTGAGGCACGGTAGGAAGGCTGAGTGGTGAGACCTGCACCGCAGCTGCTGTAGCTATCCTGTGCAGAAGGGGGATTTCTTTGGGGGTCTCATTCTAGCATCTCTCACCACCCCAAATAGTCACTGATGTTAAACAAATCTATTAACTGAGAGGCTCAAACAAATTTCCAAAGAAAAGAACAGCCCTGAGGCAAAGTACAAGGGCAAGAGTTATTATCTCCAATATTTTGAGCTCTGTTGACAGAGTGAGCTCTCTGCAGAGCTAGGGTTGGCTTTTGGATTCTGTAACAGACAGAGCAGGCTGTAGGGAGTTGTCTCCATGAGGATTTAGTTGTTGTCCATGTTAGTGAGACAAAAGATCCCAGAATGTGGGGATTCTGTATGTGGGAATTAGCATGTGCATCCTGGACAGTAGGTTCATCATGGTCTTAGGTTAAAGGGAAACAGCATCCATGTTTCCCTGCAGTCTAAGTTCACAAGGTAACAAACACCTTTCAAAGCAAATGCACTGTGAATTTATATATACACTTTATGCTAGTTATCCCTGGTGTCTGAGCCTATTGTTAGAGGCAGCCAGCAACTGAGTAATGATGTCCTTTATCACAGTGGCAGCAGGAGAGCTCCATGTGTGATACTCTGAACCAGCTTCCAAGCTGCTTTAATTATTAACAGTCCTATTAAGAACTTAAAATTAGTGTCCTTGATGGAACTACTAAATTATTAAAGCAGCTTGGAGACTGGTTCAGAGCCTCTTACAGGAAGCTCTCATGCTGCCGTTGTCACAAATGAGAAATTACATCTAATTTTTTTGTTTCATGATGGCTTTACATATACAATACAGCCTTGCTGAGATTTCTGTCACATGGCTGTGCAGTGAGCCATTCAGGTTTGCAAAGAAAAGCCTTAATGCCGACACTGGTTTCACTTTGCTTCAATGGGATTAATGGTTTATTTATTTATGTATAAAGATATTTATTATGACTGATCTTTATATTTGCAATTTAGCAGAGATAACACTGTAGCCCCATTCTACTAGGCCAGGGATGGGCAACCTTTGGCCCGCGGCCCGTCAGGGAAAGCTACTGGTGGGCTGGGATGGTTTGTTTACCTTCAGCGTCCGCGGGTTTGGCTGATCGCAGCTCCCATTGGCTGGGGTTTGCCGTTCCCTCGCCCCCAACAATGGGGGCTGCGGGAAGCGGCAGCCAGCATGTCCCTCGGCTCGTGCTGCTTCCTGTAGCCCCCATTGGCCTGGAACGGTGAAACCCAGCCAGTGGGAGCTGCGATCGGCCAAACCTGCGGACACTGCAGGTAAACAAACCATCCCAGCCTGCCAGTGGCTTTCCCTGATGGGCTGTGTGCCAAAAGTTGCCCATCCCTGTACTAGGCTGTGCTGGCCAGTATGTGAGAAGCCTGTTCACAGGTCACATGGTGTTGACCTGACTTGTGGAGTCATCTTCTGAATGGGAACCAGATCTGCTGCAAGTAATTAATGGTTTCAAAGCAGCACCTCCAGCTCTCTTGGGGTTATGTACACAAGGGTGGTTGCCCTGCCTCCTAGAGCAATTTCAATAGGTAGTATACACAGTTGTTCATGGAATCAAAAAACTTGTCAGGATACTAACAATGAAGACTCCTAGATATAAGACCTTAGGGGAAAGGAAGTTTACTGGACAGAAGGGAAAGAGCAAAGTGGGTAACATATTTTACAGAAAAGAGAAAAATCAATCTATTCGCCATGGCCAGCCATTCTCCCAGGACTCACATGTCTGAGAACTCCACTTTTTTGTTTCAAAGTTGATCAGGGTGACCAGATGTCCTGTTTTTAAAGGGGCAGTCCCATATTTAAGCCCTCATGCAGGTGTCCCGATTTTTTCTTAAAAACAGGCAAATTGTCCCGTATTTTCTGCCACCCCCCACCCTGCATGATCCCTGCCCACCAGCCACCTGCCCACCAGCGGTGAGTGGGAGGGGTCCAGTGGCTGACGGTGGGGGTGATGGTGCAAGTTTGGTGGCGGGGCAAAGCTGCAGCGCACAGGGTCGGGTGCTCCCCCTGCTGATCCATCAGTGCAGTCCCTGCTGCGTGCCGGCTCTTGGCCAGCAGGGCCCCATCCCCTGTCCCGTTTCCAGCTGGCACTGGCTGCGAGCTGCGGTGGCTGGTGAGTGCGGGCAGGCACCAGGCGGCGCCCGGTTATGTGTCACCGCTGCTGCCCACCCATTGGCCCTTTACATACTCCCCCTCTCACTGTCCTCTCCCTGCTTTGCCCCTTCACCTCCCCCAGACCCACTGCTCCTCCATATTCCCCCTGGTGGGGTGCATCCCGCTCCCAGTGCTGTGCGGAGAACCAGCCCCCGGACAGAGCTCTAAGCTCACCAACAGCCCAGGTCATCCCTTCCCCCACCTCCGCTGCGGCTGGAAGCAGCTCCCATTCCTTCCCTCCTGCACAGCACCAAAAAGCTGCTGCTGGCCACAGTTTGGTGTGAACCCTGGCAGAAATCAGGGGGGGGGAGCATGTGCCCCTGCGTGCACCCCCACATGTGTTGCCAGGTACCATGAGAGCCGGGTCCGTCCCGGGGGCCCACCCAGGCAGGGAGGGTGGAGAACACCGAGCAGGGAGCATCGGGTCAGTTGGTCACCCTCCTGTGTGAGAGACGTGTACAGGAGTGTGTGTGTGTCACCTCTCGCTATGTGAACCCTAAAGCCTAAAAGATAAGAAGGTAAATAAATAGAATCTAACTACACAGTATTTCTTTTTAACAGGGGCTCAGTCAACTTGATGTTAATTTGAACATTTGTACTGCATAATTCTCATTGATTGCCGTTGAACTAGCTTGAATACGAGTAATTTTACCAGGAGTCCAATATTCAGCATAGGGAAATATGGCCACCCTAAAGCTGACACATGGATATAGCTGGAAGGTGCAGTCAGTAAATGAGTAACAGTCATTTTAAACAATTGCGGGGGTCTAAACAGAAGCAAGCTGAGTGCTTCTGATAAATACACAGTCCTATATAGTGCTCCCATGCAGACAGTCAGGGTATCTCTAAACAGAACAATGTCCAGTGCCCAGGCTGTCCTTCCCCTGCAGATTCTCTGTAACGAACCAACTAAACTTGCTAGACATGGCTGTAGGGCATTCCTAGCAGCTCCACAGAAGCAGCCACAATACAGATGACAGGTTTCAGAGTAACAGCCGTGTTAGTCTGTATTCGTAAAAAGAAAAAAGAAAAGGAGTACTTGTGGCACCTTAGAGACTAACCAGTTTATTTGAGCATGAGCTTTCGTGAGCTACAGCTCACTTCATCGGATGCATAGATGAGATGAGTCAGATGAGTATACAGATGAGTATACAGATGAGTCAGTTGGGTATTCCAGGAATAGAAGCACACTGATCAAACCACAGTAGCCTCTCCCTTAGCTCCCCGCAGTAGGGAGTTAAAATAGTGCCATTGCCTTAGCAGTGAATCTGTCTCTCTCAACAGGCTGGGCAAAGTTTCCCGGGGCTGGGCTAGTGGAATGGATTCAGTTAGGCTGTGCACCCCTTCACAGGCTTTACCTTCTTTTGCGTCTCTCCCATGCATCATGGGGCACTGGCTGGCAGGATGACAGGAAGAGGCTGCATACAGTTGTCTCTGAGCTCTGCCCCTCTGTGTTCCCCCCAAAAACAGTCTCTCTTACCCCCTCCCTCAGCATATTTTACAGGCTATGAGAGCATGTGTCCACTTTCAGGGAACACAAAAGCTCTACTTTCTCATGAAGCACTGACAGCGGAGAGGGTCTGCTGACTTGCGCTCACTAGAATTACAGTTGTTTGAGTTTCCCTGCAAGAATTCTACAAAATGAATGTGATGAATTCCAGAAAAGTGGCAGTTTATTGAGGAAGGATAAATTTAAAAGGAAGCAATTGAGATTCTGGTCACAGAGCAAAACTGGAGAGGGAAGAATGTGATGACCAGGTAAAAGACAGCAAGTATGTCTCCTCTTATTGGTGGGACAACAGGATTCCACTGATACTGGTGAAAACAAAAGTGCTTGTTGGTTGGACAGCAATATTTGCTCTTTCATATCTAGGCCTTTCAGACCTATGAGCAGAGATGTTGTTTGAGGAAAATCAGCCCATTAGCTTGAGAAAGCAGCACATGGATATAAACACACTGATTTGCTGTGGTAGCAGAAACTGCCCATAACTCCCATGCATGACTGTACCATTGAATCTCCTGAGTTATAAGCAGCCTCCTGGTCACAGCTCCCATTTAATTGAACAGGTAAAACTAGACACCCTGCACTTCCAAAATGACCACTGTCTAGGATTGCCAGCTGTATGGCTCTGCCATACAAAGTGATCTTCTGGTTGCTGGATCCCAAGAGGCCCGTCTACGCTGCAAAAAGCCATGTTACAAGACAATATTTTCCTGACCACTTTATAGAAAATTCTGTTCTTGCTGTGTAGATGACACCAAACAGTGTTACACATATTTATTGCCAAAGCCCTGTAAAGCTCAGTTTGTTTCCCCTTTCCATCCAGATGAGGCCAACCCATTTTAAGCAGATCCAGGGACTATCTTGTTATAACATCATGCCAAGGGACAGTTCTTGGTTGTTATTTCTAAAGGAGAGAGGCCTATGGTTTGTCAGCTGAACACCCGGCATTGCTTATTAACTGGTTGTAAGTCCTATTAGTCAGCTGAGGAGTCAGTGCAGGAACTCTCTGTGAGTCCCTATTCCAGGGAGAGAAGAAGCTGCTGAGATGACACTGGGGGAGGAACGGGGGAAGTAGAGAGCGAAGAGTGGCAGGGGGAAGAAGAGGGCCAATTCAGGGCCCCCAGACCTCTGATAGAAAGGGGAGATAGTTCATTTTTGTAGGATTCTGTCTCTTTTGTGTAATGCAAGAGCAGTGTCTGTAACCAGGACCCTTACCTTCGCACGAGTGTCCTGGGTTATTGCCACCTGGCATTTTCCTCCCCAGAATGGAATCTGCCAACAGATAAGTAGATTACTGTGACTGAATGCACCCCTGCATTCGCACTCTACACACTCTATAATCTTTGTACAAAATATGCTTTGTTAGGTATCATTTGAAAACTAATAGCTTGCCCGTCAGTAATCTCATGGTAAAATGCGTGTAGCAACATTATATGTAAAGTTATGAGTTCTTCTTGAATGATGTTAGTGGCACAAGTTCAAACCCATATAGCTCCAATTTGGCAGAACTGGTCAAGCAGGCCTATCTTAAACAAAAGAATGTGTGTTTAACTCAATTTACATAGACGTAGTAAACAAGGTCCTTAAGACAGCATGAGGGAGACAAGGCAAATCTGCATTTTAGCAAAACACAGCAGGGAACCTCTTTCACCACCAGATTCCTTTTCTCTGTGCTCACAGCAGGCCTGAACTTTTACTAAGGCTAACTCTGAGGAATATGTCAGGTTTCAGAGTAGCAGCAGTGTTAGTCTGTATTCGCAAAAAGAAAAGGAGTACTTGTGGCACCTTAGAGACTAACAAATTTATTTGAGCATAAGCTTTCGTGAGCTACAGCTCACTTCATCGGATGCATTCAGTGGAAAAAAATAATGCATTTCAAAGGGTGGCAGACCTATAAAAGTGAGGGGCAAAAACATCCCAGGTTCTCTCCCTATTCATCTCTCTCTTGCACCTAAGAAGACAAAAGAAACAGCCTATGGATTTGGGAGCAGATCCTAAATTTGTTAGTCTCTAAGGTGCCACAAGTATTCCTTTTCTTTTTGCGGATACAGACTAACATGGCTGCTACTCTGAAACTTGGTCAGCAATGTTACTGGAAATTTGTGGTAAGAATTTCACCTTGGACCAAGCCTAGTTTGTTAAGTTTAGTACAGTTAAGTTTAGGAAGCATTTTATCTTTATTTTGCTAGTGATCATTTCTGATTTTAATGCCTTATACTTGTACTTATTTAAAATCTATCTCTTTATAGTTAAATAAGCTTAATTTATTCTTTAATCAAAGCTAATCCAGTGTTGTGAATTGTTTGGGTAACACCATTTAGGGTAGCAAGCTGTTGTATGTTGATCCCCTTAGAGGAGCAATGGACCTATGTATCTGGACTGTGCAGGAGGGGGCTGGACAGTGCAGAACACATTTTGGGGAGAAAATCTGGGACTGGGAGTGTATTGGGGTCACCCTGCAAATGGTACCACGGCTGGTGGAATTCAGAGTGTGACTGATGTGTGGCTGGCAGGCTGCAGCTATACAGACATTCAGGATGTTACCTGCATGGTGGAAGGCTATTCATGAGCAGCCCAGGTGGGAGGTACAGCAGCAAACCATTGTGATGGACTCAAATTGCAGGACAGGGGTGCCACAACCTCTCACGGGTCTGGATTGCACTCCGCAATGTCATAATTACACAAACCAGAGGGACAAAAGGAAAAAGGCCTTAAATACTAGGGGGTCCTTAGACAGGGCCTATTTTCTTCTCACCTGAAGTAAAGCCCATGCTGTGTACAAATGTCCATGCAAACCTCACATTCCAACCTCCTCATAAACTTCCAACCCTTTCCCTAAAACCTCTATTACCCCCATCTTCCTACCCCACCCCCCAAGAAAAACTGACTGCCACACACAGTTTATCCCAATCCCTATCTCCCTTGTGTGCTGCATCCCACACAGGATAAATTGCTTCTCCACATACAGAGAGACTTCTCATCCCCCACAAACTCCTGGCCCTCTCTAACTCTAGCTCCCTTCCCACTAGGAAAGATCCCAAGATTTGAACTCAGCCTTCCAGCACCCAGGCCTTGTAACACCTGTCTCCAAACTTCCCTATCCCACTCAGACTCCCTCTCAGCAGAAAAGGCTCCCATACTTTGCACTGCTCTTCTTTCACTGACTTCTGTAAAGTCTGTTACTAGCAGAATAATGAAGGGTTTTCAACCTGGAAATGTACCAAAATATCTATCCTGGAATATTCCAGAAAAGTTATGTTTGTATGAGCCTCTACGTGGACCCTCCTATTCCAGAATAAGCATGTCCATACAAGAACTGATATCAAAATTATAATCAACCCAGAATAACTATTTTGATACAATCCCACTTTAGAAAAGTCCTTAAAGGAGGAAGGGAAATGCACAGAAATCCTGGGGAGGGGATGGGGGAGAAGGAAACGCACCACAGTTCCTTAGGGTTTGAGGAAATGAGGAAATGGGTAATATTGCCCCCTCTCCCCAAGTGCAGGAAGTGTAATTTGACTGAGTTCCCCATGGACAGGTGCTAACCAGGCTCAGCCCCCAAGGGGGGATGGGATGCAGAGTGGTAAAAAGGCTCAGCTCCCCTCACTCACCTTTGAACAGCTCCACATGCTTGAACTCAAAGGGGATGTTGTTCTTCTTTGCGAAGATGTAGACCGTTCGGCAGGGCTGCGAAAGCAGATCCAGGTAGAGCTCCAGCCCCATCCTTCCTGCTGGGCACAGGGAGCAGCAGTGAGAGAGAGAGAGAGAGAGAGAGAGAGGCTTGTCTCAATGTGGCTTTGGCAGCAGCAACCAACAGGGTGGACAGAAATTTCTCTCCAAGGCAGACAGTGGCTTAACTTTGAACCAATAAGGAGAGCCCTTCCCCTGGACTGCTAGGTGTTCCTCTAGGGGAGGTAGAAGGGGCAGGGACTGCAGTAGGTGGGTGGTAATTTTCCCTCTCATTCAGAAAAGGACTACACATTTATACATATAGTACTGAGAACAGCCACTGTTATGTTACTTTGGGTAGCAAAGTACAAGGAATATCAATAAACCTTCATCTTCAGGCCAACCACTAACTGGTTAAGCAGCTGGCATACTGTGACCACTGCTTGTTGTCCAGATATTGCTATCTTGTTGTCCAGATATTGCTATCCCCATCTGTTTGTTTTATCCCATGTGTTTCTCACCATAGATTGGAAGGTCTCTGGGGCAGGCACCAACTTTTCATGATACCTGTGTACAATGCATTGGACAATACAGTGGCTGATCACACAATACAAATAAATAATTAGAATTAATCAACTGCATGGAGTTAGGAAGACCTTTCCCTTACGGGCAGGTTCTTCCGTAACTGTGGGGCTCTTGTACTTTCCTCTGAATCATCCGGTACTAGCCACTGCCAGGAACAGGATACTGGACCAGATGGACCACTGGTCTGATCGAGTGTGGCTATTCCTATTAGAATCGTACCAGATCCCAACAACCACCACAATGACATTGTCCCTGAAAAGGGACCTTCACCCAATTCAGAATGAAGTCTCATTATTATTTCTAACTGCTCTAATTGCTGAAGTCTCTGTAACCCTTTGATTATTTGCTGCTTTTCCATCCCCTCGGGGAAAGCAGCATCAGGTCATTGATCAAAAACAACTACAAACCAGGCAGTTCAGCAAACTCAGTAACCAATAGGAGACAATGGGTTGGGAGAGAGCCTAGGATTTGGGAGACCTGGGTCCAAGTCCCTGCTCCATCACAGATTTCCTGTGTGACCTTGAGCAAGTCAGTTAGGTGGGAGTGAGGCACCTAAATACCTTTGTAAATGCCATCCTTAGTCTCTCTTTGCCTCAGCTCCCCATCTATAAAACGGGGATAATAATACTTCCCTATCATTAACAATTGTTAGGCACTCAGATACTACAGTAATGGGGGATATATAAGTACATAAGATAGATACATTTCCCCTCTACTGTTGTCTAGGACTGGCCTTTGGGACCTGAGAAATCCATTGTCAAAGGCCCCTGGTGTTTAGGGGTGAGATCCCAGACCAATTTGTAGCTTTGTGAGGCCATGCTGCCCAAGGAGTCAGCGGTGGCATCAGAGCTCTGGAAAGTTTCCATCCAGGTGGCTGTCTGCAACTGAGGCTATGTCTACACTATGAAATTAGGTCGAATTTATAGGAGTCGGTTTTGTAGAAAGCATTTTTATGCAGTCGATTGTGTGTGTCCCCACACAAATGCTCTAAGTGCATTTAGTCAGCATTTAGTTGGCGGGGTGCGTCCACAGTACCGAGGCAACCGTCGACTTCCGTCGACTTCCGTTGCACTGTGGGTAGCTATCCCACAGTTCCCGCAGTCTCTGCTGCCCATTGGAATTCTTGGTAGAAATCCCCATGCCAGATGGGGCAAAAACATTGTCGAGGGTGGTTCTGGGTACATATCGTCAGGCACCCCCTTCCCTCCATCCCTCCATGAAAGCAATGGCAGACAGTCCTTTCATGCCTTTTTTCCTGGGTTACCCGTGCAGATGCCATACCATGGCAAGCAAGGAGCCCGCTCAGCTCACCATCACCGTATGTCTCCTGGGTGCTGGCAGACGCGGTACTGCATTGCTACACAGCAGCAGCTCATTGCCTTTTGGCAGCAGACAGTGCAGTATGACTGGTAGCCATTGTCGCTGTACTCCAGGGTGCTCTTTTAGCCAACCTCAGAGAGGTCGGTCAGGGGTGCCTGGGCAAACATGGGAGTGACTCAGCCAGGTCATTTCCCTTTTAAGTTTCGTCTCATGGCGATTCAGTCCTGCCGGCAGTCCTACTGCACCGTCTTCTAATGAGCAGCCAGGAGACGATGACGGCCAGCAGTCACACTGCACCATCTTCTGCCGAGCACCCAGGAGATGACGATGGCCAGCAGTTGTACTGCACCATCGGCTGCCAGCAAGATGTATAAAGATAGATGAAGTGGATCAAAACAAGAAATAGACCAGATTTGTTTTGTATTCATTTTCTCCTCCCTTCCTCCTTACCTGCCTCCCTCCGTGAAATCAATGGCCTGCTAAACCCAGGGTTTTGAGTTCTATCCTTGAGGGGGCCATTCTGTTTCTCCTTGATGCAAAGTCACCCCCTTTGTTGATTTTAATTCCCTGTAAGCCAACCCTGTAAGCCATGTTGTCAGTCGCCCCTCCCTCCATCAGAGCAACGGCAGACAATCGTTTGCTGCCTTTTTTCAGCGCAGACGCCATAGCACTGGGAACGTGGAGCCCGCTCAGATCACCATGGCAATTATGAGCACTATAAACACTGCACGCGTTATCCAGCAGGATATGCAGAACCATAACCTGCAAGAAAAGCGAAACCAGGCGAGGAGGAGGCGACTGCAGCGTGGTGACAAGAGTGACGAGGACATGGACATAGACTTCTCACAAAGTACGGGCCCCTGCAATGTGCACATCATGGTGTCAGTTGGGCAGGTTCATGGCGTGGAATGCCAATTCTGGGCCCGGGAAACACGCACAGAGTGGTGGGACTGCATAGTGTTGCAGGTCTGGGACGATTCCCAGTGGCTGCGAAACTTTCGCATGCGTAAGGGCACTTTCATGGAACTTTGTGACTTGCTTTCCCCTGCCCTGAAGCGCAAGAATACCAAGATGAGAGTAGCCCTCACAGTTGAGAAGCAAGTGGCGATAGCCCTGTGGAAGCTTGCAACGCCAGACAGCTACCGGTCAGTCGGGAATCAATTTGGAGTGGGCAAATCTACAGTGGGGGCTGCTGTGATGCAAGTAGCCAATGCAATCACTGAGCTGCTGATATCAAGGGTAGTGACTCTGGGAAATGTGCAGGTCATAGTGGATGGTTTTGCTGCAATGGGATTCCCTAACTGTGGTGGGGCCATAGATGGAACCCATATCTCTATTTTGGCACCGGAGCACCAACGCAGTGAGTACATAAACCGCAAGGGGTACTTTTCAATAGTGCTGCAAGCACTGGTGGATCACAAGGGACGTTTCACCAACATCAACGTGGGATGGCCGGGAAAGGTACATGAGGCTCGCATCTTCAGGAACTCTGGTCTGTTTCAACAGCTGCAGCAAGGGACTTACTTTCCAGACCAGAAAATAACCATTGGGGATGATGAAATGCCTATAGTTATCCTTGGGGACCCAACCTACCCCTTAACGTATGGCTCATGAAGCCATACACAGGCACCCTGGACATTAGTCAGGAGCTGTTCAACTATAGGCTGAGCAAGTGCAGAATGGTGGTAGAATGTGCATTTGGACGTTTAAAAGCACGCTGGTGCAGTTTACTGACTCGGTTAGATCTCAGCGAAACCAATATTCCCATTGTTATTACCTCTTGCTGTGCCCTCCACAATATCTGTGAGAGTAAGGGGGAGACGTTTAGGGCGGGGTGGGAGGTTGAGGCAAATTGCCTGGCCGCTGATTACGCACAGCCAGACACTAGGGCAGTTAGAAGAGTACAGGAGGGCGCGGTGCATGTCAGAGAAGCTTTGAAAACCAGTTTCAGGAATGGCCAGCCTATGGTGTGAAAGTTCTGTTTGTTTCTCCTTGGTGGAAACGATCACCCCTTCCCCACCCGGTTTCACTCTACTTTCCTGTAAGCTAAGCACCCTCCCCTCCCCCCTTCGCTCACCGCTTGCAGAGGCAATAAAGTCATTGTTGCTTCACATTCATGCATTCTTTATTTATTCATCACACAAATAGGGGGATAACTGCCAAGGTAGCCTGGGAGAGGTGGTGGAGGATGGAAGCACCGGATGGGGTGGTGGAGGAAGGAAGGACAAGGCCACACAGCACTTTAAAACTTTAAAACTTATTGAATGCCAGCCTTCTGTTGCTTGGGCAATCCTCTGGGGTGGAGTGGCTGGGTGGCCGGATGCACCCCCACGGCATTCTTGGGCATCTGGGTGAGGAGGCTATGGAACTTGGGGAGGAGGGCGGTTGGTTACACAGGGGCTGTAGCAGCGGTCTGTGCTCCTGCTGCCTTTCCTGCAGCTCAACCATACGCTGGAGCATATGAGTTTGATCCTCCAGCAGCCTGAGCACTGACTCCTGCCTTCTTTCAGCAAGCTGACGCCACCTACCATCTTCAGCCCGCCACCTCTCCTCACGGTCATATTGTGTTTTCTTGCACTCTGAGATTATCTGCCTCCACATATTTTGCTGTGCTCTGTCAGTGTGGAAGGACAGGATGAAGTCAGAGAACATTTCATCACAAGTGCATTTTTTTCGCCTTCTAATCTTCACTAGCCTCTGGGAAGGAGAAACATATGCGGCTGGTGGAGGGGAAAAAAGGGAGAGTGGTAGTTAAAAAGACACATTTTATAGAACAATGGATACACTTTTTCATGGTAAACCTCACTGTTAACATTATATAGAACATGTGCTTTTATTACAAGGTCGCATTTTGCCTCTTATTGAGGGTATGCTGGTTTGGTGAGAGAGATCACTCATGCAGGGCCGGGCAGCAGAATTCGGCTTGCAGGCAGCCATGGTAAGCCACAGTCTTTTGGCTTCTTTAACCTTCCTAACATGTGGGAATGGTTTCAAACAGCAGCGCCTTCATTTCCCATATGAAGTAGCCATTGGGTTGGCCATTAAAAATGGGTTGGCAATTTAAAAGGAGGGGCTGCGGTTTCTGGATTCACGTGCAGCAGAAACCCAACTAACCTCTCCCCCTCCCCCCACACACACCCAATTCTCTGGGATGATGGCTTCACCCCTCCCCCCACCGCGTGGCTAACAGCGGGGAAGATTTCTGTTCAGCCACAGGCAAACAGCCCAGCAGGAACGGACACCTCTGAATGTCTGCTTACTAAAACTACCCTATTTCAACTAGGTGACCATGAATGATATCACTGTCCTGAGGGTAACACAGAGAGATAAAGAACGGATGTTGTTTGAATGCCAGCAAACACCGGGTCCGTACGCTGCAATGCTTTGTTCTGCAATGATTCCTGACTACATGCTACTGGCCTGGCATGGTAAAGTGTCCTACCATGGAGGACGGAATAAGGCTGCCCTCCCCAGAGACCTTTTGCAAAGGCTTTGGGAATACATCCAGGAGAGCTTTATGGAGATGTCCCTGGAGGATTTCTGCTCCATCCCCAGACACGTTAACAGACTTTTCCAGTAGCTGTACTGGCCGCAAATGCCAGGGCAAATTAATCATTAAACACGGTTGCTTTTAAACCATGTATAATATTTACAAAGGTACACTCACCAGAGGTCACTTCTCCGCCTTCAGGGTCCGGAAGCCCGCCTTGGGTAGGTTCGGGGGGTACTGGGTCCAGGTCCAGGGTGATAAACAGATCCTGGCTGTTGGGGAAACCGGTTTCTCCGCTTCCTTGCTGTGAGCTATCTACAACCTCCTCCTCACCATCATCTTCCTCGCCCCCAAAACCCGCTTCCGTGTTGCCTCCCACTCCTTGGACAGAGTCAAAGCACAGGGTTGGGGTAGTGGTGGCTGCACCCCCGAGAATGGCATGCAGCTCATCATAAAAGTGGCATGTCTGGGGCTCTGAACTGGAGCGGCCGTTTGCCTCTCTGTTTTTTTGGTAGGCTTGCCTGAGCTCCTTAATTTTCACGTGGCACTGCTGCGGGTCCCTGTTATAGCCTCTGTCCTTCATGCCATTGGAGATTTTTTCAAATATTTTGGCATTTCGTCTTTTTGAACGGAGTTCTGCCAGCACGGATTCGTCTCCCCATACAGCAATCAGATCCTGTACCTCCCGTTTGGTCCATGCTGGAGCTCTTCGGCGATTCTGGGACTGCATGGTCTCCTGCGATGATGAGCTCTGCATGGTGACCTGTGCAGGTGAGTTCGCCACGTTGGCCAAACAGGAAATGAGATTCAAAAGTTTGTGGGCCTTTTCCTGTCTACCTGGCCAGTGCATCTGAGTTGAAAGTGCTGTCCAGAGCGGTCACAACTGAGCACTCTGGGATAGCTCCCAGAGGCCAATACCGTCGAATTGCGTTCACAGTACCCCATATTTGACCCAGCAAGGCCGATTTCAGCGCTAATCCCCTCGTTGGGGGTGGAGTAAAGAAATTGATTTTAAGAGCCCTTTAAGTCAAAAAAAAGGGCTTTGTCGTGTGGACGGGTGCAGGGTTAAACAGAGATAATGCTGCTAAATTTGACCTAAACTTGTAGTATAGACCAGGCCTGAGACTGCTCCACTGCTAAGCAGCCATTGTGGTCTTTGCTCTCAGGAGGGAGAGCTCAGTGACATAAAAGGCATTTCAGGCTAGTGAACTAAGCACAGGACCGAGAACAATGACGTTATAGTTAGGGTTTAATCTTGCATGATTAAGGCACATTAAAGGGCTTTAATTTGCCTGGATCATCAAGACCTGCACTGCCAGTTCCCAGTATAATAAAGTGTATTTCTAACAGCATCAAATTACAGGCCTGCAACGTGACTCCACGTGCATTATCTGGGTACCTGAGTCGTGCAGGACAGACAGAACTGAGTGGGGAGACACTTTATTTAGGAACATTGGGGGAATGTGTGGTCATGTGACCTAGTATGCTTGCTGGCAAAACCTTTAGTAATTAAAAAGCATTATTAATATCTCGAATCAGTTTAATCATTTAATATTTTTACTGATTGTATATTTCTCTTTAATCAAATCATTACAGAGAGTATATAGTTATTGTTTTTAATTTGTTTGCTTGAGTTTGAATTATTTGTGAGTTCAAGTGTGATAGCCACTGCTTTAGTGTGGTTAACCCTTTGTCTCACTGGAGGCACTACCAAGAAGCCTTTTTCTTTAGCACACCAGGAGGGGGAGTTGGCCATCTATCAGCAGCACAGCAAAATGAGACCAGGTGACAGAAATTTTGGGACTGTCCAAAGACTGTGAGGTAGGAACATAAGAATAGCCATACTGGGTCAGACCCAGTGGTGAGCTGGAGCCGGTTCGCACTGTTTCGCGCGAACCAGTTGTTAAATTTTGAAGCCGGTTTAGAACCGGTTGTTAAAGGGGTGGGCAAACTCTGGCCTGCGGGCCACATCTGGCCCGCGGGACTGTCCTGTCCGGCCTGCCTGAGCTCTCGGCTGGGGAGGCTCCCCTCAGAATCCCTTTTAAATTTTTACTCACCAGGCGGCGCTCCGGGTCTTCGTTGGCACTTCGTTGGTGGGTCCTTCACTCGCTCCGGGTCTTCGTCGGCACTTCATCAGTGGGTCCTTCACTCACTCCGGATCTTCAGCGACACGTTGTTCAATGCCGCCGAAGACCCGGAGCGACTGAAGGACCTGCCGCTGAAGTGCCGCCGAAGACCCGGAGCGACTGAAGGAACCGGTTCTTCAGCTGTTGGCAGCTCATCACTGGTCCGACCAATGGTCAATCTAACCTAGTATCCTGTCTTCTAACAGTGACTGGTGCCAGATGCTTCAGAGAGAATAAATAGAACAGGGAAATGTATCAAATGATCCATCTCCTGTCATCCAGTCCCATCTTCTGGCAATCAGTGGTTTAGGGACAACCAGAGCATGGAGCTGTGCCCTATATCATTTTGGCTATTAGCACTTGCTGGACCTATCCTCCATAAACTTCTCTAATTTTTTTTTTGAACACAGTTATCCTTTTGGCCTTCACAGTATCCCCTGGCAATGAGTTCCACAGGTTGACTGTGCCTTGTGTGAAGAAGTACTTCCTTATCTTTATTTTAAACCTGCCGCTTATTAATTTCATATGGTGACCCCTGGTTCTTGCGTTATGTGAAGGGGTAAATAACATTTCCTTATTTACTTCCTTCACACCATTCATGGTTTTATGGACCTCTATCATATCTCCCCCAGTCCTCTCTTTTCTAGGCTGAACAGCCCCAGTTTTTTAAATATCTCCTCATATGGAAGCTGTTCCGTACCTCTAATAATTTTTGTTGCCCTTCTCTGTACTTTTTCCAATTCTAATATTTTTTTTTTATATGAGGTGACCAGACCTGACACAGTATTCAAGGTGTGGAAGTACCATGGATTTACATAGTGGCATTATGATGTTTTCTGTTTTATAATTTATCCCTTTCCTAATGGTTCTTAACATTCTGTTAGCTTTTTACTGGCCACTTCACATTGAGCAGATGTTTTCAGAGGACCATCCACAATGACTCCAAGATCTCTTTCTTGAGTGGTAACAGATAATTTAGACTCCATAATTTTGTATGGGTAGTTGTGATTTTTGTTTTCCAATGTGCATTACGTTGTATTAATCAACATTGAATTTTATCTGCCATTTTGTTGCCCAGTCACCCAGTTTTGTGAGATCCCTTTGTAACTCATCACTGTCAGCTTTGGTCTTAACTATCTTGAGTAATTTTGTATCATCTGAAAACTTTGCCACCTCAATGTTTACCCCTTTCTCCAGGTCATTTATGAGTACGTTGAACAGCACTTGTCCCAGTACAGATTCTTGGGGAACCCTGCTATTTAGCTCTCTCCACTGTGAAAATTGACATTTATTCCTATTCTTTGTTTCCTATCTTTTAACCAGTTACTGATCTATGAGAGGACTTTCCCTCTTATCCCATGACTACCTACTTTACTTAAGCACCTGCGGTGAGGGACCTTGTAAAAGTCTTTCTGAAAATCCAAGTACACTATATCCATGTTTGTTGACCACCTCATTGATTTGTATTTACAATATATCCTTGGCATAGGGTTGACAACCCTCCCGGATTGGCCGGGAGTCTCCTGGAATTGGGCTTGTTCTCCTGTTACTGAAGCCAATCAGGGAGATTTTAGGCTGCTAAAAGTCCAGTCAGCTGTGCAGTGGGGCTAAGGCAGGCTCTCTACGTGCCCTGGCTCTGTGCGGCTCCCGGAAGTGGCTGGCATGTCCCTCTGGTTCCTAGGTGCAGAGACAGCCTGGGGTCTCTGTGCGCTGCCCTCAGCCCAAGCGCTGACTCCGCAGCTTCCATTGGCCAGGAACTACAGCCAATGGAAGCTGTGGGGGTGGTGCCTACAGGCAGGGGCTGCACGCAGAGCCACCTGGCTGCCCCCGAGCCGAGGAGCCAGACTTGCCGGTGGCTTCCAGGAGCCTCCCGAGGTGAGCACCACCCGGCTGGAGCCTGCACGCCAACCCCCTCCCCATTGCTGAGCCCCCTCCCACACCCAAACTCCCTCCCAGAGCCTGCACCCCTTATCCCCTCCTGCAGCCCAACCCTCTGCCCCAGCCCTGAGCCCCCCCCCCCACACCCAAACTCTCTCCTGGAGCCCGCACACCTCACCCCTTCCTACACTCCAATCCCTGCCCAGACTCATCCTGGAGCCCCCTCCCACACTCCAAACCCCTTGGCCCCACCCCCATCCCAGAACCTGCACCCCCTCCTGCACCCCAACCTCCTGCCCCCAAGCCGAGTGAGCAGGGGGTGGGTCCTCCAAGAAGGGGTGGGGCCTTGGGGCAGGGGCGGGGCAAAGGTGTTTGGGTTTCTGTGATTAGACAGTTGGCAACCCTATCTTGGCAGGAATTTATAAAGCTGCTATGGAGAGCTCAGTACATACCTTTAATTCAGCATTAGTCTCACGATGTTGGAGCTTCATAAGATGCTCATTTCTAGAGATCAATATACCCCATGCCCATCTCCTGGGTCAATTACCACTGCTTGGTGAAGCCCTGGAGTGGAGATCCGCAGAGTCATTTTGGGGGCATGAAGAAAGCTTGCTTGCTTACTTGCTTGCTTACTAGAAGTAGAACCTGTACTTCTCTGAATATATGACCTCTGCAGATCCACAGTCACCAACCCTTTCCCCCAGTTCTCTGAGGTTTAAGATTCCTTGCAAGGAAAAAAGAACAGAGGGAATCCAGAATAAACACAAGCATGTGCCTTGAGCCACTGATTGTTCTCTGCTCTGGAATGGAGCTGCAGCTTGTGTGATTCCTTGGGTGTGGATATGACGATATTTGGAGCATTTCAGTTACTGGAAAGTATCCTTCTGCACACCCCAAAGTTAGAGCAGGTAAGCCAATGAAAAATAAAGTAATCCATAATCAAATCTACCTCAGTCCCCTAGCATCCCCTTAAGTTTACCGCAATCACTGAAGGCTTATATTTCAGACTTTTAGGTCCTCTGAAAGACTCACAAGAATCTCAACGAAAGGAAATCACTGGATTTGCTGCCCTTTTATTTATCACACATATGATTGTTACATAGTACTATGAAAAAGCTTTAGGGCTCTGAGCACAAGGGAGCTCTCAGGTTGAATTAGAGTTGGAAACAATCTTCATAGTTTTTGTTTATTTTGATACACACAGGTTGCTAGGATTCCTGCTCTGCATTTTCTAGGAGGAATAGGGATTGCTGTTAAACTAGTCTATCTGCAAGAGTCTTCTGAGCAATTTGGTCTGGAGTCACTTCAAGGCAGTAAACAACGAACCCACCCCTTTTACAGAGCCATTTTTTGGAGTTACAGCTACACTTTAAGACTCTTCCTCACTTTCTGTAGCTGAGCAGAGAGAGATGGGCTGTGGAAATGTTTCATTTCCCATATGATGTGGAGTTCTTCCCTCGCAGCCTAAGACCAGCCACACATGGAGCTAGGAGGCCAGAAGATGCAAAAGAAATAAATGTACTGTTACAATTTTTTAAATAAACATTTCAGGCCACCATCTTCAGCAGCCTAGGTTTCATTTGCTCTTTTAGTTGTGGCTCAATCAGCATGTTATTCAAATCCTGGAAATTCAGGATCACCTTATGTGCCTCCTGGAAAAGCTCCTTCCCCACAGCTTTCTCCACTCGATTGCACCACTCAACCAGTTTGGGCATGTCCTCAAAGATATTATAACCAATTGCTATGAGCTGCAGAGAGAGACGTAGCTGCGAAACACTTGGGTGAGACTTCGATAAGGAAATTCACCACTTACACAGCAGAATCCATTCTTGGCGAGTGCAAGAGTACTGACTTGGATTTACCTGTGATTGCCACAGGTAGGAAAAGAAGTCAGCAAGGGTGTCACTAAAAGCTGGAGGATGACACCCTCAGTCTTTTCTCTCACCTGCAATAAGAAGCACCTGACCTGGATTTCTGTGCCCATCCCCCCAGGTTAATGACAGCTGCTTTATGATCAAAGGGGACTGGAACTATGTTCCGCCATAGTGCTACAAGTCGAGTAGTCTGGGCTGGATTTTCAGGCGCTGTGATTCATCTGCTCACCATATGCAGGGGGGCATACTGAATATATAATAAATGTATCAGATGACACAGTAACATACATCTTTTCCAAGATTAACAAATTCAGACACCAGTGTTTTTCCCACTTTCGACCTGCAGATGGTATGACTGAGCTTGTCCACATCACAGTGACTAACTCCAGAGACAGTCAGCGCTGCTACTTGTGTCAGCCAGAGGGGGAGAATGGGAGGATGTCACTGCCAGCCTGGAAGTGAGCTTCTGACCTATCCTAAGTGTGATCCATTTAATATTTAGAAATGACCCATCCAGAAATCTGAGCTGCTGGAGAAGTTTCTGGTTAGTGTTTTGTAGGCAACGTACAGGGAAGCCATTGCCTTGTGGAGGAAATAGTCACATGGGATCCCTCTCCCTCTGTCCCCATGCCAGGGCATTCCTGAGCATTTGTTCTCCCTTAGGAGAATATTACCTTTTGGATCTTGCATTAGGAGAATTAAGAAGCTGCAACTATGGATGAAATCCTGAGGGGGTGGGTCAGGCAAACGGGAAGAGAAACAGCTGTGAGAACCTCATTCAGTCTGTGCTCAGCATGCACCTGCTTCACTAGATGTCTGACCTCCTTGCACATACTTTGCTCCCCATCTCTATCCTGTGCTGATAGGGTACAGAGCACACCCATTTGGAAGTGGTACAGCATGCTGTCCAGTGGCCAAGCAGTTCAGACAGCGCTGCTTTCCTCATCCTTCTCCAGCCCTTACCTGCATGAGCTCCGTAACTGCCACCAGGTCTGCCAGAAAAATCTTGTTGCCTACAAGGAAGGGTTTGTCCTGCAGGAACTTCTCCTCTAACTGCTTCAGAGGAATGGCCAGGTACTCTAAAGTTTCCTGCAGCTTCTCTTCAGGAGCTGTCTGGTCCATGTATAAAGGAAACACCACCTGTGTGGGGAAGAGGGTATAGACTTAGCCTTCATACATCTACACACACTTGATCCTGTTTAGTAATTGTAAAAAAAGTAAGCTCAGTGATCATCATGCTGCAGCCAGTGCCACAGTAACGAACAACAGTGGTGCTGTTTGTGTGGATAATACACAGACGGGAAGTCTAGACTCATACAGGGATCAAGTCCCTCATCTTAAATTAGAAGATGATCACTTGTCCTCCAAAATGTTTACAGTTAGGGAAGTAATGCCCAAAGGAGAAAGCAGAATAAAAATTCTCAATAATTCACAGCCTTAGGGGGCTGACAGCATATGATTTCTGCCCAAGATGGTGGAACTCTCTCAAGATCTGCTTATTTGCAGGTATTGGAACTGGCAGGGCTGCAGGGGAGGAGAAGGGGAACTACGGTCAAAGAATAGGATAGGAAGGCTGGTCTAGTGATTAGGGCACTAACCTGCGTGCTTCGGTAGGCCTGGGTTCAGTGCCCTGCTCTGACACAGACTTCCTGAATCACTTGCACAGGTCTCTCTGTGCCTCAGTTCCACATCTGTAAAATGGGGATAACAGCACTGTTCTACTTCATAGGGGGTTGGGAGGATGAATACATGAAAGACTGGGAAGTGCTCAGATACTACAGTAATGGGGGTTGTCACAGTTTCAGGGAAACTGCACCTGTATTCCCCCCACCGTTGTCCCTCAAGGGCACACAAGTAAGGTTTCCGGCTCTCACCATCTCCTCTCTTGCTCAGAAACCTGTGTCTCGTTGCCTCTGGACCAGGGTTTTAAGGCTGCACAGCTACCTGTCTTATGCTGTGATTTCCCCAGCAAACCAATCTACCTAAAGGCCAGTGCCTGTGCTTTGCTTTCTCTCTCAGGGCTATGACCAATGTACTGCCAGCAGTTACGAGTTATTATACAGCTCTTTCTAAGCAAGCACATTTATTCTTAAGGTAAAATCATTACAGAGAAAACATATATAAAACAAAAGTTCCTATACATGTGCTCAGAACTTACCAGAGGTCACCAATCAGCCACTTAGTAGGCCGTAGTCTTTCCAACCCTTTTGTAAAGGTCGAGGTCCTTGGACAGAAGGTCCTGTCCATATTCTGGATCAGAATGAAGGCCCTGAGTCAGTTTAACCACTGCCTTTTTATGCCAAAAGCCCTCTCTTTATGTCTGTTAGTCTCTGGAAAATCCAGTTTGGACCAGTAGATGTGCGCTTCCCCAGGGGTAGTGCCTCTCTGGAGGTGTTTACAACCTCAGTGATTCACTTTTTTCACTCTTCCGCACGTTTCTGATTCCTAGAGGAGCTGTGGTAACCCTTCCCCCTGGAATTGCATACAATCCCTGGCCACAGTAGCACACAAACTTACAACAATATGTTCCCCCAAAGATACTGGATGTGGTTGCAGTATCTGTCACAGGGGCCATAGAAAGTACCAAAGGTAGATAGCACTAGGTTCTGGAGCATAATTCTCCACCATGGGAAATTCAGCAGATGCTGACTCACACGAGGTCCAGCTTTGGATATTTAAATCTCTTACCTTGAGCCAGAAAATCTTTAAAACACTTGGCCGGATGGCAGAATGTTGCCAGGCCAGGTATTCATCTACCCAGGCTCGTTTCTTCATATCCAGTGGGTACCAGTGGTCAGGGGTTTTATACTTCTGACTCAGGTAGGCAAGAATTGCAGGGCTGTCCAAGTATAAAGAGAAGAAGATAGGCAGGTGAGTTAAGGTGAAAGAAAGTTTTCATCTGCATCCCTTTCCTCTTCATTTCTTCATGTTACTTGCATTATAAAGCATAGGAATGGAGAGTGGTAGAAGGGGACAGCCAGGAAAAAGGGAAAGTTAATGGAGATAAAAAAATTGAAGTGGGGAAACAGGAGGACGGAATAAAGAATTTGAGAGTTCTGAGTTTGTTATTCCCCTCCAGTGAGCTATATTTGCTTTAAATACCTGAGCTACATTTATTAATGTAATTCTGCTGGGATGATGGGAGACAAGAAAGATTGGAATTCTGGGGACAGAGACTTAGGGAAGAAGGGTGACAGGAAGCAGGAAAAGTGATCTTGAATTGAGGAACAAGTGGAGCACCAAGGCCAGTATATTGCAAGAAATCCGCCTATGGCATCACATTCCTAATGGTTCCACTTGTGGGGAAAAACAGAGATAACTTTATTCTAAAGACTGCATCACTCTCCAAACAGACAGACAGGCCTTGATGAGATTCCAAGCTGGGTCCCCATGGAACATTCAGCCAGATTGCCAGTGGCACTGAGAAGAGCAATCTCAAAACAACAGAGAACTCTTATCATCCACTTTTCCTTGCCTGCTTCAGGCCAAAACCATCATCCTACAATGGATTGCAGCAGACAGATGTGCAGCCTCAGAAGGGTTAAAATGATGAATAACGGGACAAGAAAGAGAAGGGTGTACCTCTATGGAATTCTTACCTTTCTGCTAAGGTGAAATCTCCATCCTTCAGTGCTGGCACTTTCCTTAGGACGTTCACCTTGCCAAATCCGTCACTGTGCTGCTGTTGCCCTGGAAACAGTGAGAAAAAACTCACCAGTTATGAGACTGGTAGCTGGACCAATGGAAGCTAAAGTGAAAGGAGCACCCAGCTCGGACTGGACTCTGCCCACAAGGATGTCCTACCATCATTTTATAATGCTTATAGGAACCTTTGTGATATACAACTAGAGTTTTTCCCATATCATGTATTTGTTTGAAAAAAGGGACTATATCGGAGAGAGGCAAAAGACCTTGCCCAGATCTGACAGTCACCTGGAGCAGGGGATTTGCTGTTGCAAGAGGATTCAACCACTGATCTCTGTCACTGGGAATGGCAGTTGTGCAACTTGCTGAAGTGTTACTCACAAATGTCCACTATGCAGTAGAAAGCGAGTGTGCCAAGGTCTTAGAGGCAGGGAAAGAAGAGGGAGATTTGAATAAAGGCAACTGAACATCTTAAATATATTTTCATATTTGTGAAGGAAATAGGCATGGCCTGGAAGAAACACATTTGTGCACAGAGCATTATAATGAGTCAGATGGTCACTAACCCCCCACTCTTCCTCACAGGGAAAGTCAAAGCTAAACCATTTTCTTGCAGCTCATGAAGGAGACCAACACCAGCTAGGACGGAATAAGGAAAGGAGCTTGAAGATTGTGGGTCAATAGAGATCACTGCAGTGGATGAATATCAACTGTAGACAGCCCAGCTATGGGAGCAAAGTCTCTGCTCCAGTTTGCTAGGCTCTGAACAGTGGAGGACACTGAGCGCTCACATGAAAAGAAGATGCTGTCAGCAGAATCTGCTCCCCCGGGAGAGGAGTGGCTGAGGAAGTTTCCAGAGCCCTGACTAGGAAGAGTACGACATGGATGTCAATGACACAGCAGTCAGCTTGTTGCTGCATAAACAGTCACAGAAAATGATTCATCTGCAAACAAGGGTTCTGCGGCTCTGGAATAGCAGGGAGGCTGGAGGTCAGAGTGGATGAGCATTGACCTAGTTATGGAGATGGAAGCTTACACAGCATTTCCCTGCACTGCTGCTGGCTTGAGGACGCTGATATTAGTGCATCCCTTTCAGGAGACCTCGTGAAATAGTTTATTCTTCCCTCTCTCATAGGAGAGTTAAATTCCACAACCACACTGTTCCAACTGGCAGATGTTAACAGAGTTTGTTATCTAATCAGGTCTTCAGCTTCTTTGGAAACGGGACCGGCCCAGCAAAGCATAAAAGTGGGGTTTGCACTTTACTTCGGAATGATCTAGAAAATATATCTCAGAGTTTGATTTTGGTTTTAACTGTTCCACCCTTTCTCCCTGTCCTCACTTCATATTACACGAGAAATCTTGGATTCTCACTTTTCTGGCTTTGCTGGAGTACCTTGGCAAGAACCTGGGGGCCCAAATAGGGATGACACATGAAATGGTAACCTGAGCTGTAACTTCTACCTGCCCTCTAGATGCTGATTAGGTGGTAGACTGAGTGGGGGAGGGAAAACTGGTTGCATAAGTTGCAGCCTCATGTGACATTAGTGGCCAGACCCGCCACAGATCTTGCTAGGCCCTCCTAGAGTTACAGAGAGAATGAGGGTCTGGTAAGCAGGGCCGGTGCAAGGATATTTTGTGCCCTAGGCGAAACTTCCACCTTGCGCCCCCTGCTGATCCCCCTCTTCCCCCTCAAAACCTAGCCCAGCACACAAAGAGCCCCCCCAGCCAGGCACACAGCCCCCCCCTCACAGCGCTCAGCCAGACACGCAGCCCCCCTCGACCTCCCTCCGCCTTCTCCCCCCCGGCACAGAGCATCCCCCCTCCGCCTTCTCCCCGCCCAAGCCCTACTCGGCACACAGCACCCCCCCTCCATGTTCTCCCCCCAGCACACAGCACCCCCCCGGCACACAGCACGCCTCCCCCAGCCCTGCCCGGCCAACGGCTGAGTCCTGCTACCGTCTCCAGAGTGTGGCATGCAGCCCTCTCTGGCCCCGTTCACCCACGCCTCAGCCTGGCCATCCCACGGGATCCTGCCCCCCACTCCAGAGCTTGGCATACATCCCCCCCCCACATCTCCCCCCCAGCCCGGCCAGCCACGCCATGCTGCCCCTCCCCCCAGAGCCTGGCACACAGGGTCCCCCCCACCCTGAGCCCCCAGCACCAGCATGCCCCTGCCTCCCCCCACAGGGCAGAGCTTCCCAGGAAGCACATGGAGCCCCCTTCCCGGCAGCCCGAGCCTTCCCCCTCACTCCGCCCCCACAGCTCGGGTGCCCAGCCCTCCCGCCCCGCCGCCCGCCTCACCTCCTCGGGTCTGGGGGAGCCGGGGCTGGGCACGGGATGGCATCTGCAAGGGGAGAGGCGGGGGAGAGCGATCAGCATGGGGGGGTGACACCAAGCTCAGCCCTCCCCCCTCCACCCAGCCACCTCCCACCTGCAAGCTCGTCACCGCTCATCCCGCCGGAGCCCCTTTTGGCGCCCCCAAATCTTGGTGCCCTAGGCGACCACCTAGTGGTTACACCGGCCCTGCTGGTAAGGTAAAAAATAAGGAGAAAAAACATACACCTTCTGTTTGTAGGGAGGATAAAGTTTCTGGGGCTGTCTTTGTACATCATAAAGAACCAGTAAAGGCCACAATCCTTTCTGTTGCTCTTGTTTTGCGGTTTATCTTTAAAGAAACTGAAACATGCCCGTTTAAATTATTGGCAGGGAGAGTCAGTGTTCTGAGTTCCTGGATGGTCACCTCGGCACAAACAGCCCATCTGTTTGTTTATTTTGTATTTCTACTTAGTGGGACATTAAGGTCTCTGTTTCACATCTGGCTCAGGTCAGTAATGGCTGATAGTTATCAGCGGATGGCTGTTCATTGACCAAGATTCCTTATTCTAGTTCTTAGTGCAGAATTCCTTACATTACAACAATCACCACTATCATTGGCACCCTCTGTGGGAGGCCAAGGGCTGAATGGCCATGGAAACTGAAATCCCCTATAATCCCTGGAGGTGACCTTGTTAGCACAGAGGCAGAGTGGTGAGGTCTGCGGTGTTGCTACTGTCCCTGTTCTGAGCAGAGTGGGTTGCTTTTGGGGCTCTCAGTCTGGCACCTTTCACCAGCTCTCCATATTCACTAAGTTAAATAAAATTCAGGTGACATTCCAAACAAAAAGGGGGCAGGGGGAACAGGCCAGAAGGCAAAGTACAAAAAGGAGGTTCGTTATCTCCAATATTTACAGTATGGAAATGCTGAAGCAAATTCATTCCTAGTTTACTGACATCCAAGGAGTTGCTCCATGGATGCACTTGGCCTTGTGTACTTGGATGGGTTCTGATTGCCAGCAGTCATGGTATACACAGCTCTGTTAACAGAGTGAGCTCTTGGCAAAGTTAGGCTTGGTTTTTGGATCCTGTAGCAGATGGGGCAGGCTATTGGGAATTGTCTTCATGGGTATGTGTAGCGAGGTGAGGACTCACCGGTGTGGCGCCTCCTGCTAGTCTAGGGAATTAGCTCTTTTCCAGCTTACGGAGCACCCTCTGCAGGACAGTGTCTCACCTGCCGCTGGCTCCGTGTCCCTCCCAGACCCCGGTGCCCTTTACCTTGGGGTGCTGCCCCCTGCCAGTGTTCCCACACTCTGGGTCTCCCCTCCCAGGGGAACCCCCAACCCTCTAAACCCACCTTGCCTCAGTGGCTACTGCCAATCATCATCTAGCCCCCGCTCACTGGGGCAGACTGCAGTCTGTAATGGGCGCTCATCATTAGCAGGGGGTTAGGACCTGCTGCCTTTGCCTATTCCCAGGCTGCCCCTCTGCAGCCCCAGTACCTTTCTGGGCCTTTACCAAGGCCTGCAGCCTGGAGGTTTACCAGGCTGGAGCTCCCCAGCTCCCTTTGCCCTTCCCCAGCACTGTTCCACTTCAGGTACCTGCTCTCAGCCAGCTAGCCCTTCTCACTCTAGGGCTAGAGTGAAACTCTCCTGCTTCTGGCCCACAGTCCTCTTATAGGGCCAGTTGTGGCCTGGTTGGGGCGTGGACCCAGCTATGGCCACTTCCCCCAGTCAGCCTAGGTTTGCTTCTTTCAGTCCTTTTCCCCAGCTGCAGCCCTCTCCAGGGCTGCTTTAACTCCTTCAGGGCCAGAGCGGGGTGACTACCCCACTACAGTATGTCTATGGTACAGTTAGACACCAGCACTGAGCCAGTACCAGCTGATTCAGGTTCGCAGGACTCGGGGTGAGAGGCTGTTTAATTGCGGTGTGGATGTTAGGGCTCAGGTTCTAGAGCCCGGGCTCCAGCCCAAGCCTGAACATCTATGCACAATTAAACAGCCCCTTAGCCCGAGCCCCATTAGCCCAAATCAGCTGGCACAGGCCAGCTGTGGGTGTCTAATTGCTGTGTAGATATATCTCCATGAGACTATAGTTGTCCATGTTAATGAGACAAAAGATCCCTGTACCCGAAGGTGGGGATTCTGTATGTGGGAATCAGTGTGGGCATCCTGCACAGTAGCTTTATCGCTGTGTTAGGTTAAAGGGAAACTGCTTCCATGTTGCACAGCCCAACAGTCTAAAAGTTCATGAGGTAACAAACACCAGCAAATACACTGTGAAATCCGATATGCTAGGCTGTTAGTTATCACTGGCATCTGAACCTACTGCAGGAGGCAGCCAGCAAGTGGGGAGTGATGGTGTCCTTTGTGGCACTGGGCAACAGGAGAATTCCATGCAAGGGACTCTGTACCAACTTCCAACCTGCTTTAATAATTTATCAGGCCCATAAAGGACACTAATTGTGTGTTCTTAATAGGCTGTTCCATTTTTAAAGTAGCTTGGGAACTGGTTCTCAGTCTCTTACATGGAGCTCTCATGATGCCATGATGTCATAAATGAGAAATGACACCTTATTGGCTTGGTGTCACACAATGGCCTTTCATACACAATACAGCCGTGCTGAGAATTCTGCCACAGGGCTGTGCATTACGCCATTCAAGTTTACAGGGAAAGCATTTCATGCCAACACTGGTTTCAAGTTACTTTGACAGGGTTATGGGTTTATGTATTATGATCATGGCTGTGACTGATTTCTATACTCTGTGTACACCTGAGCAGAAGCAATGCAAGGTGTTTGTCAGTGTTGGGGATGAGAGGTTCATCCTTTATTAAAAAAAAAAAAGAAAGACGTTAGAGGTCAGGAATATGGAGGACGGGTGGAGAGAACAAAAGGTAACAGAGAGGGGAGTGAGACCAGTGAGCTCTGAATTCTCTCACACAACATAGATGCATAAGAGGGTCCATTTTACATTGACCGTGCTGAAAAGGATAGCCAGTTGCCTTGGGTAGGCTGTCATAGAGGAAGGGCAAAGCTGTGAGAGGGTGAGCCAGTGTGATGTGGCTCACACAGACGATTTTCTTTAGACTTGACCAAATGCTGCATGCAGGCTGCTGAAAGCAAAGGGAAATTAGTGCATTGAGCACACAGGGCTTAGTAACTAAGCCTCCTGCGGCTGGGCAGGCAGCAACACTGGGGTGCTATTCCTGGACAAGAAAGAGCTCCTCTAACCACAGAGTAACAGCTTCTTTTAGACATACTTGCCTGGTTAAAAACCAGATAAAAAAACAAATATTTTCTTCCTGTGTTAATATCAGCATGAACACGGGTGGAATTCTGGAATCCAATTTACATTTTCATCACTGGTACTGTTTGTTGATGTTCTGCATTTCACTTAGCTTGGAAGTGGGAAAATAAATTAGCCCAGTTCACTTTCTGGCTTTTGTGCAGTAGCCGAATGCTGCAGTATGTGCATTGAAAACAAGGTGTCAGGATGCCCTTAAGTCTTTTGAACTGAAGAGGTGTTAAAACTTATAGATCCACCTGAAAGGGCATGCTAAGCTCCCTTGGGCAGGTAGCGGCCTTCTCTGACTTATTTAGTCACTTGACTTGAGGGTGGTGACCTGCATCATTTTTCCAGAGGAGAAAAATAGCATATCTAAGTAAAAGCATCATTACCTATGTCACCCATTACTGCTGCAGGGGAAGGATTGCATTTCTCATACAAATCTCACCAATCAAGTGAAAACCTTTTGTAAAAGTGTTAGCTTCGGGGTGGATGGGGGAAGGGCTGTTCAATATTCCAAGAAAAGCAGGCATTTTCCCTCCTAACACAAACCCTACATTCTGGGTCTAAATTCACTATCCTTTTAATTATCAACTACTCTGATCCGTGGATAAAGAGGCTGAATGGGAAAAGCGGCATACCAAGCTAAATAGAGAACTCCTTACTGAGTCAGATCTCCCATTGACTTCAATGGGATTTAGTCTGGAAGTCCTTATTCCACTATCATTAAGGCAGCAAAACTCCCACTGAAGTCAACATCGGCAAGTGACTGACTCCCCATATTCCTAAGAGCATTCTGCGCCAAAAAATTAAAAATTCTGCACCAGAAAATTAAAAAGTATGCACACAATATTTTAAAATTCTGCAAAATCTGTCAAATAAATGTGGAGACTCTAGCATGGCATTGGGGAGCACAGGCCACTGGCTGCACAGAGGTGGGAGATCACTGTGCAGCTCCCCCCGGGACACGGACTCAGCAGTGAGGCTGCACCCACCCTGACACAGTGCAAGGACAGGGCCTGCCCCAGAAACACCTCAGGGCCCTGCCCCTACATGCCAGGTGCACCAGGTATGGGCAGGCAGGCACAGCAAGGCAGGATCCAAGTGTGAAGGGGCTTAGTGTAGGGGGAACCAGGTGTGGGTCGAGACAGTTATGCGTGGGGCAATCTGGGTGTGGACAGCTTAGTGGGGGATCCGGATGCAGGGGAACTTGGATGCACAGGGGCTTGTTGAGAGGTTCTGGGTGCAAAGGTAATGGGACTCTGCGGGGGGGAGGTCCAGGTGAAGGTAGTTGGGACTCAGCAGGGTGGGGTCTGGATATGGGGGGGATAGAGCTCAGCAGGGAGGTCTGGGTGTGAGGGACTCAGTGGGGAGTCCAGATGCTGAGGGAGTGGGGCAGGGATCCAGGTGCAGCTGTTTGGGGCTCAGTGGTATGGGGATCCTCAAACGGGTGTCTCGTCAGGGTGGTCCAGGTGCCAGGGGAGTGGGGCTCATGTGGGGGGCGGTTCTGAGTGCAGGGGGTGAGGCTTCACAGGAGAGTCTGGGTATGAGGGGGTTTGGATGCATGGGCTGGGCAGATGGAGGAGCAGCTCCCTGTACGGGGATCCCTCTCCCTGCAGCTGAGGAGCAATGGGTGCAGGAAGCAAGGGGTAGGAGAATTTGCAGAGCTTCCTGAAGCTGGGGGAGAAATCTGGGGGTGGGTTTGACCCAGCCCCGGATGCTATGCAGGGGAAGAGGAAGTCCCATCCTGACTAGCAGCTGAGCCTGGCACAGGGTAGGAGGCACCAGCCAGCTCTTCGACAGTCCTGCCCCCTGTCCTGCAGTGTTTGACCTCTCTGCTGGCTGCCCTGGGCACCTGAAACATACTGCTGGGGAGGTTCTCATGACCACACTTGTGGCTTCCCTTTGCTTCCCCATCAGAAAGTCATTTTTCTGCAGGGAAGCAAATAAATCTGCGGGGGACATAAATTCTGTGCATGCACAGTGGCACAGAATTCCCCCACGAGTACTATAAATACCTTGGACAGATAGACAAAGATGTTGGGCTAAATCTTAAACAACAAACCACCCAAATCAGTACTGAATTCTGAATTGGATACCGTGTCAGTGCTTGCTCAAGTGCCTTGCCAGGATTTTGCAATTAGGCCCCAGAGAGGCTTAAACAGCCTTTTACTTCCTGCTCCCATTTCTTTCAGTATCTGGGTTTAGAGTTCCTTCACATCCCCAAATTACTGCTGCTAAGCCTCCTAGCTCTCTCGTGCTTGTGTACAGAGTAACTTTCCTGCTGCTGGCTCCTAGGAGCCCTTGTCTGACAAGGTTTGTTGGGCAGAACTGCTGAATCATAAGCCTTTCCCCACTAATTGGTTGACAGCCCCATTACTCACCTGGGGAGGAGTCATTTGGGGCTCTGAGTAACAATGCCTCAGAGGAGAAGCTGGAGAGAAATGAGACTTTGGTCAAAGCAACACACTCCCCCTCCACTACACCAAGCTGTAGAAGACCAAAACCAAAAGCTTGATCAAAAATAAACCCACACCTCTTTTCTACATAGAGTAACCTCTCATACAGCAGCATTAACCGCCACACTTGTGAGATAAGCTTCCCTATTCAAAACATGAATAATGCTCAAGAAGGAGTGTGAGGATTCAGGCATGTTTCAGATCAGTTCAGCCCTGGTGGAAGCAGGCATAACTCCCATGGGAGTCAATGAGGATTACATCTACTTATGTTAGGCCTGCATTTAGCTGGCCATGTTTTTGATTAACTCTCCAATAGACATCCCAAGCCTGCCTATTTTCAGGGCAGACTGACAGACTTGCCATTCATATAAAGCATTATAGTGGTTTGAAATTACAGAAAAGAATACAATAAAATTGATTATGCAAAAGGCTCAGGAGACAGCAGTAGCCACTGGAGGACTGTGGGAAGCTGATTCACAAAGCTTTGACAGCTCCTCATGTGGAATGCATCCGATGAAGTGAGCTGTAGCTCACGAAAGCTTATGCTCAAATAAATTTGTTAGTGTCTAAGGTGCCACAAGTCCTCCTTTTCTTCATGCGGAGTGCAGACCTCAAAGAGAGGGAGCTGGCCAGCATAGAAAACCAGCCAGCTTCCCAAAGGCTGCTTCCCACTGTTGGCCAGCAGCATGTGAGCTCCAGGACTTCTGTGGACTAGTCAGACTTCAGCACTGAAAGGTTTATGCTTCATGCAGCCATGAAGAATTCACCATTTAGATCTGTATGTGCAGGTCAGATGTCCGATATAATGTGTGTATATTGAAGACATATGTAACTTTCAGATACACTTCTGTTCATCTGAGGTTCAGATTATCATGGTTTCTATGTATAGTTTTATACTCACTTCCACATCAACGTTGGTATCTCAGTACCTAGTTTATCCACTGACTTTAGAAAGCTCCATGGATGTGCTAAAAATGTTCCCCAGACATGTTGTTGCTTATCCCTGTGGCCAAGATTCTAGCCCTAAGGAGACAACGTTCTGCCTAGAGGGAAGAAGAGCTAAAAACAACCTACATTCTTTTGGTCTAGCAGGTACCTCAGAATGTGATCAGTAAAATGCAGGTAGATGCTTACCAAATGCAGAATCTGTGATCACAGATTAGAAATGAAAACCGGGAGACCCTCTAGCACCACAATGGGGAGCCATTGTGTAATGAGCGAAAACAAGGAAAGATTATATACATTTTCTGCGTCACTATCCAGAACATAAGAAGGGCTGAAAACCCTACTCAGGGCAATCAGAGTAGGCAGAGATTTCCCCTAATCATTGAGGAAGAAAAACTGACTAGGGAGGGGAGCGAGAAGAGAACCTCCCCCCATAATATATCACAACCACCACTGAGTCAGAAAAAGACAGCAGTACAAGATGGAGACCCTGTATAAAACCCATCACCCACCTGTTCCTGGCCACAATGCATTTATACTGGGCAGCATCCATATGGCTTGTCAGGTGTTGAAATGGAAGTGGAAAGTACATGGGGCTGGGAAGGGGGAAGCAGAGCAAAAAGAAACAGAGACGAGGAGCAGAGCACAGAGCCCACAGCATGGGGCTTAGGACACTTGAAGCTGCAAAGCGGATAGGAGGCAAGCTCCAGCAGCATTCGAAGTTGGCATCTGCAATGTCATGTCAGAGCAGTAGCCAGAAACTTAATTCTTACCCATCTATGACAGTCCCAGCTAAATCCCATCTGGCATTTTGCTCCCCAAAACTGAATCTGCCTCCCAGATTCTCTTGCTCCAGAAAAGGTTCCCAGGGTTTGAGCTTAGCTTTGTTCATCTCCTTCTTGAAGGTCCTTGACTCACAAAGGCTGAAAGCAGGAAGGGATGGGATGCTTCATAACCTGAGGTCTGTTGGGGGTAACTGGGCTCAGTGCCCTGCCTGGGAAGGAAGAAAGGTAAGCAAACACAACCCCCAGGGGGAACAAAGGGGTTCAGCTCCCTCACTCACCTTTGAGCACCTCCATTTGTTTGAATGTGAAGGGGATGTTGTTTTCTTGGCAAAGATGTAGACGGCTCGGCAGGGTGGTGAGAGCAAGTCCAGGTAGAGCTCTATCCCCATCGTACCTGCTGGGCAGAGGGAGTGAGGTGCTGTGTGGAGGCTGAGATTACCTGTCCTTGGCTGTAGCTGCAGAGAAGGCAGAATGAAGAGAAACTTCTTTCCGTCTCTTAGTTATTGTGTATCATGAGAGCTCCTCTCCTACCATTCCTCCAGAGGAACGAATCAGGGACCAGGCTGAGGTGGCATCTCTCCCTGCCCCACCAGAATGTGAACAATGTACCTTAGCAGCCACCTGTAATGCTGACATTTACATGGAAGAACTGCATCCGCAGGAACATATTCCAAGGAGTGTAGTACTCCCACCCCAGAAACCTCTCCCCTCCTGTTTGTATGACCTGGTCCCAGGACCAGATGCCTGTCTGTAAAGCACAAGCACACCTTTGACATTACACAAATAATGATAAATCCCAGATGCATTTGCATCTCTCAGAAACCACCCCCCACTGGTCTCCATGGTTATTTGTTAATAACCATGTGTTGCTCCTTTCCCTACCCCTCAAAGTGCCCCTTGTGGATCTCCTTGACTGCATTGATGGCCCAGCTGCAGCAGGACGAAGAGGGGAGGCTCCAGGTGACAGTTGGGTTTGCTCATTTGGAATCCTGACAGCAGCCCATAGACAATAGGCTGCCTGTTGTGGATGTGCTTAAGAAAAGAAGAACCACTTCTGCAAACCTGATCTGCCTTCTCACTTGCAGATGGGGATGGGCAATGGGGCGGGAAGGGAAAGCAGGAGGCCAAAGAGGTGGAAAGAAAGCACAGGCAGGATTGTCTAGCTCAGGTGTTTGCTCATCATTTTGCCCTGAAGTGGATGGAGTGCAGAAAGCAACTCTAAACTTCCCCAGCAGCATAACACCAAGAGGAGAGGAATACTTCTGGCTGGAGTAGGGGGAGAGGAGACAAGAGAGAAAGGCTCCTTAAGCCTGGCTCCCTGCTCGGACTTTAATAGAGCTGTGCTAGGAATGAATTTGGCCATTTGTACCCAATTCCTGTGGGGAGTAGGAGACAAGGTGAATGAGGTAATAGTTTTTATTGGACCACCTTCTAGTCAATGAAAAATATTACCTCACCCACCTTGACATCCTGGAATCCACACAGCATTCAAACCATGAGAGTAGGAGAGGCAGTTTGGTTGGAGGGGAACCAAGTCACTTCCCACTGCACCTGTAAGCTGAGCCATGTGCTTCTGTGCAGGTCTGCCATGGCCTCCACTCATGCTGCATTTGTGAGTACAGCAGAGGCCTGGCCCTTCCTATTATGAATTACAATGACTTGGTTAGTAAATCATGTTGGGCTTATTAAGGCCCATGAGAAGGTCCATCCACCCCCTGACATTTGTTTAATTCTTTGCATAAAAAACCCAAACAATTCAAGCCAGAGTCTCATTTAGCTGAGGAGGCATTGAATACTTAGCATGGCAGAGCATGCTGGCAGAAGCTTTGTTTGGAAATGCAGCTTTTGTTCATACGTTAGATCATTTGCACATTAAAGCTTGAGCCTGCCAATACAAATGTACCATTAGTCATGTGTATAGTTCTACCTGAAGATTGGGCATAATGTTACTCACGGGTAGGAGTGTCTGCAGGATCAGACTTGTCTTCACCTACATATACCCTGTCCCAGTTGGTTCATGGAACTGGATGCAGTAGCTTCCTACTGATGGAAGCATGTGTTTGCTTAGAAATTCTCATGCCCAGCTTCCCAGAAGCTGTCTTTGTCCACTTCTCATCCATTTAGCTGGAGGTTCTCTTTACTCTTTCTTTGGAAAGGCTGTGAATCTGCAGTCTACTCCCTGTGCAGACTGGGGCTATGACTCCACTAGAGAGCTTACAGTGCATGCAGCTGGGCCACTGTCAGCTCTCTGGTGGAGCTGCACTAAGCTGACAGGAGAGTAATTAATCCACCCCAATGAGAGGCAGTAGCTATGTTGATAGGGGAAATCCTCCTGTCAACATAGTGCTGTCTAGTGTGGGGGCTAAATTGGTATAATCTACGTTGCTCAGGGGTATGTGTTTTTCACACCCCTGAGCGATGTGGTTACACCAACATAAGGTTGTCATGTAGATCAGGGCTTAGTCTCAAAATACTTTTCCTTCCCCATTTGGAAATCGCTCAGCCCCTCCTGCACAGTGGGACCCGCAACACTAATGCGCCCAAATATCTGAAATGTAGGCCTTTAGCTAGTGAGGGACTGGGGGCTTGTACAATCATAGAACTGGAAGGGACCTCGAGAGGTCATCGAGTCCAGTCCCATGCATTCAAAGCGGGACTAAGTATTCTCTAGACCATCCCTGACAGGTGTTTGTCCAACCTGCTCTTAAAAATCCCCAATGATGGAGATTCTACAACCTCCCTAGGCAATTTATTCCAGTGCTTAACCACTCTGACAGTTTAGGAAAAACTTCCTAATGTCCAACCTAAACTGCCCTTGCTGCAATTTAAACCCATTGCTTCTTGTCCTATCCTCAGAGGTTGAGAAGAACAATTTGTCTCCCGCTTCCTTGTAACAACCTTTTATGTACTTGAAAACTTATGTCCCTTCTCAGTCTTCTCTTCTCCAGACTAAATATTGAGTGCCATTGTGGACTGAGCTGCTGAGTTGCTGTGAGTGTCAGACAGGTCCACTGAGGATGAGTCAAGGAAGGAAAGGGAGCCCTACCAATACTGCAGCTCACATGTCTACAGGTTAAAGGGGTGATTCAGTGTTTGTAAAAAAAGATACTATTTTTCCCCCTCTGTAAATCGTGGAAGGGCCATGATTAAAGTATTGTTAGTAAGATGCTGTTCTTTCCTCTTGGGCAGGAGGACCACTGAGATGTGGTGTTGGAGAAGGGAGTGAAACATGCAGAAAAACCCACACAGGATTAGTTTTGCTTAGAGGGACACTTTCCCTTTTTAATTCAAGTTTTTAGAAGCTGTTTCATATGCTCCCTCAGTTCTGGGGGAACTTGAGGGATGCTCAGATCCTTGACATTCAGGATTAGCTCATGCGCTTGCTGGAAGAGCTCCTTCCCCACAGCTTCCTCCACCCGGCTGCGCCACTCTGCCAGCTTGGGCCGGTTCTCAAAGATGTCACAGCCACTTCCTACAGGCTGCAAAGACAGAAGCAAAAAACAGTAGCACAACTTCCATGCGAACAGTCCAAACCAGAATCCATTTAGAGGGATGGGACCAAAAAGCCATTTGGAATTAAAAACAAATATCAGTTGGATCAAGTAAGATCTGGAAGATTTGAGGGTTTGATTTCAGCTCATTTCAAGTTCTCCATTTCTAGGAGACTAGAGTAGTATCTGAGGATACCTGTAACAGCTACATGGGGACACAGAGAGATAGCAATGTGGTCTTCCCCTTCTGCCCCCTACCCCAACATTAACAGGAAAGGCATTCTTGAGTTTTCATTGGAAACACTTCATTGTTTGGGTTTAAAAATCCCTCTGCAGAGTTTGCAACCCAAAACTTAGAGTCATGCTAACACATGAAAGCCAGAACGTGAAGAGACTAGTATGTCACTCCGCTGGGCAATGAAAATAGACAAGACAAACTGACAGCACAAGTGTCAATAAGTATGTTACAAACACTATCTCAAGAGATAATCAATTTTATAATGAAAAGTAAAGTAGATTCACACCAGCCAATTAAAAGGAGACTCCTGCAATACAAAAGCAGGTACATCATTCTTAAGGATACATACAATGGTACTTCAGTTGTGTGAATGCGTTTAGGGATACAGAGGAAGTCCTCGCTCTAATATATAGAAATGTTTTCTTTCTAAGTTTAGACTGTATGCTCAGCACTTCAAGGAAAATTAAACAAACAAACAAAACCCTCACAACTCTGACCCCCAGACTTTTCCCTGTGGAATTCCCAGTCTGAGGAAGGGAAACCATGCACTTCTCAATCAGTTTAAAACACAGGTAGTTTTTCCACAGTGCTGAGCATTTCCAGGTACACTCACCCTAGAATAAGTTTTAGTAACTTAGGACCTTTCAGCTAGTCTACTGATTTCCACTGATTTCTGCCAGAGGACCAGTAATCAGAACAGGGTTGAAGTTCTTTGTTCAAAATATTTTTCATTTCCATAGGAAGTGTCACTTCAACGCTTTCAGTTTTATCGAAAAAGTTTGAAAGACAAACTGGCAAAGAGAACTCTTATTTGAGATATTTTTGCAGGACCTGAAAGCCATGTGCCAGCTCACTCTCCCAGCAACCCAGCTTGCTTTGTCTGAAGTCTGGTTGGCAACTGGAACCAGTAGGACCAACACTCACCTGCATGAGCTCCACAACAGCCATCAGGTCTGCCAGGGAGATCTCGTTGCCCACAATGAAGGGCTTGTCCTGCAGGAACTTCTCCTCAAACTGCTTCAGAGCAGAATTCAGTTCCTCGACATTCTCCTCTAGCGTCTCTGGAGAAAATGGCTGCCCTAGAATGAGAGGCACCAGTACCTACCAGAGAGAGGAAAATGCAGCTCTAACATGTTACCTGCCAACTTTTAGTCCATCCACCATGCAGCCTTGGCACCCTGAACCACTCTAAGTATCCCTCATTAGTTTATAATGGAGTGGGCTGAGTTAACTGGTACTGGAAACCCCCTCTGCTAGGCTGGCTAGCATAAAAACCCATTGCATCATATTTGTCCAATTCAGGCAGTCTTGTTCAGATTCTCCTCTTTGGAGACATTTGCCTTTAAAAAAAACAACAACAACATTTCACACCAACTGCAATCACAGCCCCTTGTTTCAAGAGGAGAGGCCTGTCTCTGCAGAGACAAGCGTACAGTTATGCCTAGTCAGTCAGAAAGCAGGAGGAAAGTGGTCAGTGTCTGGCACCATCTCACCCTTGCCAGATCAGTTACATTTACTTACTACTCTGGACTGAGTACAGTGGAGACAATGTTCCCGCAGATTCAATCTTGGGAAGAATTGGGGCTAGAATATAAAGGAATCTTTCAGCAGGAGTAAGCGGGTCCATTACAATCCATCAGGAAGAGTGCTGGCTCACCAGGGATGCCAATGCAACTCAAGTTCCAGTTTGGTTTCCAAATATCAGCTGGTCTGTGTCTTTGGCTAGTGAGGCACAACATCCAGAAACAGTCCCAGTCATCCGTACAAGAAACTCCAAGCAAACAGCATGTCTGGCATTTTCTAGCTTTTGAGCACTGAACTTTGCAACCTCAGTGCTCTTTTAATGTCATTTTTGGGATGTAAGAGATCTACACTACCCTGGCAAGGTACCAGCCTGGTAAGATAGTGACACTCTACATTAAGGTCATTCTGAGTACGCCCCCCGAATCCCTTGCCGCACACATACTTTATAGGAAATAGGGATGCTATGGAGAGGGGAGGTTGAATGCATTCTACATGCTACAGCACTAGCAGGTGCTAGCAGTCAGTTCTCATGTTATCGAATATCTTTACCTTGGTTATGAAAATTTTGCACCCTTTCTCCCGAATGGTAGCGTGCTGCCAGGACAAGTACTCGTCAACCCGGGCCCGTTTCTGCAGGTCTGAAGGGTACCAGTGATCAGGGGTGTTGAATTTTCGGCTCAGATAGAGAAGGATTGCAATGCTGCCCAGATAGTAACAGGGAACAATGGACAGGTGAATTAAGAGGTTATTGTCTCCCCTCTTCCCCCCACATCTCAGAATACTCTTACTACCAATAGCTAGGTCAGTGAGTTAATACTGACAGACCCAAGAATCTCCCCATAGTCCCTAATAACCAGTCATGTTCTGTAACATGAGAGTTACAATTCAGACTTCTCTCCCTGCCCCCCTTTCCCTCACTAGAAATGTATATACCATCGCAACATCTACTTCCTAGCACGGCTTGAAGTCTTGGGTACTTTTCACAAAAGAAATGGTTAGAAACTGAACATTTTTAGGGTTTTTTTAAGTTTTGCTTTTCAAGATGAATTCATTTTGAGTTGTTTCGGTGAAATGAATATTTTAGTTTTAAAAAAGCATTTGGAGTTTCTGCAGTCCAATTCCAGCACTTCCCGGTGGGGGAGGGTGGGGAGGAAGGGAGAGAGAAAGCGAAAAAAAAAAAAATCCACTCTCACTTTCGCTTCCCCAACCTTCTTCCAGAAAAGCGAGAAGAAGTGGATTTCCTCTTCTCCTTCCTCCACACTTTAAAAAAACCAAACAAACAAACCTGCCCTGTGATACTTTATCCAGCGGCTGGGGGGGTGGGGTGGGGGGGGAAGGGAGGTCAGCCATCCAACCCCACTACCGCCTGTATTTTCAGTTGCAACTTGAACCACTAGAGCAATTTATACAATTTACACTGGACCACATACCCATGATGGGAAAGCTTCACATTACCAGACCTGTAGACATCCTCAAGCTAGCCCATCCTGCACAGACAATCAGCGACTCACCAGATCCATGGAACTTTGCAAGCATTGAGCCTGCAGGCAGCTTAGCTGCAACATCACCCGATGCAAGTGGCTGGGCTGGGCCAAAGGTTGTCCTCATCTCCTTGTCTTCAAAGATGGATGTACAATTGCAGCAAGGCATAAGGGACAGAAGGAATGGGGAAAATATAGGACTGGAAGAGGCATAGATGAATGGGGCTGATAAATAGGGAGAAAAGAGAAAGGACATGAATGCAGAAAAGACCAAAAAACCAGCATATAAAAGACAGATAAGCCAAGGCATGGAGAGAGAGAGAGAGAGAGAAGAGATGAGCAAGTAATAAGGTGGAACACTGAGCAGGGGACATAGCAGGCAGATGCTAAGTGTTGTGATGTTAGACCGTGCATCAGAGAGTTGCATTTGTTTCAACCTTACCTCTCTGCTAAGGTGAAGGCTCCATCCTTTATCGCTGGTACTTTCTTCAGCGCATTCACCTTGCCAAAGTCTTCACTATGGTTATGCCCTAAAAAGATTTAGGAGGCGATTAAGGAGGTGGTAGCGGTGACGGCATGCAAGGAAGATTCAGTGACTAGAAGGAAACAACCCGGCAAAGTTTAAATTTAGCACCCAAATCAAGCTAGATTATTTACCCATTAGTGAGGATCAGCAGATCCCTGGGAATATTTGACCATGACATCTCAACTTTGACCACATAAGGAAAATTCCTGTTTATTTTCCTAAGAGAGCAAGTGGGCAACAGAGCTCCATAACAGATATAGATTTTGCCTGATGCTATCTTCCCTGTTCATCAGCTTAGCATTCCTGTCTCTCTCCTGTTCATTGTCTGCATGTTCAGTGTTCTGACATTTGTTAATAGGCTTGTAAGGCTCAATTTATGCTGGTAATCTTGTCAGCTCGGGCCTGCTTCATATCAGATATCTGCTGCTAGAGTGTCCCAAGACCCCTATCAGGATCCCTGTGCAAGGCACTTTACATAGGCAGAGTGACAGCCCCAGAGGGCATGCAGTCTAATTTTAAGATGAGAAATAACAAATGGGTGTAACCGAAAGAGGGAAGCAGGACAAGGGTAACAGTGATAAAGTGAAAAGAAAAGGAGTACTTGTGGCACCTTAGAGACTAACCAATGTATTTGAGCATAAGCTTTCGTGATAAAGTGACAGTTACATAGGTCTAACTGGAGCACAGCTCAGTTCAGATGCAATTAGTTTTTCAGGCCCTGCTAGCATGAGGCGGGATTTCAATCATGCTTTTGAAACATGAAAATGCAATATTGTATAGCTGAGTGCTGTGACACTTTTACCAAACCCCTCAAAGCTGCTGTTGGAGTTCAGGGTATTTTCGGTCAGTTATATGCATTATAGTTTGTACTCAGACATCAGTTGCTTTCGATTATCAAATGGAACTGCCACCATTAGTTTATTGCAGGAATAACTTGCATCAGGCAGGGAGGGGAGAGAAAGGCATGCTTTCAGGTCTGAGATAGGTAATAGACATAGGCATGGGTTTGCATTCTCATGACAATTCTTCAGAGTTCAAATACAAGGCAGAAGGAAAGGGATGAGCTTTATAGCCTGAAATGAAAAATATTTACCTGAAGTCTGAGTGCTCTTCACATCAGGGCCCAATCCTGAGAACTCTTCCATGCACAATTAGTGCTTGCCTACCTGGCTAGACTCACACAAGTCATCCACTGAAGTGTTTGCAAGATTGGGCCCTTTGTTTTCAAGCTCCTCTAACCAACTTGCACAAGTGAACCTCGGAGAGCTAAGTGATGCAACTCTCAAGTCTTTTGTACTAACATTCTGGCAGCCGATTCCCAGATAATGCAGAACCTTCTGGGAATTGGTTTAGTTTTCTGATACTTGAATAGTCACGAATGAGGCTTGCCATCTTCAACCAGTGAAGTGGTTCCATTTCGAACACAGCCTCATTTGGCAACCTTCCAAAAAGGATATGAAGATTTTTCCATGTTTCTCTCTGCTGCGCTCTAGAAATGCCTGGAGAATTCCAGGCCTAGACTTCACTCAGGCCACACAAGCCATTGGGGGGCGATTCCTGTTCTGTCCAGTCCTCATCCTTTGCATCTATTTCCCTGAAGCTGCCCAGAATGTTAGAGAAGTAAGAATGCTTCAGAGGACTTGTTCCAGCCAGCCTCCGGAGCTATGGAAATTCACTTCCAAAGCACCACCTCTGAAATGCCGACCATCCTTAGGCTTCAGAATGAGGCTTCCAATGGTTCCTGAACTCTGCTTTGCAATTAGTGGTTTTGCTGTTATCACACAGATTAAATGGGTCTGGTTTTAGTTTGATGTGTGAGATTTATGCATGCAGCGCCAACACTTAATAGAAGACTGGCTTTTATTTTATTTTTTAAATATAGCTTAGCCTGTATATTGTGCTTTTTAGCCAGGGTTTGGTCTTTACATATTAAGCAGGATCTGTTGCGATGAGCTAACAGGCAATTGCCACTTTATAAAAGAGCTCTGAGGCATGGGTGTAGTTGTGGGGTAAGGGGGGGGGGAGTGTTGCCCCCCCAAACTGCAAGCCTTGGGCAAGCGTGGAATCCCCACCCACACATGGCCCCATTTGCCTGCTGAAGCTCCCCCCCCCCGCAATATAGACATCAAACTACACCTATGCTCTGAGGCCTTATTTAAGGTATCACCTAACAATGGTGGCTCTTCCAGGGAAGCAGAGCATCCACTTGTTTCCAGTGGTCCAAATTCAGACCTTGGGCTGAACTTTGCGCCCTCCTCAGGGTGCCTTCCATGCTCAGCAACTCTGTCAGGATTTGAGAGTAGGGCTTGAAGCAAGGGTGCAGATTGGGACTGAAGATTTTACTACACCCTTCACCTGCTGCCCCATATCCCATATGTCTGTCTGCATGCTGAGGCAGCGTAGGGGCCCATGGTTTGTCTGTATAAAAGGCTATAATAACCCTGATTTTGCACCATGAATGGATGCCTGTGTCCATGCTGGTACCACTTAGGACCTGAACATAACCAAATGTATTTAACTTATCAGCATTTCCATAGGAATCCAGGAGGTTAGTGCAGTCAGAGATACAATACACTTTAGAATCCCTGTAGGGAGAGCAAACGTAGCAGTGATTCTCTGTTGTAGTCATAAGCAACATGTAGGCTTTGGTAAAGCCTAGTATTGCTACTGTATAGCATAGAGCATTTGGAGCTTGCGATTTTGTTGAAATCTCTTTCGGTCAGTCCAATGACAACGGAGTCAGTTTTTCACCCTTCTCAGTAAGTTCATTGGCTTGTCTCCCCCTGCCCCATATTTTAGTGGCTCATGGTGGTCAGTACTGAAAAGGAAAGGAGCCCAAACGTGTGTGTGTTTAATACGTTAAATATTCTTTTAAACTGACAATGCCTCCTTCCCCACGGTACCTTGAATAATCTTATTAATCTCCCCCCACCAAAGTCTCTAGAAAGGCAAATGTCAAGCAAGAGCAAGGCAGAGAGAGAGGAGAGAATATGGAGCAGAACTCTTCATTATTAGTAGGCTTTATTGCAAACTCAGGCTTCCCCACTGAATGAATTGAAGCAAACATGAGACTTCTTGGGGAGAGCAGCTGTGCTGCGAAACACTAGAGTTTGCCATACACTGAAAGGGGAGGTTTCAGAGTAGCAGCTGTGTTAGTCTGTATTCGCAAAAAGAAAAGGAGTACTTGTGGCATCTTAGAGACTAACCAATTTATTTGAGCATAAGCTTTCGTGAGCTACAACTCACTTCATCGGATGTCACTTAACCTTTCAGTGAAGTAGTTAGATGAAAACTGGTGGATTAACTGGTGCCAGGCTGCACTGGGTTATATCAGTGAGCACTGGGAAAGGAAAGAGTAACTGCAGAGTGCTTGCTCAAGAACCTGCATTTCTCCTTCCTGCTGTTACTGTAAGAGGGACCTAGAGCAAGAGCTGCAGTGTGTTGCAACAGCAACCCAAGTGAATCTTAGGCATTTTTAACATGCCCATGACTGCAGTCTCAAGATCACCCCAGGATACAAAGCCTAAATCTGACATTATGCCGTATTAGCAGCCAGGGGGATGAGGGGAGTAGCTTGTAGGTTAGTAATTACAGACAGTTTCTCTTTTCTGGTTTATTCCAGCCAGGCTTAAAATACATTTTATGTCATAAGATGGATGGCAAGGGAGCATCCCTGCTGTATCCGCTCACGTTCACCTCAGCAATAGGGCTGCAGCAGGAGCCAGAGAGGCATAAAAGCTCTGCGGAATGTAGGGCAGAAACCAGCACGGGGTCCGAGACACAGCACCCAGCAGCTGCTGCAAGGTCAGCATAGACCCATTAAGCCCACATAACTTTGACAGATTCTTCTGTGTGTGTCATAGCTCAGCAAGCTCCCAGCTGGGGCTGCCTGAACTCAGCCAAAATGGGTTTTTCATAGGCACAGTAAAACCCCAGGAGTCCTGTTTGCAGAGAAGGGCATCCTATTACATGTCCCTAGTTCACACTTCCCTTGATGAACTATCGCCTTTTGGTACCAAAGACATTCAGCAGGCACAGCTTTGACTTCAGGACAGCAGACTTCTGTGGTAAAGAACTGGCTGAGCCTCTCCAGAACCAGCTGGGGCAGTTCCAGCTACCAGCATCAGCATGACAACATAGCTACTGCCTGGGAGGCAGGTTGTCAAACATGAGCAACTAAATGAGACTCATAAATCCCCCACTGCTGTGTTTATGCCACCCCTCTCCCCCACATGCTATTTTGTTGCTTCAGACTAGCAGTGCATCCCCCACCACCACAGAACGCATCTTGTGCCCCATAGTAGCAGGGTATGGAAGGGAACCTCCAGAACTTTAGAGGATGTAGCTGGGAGTACTTGGACTACTTTAGACTCGGAGCAGAACTTCCAGTGTCTGCCTCCAGATAGGAAGAGACTTGATCTAGAGTGAGCATTTTGTATGTAGTTAGGTGTGCTCTGAGAATGCTCACAGGATCAGCCTCAATAGGCAGGGCAATGCCAGCTTTCACCTGGCATGAGGATCCCACTGGTGCTTAGACATGAGATAGGCATTCAGGCACCTGCCTGAGGCAACAGTAGGTATACCCAGAGGCAGAAACTTAAGGACCTAGGAAATCTTTTACAGTAACAATTTAGGCACGGAGGAATTTGAGACACCTCTAGAGTGAGGTGGCAGCTGAGCAGGGGTTTTGATGATCGCCTTGGTGCCTTAACTTTGGCCTTAGGTGCCTCAGAAGTGGCAGTTATGTGCCCAAGTGTGTGAGGCATAGGGGCTAAGGAAGCGAAGAAAGATCAGAGTCACAGAAGCGGGCTGGGCATAATGCTCTCACTTAAACAGGGAATAATGGAGAGCTCTCCTTAGCAGTGCCAACATTCTGGGTAACACAGTTTAATTGAGAGAGGAGTTGCTGTTCTTTGTAGATGGAATATCCATCTGGGATGAATGAAGCAATTAAGTGCGTATTGATAAATGAAGGACGAGGAAGAGGAGAGAAAACACAAGTCATGATGAAAAGTCTAAAATCCCTGCTCCCCTTTCAAAGTTTTAAGGCTTTTGAAAGGTGAGCCTGCAAAGGAGGTTTTTAAAAAGAGCTGTGCCTTTTTTGTTCTTTATGGTGGATAACAACCCACAAAGGCTCTTTCCCTCCCTTCATTATTTGTAACATGGCCTCCTGTTTTTTTGTTTTTTTTTAAAATTCGTAAAGCATCATGAACATCAAGGCTAAATGACCTCCTGGAAGACTCAGAGGATGGTTGTTATGAACTTGAACCAAAGGGCCCACAGCATTTAGTTTTGAAACAAAAGAGTCATTTATCCAGAGTGAAGGAGTACTTGTGGCACCTTAGCACCATATATGCTCAAATAAATTGGTTAGTCTCTAGGGTGCCACAAGTCCTCCTTTTCTTTTTGTGAATACAGACTAACACGGCTGCTACTCTGAAACCATTTATCCAGAGTGTTAGTCATTGACATTAGATAGGTATTAACAAGATTCAGAGTAGGAGCCGTGTTAGTCTGTATTCGCAAAAAGAAAAGGAGGACTTGTGGCACCTTAGAGACTAACAAATTTATTTGAGCATAAGCTTTCGTGAGCTACAGCTCACTTCATCGGATGCATGTAGCTCACGAAAGCTTATGCTCAAATAAATTTGTTAGTCTCCTTTTCTTTTTGTATTAAAAAGAGACAGACATCAACCAATAGCCAAATTTAAAGCAGTTTGATGAAAACCCCTTCCTTTCCCAATTACTCGGCTTTCACTCTTGTGCGGTCACCCTCCACTAGCTCCCCAGTCACCACAAGCCTTACATCTACTCTACAAAAGATTCCTCCTTGCTGCTTGCTGACAGGGGATGTTGGCAACATGCACACTTGAACTGGTAAGCAACATGGCTGTGCTGGTAGTGGAACTGAGGACTAAACACGTTCAGCACCATGTCAAACACCCCCTGAGCGCAGCAAGTTTCAGCGCTGTGACATGGCAGTGTAGACAGTGCACCAGCGCTGGGTGCCGCACTCCCCTGGTGGAGGTGGTTTTTTCCGCTGGTGCCACGACTACACAGCCACATTAGAGCACTTTCATGTTGCTAGTGAAGACATGCCCTCAGTCTCTCTAGTCCTTCTAGTACCTCAGTTTTAGGGACTGTGCAAGAATCTGCTTCAGGGTCATAATAGGGAGACAAAACTCAAGACTTTTTTAGTGTTAAAGATGACACGAGCGCCAAGGTTTAGACCTAGATCAGCAAGTCTGAATTACAGGAAGCTGGAGACAACTCAGCCTAGGCAGGACTTTTCAGAAAGCATTTCTGCTCAGTGCTTTGGTCTAGTCATGTCATCGTATAGGAGGAACATATTTAGTGGAGCATGGAAACAGCATGACTACTGCTAGTAGCAGCCTGCACATGTGTGTGACAGCAAGAGCATGGCCCTGGCCCCATTCCTTCACTTAACAATGCTCATCAACTGGTAGTATGCTTAACTGTTAAAAATCAGAGACTGGGTATAACCTTGCACCTCCCAAATGTGAGCCTGACAATTAAAAACAGCCAAGATGTGCAACTATTACAACAGTGGCCCAAAGTGAAAGTACAACAGCAGAAAAAGGAGCTTAAAGAGCTGGGGCTACATTTCTTTCATGCATCTAGTTTCCTAAATAAGATTTCCACTGTCAACTGGAGGTCAGTAATGAAGAATAAGGCAAAAATCCCTGTGTGAAGAGACAGAGATACATTAGGGTTTAGAGCAAGGGAATCAGTTGCACCTGAGAAGTGTAACATGCAGATAGTCTGCACAGATCAGTTCTCCTAAGAGCAAATGTTCTCCCTTATGATGTTATTGCTGGACCCCCCTAGCAGAGTAATGAGAGAACACACACACAGTCCATCCCCCAGGTACAGGTGCCTTTCACTCACCTTTTAGCAGATCCACATGCTTGAACTCAAATGGGATGTTGTTTTTTTTGGCAAATATAAAGAGGGCTCGGCAGGGCTGGGAGAGGAGATCCAGAAAAAGCTCTACCACCATTCTGGCAGCTGGGATTCAGTGAGAGAGAAACCCTACAGCAGAAGAGCCTCTCACAGCAACTCAGCCTGCAGCAGGTGACCTAGAGGCAGGACTGAGAATAACTTCTGCATACCTCTGCTAAGAGCCTTTAGTAAGCAACTCAGCCAGTGCTGCTAGTTACTTTGGACCAATCAGGAGACTGCAGGGCTCATTCAGGCTGGAAACACCCCAGTGCAAATTTCCTAGCCATGGGAACAAAGGTTGAGAGATGAGGGAGGCAAAAAGTAGATAAAGATTGACTTGGATTTATGAAAGGCATCTTGTCCTCTTATTTATAATGAGGAATAATTTAAAGCAGCTCAATAAACAAAACAGTAGAACTGAAGTAAAGCTATCATGAGCACTGGGTCCTTTCTGACCTCAGCCCATCAGTACTGAGACTGTCTGCAGTTCATGGCAGGGACCATGGGCAACAGTCTCAAAGACAGCTATGTGATGTAGGTGCCTAAATCCTATTTTCAAAAGTGACTCAGACACTTATGAGCCTAAGTCTCATACAGAGTCAACTCTGATTTGCAAATTGGACTTAGGGCAGTTTTGAAAATTTGACCCCTTGACACATTGTCTTGTGCCTAGCACTGTCAGTGCTTTATGGGATGAGCCCACCCTGTTTTCATTTAATGGGAGAAAACCTTTTAAAACACTGATCCCAGCTTGAATCATCACTGGATGGATAGCAAGAGAATTTATATCATGCTGCTGCACACACAGTGTATTCAGGTCTAAGTCTCTAATCCTGCACTGAGTTCCATGGGGCCAGAATCCTCCACCCACTCAGAGTTCATTGCATGATGGGGGTCTAAATGCTTAACTGCTTTAGTGAAGGAATCTCCCACACTGAATGATGCTGAAAAACAACTACATGACACTGACCTCTGTAATGTGCTTTGAGATCACAGGATGAAAAGCGCTACGTGAGAGCTAGGTACTATATGACTTTTTTCTATATAGGTTTTTATCCACAAATCAGCTGTATTATGTTACAGATTTTAAGTGCCAGATAGTAGGTATAAAAGTGTAACAATCACTCCTGCACAGAACCCTGTCAGGAAACATTCTGGTTTATATGTATGGAAACTGGGTTAGTTTAAGCTGCTGACCACAAATTATCTTGAGGATTCTACCTTGAGCAGGCCAATGAGGTAGAAAATTTAAGTGAATTTCACAACATTTTCTCTCCCCCACCCCAGTCATGCCCACTGACATTTTAACAGACTTGAGCTCCAATCCCACTGCTTGCATGCAGTTTATTGCAGAATTGGGTCCCTAGGCAGAACTTGACAGAAGTTCATTAATTCAAGTACAATGCACATTAGCTAAGTAAGGTATCACATCGCTTTATTCCACAGGGGCCTGTTTCACTGAATTACTCCCCCCCCCATTTTATCTTTATTTTAGCATTATGATTTTTTCTAATTGAAATTGATGACATAGGGCCTGTGCCTGCACATGCTATTGCTTTCCAAGTACAACAAGGTACGTTTCCAGCATGGTGCACACGTTCCTTTAATTGGCGTGGAAGCTCCCCCTCACAATACCTTGACATTTTAACTCTAAAATTGAACCATCTTTACAGATTCTTCTTAGCTTAACAAGTTCTGCTAAAGCTGTGCCAGGTCATTTGAAAGGACAGCCAACACCTGCAAGCACGAAGTGACAGGATCAGCCTTCAAATGGAAAAGCATTCTGCCCAAACAATTGCAACATCCCTGCAACAGCAAACAAAGTGGGAGACTTTGGCTCTTGTTTCATCAGCACTGGCTGTTTACAAAAAAAAAAATTAAACCAAGGCCAACTGTTTTATTATGATTTCAAAGAACACCGCTTATTGGGAGGATGTAGAGATAGGTGCCCATGCCCTGTTCATACAAGAGAACAGCTGAGCACTTGGAGGTCTACATGCTTTTTCTTTACCATGACTGTGACTTCAATAGTTGGCCTTATGAAGTGCGTTATAGGAAATAGCTGCTGTGCAGAGAGGGGGGTGAGGCAGGGTGGGTATCAGCATGGAGGATGAAAGATGGCTTTAGCATTATGCAGGTGCGATAAAAGGTATTGTATTCCCCCCTTCTTCTACAAAACTAGACCCCCCCCCCAATCAATTCAAGATAATTTAGTCACCCATCTTCACCACCCCCCAAAAAGCCCTATCCTTCACTTGCCTCCTTCACAGCCCCCCCGCCCCCAATCCACTTTCTGGAAGCTTTCCAGTGCTGCCTTCCCCCATCCCACCAATGCTTGATGTTACTTTCACAAACTTAGCTTACCATTAACTTTAAAAAAAATTCAAACACTAAACTCACGCAACTGACATACAGAAGGCTACATGATCATTAAATATAGTTTTGAAATCCCCAGTTGTACTGTGTCTAACTTAAATTGCAAGCTCAAGGAGCAGGAACTTTTGTTTGAAAAGCATCATGCCCACCTCTGCCACTCTAAACATAATATGGGGCAGTTGAAATGTGTCAATAAAAGGTTTAGAGCTAGCCCTGCCCTTGTGGGCAATCACATTAACGGTGTGTGTGTGTTCATGTTACAAGTGGTTTTATAATGTAAACAGTAGAGCTGCCAAGCGATTAAAAAAATTAATTGCAGTGTTAAACAATAATAGAATACCATTTATTTAAATAGTTTTGGATGTTTTCTACATTTTCAAATATATTGATTTCAATTACAACACAGAATAGAAAGTGTACAGTACTCACTTTATATTTATTTTTGATTACAAGTATTTGCACTGTAAAAAAAACAAGATAGTATTTTTCAATTCACTTAAGTACTGTAGTGCAATCTCTATCATGAAAGTTGAACTTACAAATGTAGAATTATGTATAAAAAACCCCTGCATTCAAAAATAAAACAATGTAAAACTTTAGAGCCTGCAAGTCCACTCAGCCAATCGCGCAGACAAACAAATTTGGTTACAATTTGCAGGAGATAATGCTGCCCGCTTCTTGTTTACAATGTCACCTGAAAGTGAGAACAGGAGTTCACATGGCACTGTTGTAGCTGGTGCCGCAAGATATTTACATGCCATATGCACTAAAGATTCATATGTCCCTTAATGCTTCAACCACCATTCCAGAGCACATGCGTCCATACTGACGACGGGTTCTGCTTGATAATGATCCAAAGCAGAGTGGACCGACGTATGTTCATTTTCATCATCTGAGTCAGATGCCACTAGCAGAAGGTTGATTTTCTTTTTTGGTGGTTTGCGTTCTGTAATTTTGGTATCTGAGTGTTGCTCTTTTAAGTCTTCTGAAAGCACGGTCCACACCTCGTTCCTCTGATTTTGGATGGCACTTCAGATTCTTAAACCTTGGGTTGAGTGCTGTAGCTCTCTTTAGAAATATCACATTGGTACCTTCTTTGTGTTTTGCCAAATCTGCTATGAAAGTGTTCTTAAAACGAACGTGTGCTGGGTCATCATCCAAGACTGCTATAACATGAACTATATGGCAGAATGCAGGTAAAACAGAACAGGAGACAAAATTCTCCCCCAAGGAGTTCGGTCACAAATGTAATTAATGCATTATTTTTTTAACAGGTTTCAGAGTAACAGCCGTGTTAGTCTGTATTCGTAAAAAGAAAAAAGAAAAGGAGTACTTGTGGCACCTTAGAGACTAACCAGTTTATTTGAGCATGAGCTTTCGTGAGCTACAGCTCACTATGCATCCGATGAAGTGAGCTGTAGCTCACGAAAGCTCATGCTCAAATAAACTATTTTTTTAACGAACATCATCAGCATGGAAGCACGTCCTCTGGAATGGTGGCCGAAGCATGAAGGGGCATACGCATCGTGTTTAGCATATCTAACATGTAAATACCTTGCAACGCTGGCTACAAAAGTGCCATGTGAACGTCTGTTCTTATTTTCAGGTGACATTGTAAACAAGAAGCGGGCAGCATTATCTCTTGCAAATTTTAACCAAACTTGTTTGTCTGAGCGATTGGCTGAAGTAGGATTGAGTGGACTTGTAGGCTCTAAAGTTTTACATTGTATAAAAAAAACTGCATTCAAAAATAAAACAGTTCTACATTTGTAAGTTCAGCTTTCATAAGGAGATTGCACTACAGTACTTGTATGAGGTGAATTGAAAAATACTATTTGTTTTGTTTTTTACAGTGCAAATATTTGTAATAAAAATAAAGTGATCATTGTACACTTTCTATTCTGTGTTGTAATAGAAATCAATATATTTGAAAATGTAGAAAAAACATCCAAAAATATTTAATAAATTTCAATTGGTATTGTATTGTTTAACAGTGTGATTAATCCCAATTAATTTTAGAGTTAACCACGTAGGTTAACTGCGATTAATTGACAGCCCTAGTAAACAGTAAAACTTCAGCATAATTAATGGTGTAATTTAGACTGATAACACTGCTGGTGTTTCCAACAGGAACTATGACCACGGGCCTGACTTGATAAAGGGGGAATAAAGGTTGGTATGAGGGACCCAGAACAACTATTAGTTCACTCTAAAAACTCCTTTACTTACTCAGAACCATCCTTTACAAGAAAACAAAACCATATTTTTTAAAGTTACTCTTTATTTCAAAATTTAAGTCATCCTTTTTCTCCACCCCCAGCCTGGAACAGTTCTTGAATTGACAGCAGTCTGCTACATACATGGTACGGCTTTTGATGCACTTTGCAGATACAGATCATGTGTCTGCAGCAAAGGAGAAGGAACAATTGTCTTTGTCGAAATGATCCACAGGCAAAGCCAAGAGGGGCCTGGCCCCATCAAATTTGATAACTGGAAGCTCCATCAGATGCACACTCTAAGAAGGTAGGATGTTCTATTTACTGTTGGCAGTTTTCAATATACCAATAGGACAGGAGAGAGCGTTCCCCTGCAAAGAATATTTGTTCAAACTGAGATCGGAGCTTTGGTGCCAGTTCCCTCAGAATGGAAGGGGGCTGTACACACTCTGTGAGGTCCACAATGCCTGTTGGCAAGGTGACAATTTAGCCTTTTGACTAGGAGGTTGGGCAGCTAATCCATCGGCTCTGGAGCTGCACTGTTACCCTGACACTTGCCATTAACAGCAAAAACGTGATAAGTCCTGGCTTTATTTCAGTGCCATGGAAAATATACATCAGTCTTCTCTCCTGGGCTCTCTCATGCTCGTTTCTGTGCTCGCTCATCCTGTTAAGACAAAGAAGGTGACTGCAGATACTCAGAGCCTGGGTCACAGGGTCACACAGCTGTGCACAAACTGTATCAAACAGGCAGAAATGCAGCTGAATTTGACACATTTTCTTTCCCTTCTCTCCACTTCCCCAGCACTGCTAAAGTCCAGAAGCTGGACACCAAAGCCATCTATTTTGCAGGGACAGGTCGCCAATCTCTTGACTTTAGTTTTAGGATTCTCCACAAAGTACTAGAGCAGGAGCTTCCCCCCAGATCAGTTACCATGTGTGACTGCTCTTACGCTTAGCTGGTAAGGACACTGATGTTCTGTTTACAGATGAAAGAACTCCTGTCTAATGGAAGGTCAGCAAATGGAACCCCTTTTCCTTGAAAGTTCAAAACGTAGCTATGCAATTTGCAAGTTGGGTGAATTGTGTCTCAAATTCTGATCTGACAGAAGGTTCAGCCTCTGCACATAGTTATTCTGTCTTCCTCCTCCCAGCCCTCAAATCCCCAGCGCACTAGAGGAAATCAACAGATCTGCAGAAAGGCAGTAAAATAAGTAATGCCTACTGTGCTTTCAACACAGGGCCCTTCTGTTCTCTACTGGCTCAAGCATCTCAATAGATCTCCAAGGTTAAGAGAAAAGACACTGAACACTAATTGACGTTCAAGTCTGCAGCAGGTTACAATGAGCTTTTTGTGCAGCTGAATTTTATACTGCAGCTCTTCACTGTTGCGGTTACCTTGACAGTTTTCTGGAGCTTGGACAGTGCTTCCTCATATTGCTGCAACAATGGATTTAAATATTCGCTCTTCACCAGCTGCTTCTCCAGATCTGGGGTGCCAGCATCCCTCAGCATCTGCAAAAACTTCCGCTCCTGTATCACAAACAGATACAGAAAATTAAGGGGAGGAGGAGACTCAGGAAAGTGGGTGCTGCCCCCTTCATCTTTTCACCACAACTGTCAGACCATGAGCCTGGGAACTGAGCAAGTCTGGGAGGCTCCATCTAGTTTGGAAATTACTAGTGAATAAACTTCACAACCAAATATAAGCTCAATTCTGAGAAGACCTAACTTTTATGCTTAAAAACTGGGTTTGCAGTCTCCCCAAACTCCTGAAGAATTCACACACGAGGCCTGGAATGCAACAGAGTTCCTGGAATGCTGGCAGGAAATCAACGGTTCATTTTCAGCACAAGATCTGGAAGCTTAGGCATACTGCTTTCAGTGTGTGAAGGGGGGCGGTGTGGCTACCTCCCTTCATGCAATGCGGTATGCAAAACTAAGAATTCATACTCAATACAGCCACGCCAGGACACCTTCACAACCAATGAAGAGTAAATAAAGTAGTGTCTATGAAAAATGTGCTGTACAGATACCACTGAAGGGAAAGTACCTGTACACAGAACTGGACTGCACGTGAATGGATGGAGGAAAATTACGTTAACCCCATCCTCCTCACCACTCTGCTGTGCTTCACTTCAGAATTGCTGCCATGACTATGACTCACCTGCACTTTCAGGAGCATGGTGAATGCTAATCCCACCTTTCCAGCTCGAGCTGTTCTTCCAACTCTGAAATCAGATAAAGGAGGCCAACCTCAATGTTGGTTTAACTGTCCATCTGCTCCCCCCTCAGCTGCAGCACATTCCTTCCCACCTTGCCCCAACAGGAGTTCTTGAAACCTGAAGAGGACTATTCAGATTATTTCTATAAGTACCATCAGTATAAGTAGGCCTCTGTACATAAACACAAAAGGTTAACATTTCAGGGTTTGATCTTCAGAAGTGCTGACCCTCCAGTCCTCACTTATTTCAACTGGAGTTGGGGCCCTCAGCGCTTCTGAAAATCAGGTCATCAGTGTTTGGGACCGTCCAGGGCAATACCCACATTTTCTATAAATTAGGCCTGGTATAGTAGGAAGCAGCCCTAATTTAGGCTGGCCTTGTGTCACTACAGTGACTCTACAGGCTTAATTTTGATTGAACAACCGCTTTCATATTGAACGAACAGCTCTATTGCAATGGTATTAAAAAACTTTTCACACCACATACATTTTTTGCGTACGTGAAGAATGCTTTAACGTCTAAAAAGCTACATCCAAAAGAGAGAGGTTATAATCCGAATTCACGTTTCTTCTTTTTATTCCTCAGCCACTCACCGGTGAATATAAGTCCTGATGAACTGAGGGGCATCATAGTTTATAACACACTTCACTCCTTTAATGTCAATCCCTCGAGCAGTGGCATCTGTGCTGATTAACCTGTTTTAAGTTTTAAAGAAAAAAAAACAAGTAGCGTTCATTTCCAGGTCTGTTGCATGGCATAAAGCCATTGCCCAATGACACTGCAAATTCTGGTAACTGGATAAGGAGCAGCTCACAATATGTTACTAATCTCCCTAATCAAGCTAGCCAGACAATACAGAGGGCTGGGTCTTTGGAGCATAAGATAGTACCACGAATCACACGACAGATTTATTAGCTATACCAGCCATATTAGACACTTGCGGGGAAAATCCATTCCAGTGATGTGCTAAGCACTTCTGGAGGATTTTTTTCTATTGACATAAACCATGACACCACTGGAGTTTCCAGCTTTGGTAGCTACAGAGGATATTAACAGCACGCTATGTGGAATTTTTAGCCAGGCGACTCCTATCAAAGTAATTGGGAGCTAAATGCCCACAAACCATATTGAAAATGCACCCAAGTGTTCATGCTCAAAGCATTCAAGACAGGACAGCCAAACAGCCACTGCAAAGAGAGGTCTGTATTAAAAAAAAATGTATTTTAATATGTTTCCCCTTTCATGAAAGGTTCTCAAGGACACTTGTCAGGCAGTGAGTACTCAGTGCCCCATCAGTATTAAAGAAACTGAAGCACATGATTAAGTGATATACCTCAGGTCACAGCAAATTAGCGACAGACCTGGGAACAAAAATCTAGACAGTTAGTCTAACAGGTTCTTGCTGTTAGATTACATTATTTTTGTTCATTATAGCCCCCGCAGTAAAGCGGCATCCATTTTCTATGATGTGCCAATAAAAACCTGATCAGCAGAAAGGCTCATGCAACTTAGCAGCTAGATTCTAAGAGGCTATTTGCACACACAAGTAGCTCAACTGTACAAAAAATTGCAATAAATGCACACAAATGCACCAGCACAATTCAGAAAATGTGAGTCTCAGGCTACGGCTACACCACAGAGCTTACAGCAGAGCAGCTGCATCACTGTAATGCTCCTAGTGCAGGTGCTCTAAACTGACGGAGAAGGCTTTTCCGTCAACTTAATTACTCCAGCTCCTGCGAGTGGCGGTAGCTATGTCAGTGGGAGAAGCTCTCCCGCCAATATAGCGCTGTCTAAATTGGTGATTATGTTAGTGTAACTTACGTTGCTCAGGGAGGGTGCTTATTTACATCTCTGAGCGACATAACTTATACCGACGTACGCTGTAGTGTTTACATAGCCTAAGCCTCCCACTCAGTTCACAAGTTGGATTTTGTAAGTTCAGTTTTGCAGATGAGTTTGTTTTATTACATACATGTTTCCACTACTCTCTCTACACTGGAAAAAGAAAAGGAGTACTTGTGGCACTTTAGAGACTAATTTATTTGAGCAAGAGCTTTTGTGAGCTACAGCTTACTTCATCAGATGCATGTAGTGGAAAATACAGTGGGGAGATTTTATATACACAGAGAACATGAAACAATGGGTGTTACCATATGGACTGTAACAAGAGAGATCAGGTAAGGTGAGCTATTACCAGCAGGAGAGCGGGGGGTGGGGAACTCCGACCAGGGGTATTCTATCTGCTACCCAAGATCCATAAACCTGCAAATCCTGGAAGCCCCATCATCTCAGGCATTGGCACCCTGACAGCAGGTTTGTCTGCCTATGTAGACTCCCTCCTCAGGCCCTACGCTACCAACACTCCCAGCTATCTTCGAGACACCACTGAGGAAACTACAATCCATCGGTGATCTTCCTGAAAACACCATCCTAGCCACTATGGATGTAGAAGCCCTCTACACCAACATTCCACACAAAGATGGACTACAAGCCGTCAGGAACTGTATTCCCGATAATGTCACGGCAAACGTGGTGGCTGGACTTTGTGCTCATCCATAACTATTTCACATTTGGGGACAATGTATACCTTCAAATCAGCAGCACTGCTATGGGTACCCGCATGGCCCCACAGTATGCCAACATTTTTATGGCTGACTTAGAACAACGCTTCTTCAGCTCTCCTCCCCTAATGCCCCTACTCTACTTGCGCTACATTGATGACATCTTCATCATCTGGATCCATGGAAAAGAAGCCCTTGAGGAATTCCACCAGGATTTCAACAATTTCCATCCCACCATCAACCTCAGCCTGGACCAGTCCACACAAGAGATCCACTTCCTGGACACTATGGTGCTAAGTGATGGTCACATAAACACCACCCTATACCGGAAACCTACCGACCACTATGCTTACCTACATGCCTCCAGCTTTCATTCAGACCACGCCACACAATCCATTGTCTACAGCCAAGCTCTACGATACAACCACATTTGCTCCAACCCCTCAGACAGAGACAAACACCTACAAGATCTCTATCAAGCGTTCTTACAACTATAATACCCATCTGCTGAAGTGAAGAAACAGATTGACAGAGCCAGAAGAGTACCCAGAAGTCACCTACTACAGGACAGGCCCAACAAAGAAAATAACAGAACGCCACTAGCCGTCACCTTCAGCCCCCAACTAAAACCTCTCCAACGCATCATCAAGGATCTACAACCTATCCTGAAGGACGACCCATCACTCTCACAGATCTTGGGAGACAGGCCAGTCCTTGCTTACAGACAGCCCCCCAACCTGAAGCAAATACTCACCAGCAACCACACAACAAAAACACTAACCCAGGAACCTATCCTTGCAACAAAGCCCATTGCCAACTGTGTCCACATATCTATTCAGGGGACACCATCATAGGGCCAAATCACATCAGCCACGCTATCAGAGGCTCGTTCACCTGCACATCTACCAATGTGATATGTGCCAGCAATGCCCCTCTGCCATGTACATTGGCCAAACTGGACAGTCTCTATGTAAAAGAATAAATGGATACAAATCAGACATCAAGAATTATAACATTCAAAAACCAGTCGGAGAACACTTCAATCTCTTTGGTCACTCGATTACAGACCTAAAAGTGGCAATTCTTCAACAAAAAAACTTTAGAAACAGACTCCAATGAGAGACTGCTGAATTGGAATTAATTTGCAAACTGGATACAATTAACTTAGGCTTGAATGAAGACTGGGAGCGGATGTGTCATGACACAAAGTAAAACTATTTCCCCATGTTTATTCCTCCCACCCCGCCATTGTTCCTCACACGTTCTTGTCAACTGCTGGAAATGGCCCACCTTGATTATCACTACAAAAGGTCCCCCTCCTACCCCGGCTCTCCTGCTGGTAATAGCTCACCTTTCCTGATCATTCTTCTTACAGTCTGTATGGTAACACCCATTGTTTCATGTTCTCAGTGTATATAAAATCTCCCCACTGTATTTTCCACTACATGCATCCGATGAAGTGAGCTGTAGCTCATAAAACCTTATGCTCAAATAATTTTGTTAGTCTCTAAAGTGCCACAAGTACTTCTTTTCTTTTTGCGGATACAGACTAACACGGCTACTACTCTGAAACCTCTACACTGGAAGTAGCATGGGTCAGTACTATAACCACCCCCCAAACACACATACACACACTCATCTGAGACACTCACAGTTGTATCTTCCCCTGTTCAAATTCCTTCAGGGTCCTCTGTCTCTCACTTGGAGTCAACCAGGAAGAGAATTCAGCTACATTCACTCCACCAAAGGCTCGAATCAGTAAGAACAATCTATTTGGAAGTGGGTGGGGAGATAAAACAGAGTCATGAATTTATCCTATTGACTGTTACAGGTACACATAGTAAGTACCCCATCAATGAACTCACCTGTGGGAAGTCTGCTTGGAGTTGGTAAAACAGAGCACCCGGGTAAATTTCATTCTCAGCACGAAATACAAGAGGAACAAAGGTTTGGAATTCAGGTTACAAGGTACATAATATTGCTGTAGGGGACAGAGAAGAAACAGTAACTTTTAAAAACGTTGCTCTTCACATGGACTCTTTCCCCAAACCTACTTGTCTGAGCTTCTTACTTACAAACACATTCACTATTACAGATAACTGATCCCACAGTGCCATCTCCTTTGGGACAAGTTATACAGGGAAGGTAGACAACACTTCAACCTCTTCAAAGGTTGAAGACAACACAGGACTGAGGTAGGAGACCTGTGTTCTAGTCTTGTCCCTGACACTGATACACGGTGCAGCGTCAGGCAAAAACAACACTGTGCCTCAATTTCCCAATCTCTAAAAGAACATAATGATGTATACTTGTCTTTGCTACATACTTTGTGATCTACCCCTGGAAAGTGTGATGTAAGTGCTATATATTACTCTTATCTTATTATCGCACTCCTTAGTGCTGATTGTGCTTCTCATCCTCTTTTAAAGGAGTATCTGTGTAAAAAAGCCCTGTTCTGAGATGAACAGGTGGAGATCCATCAACAGGTATGCATATGTAGAGCTACATATGTAGGACCTATCTGTTCTCTTAACCATTTCTCCTCCTGATCCTCAGTAATGCAAGGCTGCCTGGGGAAGAAATGCTTTTATTCATGGGATAAAATTAAGGGAAAATGTAACCCTATTTCCAGAAGCAGATCAAGCTGCTTTGAGTCTGATGTGTTCTTCAGATGTAACCTATTCACGCTCCTTCCCTGTTGGAAAGCTGCCCAGCAAGATACCTTCCATGGCTGCGAGAGGATAAACCACCTTACCGAAAGTCCCTCAGGGAGAGAGTATTTCTTTTCAGCATCCTGTTCTGTTTCTGTCCCAGCTGTGAGGGCTTGTTTCTCAGAGTAGACAGATGTGAAGAGGCGAGGCTGGTACAAGCCCAGCTGCTGCAGTTTCTCTGGGTTCCGAGTCAGTGTGGCTGAGAACAGCAACTTCTGTAGTGGTATCTGGGGACAGCAAGTGCTGAGACAGATAGCGTGCAGGCATTGAGCATTACGGCAGACAGGAGGAATGTCACATTTTACTCCTCCCCTCTAACAACATCTGAAAAATCTGAGAAGTCGTTAACTCTTCCTGGAACTCTCTTCCTGACCCAATCCACTTTCTGCAAGTCACTTTGCAACCCCCTGCCCCTTTAAGCTTGCCTATACTGCTAGTGCTCTAATTAGTTCATAAAAGCAGTTAATATCAACTAAAAAAAAACCTGTGAGCCCCCCATCCTTCCCCCAGTGCATACACCAGCTTCCCAAGTGAACAGGCAATCTTCGTGTCTTCGCCTTGGTCCTAACCCTACCTCAACCTCTCCTTCAATTTTCTCCTCCTGTTATTCTGTCTTAACCCTGTTCTGGGCAGGTAACCTGCCTGTATGTATTCTGAGAAAGGCCATGCATGTCTATGATGCTACATAGAAACAGCAACTACAGATGAATAGCTCAGGGGTGGTCCAGCAAACATTCTGCCAATCTCCTTATAGGGGAGCTGTGATAGTTCTGGAGCAACTCAGTCAGCTATAAAAACATAGTGATTGATCCTCAAAGTTTTGCACATTTTTGGTTTCTTTAATACCACCCTAATCTAGCTGGAGAAAGGATCAATAGATCCAGTTGGTAAAGTTCACTTTAAAAAGCATGGGTCAATTCCTAGCATCAGCTCTTTGCCATCTGCATTTTCAAGCCACTGAAAAACAGCAGACTTGATTAGCAGTATGTTTTCTACCTGAATGAGTATTGGAGCATACACAAAAATCAACATCCAAATGGAGCAGACAACAAAACACCAGCACTGAATAGGGACGTAACCTGGAGTCCTCCTCTGTAGTACTGATTCAGCAGAGTGCATTTTCCAAGTTACCTGGCTGCCGTTACAGGTCCCGGTTCTGTCCTCTGGAAAAGCACGTTGGTGCCAGAGTCCTCTTCGGCTCGGAACACTGCTTTTACCACTTGATGCAGCCAGTTCTGGTGCATGTCATCTATCATACGGTCAGCTTCATCTATAATCTGCACTCAGACAGAAACAGCCCTTGTTGTTAGGCTCCTTTTGGTGCTGTAGGTTTCCTCCTGCATACATTAAACCCCACTCTTTATAACAGGCAGAAGACATTTCTGCTTGGGATAAACAAATGATAGAAAGGAGAGTGCACGCGCATGCACACACACACACACTATCCTTGTGCATATGCATACATTTCTAATCAGCCAAACTACTTCGCTTAAAAAAAAAAAAAAAGCACAGTTTTAATATGGGAGCCGAATCCTACATTTGGGTCCTTGCATAGGCATCTAAATACCTGATACATAGATTCCAAGGCCAGAAGGAACCATTGTGACCATCTAGTCTGACCTCCTGTATAACAAAGAACTTCTCCAAAATAATTCCTAGATCATATCTTTTAGAAAAAGATCCAATCTTGTTTTGTTGTATTCAGTGGCCAAACCGAAGGGCAACCTTGAGTCCCATATGATAAATAGATTTGGTTTAACTTAAATCCATTGGCTAATAAACACCACGTGGCTTTAAATGACATAAGGGAAATCAGATCTCGGATACCTTGAATAAATAAGGCACCAAATAAATGTGACCCCAGTGCATACTCCGATATGCTGGTGAGTTATTATAAATTTGATAATTTACTGTGAAATCTTGGTTTTGATTGTTGAAGTTAGACCCTTTAAGTTTTATTTTTGTAGATTTTTTCCCCTCCAGGTGTTTACATAAAATGCCTTTTCTGGAGGCAGATACTAGGATTAGATGGACCAATAATCTGAATGGCATGGCAGTTCCTATACATAGATGTGTATATGCACCAGAAGTACAAAAAGATGTAGAGTAGGAATTATAGACACAAAGAGCCTTGTGATAATCAGCTCAGTAGATCTGATTGTTTTAACTCACCAGAAAGCGAAGTTGTCTCAGGCTGAACCCTGGAGTCTGGTCAATATGATCCACAAGTCGTCCAGGTGTGGCCACAATGATATCAGCCAGACTGCAGTAACCCATCACTCTGAAAAGACAAAATGTCCTGTCACCCAGCTGCTTCCTGCTGTGCACAGTATAGTGAGGTCAATGTAACATGTTCCTGTGACCAACCAGTACCTGGTTGTCTTTTTTTCGCTTTCCTTTCTCACTTCACTTAATTGAGGAATAAGAAGTCAAATATATCATTTACATTAAAGAACGTGTATGTAGGATACTCGAGGCCATGCTTTGCTCTGGAGAGCTGAGATGGAGAACTAGCTTATTTCAGACAGATTTGGAGAATGTTTCATGGTTAAATAATTGGAAATTATCTGGTGTGTAACCCTTTTTTTAGCCAGTGTTATAATGTGGGCTGCAGGCCATCACCATTGCCCCAATCCCAGGTTCTCTTAGAAGCAGGTATGTCTGTGTTGGAGAACCTAATTGCGAAGATAAAATAAGAGGACAGAACTGAAACCCAGGCCGAACAAACAGCAAACCTACAAAGCAGCCACAGGAGAACAAAAGAATTTCCTGGGGCAGTGGTTAAAAAACCAATCAGCTCCGAAAAGAGACAGATCTTATAACACCAGAAAGCACGAAGTGCTAAGGATTCCAGTAAGGAGGGACATCCTCCACCCTTCCAATTTCATGACCAGTTTGATTCCTGAAGGTGCAACTGACAGACATAGCCACTTCTTCCCCTACCCCCGAGTGGGGCTGCTGATCCCAAGGACAGACTCTATTGCGTAAATAGCAGTTCATACTCAAAGTCACAGGTAATGTGTTTCTATCCTACTAAAGCTAACAAAACTTTAGAAAAATGCTGCTCCTAGCATTCTGGCAAGCAGAGATTTTAAACAATATCCAGTATATGAACCTAGTGTTCAGAAAAACTAACGTGATGCAACCTAACACGTGATGCAATAGCCTACACTTCAACCTCTCCATGCACTGAGATAAGGGGTTGAGACATTTGAGCTGTAAAACATTATCCAAAAGCATATTTAACCTACGTTCTCTGGACAAGAGTCTCCTGCTCCTTCCTGAAAGATTTCTGCCCAGTAACCAAAACAACCTTCAGACCTGTCCCATCAGTGTAGATGTTGAATACTTTACTCACCTGCAGAGGGGAGATGGGATTTGTTAGCTACTTTGACAGTTGTTTATGACAATGCTTTCTGTTATGTTCACCAGCATCAAACCCAGTTAGTCTTCAACCTACTTCACATGGTAGAAATCACATGTGTTCGGGCAGTGGGTTTAAAGCACCAGCCTTTCACTTGACTTAAATTCAGCTTAGAGAAAGGAAGGAAAAAAAGTCTCTTACCTGCTGTGCCAGTTCTTTGGTGGGCAAAACTGCCAGAGCTCGCACCTGGCAAACCACTCGTTGTAACAGAGCCTGCCAAAACAAAGGCCATATGAGCACTTGAAAGCTAGTGGGGTCTCTGTGCCCAGTCTGGGCAAGTGGGCGGCATCCTCATAATCCCCCAACATTTACTAATTCATTTATTCCCCGCGGTCTTCCTCAACTCCTCACATTATGTTCTTTGGCCACGAAAGCTGGATGGGGCACTGAAGTTAATGGGAATTGTATCTAGGCAACTCTGCAGTTCTAAGCCTCAGTGCTTTTGTTGGTGTTTCTTCCTGACTTTCTTACCTACCTCAAGAGGCTTCCATTTTACAGCCCTGCTGAGAAACAAAGGCAACTGTGGCCCTCTCTGTTACAACTCTACACCTTGGCTAAACTCACCTGTACCACAGGGATGACGAAAGACAGTGTTTTACCACTGCCTGTAGGGGCCGAGACACAGATATCGCTGGGCTGGCATCCTCCCCTCCCTACCAAAAAGCCACTGGATGCACTCTCCAAAATGGCAGGAATCACCTCCCCCTGAACTGAACAAAAGGAAAATGAGGATCAGTAAAAAGCAACAACCTGGCCAAAGTCTATCCGTCAAATGCTATTAAAAACTGTACAATGTCATCTCTTTCTGTGACTTGGAAAGCCTTGTGTTCTCCCTGCTGTTAAGTTAGGTTTTCTGGTGCAAATATGGAAGATCTAGAGTTCAAAAGAGCTCTTCACTACTCAAGGGGAACCCAATTCATTTTGGAAGCTGTTTCACATCTTTTCATCAGGGTCTTTTTTAACGGGCTATAAACAAAAGATTAAATCAATTTATTGATTCTGAAAGTGAGCCCTGACTAGATCTAGGCAATGATTATGTGGGTTTCCCTATACAAGTAATTCAGCTGTCCCTAAATCCGAACTTAGCACCTCCTTGTAGCTCATTATATATTTTTTTCTTGTTTGCCTATGTATCAAGGTGATGAAAGTGTGAACAGAATGATCTTAGGCAGGAGTTTAACAAGAATAACCACATAACTATTTAGTATTTTTTAAAATCTTCCTTTCACTGGGAGACAGCACAGAGTCTGTTCCTTCAAGGCTGAGGGCAGCTGTGTACTCTCTGCCTAAAAAGATGGTTCTTACTCTCAACTGGAGCTAGTCCTGCAAGGGGCTAAATGCTCCCAACTCACGTCAACTTCAGTAGGAGCTGATGGTGCCCAGCTTCCTGTAGCTCTGGGTCCTTGAGGAGACGTTACAAATGAAGCAAGAGCAAATTATTCAGGACAAAAGCTTTGACTGAAACCTGTGACTTCTCTCCCTTCTCCTTCGGAGAGCTCTGGCTTATTAGCCAGCTTTGAACTAAATATCCACTAACAAATCATCTATGAGCCTCTTCCTCACAGCATATTATGGTTTAGCTTTTTCTTGATTAATAGTATAAAACTATTTACATGGACAGTACAAGCAGTAAATGATTGAACTTATTTCCTGCCAGTGTATACGATAAACTGAACACAGGGGTTTCTGGACCTCAAAGTATAAGAATCTGTGATTGACATAAGGAGAGTAACTGAGGATAGCATACCAGCAACTCATTACACTCTGCTATATGTTCTAGCACAGCAAAATATTAAACAGTGAAATAATTTAAAATAGAAAACGTCTGAGCTAGAGCTGCAGTCCTTTGATGGTCTTCTGATGCAGACTAAGACCTGATAAATCCAGATCACAGATGTAATTAGTTAAATCTTTAAAAGTGAAAGGTTAATGCATTAACCCATTGTAATAATTCTACGTTTGTTTTCATTCCTTTGTCTTAATCAAATCAACAATGTGCAACATACATGCTACCAATAAGACCTTCCAGTAGAGATTTTATAGAGGTTTGTCCCTACCTAGCCTATGTCAGAACCTCTACAGATACACAGGAATACCTCAGCTCCACCTCATATCCAAGTATGGAACAGCAAGTTTTTTCTAAGATGGATCAGTCTGTGACACTGAGGTGTGCTATTACCAGCAAAGGGGGGTGGGGGGAGAGGGCTGGGGTGTGTGTGTGTGAAACCTTTTGTAGTGATAATCGAGGTGGGCCATTTCCAGCAGTTGACAAGAACGTGCCCACCTCGATTATCACTACAAAAGTCCCGTGTCGCCGTCGCCGCCGCCCCCCCCCCCCCCCCGAAGGAGGGAGTCTACATAGGCAGACAAACCTGATGTCAGGGTGCCAATGCCTGACATGATGGGGCTTCCAGGATTTGCAGGTTTATGGATCTTGGGTAGCAGATAGAATACCCCTGGTCGGAGTTCCCCACCCCCCGCTCTCCTGCTGGTAATAGCTCACCTTACCTGATCACTCTTGTTACAGTCTGTATGGTAACACCCATTGTTTCATGTTCTCTGTGTATATAAAATCTCCCCACTGTATTTTCCACTACATGCATCCGATGAAGTGAGCTGTAGCTCACAAAAGCTTATGCTCAAATAAATTTGTTAGTCTCTAAGGTGCCACAAGTCCTCCTTTTCTTTTTGCAGATACAGACTAACACAGCTGCTACTCTGAAACCTGTCATATAGGTACCTAATTCTTCTCTCCATCCAGCTCTGGTAGTGAAGATGACTGGTCCCTAAGTAACCACTTTATATATTGGTTTAAATTAATTTAAAGTTAACAAATCCACACCACACTGGCTAAAGTATCATATTCTTGTCAGCTTTTGGGAAATTTTGGAATTTGTTTCCACCACCCCCAAAAAAATCACTTATCTCAAGCATGCCCCAGAGCCCTGATTTTCTAGTAAGTTCTTTATATCATACACAAACACAGAACATGAGCAGTTTGAATATTGGAGAAGTTAGCTGATTAAAAAAAAAAAAAAAAGAGAGAGAGAGAGAGAGAGACCAAACAAAATATTAAAGGTACCTGGGAAAAAAGACTCTATTCCATTCATTTGCAGCTTCTTTAGCAGTTTGGGATGGATTCCTGGAACCTCCTGGATTGGAACTAGGTTCTGTTTTATGTGTTTATGGACCAGCTTGGGTTGAGCTAGCCACTGTGGTAGGATGGGCTGAACCTGGAAACAAAAAGTGAATGAATCCTGAAATAGAGATTCTCAGCAATTGGCCTGAAGTTGAAGTTCCTTTAATCCAGGGGAAAAAGTTAGTGTAACACAATCAGTAACTAATTAGTATTCAGTATTTTAAACATAATTATTGGGGCAAGATTTTATGCACTCAGACTTAAGAGGATATGAACTTTTCTGTAGAAAATGTTAACATTCTCTCAAAGTAACACACAAGCAGCAAGTTACAGGCTTGAAGATAGGCCAAAACTGTGCATCTCTGCACTTGTACAATTAAAAGTTTAGTATCTGCACAAAGAGTTTTCAGGATTGGGACCTGACACACTGACCATACCATTAAAAAATGAAAAACAGTAAAACATTTGAAGAGCAAATTGAAATGAAAGGGCAGTCAACCATGTATTATTATACATCAGGATTACAGTCAGCATTGTTTTAAATTTATCAAGCAGATGGTATAGTCAGTAACACTATTTTATCTTTTGTGTAAGACTCTTGTTTAAAATATACTTTATCCTTTATAGGGAAAAAAATTATTTATTTAGAAAGGCTAGTAATCTCTGTATTAACTAAATGACTTCTACCATAAAGCCTGACAATGCTACTTATAAAGCATGTTAGAATACTCCTTCTCTCACCCAAATAACACAATCAGAACAAAATCCCTGGCCAGTTGGTTACCTTCTGCACTGCTCTTTTGTCATACCCTCCCAGAACCAACAAACTAGAGGGTGGAGGTGTTGCTTTTTCATTCAAAGTAGGTATCCACACTTGCTCCTTTGTGCTTTGATTCCCTTTCACTTCTTCACTACTGTCTTTCTCAGCAATTTCAGCTCCATTTGTCTCAATTTCTGTTGGAATGTCCCTCTCCTTCTTCCTCGCAGCTTGGTGTCTCTTCAATTTACTTTTATTTTCCTGTTGTCTATTGTTTTCGTCAGGATCTGAAATATTGGTAGAAGGAATAAAATGCTAAAAATGAGACAGAGGAACAGATTAAAAAACTGTAAGTATTTTTACTAATTAGGCTTTCTAGGATCTAAAAATCCACTTACATTCTCATCTCTCTTTCCAATCCTAAGGTTGATGTAGCTCTAACTGCCCTCTGATACCGTTAAATCAGTGGTTAACTTTCCATACTTATGTGCATGCCCCCCTACTCTCACACACCAATTTTCAGGTTCCAGTTGTAAACCAGACCCAGAAGGTCAGAATTTTGCACTTTCTTCTAAAATAAAAAATAATTTGACATTGAATTTTAACAATTAAATCCTACACTTTCAGTTTTGCTTTCACCTGCTTCAATTTTCTTTTGAGGTAGACTTGATTTTTTCCCATTTTCTTTCTTTTTCTTCTTAGCTGGAATGTAGCCATTGGCAGCCTCACCAGCTAGGCCAGAATCTGCCCCTGCTGAAGGCTTCTCAGAATCACTGCTCACTTGGTGGTTCTTCTTCAGCTTTTTTTCCCCTTCTCCACAGGAACCCTCACCACTGTGTCCTCTCTTCCTCTTTTTTGCCTCTCTCTGTGATTCATTTTCAGAATCAAATCCAGAGTTTTTGAGCTTTTGGTGGAGTTCATTTTCTGTTTTCTTTTGTTTTAACTCATCAGAAGGCAAAGGCACCTGCTGCTGCTTTTTCAGTTGCCTGGCTCTAGCTTGTTCCCGCAGCCGTTCTAACAGGGCCTGTGACCGGTCCTCAGTAGCATCGTCCTCACCGCCAAGGTATCTGAATATTTCACAAAGAAAACGCTTTAAACATACCACAGCAAGCACTACAACAAGGCTGTAACCACCCTTTTCACATTTTTACTGGCAGAGAAAAGGCAACAAAATTCAGTTTCACAGTCAACTAGATATCATAAGAAGGCACAATAATCTAGGCCAGTGGATCTCAATCTTTCCAGACTACTGTACCTCTTTCAGGAGTCTGATTTGTCTTGCATACCCCTCAAGTTTCACCTCACTTAAAAACTACGTGCTTGCAAAATCAAACATAAAAATACAAAAAAGTGTCAAAGCGCACTATTACCAAAAAATTGTTTACTTTCTCATTTTTACCATATAATTATAAAATAAATCTATTTGAATATAAATATTGTACTTACATTTTAGTATATAGAGCAGCATAAACAAGTAATTGTATGAAATTTTTGTTTCTACTGACTTCACTAGTGCTTTTAATGTAGCCTATTGTAAAACCAGGTAAATATCTAGATGAGTTGATGTACCTCCGGGAAGACCTGTGTACCTCCAGGGGTACATGTACCTCTGATTAAGCAGCACTGCTCTAGTCTACATCTTTGTAGCCAATTAAGAGTACTTCCTTTTGTAATCTTGTATTAACCATGGTAACGCAGCCATTTAAACCAAAGTCTTATGACCCCAGAGAAAATATTGAAAACATGACACAGGTGCAGCCTGACGGCTCCAAAAGCTGACAGCAAACCACAAGAACTCATGATTTAAGACGATCTCAGGATTTTTAAGACAATCTCGTGATTCTGGGGGGCTGCTTTGCATGTTTGGGTCGGGAATGGGGTGGATCCCCCCCATACACAGTTTGAAATACGATTTCATGTAACGTGGATGAGTTGCAGGAGTAACGCTGCGTTACGAATCCCTGCCCAGCCTGGCAGAGCAGCAACGCCCCCGACACCGGCTCTCGGCGGAGCCCGTCTCCTCCACACCCGCGGGACGCCCACCACAGGCCCCAGCAGCGCCGCCCCTCCCCCGACACACGTGGGCCTGTCTGCCGCCGCCGCCGCCTGCTCGTGCTCTGCTCCACGCGCCGCGCCCTCCCGCGGGCTCCGTTCTTCTCCCGACCGCCCCAACCCAACCCGAGCTCTCTCTCTCTCTCTCTTTCCCGCTTACCTGTTGATGAGGAAAAGCGCCATGCTACTGCAGCCCCACTTCCGGATCCTGCACCCCCACCTCCCCGCTACGGGCGCTCTCAGATGACGTCAGCCGGCGCAGTAGCTACGCTTGCGACTGAGATTTGCACAGCTAGAGCCCGGCGGCCGCCATCGCCCCCTACAGCCTCGGAGGCGCGAAGAGGCGGCGGGTGCCTTTGGGCAGCTTAGCCTGGCTCCAGGCTATGGCCAGGCCGGGCTCCACCCTCGGCCCCGTCTGGCAGGGGCAGTTGTTTAATCTGCTTCGGGCTCTGGCCTGTCACAGAGCGTACGGGTTACTGGGCCAGGCCCCAGCCAGGGCGTCTCCCCTGAACAGCCCCCTCCTCGCCGTTGGCCCAGCCACACCTCAGCTGGCAGCCTGCTAAGGCACAGGCTGGTCACCCCCGCACAGCACCTGCCAGGGTCTGGGGCTGGGCGGCAACAACAGCGAGTAGCACCAGGGGCCCTGCCCGAGTCCTCGGCTGCCCAGGAGAGCCTGCCCGCACCAGGCTTTACTCAGCAACCCTTCCGAGAAGGGATCATCCTTTGTATCGGCTTCCGACGGGCAAGTGAAATACGCTGGGACTGGTGTCCCTAGCCTCTGTTTGTCAGAGGGTGGAGATGGATGGCAGGAGAGAGATCACTTGATCGTTACCTGTTAGGTTCACTCCCTCTGGGGCACTTGGCATCGGCCGCTGTCAGTAGACAGGCTACTGGGCTGGATGGACCTTTGGTCTGACCCAGCATGGCTGTGCTTATGTTCCTATGCCTGCTCAAGCCAATGGGCAAGTAGAATTTTGCAAGGCATGTGCCACTGCCAGCTAAAGAACATTCTTGTGCACCTACCCAGCCAATGAGCATGTGTACAGGTGAGAGAGTTAGACACAGATTTGAACATTGCCCCTACAAAATGGGCACTGAAAGGACACCTGGATTACAATGCATTTAAGATTTACCTTCATGCGCTACACAATATGGAATTAAAAAGGAACAAAGAAATGTGCTACATTCATTTTGATTGCTGGTGAATGCTCTATACTTAAAGCAGATTTCTTAACTGAACAAATCCTCTGATGTGACTCCCTTCCCCTGAAATCCCAAGGATGGCAAGGCAGCCTCCACAGAAATGCCAGGAGCTGGCAGCCATTTCATTTTCTTAATTTTGAAAGGCAGCAATATTACTCTTCCAAGCATCATAAGATTGTGCATGTATTTACAAGTCTTGTGTAAATACATGCCCAGTCCTACGATGTTTGAAAGAGTAAGAGCTCATTCGAACCACCACTGGTGCCAGTCATCAATCTGAATCATTTGCACTTTGAGTCATTGAAAACTAATATGACTTATTTGGCCTCATCCTTGTTCCTAGGACACAGTGGTTCAAAGAGACAGAAAAACACTTGTTTTGTTAGGCTAGCCAAACTCCCTCCCCGATCCTAGAGGAAGAGCTCACGCCATGCCACTTCTAAATCTTTATTATTTATTTTCTACATATAGAAAACAAAAGGAATGTTAAACAGTCATGTGAACACACTAGCAAGGAACCGTCATCCGTGACAGTGCACAAAATGCAGGGAAGGGCAATTTGTGCCATGGTCTGCTAATAGGCAGGAGATGTGCAGGTCCAGGAATAGCCTCTTTGCTCACACGGGAGTGCCCTATTGGAAGGTGGAACCATTCCAGCCCACATTAGCAGCATTCATGTCATAATAGTTGATGTAGACTCTGTTTAAAAAAAAAAAAAAAAAAGGTAGAAATGTTGACCATGACAAATGTTAGATGCTTAGTGCATGAAAGCTATCCATTATTACTTGTATAGGAAACCGGGGGAGGGAAGAGAAGGGGAAGGAATATCACTCCCCCTCCTACCCTCCAAGGGATGTGGTTTCACATTTCCATTTTTAATTTTTAGAAAAGCTAGCAAGATCTTTACCAGTAAATTTTGGCTTAAGCCCAGAAGCTGCACCACCCACAAATTCCCTCCTCCAATACTTTACCAAGCACTGGAAAGCTGGGTTTGCCAAGGCTCGCAACCTCCAGCACACTGCCTTTTCTTTCTTGCATTTCCAAGCTCTTAGTTAAAAACACGTCATTTTAGTGACATGTCTGGAACTGCAGGAGAGATCAAAAGGTTTGAGCTCTTTTGAGTACTGCAACCTTTTGCCAAAACCAAATGGACTCTCCTGGCTGCCTGCAGCTCCCTGCTTCTCCAGGCATAGGCAGCAGCAGCTTCCTCCTGCTGTTTGCCACTGAGCACAGCTGCTCTACTCCCTTGCTGGCTGACAGAACTGCAGCTGTTTGCCAAGTGCCTGCATTCTTCTGGGTCCCCAATCTGCCCAATGATCTCCCTTCATGCCCCCCAAAAAAGGGGGGGAGGGGCCCAATGAATATTATACATATGTTCATCATATTTCACCCTAACCCCTGAGGGTCAGATTATACTGCATTAGTCAGCCATTTGGGATTAGAATTAGTCTATTAGCCAAGTGGTTCTCAACCAGGGACCCGGAGAGGTCTTCCAGTGGGTACATCAACTCATCTAGATATTTGCCTAGTTTTACAATAGGCTACATAAAAAGCACTAGTGAAGTCAGTACAAACTAAAATTACATATAGTCAATGATTTGTTTATACTGCTCTATATACTATATGCTGAAATGTAAATTCAATATTTATATTTCAATTGATTTTATAATTATATGGTAAAAATAAGAGAGTAAGCTATTTTTCAGTAACAGTGTACTGTGACACTTTTGTATTTTTATGTCTAATTTTGTAAGCAAGTAGTTTTTAAGTGAGGTGAAACTTGAGGGTACACAAGACAAATCAGACTCCTGAAAGGGATACAGTAGTCTGGAAAGATCGAGAGCCAGCCTGAACCACATTAATCCAGAAAAAGCCAATTAATGGCACCAGCACACACCTTTCAGATTTTAGAACAGTTGTAACTCCCTACTCAAAATAGATTCAGTTCTTTAGTAAAAGGCTTGCATGATGAAGGACTTTTTCAGTTAGGAGTCTTATGAAAGAGCCATATTTGCAGTATTTTACTGAAATAAAGCTGAAAAAAAAAAAAAACCACCCTCAGGTGTGTGTGTGGGGGAAAAACAACACCTCAGGTGCGAAAAGCAATAACAGACAACCAGAGAGCATAATAAAGAATCCAAAAAAGTAATTTTAGATAAGCGGTTAACTGGAATGTCACTCTGGTGCAGCCTTACCTGTCTGCAGGTATGTGCAGCTGTTTAGTGAGCAGGTCACATAGCAGCTTGGTATAGCTCTTGTTCTGCTGCCCTCCTATCTTGCCAATGCTGTGAAGGCTGCAAAGGGCACAAGGATCGGTGGAGCCCCCAAAGGACATAAGCTGATCAGCTGCAATGTGCACAGCTATGTACTGTGAAACAAATCAACAACCAGTGATCAGGTAATATTCCACGCTCTCCTGATGTGCATTTACTGGGAATCCAGAGAGCAGGCTTGTTTTCTGGAATTAGCTACTGCAAGCACAAATGGTGTTTATTCATACACATTTCTAAAGCATCCACTACAGTAGTACAGTACCTTGGTCAGACATGTAGTGATTTAGCTCCCCAGCTTACATTTTTTCCTTTTTTTAAATAATTCTGTAATTTTTTAAATAAAGACATCAACCACCTCCTGCAAAGGTGTGGTGATCCTTCTCATTGAGACTCGTGCCTGCATCCAACTCGCTGTCTAGCCAGCTGATGTTTAGCCATTGGTGAGGGCTGTAATTGTTGGCTTCCACACAAGTTGTAAGCAGGTGCACATCCCGGGGGCCATTGACCAGTCAGATTGCTCCCATAAATCTATAACATTTCAAGGCATCTGCGGTCTAGTAGATTTAGCACAGGACAGGGAGTCAGGAGGACTCTGTTGTCTTGCTTGCTCTGCCACCGATTCACTGGTGGTGTGTACACTAGCCTTTTTTGTTCACATTTCACACTGGTACAACTCCAGTAGTGTGACCGCAACTCATGGAACTGCAACTCATGCTGATGGAGAAAGACCATTGGCATTTTGGCCACCTCATCTCCTAACCCTGCTCAGGGGCCTGTTAAGATGACTGGGTGATCAAAACACTAATGGGCTGTCTACTCTGATACTCCCAGAGCTTTAGCTCCCATTATAGTAGCACAAGTGGGAAATTTAAAAGATAATGCTAGCATTGATAATAGCCGCTGTATGACCTTGGGCAAGCCACTTAGCTTCTCTACACATCTGTTAAGTGGAGCCACATACCCATGTTTGTAAAGTGATTTGAGAGCTATGGGGACCAGGAGCCTCTCTATGTGCTAGATAGTAGATAAACATTTTTCTGACTGAATAGGATTTGAAACTGTATTTATTTTTAAGATGAATTTTCTGCAGCTACCTGGGACTGTCACACTCTCTCTTACCCATTGCTGCCCTCTATGCCAGAAGGTTTTTCCAACCCACTGGGCCTCACTGCAACCCAAATGAGCAAGGGAAAAAAGTGACTTCACATAGCATTAGTCTTCTGTACACATCATTCTTTAATAGCAAAGGCCCACTTAGATCCGGCTTTTGTGGACATCAGTAGAGAAAAATACTTGTAGGGTGACCAGATGTCCCGATTTTATAGGGACAGTCCCAATATTTAGGGCTTTTTCTTATATAGGTGCCAATTACCCACCACCCCCAGCCCCGATTTTTCACACTTACTATCTGGTCACCCTAAATACTTGGTGAGAAGAGCTTGCCAGGTTAGTATGAAACACAATATATTTGCATGATGAATATTCCTAATCTATACACCCATTACAGTGAAGACCTACCTATTCTAACAGAACAGTTCCCTCCCACAAACACAACTACGGTAAACAGAGCTATCTCAAAAAGAAAAGGAGTACTTGTGGCACCTTAGAGACTAACCAATTTATTTGAGCATAAGCTTTCGTGAGCTACAGCTCACTTCATCGGATGCATACTGTGGAAAGTATAGAAGATCTTTTTATACACACAAAGCATGAAAAAATGGGTGTTTATCATACACATTGTAAGGAGAGTGATCACTTTAGATAAGTTATTACCAGCAGGAGAGTGGGGTCGGGGGGAAAGAAAACCTTTTGTAGTGGTAAACACCCATTTTTTCATGCTTTGTGTGTATAAAAAGATCTTCTATACTTTCCACAATATGCATCCGATGAAGTGAGCTGTAGCTCACGAAAGCTTATGCTCAAATAAATTGGTTAGTCTCTAAGGTGCCACAAGTACTCCTTTTCTTTTTGCAAATACAGACTAACACGGCTGTTACTCTGAGAGCTATCTCATTTGCTTTTCTAGAAGCTAAGCATGCGAGAACCCACTCCTGCACCTAAAGAACCAACACCCTGGCCTTGCCCACGAGGGAGACGGGCTTCATTGTGCAGTGTCACTTCTACATATTGGTCAGACGCACATTCACTTATTCCATTGGCAGAGGAGGAGAAGAAACCAACTCCCCCTCCCCCGGGCCATGCCAGCAAGCCTCCATGTGCTCACTCAGTCCTTCCACCCTGTCTCGCTGCACTCCCAGGCGACCGACTGACCTCAAAGCCGCCTGCAGCAGCAGAAATTAGAGGTCTCCCTTTTACACGAAGACTCATTTCCGTTTCCTCTAGGCTAGAAAGGAAGCATCCAGGAGAACAGCACCAAGGATTCAGGCTAACTACGACGTCCTTACGTTGTACAGTTTGCTCTTCCTGCATGCAAGTTACCTACATGCCCCTGGGGGTGGGAGGAGGAGGGTTACCCCCCTGAACTCACCTGGGCAGGCTTGCCTGTAGCCTTTGCTAGCTGCTGGGTGATCTCCCCAGTCAGGCTCTCGGGCACTGCATCCTTGCTCACGTTGGTGTTAACAACAAACATGGGCATCTTGAATCCTTGCAAAGAACTTTCCCTTTCTACTAAATCGTTAATCTCAGCCTGTAGCTGCTTCCGCGGCGGCGGCTGCTGCTGCTGCAAAATGGAGCTGAAGAGAAGAGAGCCTGCAGCAAGTCCCTCTCGCTGTGCTCTGCAATGCTGCTCATGTGATCTGTGCCGGACCAGATTCTTAAAGGGACCGCAGCACTCAACAACTGGGGCTGCTGTCTGCAGATAATTTTGGCAACTAAACATTCAGTTAAAGCGTATTCCTGGTGCACCTACTGGGTTTAATGTGTGTATAGTTTCCCCTCTCCCCTAGATTCCCTACAGAGTTCTTCCCATTTCTTCCTTTGCTCAGTCATTTGCTTTACTATATTATTAGTAATTAATTATTATTATTATTATTAAATATTTATCTTATGGCAACATTCAAAGGCTCTCGTAAGGATTTGATACCCCTTTGTGCAGGGCACTGTACGAACATAGGCCCCGATCCTGCAAAGACTTATGCTTATGAATGGTCTCACTGATTTCAATGGGACTATTCATGGTGGTAACGTTAATCACTGGTATTTTTGCAGGATGGGGCCAAAGAAAAGACACAACTCCTACCCTGAAGATGAGCTTTTATTTGCAAATAAATGGCATCCCTCTGCATTTTTTGATATAAATGTGTATTTGGCTTTGTCTGGTTTTTTCGCGTCACATAATGCAAACCATGGTTTAGATCTGTGTTGCTGGCATAAATTAGTTCTTCAATGCTTCTCCTTTGCTTTTCACTGTTAAATAGACAATGATCCATTTCTTCTCAGTGCTATGATTCCCATACCATGTTTTCTTGTTTGAACTGAATTACGCAGAAGTGGTCTATCTAATCCTGGCTCATGAATGAAGTGGAGCTACTTCATATAGAGGCCAAAGGCTGCTTGAGTGATAAGCCCTCTGCTGGGCTGTGTGCTGTGATGTACATAGATTGCCCTGGACCTTGTGTAATCATTACTTCAGCGCAAAGAGAGTGTAAAATGCTGCTAAATCAGAATGGTAGCAATTTGCACTGGTTAAATGACCTTCAAAATAGAGGGCAACAGAGAATCAGGTTCATAACCTCCTCCAGCCTGGCCTACACACACACACACACCCACACACACATACAAGAACAATTGAAAAATTACTTGGTTCTTATATTTGTAGAAAACCAGCCAATATGTAAATAATGACACAACTGAGCATAGACACCGGCTAATGTACCTAGAGTAATGGTCCAGAAAAACAGTATACAATAAATAATGAGATGGCAGGGTCTGGGTCAAGAACATGGGGAATGTTTTAAAATGTTTTAGTAATGCTATTTTTAAAAAGGACACACTGTCCCTATTATTCCCTGCAATTGCATAAATCATTCTCCCTCCCTGCTCCCTCACCTCCAGCGTGCTGAGGGATTGCAGGAATGGAAGGGTGTTGGTTCTGGGAATTCCTGCAATACAGGGGATCATGCCGCAGCGAGTGACTGCACCCCAGCCGTTCTCACATACCTTCCCTGGCCTGCCAACCCCAAAACTACAGAACCCCAGCCATCCTGCAGTTCTTGCATGGAGAGTATCTATGGTCTCTGGTGATGCTGTGGAAGTACTCTTCTTCACTTTGGCAGGTTTGGGGGGAGGTTTCCCCTGCACAATGGAGGGCAATATTTGGCCCTCTATTTGGATCTCAGATAAAGGGCTTGCATGTTCACTAAAGCTGCCCATGTGCATGTGTAACTGACCTGGAGTGTATATATGTTACACATACACACAATTTTAATCATTCATTTTTGGATACACAGCATGCATTTTAAGATGTGACCTGTGCCTTTTATTCTTTCCTAAGCATCACTACACACAGTAGACCCTGAGAGTTATGAACACCAGAGTTACGAACTGACCAGCCAACCACACACCTCATTTGGAATCAGAAGTACACAATCAGGGGGCAGCAGAAACAAAACAAACAAACAAACAAACAAACAAAAAGCAAATACAGTACAGTACTGTCAAACGTAAACTATTAAAAAAAAGGAAAAACAGGATTTTTCTTCTGCATCGTAAAGTTTCAAAGCTGTATGTCAATGTTCAGTTGTCAACTTTTGAAAGAACCACCATAACGTTTTTTTCAGAGCTACGAACATTTCAGAGTTATGAACAACCGCCATTCCTGAGATGTTTGTAAATCTGAGGTTCTACTGTATTTTATCATTAAAATAATAATGACCATCTTGGGAAGGAATGGGTCAAAGAAATAAAGATGCTGGGATCTCAGATAATTTGAATTTGTACAAATAAAAATGAATCAGGCTCAAAGCTCTCATGACGTGGGATGGCTGCTGTGGGCAGACTGCACCCAGCGTTTTTTTTGAAAATGTAAGGCAGACAGTTGGGTCCAGGTCCTCAAAAGGATTTAGGCACCGAACTTCCATTCTAATCTTTATTGTCCTTGGACATTGCTCAATTGGTGAAAAGGGGAGGGGAAACAGTTTGTCCATTTACGGTCTCCGCACATTCCAAATCCTGGGATCTGATATTGGCCTCTTGTAGCAGATGTGACCATAGTTTCTAGTAAGTAGCTAACTGCCTTGCTACAACTATGTTTTTTGGTGTAAGTACAATTTTGGACACACTTTTGCTAATACAGATACAGGGAGGGTTTGTAGCGCAACCCTACTCTTCAGTTTAAGTGTGCAGAGTGATTCTAAGAAAGGGCAGTAAGGCCAAATCTAAAGGGGGCTGGGAGCCACATTATTCAGACTATTTTGGTAATACAATTTAAAATCAGTTCAAGCTAATTCTGTTTAAACTGTGTTAGACTGGCCAGCATGAACAGGCCAAAAGCATGTCTAAATTTAGTTTAGAAGCTGTGTTCTAGCCCAGATTTCTACCTGAGCTAGAACACAGTTTCTAAATTCATTTTTTAACTTCTCCACACTGGCTGACTTGACTAAACCGTGTTTAAAGGAACACTCTTATATTAAAACATATTTTTAGGAAGCACATTTCCTTATGTATTGTCACAGGGTAGCTGGTCAGAGCTCAGTCTACCTAGAACTGACGTCTTTAAGGAGAACGAGCCAATCTTGGCCCACCTGCCAATTAATTGCCTAGGTGGGTGGTTGGAAGCTAATTTTTTTAATGAGCACCTGGAGCTGATAAATGGCTACTACAGTGCAGGTGAAGAATACTCCTACAGTGAGTGAAGCCTTTTAAGGAAAGGAACTGCCTACATAGTTGCAGGAAGCTTTGTTTGTGAGGTGCTATGGGCTGCATGCTATCAGGAGAAGAGCTGTAGAGGGTAGGATGGCCCTGGCTCCAGTGAAGGAATCAGTGTTGAGAGAATACCTACTATGTAAAGAGTCTAGGTGTGGGAAAGGGTGCTATTTAATATGGGGTGGGGAATTACTTGCTCTTTGACTTTTTCTAGGTCTCTATGTTCCCTTATGTCTTCTACTTTTTTCTTGTCCTTCTCCCTGCCTGAAGACTTTGGATGTGGTCATTAGAAATACAAACTTTGCCCCCCCCCCCCCCCCCGCTCCCTGAATCTTTCTTAAATGATGTACCTGATGTGGGACTACCCTGAGACTGAGCTGGAGGCTGCCTCCTAGGGAAGAAGATCTTTGTTATGCAGTCTGTTAATATCTGAGAGCCTCAGAAGTGGGGGAGGGCTTGGTTGACATGTAAAAGCCTTGGCTAAGCTTATTGATAACTGAGTTGGGGGAAAAACTATGGTAGAGTATCCACAGTGCTGGAAGGATGTTTGTGTTGGAGGGAAGGGGGATGATGGCCTGTGCCTTTTATATATAATATAATTAATACTTTAGATCAAGACCTGAGTCAGCTTAAAATGACTGACTCATTACTTTTATGCTGTTTACATCTGGTATTTTTCTTCATGAACATGGAAAGTAGACTAGCTGGGATGACTTGTTTGTAGTGCCAGAGACCCTGAAATACTGCCATGTTTGGAAGCTGGTGCTAAAGGGGGATGATTATTTGTTTAAAGAAAACTTCCACTGGAAAAGCTCTCATGATGGAACCCAATGTTTTGTGCTTGTTTGGGTAAAACCAGTCTTCAGCTCCTATACTGATGAATATGAAACTTTAGATGGTTTCAGGCAGGAGACAAGTTTATTGGTGATAAATTCAATTTCCCAGCAACCCTCCACCACAGCTGTCAAATATGTAGTTCTTTAAAGGCTAACTGGCTGCATGTTCAGCTAAACAAAGCTAGGAAGTCCATTTACAATCTGGTGACTGTGGTAATGTTGCACAAACATTGACCAACTTCCTCTGGCTTTATGTTTGTGGCTTAAAAAAACAAATGCCTACATTTTGGGCCAAATTGGACCAGTCAGTTTCTTTAACCTGAATTAACTGGTTTTTGGCCAACTGTAAATGGAGTTCTATGGCCCAATCCTGTACTCCTTCCTCAGATAAAACTACTGTTGAAGTCTGACTGTAAGCTATCCTTTTAAAATTGGCTTGAGAATTAAGTGCCTGGTGCAGATTAGCTAAACTTTGGCTAGACTTCTGTTGCCATCTAATCAGGCATTTAGTGCTGTGCTTGCCTCTGTGGCTTTGTCTAGGCAATGAAAACTCAAATTTCCCTCCAATATTAGCAGCTTGTATAGACAGGTTGCTGCTGACATTTAATAAGTCAACTAATCCTGCTCAGAGCAAGTCTAATGTACAATTAAGAAGTATCTCTCATACAGATCAACAGAAAGCGTGTCCATCTTCCCATGTCTCTGAAAAGTAATAAGACACTCTGCACTTTTTCTAAGTCTCTGCTTTTCTTTTACAGGTGTGGTGCAGAAGAATGTTAAAGCAGCAACAGGTAAGCATGCTTCTAAGGAATCGTGATCCTTGAATTTGCGCATACAATGCAGAAAGTATGACATGAGCACTAATCTCAGAACTCAGTAAATGCTGGTCCACGAATAACCTGTTACTTTATGTAGGTGCCTTAAGCAAAGGTGGTACGGTTCCAGCCTACGTTGGCAGCACTCATATCAAAGTAGCTGATGTAGATTCTGAAAGAGAAGAGATGCTGAGAACAAAGCTCTGCAAACTGTTTCACTTAGTGAAACTAACAGTGTCAAATATCCCTGTAATCCTGAAGCCTTCTCCAGATTTTACTATCTGAATTACATGTTCCTTAAACTGTCAAGCATCTGCAAAAGCTTAATGTAGTCTCCCTATCTTCCTGTCAATTTGTACATATTATTTCAACTTACCTTAAATTATTTACTCTTAAATAAATTGTCATGTCCAGTTTGGGCCTACGTACAGGAAGAGCAACAAATGCTGCTTTTTCTTTTGTAAAAATTCTGATGGAAACAGGTTGGTTTGGTTTTTTTTTTTTTTGAAACAAAACATTCCTCTGCAGTTTGTTTGCATCCCAGATTCTGCATTGAAAATTCAAGTGCATGACAACCTGAAAGTGAAATAAATAACTAGCAAGTGATACTGATTAGTACAATGTTGCATTCTGGAAGACCAGATGTGAAAAGCAAACAGTAGTGGAAAGTTACTTATTTGTCAAACCTTTATTTTTAAAAAATATGGTTTCTAAGCTGACAGGATTTTAACTTTTTTCTTCAGTTTCTGTTCTTGTAGCGTCAATTTTATTCTCTAGTAGTTAGTCAAGTTGTTATCTAATCAGCTGGCCATGGTCACACACTAACTGAACCTGAGATGTTCAGCACCAGAATCTCCTGCCATTTGTGCTGAAGGGGTTATCCCCTTCCTATTATGACAATTGGCAATACAGAGTTTAAATTTTGTGTTTTACTGTCTTCAAACAGGTTGTTCAAAAAAGTTAATGCAAAGAGCTATGTAATTTGGGGTTAGTAGTTTAAACAGATATGGAGACACCAAATCAGGCACGCTGTAGTACAGGCTCACCTGTCTGCAGGCATTTTCAGATGTATGTTCAGCAGGTCACAGCAGCTTGGAATAGTCCTTGTTCTCCTGGTCTCCTATCTTGCCAATGCTGTAGAGAAAGCACATGGCGCAGGGGTCTTTGGAGCCATGGAAGGACAGCAGCTGATCAGAGATCTGTAGTGCTAGATACTGTAAGAAGAAAAAGATTGCTTTTCTTTGTGATGGGGGGGTGGGGGGGGGGAGATTTTCAAAGGCACAAATTACACTTGAGTGCCTAAATCCCATTGACAGTTAATGGCAGTTTGTATTGCAATATGTTTGTGCCTTGTGTCCCTTGTATACTCGCTCTTCACCCTAGCTTGTTGTTACCTTCTTCGGTGCATTCAATACAAGTGAGGAGTTGCTACCCCTTGCCCTGTAACCTCAAGTGCCTTGCTGCTGTGGTTCCTCTGCCTGGGTCACCCACCCTCAGCAACAAGGATGCACTGTCTATATAGTGGGCAACCCTGGTCCAATGCTTTGGATCCTGGCGCCTGCCTGCAATCTCTGACTTCCACTGGCTTCTACCAGCCTTGGTTAACAACTGGTATGGTGATTCCACACACACAGCCATGAATTTTCCCAAAAACCTGTTTTGATTGTTCCAGGACTGGACAGAGGGATATTAAGGTTTGCTGCCCTTTTAAGGAGTCAGTATCCAATAGCTAGCTACTTTAACTGGAGTTAGCTAACTGTTCAGTTTAAATATCACACTTTTGATTAAAAACAAAATGAGTTTCATAACACATGATTTTAAATGAATTCAAATGAGTTAGAAATGGTTACCTGCAAATAAAAGTGAAACCACCCATCTAAAATGTAATCTAGCAAGTTTTGGTTCAAGGCTTTAAGATGGCCTTACTCACCCCCAGTTTTCTATTAAGAGGGGGACTGACTCTTCCTTGGTCAGGATCTTGCCCAGATGCCCAAGGGGTTTAGGTGAAATAACTTGGGGTTCTCTATATAGTCTAAGGAATCCTCAAAGTGGATTATTCTGAAGGGTTTCCTGCTCCTCCCCTCCCCCTGCAAGTAAAGCTCATTTGAACTGTGAGGTAGGTGACAGATCATAGAGCTTCCTTCACCACCAGATTCCTCATTTCCCCCACTTGATGGCAGGAAACAAAACTTGTCAGCAATCTCCTCCCTCTGCTATCTTGAGGACCCTGTTTACTAATTAATGTAAATTGAGGTAAAATTACTTTGGTTAGGATAGGCTTGTTTAACAGCTTTTGCCTACCTTGGCAGGGCTGTCTGGTTTTGACCATATGCTAATGACATCATACGGGGGACTTTATTACTTAAATATTGCTACATCTATTTCACCATGATATTAGTGACAAGTAAATCTAGTTTTCAAATGATTCCTCAAAGTGTACTTTGTACAACGGTTACAGTAGTGTGTAGGGTGTGACTACATGGGGTGCTTATGATGTTGTACTCCATATGTTTATGGAAATATGCTTATGAGTGAATAATGTAACTCAAATATGCTTTATGCAAAAAGTCTCTTGTAAGGTATCCTTACAAAGCTTATCTACTGAGTGTTCATCCTATTTGTATGTATCATTCTTGTATCTAAAACTAGAAATATGAAGTATTACTCTGAGGTCCTATTGTAATCATGCAAAGTGTGGGCCATTAATGGTTTAGAATCTTGATGGCTCCCAGTGAGTAAGACAATTGGTTGTAAATGGCTCTGTTTATCTGTAATCCTTCCTGTGTTAGTTCTTGTGAGTCAGAGCAGGAAGAATGGAGGCTGGGGTCTCACAGTATGTCTGACCATGTCACCTGGTACTGGAATCCATCTTAAACCTGGTGCTTCCCCATTTAGAAAGAGGGGAGGGGACCCAGAGAGACAAGATTCCCACCTTGTGCCAAAGCTATAAAAGGGGGTGGAACAGAACAAAGGGGGATGCCAGTCATGAGAAATCCCCTAGTTACCACCTGAGCTGGAACTAATGGACTGTACCAGGGGAAAGGATTGGGCCCAGACTAGGAAGGAGTCTAGTCTGCAAAAGAAGCTTATTGGAACATCTGAGTGAGATTACCTGTATTCAGTTTCTTAATGTATTAGGCTTAGACTTGTGTGTTTTTTTTTTTTTGCTTGGTAACTTATTTTGTTCTGTCATTACTTGAAACCACTTAAATCCTACTTTTTATACTTTGATTTTTATTAACCCAGAGTAAGTGATTGATACCTGGGGGAGCAAACAGCTGTGTATATCTCTCAGCGTTATAGAGGGTGGACCATTTAAGTTTCTGTATAAAGCTTATACAGGGTTAACTGATTTATTTGGGGTTTGGATCCCATTGGGAGCTGGGTGTCTGGGTGCTGGAGACAGGAGTACTTGCTCAGCTGTTTTCAGTTAAGTCTGCAGCTTTGGGGGTGTGGTTCAGACCTGGGTTTGTGTTGCAGCAGGCTAGCGTGTCTGGCTCAACAAGACAGGGTTCTGGAGTCCTAAGCTGGTGCAAAAAAAAAAAAAAGGGCTTAGAGGTAATTTCAGCACATCAGGTGACAGTCCCAAGGGGGTCTCTGTGCCCAAACCCATCACAGTGCTTTTGGACACACTTGTGCCATACAAAACTTCTAAAGATAGTGCTGCTAATCACCCAACTAGACAGTTATTAATAAGCCAGGGATGCTTCTAGCATGTAGCATTTGGGCCGGGTGATGCTACCTTCATTACTCCCTCTATTGTAGAACTCTTTTTTCTTAGAAAGCATGACACTAAGGTTGTGGGGTGCATTGCAGCAGCTGTTGTCCTTGTGAGTATTAAGTTATAGGTGGTAGCATAGTTCCCTTGCTCTCCTGCCCCGCATATGGGGCATCTCTTCCTCTGCACCCACATAACTCTGCCTAAAGAATACACAACTTGGTGCGGTGGATTTTGATTACATGTAAGAATAATCAGGATTAGTTTCCTAATAGAGGGAAATGGGTGGCACTAAACTCGGCCGTTTGTTGCCTCCAAGGAGCAGGTGTCCATTAGACCAGCCATGAAAATAACACCTTGGTAACAAGAATTAGGGAAGGAGGGAGAGTGCCAGTTATTTACACACACTCTGATTATAGCATCAGTATAGTGGGAGGTTTGTAAGGGGGAATTAGCCAAAATGATCTTAAGTGTTTAAATATAAAAAGGAGCTGAGCTGCTACAAACCCAATGAGCAGCCATCCCTTGTGCATATGTGAGATACTATTGTCAAATGGGGGTGCTTAGAGAGGCAGGCCAACAATGCTTACATTAGCACTTAAATTCACACTTTCATTTTACTCAGATGACAGTCACTCCTGTGCAGAGAGGCAACACAAACCTAGTGTACTAAAGCCCTCAGAATAGGGTTTAAATCCTATTTAAGTGGTACGGAGGCATGTCTGCCATCTACAGTGGGATGAATTTCAGGAGGGATTTTCAAAAAAGTTTTGTGTTGGTTGTCAACTTTGCTCCCATTGAACTTAATGGGAGCAGTGCCAGACCAATACTAAGTACCCCTGAAAATCCCACCTGGAAACTTGAGCACTGAAGTGTGGGCTGTGGATGTCACTTAAGCACACACTTGTGAAAAGGACTCCTGGAGCATTAGGGTGCTGATAACCCCCTCTCAAGAGACATGGAAATCCCTGTGTCAAGGCCTCCACTTTATTCTTAAACTTTGCCTCTGAAACACAGGAGGCACCGACTCCCTTCTCATTCCCCCCCATGATGTCAACAGCAGCAGACTATGAAGTGAAGCATGTGGAATGATAGGGGAGGGTGTAAATCAATTAACCCTACCAAAATAAAATTAGGTCACATCACTTCAGACTAGAATACACCATTCTAAAGACTTTGCTGCTGGGGGAAGCTGCAAAATGTTGTGACATACACACATTGGAACTGTTCTCAAGAAGTCACTAAGGGCTAGATTTCAAAAGGTATTTGGGTACCTAATAACGCAGTTAGGCATTTAATGTGATTTTTCTAAAGTGTCCAGGGCCCAGATCCACAAAGGTATTTTGGTCCCTAACCTGCATTGAAATCCATGGGATTTCAGTGCATAAATAAGTTTGAAGCTCTGGGTGTAGGTGCCTACTTCTATGTCCCCTGACCTGCAGGGTATTTCTGCGTCAAATTCAAATACCTCATCTTGCCTTTAAAGATGCTGCTCCTGCCTACATCTCAACCCTTGTTTCTGCCATTATGTGGGGAATTGGATTGTTATCTTGAAAAGCTTCTGCAAGTGCATCATTCACTTAACAGGCACAGAGAGCTAAAACTTTGTTGTTCTTATAAAATAAAGATGCTCATTAAAAAGAGTAAAGAAACAGTAAGGGTTCAGTTACATATGTTCCTTATTTCCTATTTTTATATACTCAAATGCCCACTCATTTGCTTTTAAAATCAGCACAGAGGAATTGACCTGAGAATATTTATCTGCCTTACACACTTGTCTTTTTTGATTCTGCAGTCAAACTGATAAAACTGCTAAGGAAGGGAAGATGCCCAGAATTTATCTTTTGGCTGTGAAATTGAAAGCTTAATTATGGCCAGTTCTATGCCAACTTTGTTAATTTTCTCATTTCTGATCATACCAGAAACATCAAGGTTGTTTCTCTAGTATGTCTGTGCAAGAACAATAGCTCCCCATGAGCAAAGTGTTAACGGGTGATCTTTCCCTATCCCCTTGCACAGGAGCTCAGTAGAAGTGTGGCTGCTTGGGAGACTGGGGAGTAAAAGGTCAGGAGGGTGATCAAGTTCCAGGCTGAGCTTCAAGCTACCCCAGGAGCCCTGTGCATGGAAGTTGTTCTGTTTTGTAATTAAACTTTTTTTTCTTATGAATATCTCATGAGGTAGAGAGTCTGACTGCATGTTGTTCAACTGAGTCATTCTGCCAATTCATAGTAGCAGAGTCAATAGTATGCCCTGACACTATTGACTTGAAAGGATGTCTCCCCCCCCACCCCATAAATTAGTTTATTAAAATTTAGTAGACAAAGAACCACTGCATAAATAAAAATCTGGTGCAATCTTCTTTCCAACATGTTTTACAGAAAAAAGTTCTTAAATTTTGAAACAGATGGGGGGTATTTCAGGATTTTAAAAGTCCTGCAACTGATTTAAAGGACAAAAAGTTCTAATGGTGAAAAAATACATGCATTATAATTAAAGAAATGCAATTAAATTGTTCTGTTTCTCAGTCTTTGTAATTAGAGTTCATGCTTGAAGTATCACAACCAGCCAATTACTGTGCACAAAAATAAGAATAGAGAAAGTACACAACTATTCAAAGCTTAAGAGAACTAGACACCGTGCAGGTTTTCAGGACACAACCTGAATGAGTATCTCATATACAATTAATATCAGCAATCACATTGCAAGTTTTAAGGATACAAATTCTCATTCTATTTAATGGACTTCTAGCTAGAGTGGTGGGAAAGAGAATCTGCAGAGAAAACATTACAAGAGTGACCATGCTGTGTACTCTGGTTTAAGCAGTAGGAATGGAGAAGAAAAGACTGGCTTTAGTGGTGATAAAGGGAAAGTGGCAGGACTTACCAAAAGCCTGAATGTGGAAGAAAGATAGGAGAACTTGAAAATTATACTGACATCATGACCGCAGGCGAGGGAGAGAAAAGTGTTCAATTGTAAGAGAAAAGGACAAGGTCTGGGAGGAAGACATAGGTAGTCTGGAATATAGTGAGCAGATTCCCAGTGTAATGTCATTGCCTTGCCTGGCTTTACACCTGGCATGAATTTGGCTCATTGAATGGACTCAACTGTGTCTATCAGAGAGTGAAGTTAATATCGTATTTCCAATGGTACTGTGGTAGCGAGACATGAGGTTGGCTTGTTCAACTGATTTTGAAAAGAACTGATTCTTAGAAAGGAAGGTGAGACTAGTGGAAAATGAGCTACAGGTAGGAATTAGTCCATCACAGCAGAAGGTCCCACACCTAGTGATGATAGGTAATCTAATCATCATTACAAAAGTAGTGTTAGAATGCTCAATTTCAATTACGAGTATCAAAATCCTGGTCAAGAACATCTCAAACACACTACTACACGGGGTGGTGTAGCATTATCTAACCCCAATTATACCGACAGCATTCTGAGGGAATCCTATCTTGCAAGCTCTGGCATCTTTCTTCTATTGTTTGAAGATAGCTTCCTAAAATGGAATAGCAAATCCAGTTTTCTAAAATGCTCCTCTACTAATGAGAAGGTGGTACAGTACTGGACCAAGCTGTGTGTTGTTCATGAAAGCTGCTGCTGCTTTAGGGACTGGAGAGGGTAGAGCATGTTTTAAAATTGTATTCAATAAAGATTAAATTTATGGAAATGTTTTAGACCTTTCACTTGCATACTAATATGGAGGATAGTGCCACCAACTAGTTTGGAGTGATGAATACAGTCTACTCTGACCTGAAAAAGTTGAGAATGCCACCAACCAATTTTGTAGCCATTTCTTTAAATTCAATAAACAGGCAACTTTTGCCTTGCTTTTCATATAAACTTCTCTAACAGTCTTTCAGTCAACATCTGCTGCAATTCCCAGCAGCTTTTTGGTGTTAGTGAAGAAAACAGATCCTTGCAAAAGCTCTTGGGAGCAATAGCTGTTTTAGTACCTTGATGTCAGTACTGCAGTCATGGATCTTTGTCGGCTAAAAAGTCCCCATTGGTTTGGTAATGAGGCAAGCAGAGTGTAGTTTGGTACTGGGTACTCCAATCACTTCTAATAGGACATAACCAGAAAGCTTGTAATGGGACACACTATGCTCTTTTTTTACCTTCACTAAAACTCAAACAATGATTGCCTTTGATGACTTGTACTTACTATCTAGCAGGTCAGCTTTGGTTGGAGGCAGCAAGAATGTAGATGCTAGTGTCTCCTTTTTTCTGTTACTGCTTGATGGTGCTTCCAAAGAAGCTGTGTTTATGCAAGAATCTTGCATAATTGCCAAGGGTTTGGCGGATTCTCCATCCCTGGCAGTTTTAAAATCAAGATTGGATTTCTTTTTTTTTAAAAAAGAGATGCCCTAGTTGGAAAGGAATTATTTTGGGAAAGTTCTAGTACTTTTTAGTTATATGGGAGGTCATACTAGATCAGAGGTGGGCAAACTGTGGCCCGCGGGACCATCCTGCCTGGCCCCTGAGCTCCTGGCCCGGGAGGCTGTCTTCCCCCCCTTCCCTGCAGCCACGCCACCGCACGGCACAGTGCTCTGGGGCTGCAGAGTCCGTCCTGACCCAGTGCTCTGTGCTGCACGGCACAGCTACCTGTCCTGGTGCAGCTGCGCTGCCAGCCAGCGCTGCTCCAGGCAGCGCGGTAACGGGGCAGGGCAGGTTGGATAGAGGGCAGGGGAGTTCGGGGGGATGGTCAGGGCCGTGGATAGGGGTTGGGGTGGTCAGAGGGCGGGGAACGGATGTTGAATGGGGGCAGTCAGGGGCATGGGGCAGTCAGGGAGAAGGGGTGGTTGGATGGGGCAGGGGTCCTGGGGGGGCAGTTAGGAAGGAGGTGGGGGTTGGATGGGGCAGTTAGGGGCAGGGGGTCCAGGGACAGTCAGCAGACCAAGAGCAGGGGCAGGGATCCGGGGGGGGGGGGGGGCCGCGGCCAGCAGGGAACGGGGGGGGGGGGTTGGATGGGGCAGGAGTCCCGCCGGGCTATGCCTGGCTGTTTGGGGAGGCACAGCCTCCCCTAACCGGCCCTCCATACAATTTCAGAAACCCGATGGAGGCCCTCAGGCCAAAAAGTTTGCCCTGCCCCTGCACTAGATAATCAGAGTGGTCCCTTCTGGCCTTGCAGTCTTAAGAATCTATGCAAAGCAGAAGCTTGATGGACTGTGTTATTTGATACTAATAACAATGGTTAAAAACTTGAGCAGGTCAGATAAAGAGACATATCTGTGAATAATTGAGACGTGCCCAACTTCACAGCAAATATTGTTTACCATGAATTCAAACATTAGTAAAAACTTACACAGCACTGATTCTAACCGTGAAACTTCCGATCAAGTGCTGTAAGCATGTACTTCACCTCTGTTCCTCTCCCCCGCAGTGGCTACCTGTGCTTCAACCATCAGTCCTTACCCAACCAATTGTGTGGAAATGCAAGAGAATCCGTATAACCCTGACCTCGGATTCCTGAACACTGCTGCTTCACATGGAAACACCTAAGGCAGAGGTTGGCTGTACTGCATTGTACAGCAGGCAGTTCCTTTTCCACATTGAAAATAGTTTGGTTTTTTTAAGTATTCAGTATAAAGAAGAGCTGCTTCTGGAAAGAGGAGCATGTTTATACAAAAAGCAGTTTTGCATTACTATTTCAGTTGTGTTTGAATAACACTTCTTTTCCCAACACCCTTCATACCACATTTGTGATCCGAGTAGGTGGCTATGGAAAGCCACATCTCAGTATGAGGCCCTGGCTGAGATATTAAAGTTGGTGGTTCTTTAAACGTGACCTCCCATGTAGAGCAGTGCAAACTCTACCAGAGACTTGGGTCCTGAAACTCAGGCTGGCTTTTCTCTTTCTTGTACATTATCACCAGAAATAAAGATACTAGAGGCCATGGTTTAGTACCTCATTGACACCTCTGCAAAATCCATCACCTTTTAGCGTGGTTGTACATGAGAAATGGAAATCAGAATCTGAAGGCAATAGGGTTGCACTTGTGTAATTGAGTTGCAACATTTGACTTGAAGTATCTTAGCGCTGGGATGTGTGAGAAGGAGAGCTCAGTTTGACTCGAAGTCCAAGTTGAGTTTGCTGGGCTGTTAGTTGGAAAAATGACTGAATTTAGCAAATCTCACATGGAGTCACACGCACTGAATATTAGCCCCATGATTCCATTGTTACAAAGTCACTTTTCAGGGAAAAGCTAAACTTTAATCTGAAAGCTGACATTTAACATGTTTAATTGCCTATTTATATTTAGATCATATTTCTTGTTTCCCCATCCTTTTTTGACATTACTGAAATAAGCGTCTTACCCCTCTTCCAAATCAGGACATTATTCAAGTAGGTGTTTTATATTGCTTTTTCAGTTGACATTTACATGCTAGTTTTAGTCCCAAACTAAATTTTCTTTAACTCTTAGTCTCAAACTAAATCAGTTTGTGTTATAAAAATGTGAAAAGGATGTTTGCGTGTTCTAAGAAACATTAAATGCTGTTTTTCCTGCTCAGTTAACTGAAAAATGGTTTCTCTTTAAAACTTTAGATTTGCCATGGACTTAATCCTAGAAAGTGGAGAAATGCTTCTGCAAATATTGGCTTAAATCTAGCCCTGATGTACAACAGGTTCAGCTCCATGTTTGCACCCACTTACACCACAACTGATTTTGGTCTTTTTGGTTTAGAAATAATAGATGTGTTTTGAAAATATTGCTGGAAAAATCACATTCAGAAAGCCCATTGATACATTCAGAAAATTGCAGTGAGTATGCACCTGGAACTTCACACAGTGGGCTGTCAGATGTGACTAATTCTTATCAAGCCAAGATGAGAATCTAGCCCATGGAAACATATTACATTTATTTCAGTTGTCATCCTATACACATGGAAAGATTCACATAAATACACTGGGCCAAATCCAGAATTAGTAGGGACAATTCTGTTGATTTCAACGGTGGCATATAAGTTGATTTGATTTACACATTGGAGTCCATTTATTTGACTTTGCAGACAGTCAATTTTTCTTGATTAAAAACAAATTCAATGCAAAATTTCAGGTCAGTGCAACATAATGGTTGAGCATTTAATGCCAAAAGGTCAGGAAAGTCCATGGCAGAATTGGGACTACAAACCAGATCTCAGGACTTCATATGCAGTATGTATATTGGTTGTAGAAAAACCTACATTAAAAGGGAACTTGAACACAAAGTCAGGAAGTTGTTATGGTTTCCACATCAAGGGAATTATTCTCTTTTCTTATGAGTCATCTTAAATGTTATACACAGGCTGTTCAGGCCCAGAATTATTTTAGGGGTGTGTGTGTTTGCACGCGCAAATAGAAGGTTCTAAATACTGTTAAATTTTTCAGGAATTCAGTGAAGTAACAATAGATGTATTTCCATGTATTCTTTTCTGGATTAAGACCTTAGCATATACTATATTGTGCCTAGATTATAAATACAGTAATTGTTTGAACCTTTTCTGCTTACCTGTGCAGGTTTGCCCAATGCTTTTGGTAGTTGATGGGTGAGCTCTTCTATCAAGCAATCTGGCACTTTATCCTTGCTCACATTTGTGTTAATAATGAATTTAGGCATCTTTTGATTACAAAGAGCCTTTTTCTAGCCTTTGTTAAAATCCTCACTGAAACTACTACTCCCTGTGCTGTTTCACAGTATACCTGTTATGCTGCTCGCTCTCCTATAAAAAGCCCCACAAATGCATAATAATTAATTAGGATCTCCTGATAGTCAGCAGTTCCCGCCCCACCGCCCACTCAGGCTCACCTGTTGGGGTTAGTAGAGGGGAAAGAGGCTGGCTAAGCCACCTGCTGGCCTTAATGTTAATGCAAGTAGGAACTGTAAATATATTACAGTGGGGAAAATGTGTATTTTTCACTCATAACAAACAGATAGATTTTGTTTAATGTTTAAACAATAATTCATTTTTGGATACAGGCCAATCATGAAAAATATTTAAAAAGTGAATGTTTCAGAAAGTTACAAGTATATAAGAATAGGGGGTTATAATGAGAACTGTTTTGCAATGTTAAGTATAACAACAAATGTAGAAACTTTCCATAACTGTGTGTTCTGGGAGCCCTTTACATGGAATAGAATATGAGAAAATAGCAAATGCTCCTTATGTTATGTGGGCCTGGCCTAAAGTCAGTGGAAAGACTCCTATTAACATCAATGGATTTTAGATCAGGCCTTATGACTTCCTCTTTCACCAGTACTACATTTGCTAAGCTTAAAGAAAAGGACTAGTCTCTGAGTCCTTGTTCTTCATGCTGTATGCTACAAGTGGTCCCACTGTAGTCAACAGGATGAGAAATCAATGTGAATACTCATAGTGTAAGGTACTACACAGCACTGTATGGGTGGAAAAATTGGGCCAGTGTGACTTTTGTCCCTAACAAGGGTTGCTGTCCACTTGAATGTTCACCAATAGGGTTATTGAGGGGGATAGGATATGTGGGCAGGAGGGCATTTGAGGTGAGGTGTGTGTGGTTAGGATACAAGGCAGGTTTTGGGGTCCCAATAGGAGAAAAATTGAATTAATTATTTCCTGAGGAGAAATAATAAGAGTAATGGTGGATCTAGGCCCCTGTAGCCCCTCTGGGCACAAAGGGCCCCCCATTGCCTTCAGTCAGGGCGTAGGGCCTGGAAAAGCCAGCCCTGTGTGTGTGTGTGTGTATGGAGGGGGGGAAGCATACAGCTCTAGTTTCTCCTTATCCCACAGTTTCCTGACTGCTGGCACCCAAAAGGTTCCTCCTACAAGACCAGTGGTGCTTGGTGCCTACTGGGAATCTTTGTGTTGGAGATCAGTAACTTGGCATGGTCTGCAGAAAGCTGGGAGGAGACTGTCTGAAAGTGGGTGGTGTTAGTGCTGCTGTTCTTGGAGCTGCAGAGAGTGTAGCTTGTTGATTCAGCAGCCCTTGATGTTGCTCATAACGAAAGACCGCAGGCTCGGTTTGGTGGCGAAGGCTCAGCCAGGTTTATTTTCGACAAGGCACAGTCCTAGTGCCTGGCTCAGTGGTTACAGGGTATTAACACATGTATGCCTGCAACAAGGTATTAGCTCGCTCAACATGATATCGTCCCCTAGGCCAATACAAAGATGCCCCTCCTTCCACTCTCCTTTCGTATATTGATACAAACAAGTTATGTATTCCATTCCATATGTTAGCTACCCTCCTTGTACCTGCTAGTTCAATCCTCATCTATTATCCTGTCATTTCTTTCTTATTTTACAAGGGATCTGTGTGTTCCTGTACTGTCTAGGAATTTGCTGATGTGGTTACTTGAGAGTTCAGGGTGCAGTGTACCATCCGTTCAGGTCAGGAATGTGCTTACTTGGGTAGCTGATACCTAGTGTGTTAGTATTCTGCCAAGGCCTACTTTGGTTCATACTTTTAGCTATCCCTAGGGCTCCAGCAAGGCCTACACTGGGGACCCTAGGCTGAGGCAAGGGAAAGGGGACTGGGATGGGGAGGGGACAGAATGCAGCACTGGTGAACAGTCAAGCTACTTCCTGAGGGGAGGCAATTAGTGATCTCCTTCCTGGACTGAGGCTCTGCTTTGGGAGGAAAAACCCCCACGATGGTCCACCTGGCAAGAGAGTGACTCTCCTGCTGTGCCATTTTTAACTGAGCCAGAGAGAGAATCCCTCCAGGCCACCTGGCCTGTGGCAAAGGAAAAGGTGGGATTAAGGAAGCACCAGTGAAATGTCGAACTGTCCCCTGAGGGGTGGTCATTAATTCCTCCTCCCACTCCTGGGATGAGGACCTGCTTGTAGAAAGAGACCCTGCTCTCCTCCTTCCACCATGGGCTGTCTAGAACTGAGCTAGACAACCGCCCCCACCTCCCCTGCACTTCCAGGCTGCTGGGACTGAGGGGAGGGAAATGGTGGGGGGGGAAAGGTAGCATGAGGAAAATCAATGACTTTCCATCTCATCTGGAGCAGCTAGTGACCCCTCCCAGAGCAGAGAAGTGCTGCCCCCCCTAAGGGTGCCCTCCTAGTCACCACTGGTGAGCAGGGCCCCCCACATCTCAATATCCCCTCAGTCTCTTCTCTGCTATTAATTGTGAGAAGATCCCTTACCTAGTCACACCTGAGGAGTCGGGTGGCTGAGGGGACAATGAGAAGGTCACCCTCTCCTGTCCTCTCTGAGGAGCCAGATCCCCTGAGAGGCAGCATTACAGGGCCCAGTCCTGAGCACACTGCCTTATCTTCAGGGATGCTACAAGATGCCACGAGGCTGGATCAGATAGCTGGAGAGACTCTCACAATTGGGTTACGTTTCAGGTAAGTGGGGGGGTGGGCCTGTGCCCCAGGTGGCAGTGGATTGCCTGAAGTGTTCCAGGAGCCATTCCGTATCAGGGTAGTCAGTCTCATGGGGCATTCCCAGTCTTCAGAATAATAGAAATTTCAAGTAAATGTATACAGAATCTCTCTACCAATAGCTCTGTATATACCTGGCTATGTGAGTTGTGATCTTTTCACCTGTCACAAGTTAAGCATAATTAGGGAGACTCTTTGGAAGTCTAAGGAACACTTAGATGCTGTGGAAAGTAGTACTGACGGTTCAGTAAGAGGCACTTTGCTCTCTGAACTGGAACTGAACCAATCCTCCAGGTTGTAACTTCAGAGTAACTGCATAGTACCTACCTAAATGACCCCGGCAATTTTAGTTGGATATGTTATTCCTCAATTCCTCTCCTAAAGTGTTCCTTTGTGCTCTCAGACTAGGAAGAAAAAGATGTTGGAGGGATTACTTCAAAGACAGCCTTTATCACAAATGTTGTTGTCTGATAAGCGAATACAGTTCTCGTATAGTTTGTATGCCCGTACCTAATTAGCTGTATAGTTTGTATGCCCGTACCTAATCATCCTGAAGTGTAATAGATTGTTGCTGGCACCCAGTGCCAGAGGCGAACAACAGCAGGGGTTCGTTACCCGGTGTGCGTCACTCAATAATCACAACGGGGTGGAGAAGCAGAAAAGTTTATTTGCAGCTGCAAACAAGGTACAGGGAGAATAGAATCTCAAATCCTGCACACCAAGCAGGAAGTTACACAGGCTTTTATACATCCTTTCTTCAGCATACTTATCCAATAGCAAGCTGCCCTAAGTATCCATATAGCCAGCCAATCCAGTTACCAGCTAGTTCCCTTGTTCTCTGTACCATCTGTTAAACCATACATAAAGCTGCTTTATTCAGCATTGTTCTTCCATATCTGCCCTGTTTGGCCTTCTTTAGTTTCAGGCAGTCTGACTCTGCAACATATTGTTGCAGATCCTCAGCATAACTGCTGCGAGTGCCTCCAGGCCGGGGGGCCAAGGACACTTGGGCCTAGTACGCATAACTGCTGCGAGTGCCTCCAGGCGGGGGGGGCCAAGGACACTTGGGCCTAGTGCGAGGGGGCTTCATCGACACTCGTGGTCTTCCATCCCCTCGAGTTACCTAGTGGCCATGCCCAGTGTCCCCAACAAGATGATGCAGTTGGCTGCTTATGTTGGAGTCACAAGAGAATTTGTCAAAGTAATGGGCTGGGTTGGTGTTATTTACAAGGATGTACGTGGGAGGCCAGTTTTCATTTTCAGATGAAAATAAATGAACCTAGCATTTTTAAGGGTAGATCTGCAGCTTGTCTAATAGTCAGAGCACACAACGAACTTTGTCCAAGTCAGGTTTTTGGATGACTTGGGCTGCTGCACAATAGGGTTTTCCTATTCTGAGAGTTGCTGTGGTTTATCGCAGGTCATATCAGAGGTGGCTGCATTTCAGTGGTGGATGGGAATGAGTATGTGTGTAACTCTTTAAAATCCTTTGAGTTGAAAGGCATAATACAAATGTACGATTACTACAACTAAGGGAAGGCAGGACTGTACATTTAGTGTGTGGTGACATGCACTCCTAAGACCACCTACATTTTTACCAGACCTGAAGCTGGAAAGTTTTGCTTTATCCACCTCTGCTTTCTGCCCAATCACCTGGCTTGATTCAGGTCTCTGGGAGTTGAGAGGGAGGCAAGGTCTTAAGATCTATCATCCAAGAGTTCAACAAAGCCTTCACACTGGGATGGAGAAGAGCGGATACTTGTGTGCTGAGTGGAGTAGAGGAAAAAGCCTCTATTCAGTTTTATGGGGTAGTAAGTGACTAAGTCGTAGTCTTTGTCCTTCTAATCCCTTGGCTGTGGGTGTTTATGGTATCTCCTTCTGACTCTTTAGTATTGCAAACAGTAAGTATTTTCTTTCTAAGGCCCAGAGTTCACACTGTATTTTTTTTGCTAGTAGCTACTGAGTATACTTGTTGCTTTCTAGTGCTCCCTGTAAGATACCCCAGAACAGGCAGGGTGTGGAATATTTCCCAGACTAAATTTTAAATATAATAGAGGTAGCTAAAAGAGCTTAAAGTGAGCAGATGGAAATGGAGAGGTTGTTCTCCTTTTCCTTCCCTTCCTTTACCTTTCTGTTCTGCCCTTTTTGTCTGTTCTTTCCTTATTTTTGCAGGGTGGGGAAGAAAAAAATCAATAAAATGTAAATAAAAGGGTGGATCAACCTTTGGTTAGTAGGTGTCTAGTAAATTAGAAGCAACATTCCCCAACTGCTGGAAGAAAGAAAGAAAGCTTGCTTACAACCCTGCCTAAACACAGCTGTTGCACCAGTTTAGTTTAAATGTATTTACTTAAACTGGTGCAAACTCCTTAATTCAATTCACAACTGGCTTTTATTGATTTTTTTTTTAACTTGAAGTGGATTTTCTCACCTCTCAAAAAATCAGGAGAGACAATACTGCTGTATACTTGGGGTCTAAGCCTGTAGCCCATATTCATGAGTAGTCTTTACTCATATGTTAGTACCACTAAATCAATGGGAAATCTCACATGAATGGCTACTTGTGTAAATAAGGCCTGCAGGAGCAGACTCTTTGTCTCAAAAACATTAAAAGAGGCCAACCAAACAAAAACCCAAGAGAGATGCTTTGTCCATACTGGCAATAAACCAGTGCTGACTGAAATAGCAGTTTATTATATTGATAGGTCCACTTGATTTTTTTCTTCTTTCATAGAATCATAGAATATCAGGGTTGGAAGGGACCCCAGAAGGTCATCTAGTCCAACCCCCTGCTCGAAGCAGGACCAATTCCCAGTTAAATCATCCCAGCCAGGGCTTTGTCAAGCCTGACCTTAAAAACCTCTAAGGAAGGAGATTCTACCACCTCCCTAGGTAACGCATTCCAGTGTTTCACCACCCTCTTAGTGAAAAAGTTTTTCCTAATATCCAATCTAAACCTCCCCCATTGCAACTTGAGACCATTACTCCTCGTTCTGTCATCTGCTACCATTGAGAACAGTCTAGAGCCATCCTCTTTGGAACCCCCTTTCAGGTAGTTGAAAGCAGCTATCAAATCCCCCCTCATTCTTCTCTTCTGCAGACTAAACAATCCCAGCTCCCTCAGCCTCTCCTCATAAGTCATGTGCTCTAGACCCCTAATCATTTTTGTTGCCCTTCGCTGGACTCTCTCCAATTTATCCACATCCTTCTTGTAGTGTGGGGCCCAAAACTGGACACAGTACTCCAGATGAGGCCTCACCAGTGTCGAATAGAGGGGAACGATCACATCCCTCGATCTGCTGGCTATGCCCCTACTTATACATCCCAAAATGCCATTGGCCTTCTTGGCAACAAGGGCACACTGTTGACTCATATCCAGCTTCTCGTCCACTGTCACCCCTAGGTCCTTTTCCGCAGAACTGCTGCCTAGCCATTCGGTCCCTAGTCTGTAGCGGTGCATTGGATTCTTCCATCCTAAGTGCAGGACCCTGCACTTATCCTTATTGAACCTCATCAGATTTCTTTTGGCCCAATCCTCCAATTTGTCTAGGTCCTTCTGTATCCTATCCCTCCCCTCCAGCGTATCTACCACTCCTCCCAGTTTAGTATCATCTGCAAATTTGCTGAGAGTGCAATCCACACCATCCTCCAGATCATTTATGAAGATATTGAACAAAACCGGCCCCAGGACCGACCCCTGGGGCACTCCACTTGACACCGGCTGCCAACTAGACATGGAGCCATTTATCACTACCCGTTGAGCCCGACAATCTAGCCAGCTTTCTACCCACCTTATAGTGCATTCATCCAGCCCATACTTCTTTAACTTGCTGACAAGAATACTGTGGGAGACCGTGTCAAAAGCTTTGCTAAAGTCAAGAAACAATACATCCACTGCTTTCCCTTCATCCACAGAACCAGTAATCTCATCATAAAAGGCGATTAGATTAGTCAGGCATGACCTTCCCTTGGTGAATCCATGCTGACTGTTCCTGATCACTTTCCTCTCATGTAAGTGCTTCAGGATTGATTCTTTGAGGACCTGCTCCATGATTTTTCCAGGGACTGAGGTGAGGCTGACCGGCCTGTAGTTCCCAGGATCCTCCTTCTTCCCTTTTTTAAAGATTGGCACTACATTAGCCTTTTTCCAGTCATCCGGGACTTCCCCCGTTCGCCACGAGTTTTCAAAGATAATGGCCAAGGGCTCTGCAATCACAGCCGCCAATTCCTTCAGCACTCTCGGATGTAACTCGTCCGGCCCCATGGACTTGTGCACGTCCAGCTTTTCTAAATAGTCCCTAACCACCTCTATCTCCACAGAGGGCTGGCCATCTCTTCCCCATTCTGTGATGCCCAGCGCAGCAGTCTGGGAGCTGACCTTGTTAGTGAAAACAGAGGCAAAAAAAGCATTGAGTACATTAGCTTTTTCCACATCCTCTGTCACTAGGTTGCCTCCCTCATTCAGTAAGGGGCCCACACTTTCCTTGGCTTTCTTCTTGTTGCCAACATACCTGAAGAAACCCTTCTTGTTACTCTTGACATCTCTTGCTAGCTGCAGCTCCAGGTGCGATTTGGCCCTCCTTATATCTTTCCTACATGCCCGAGCAATATTTTTATACTCTTCCCTGGTCATATGTCCAACCTTCCACTTCTTGTAAGCTTCTTTTTTATGTTTAAGATCCGCTAGGATTTCACCATTAAGCCAAGCTGGTCGCTTGCCATGTTTACTATTCTTTCGACTCATCGGGATGGTTTGTCCCTGTAACCTCAACAGGGATTCCTTGAAATACAGCCAGCTCTCCTGGACTCCCTTCCCCTTCATGATAGTCCCCCAGGGGATCCTACCCATCCGTTCCCTGAGGGAGTCGAAGTCTGCTTTCCTGAAGTCCAGGGTCCGTATCCTGCTGCTTACCTTTCTTCCCTGCGTCAGGATCCTGAACTCAACCAACTCATGGTCACTGCCTCCCAGATTCCCATCCACTTTTGCTTCCCCCACTAATTCTACCCGGTTTGTGAGCAGCAGGTCAAGAAAAGCGCCCCCCCTAGTTGGCTCCCCTAGCACTTGCGCCAGAAAATTGTCCCCTACGCCTTCCAAAAACTTCCTGGATTGTCTATGCACCGCTGTATTGCTCTCCCAGCAGATATCAGGAAAATTAAAGTCACCCATGAGAATCAGGGCATGCGATCTAGTAGCTTCCGTGAGTTGCCGGAAGAAAGCCTCATCCACCTCATCCCCCTGGTCCGGTGGTCTATAGCAGACTCCCACCACTACATCACTCTTGTTGCACACACTTCTAAACTTAATCCAGAGACACTCAGGTTTTTCCACAGTTTCGTACCGGAGCTCTGAGCAGTCATACTGCTCCCTTACATACAGTGCTACTCCCCCACCTTTTCTGCCCTGCCTGTCCTTCCTGAACAGTTTATAACCATCCATGACTGTACTCCAGTCATGTGAGTTATCCCACCAAGTCTCTGTTATTCCAATCACGTCATAGTTCCTTGACATCACCAGGACCTCCAGTTCTCCCTGCTTGTTTCCAAGGCTTTGTGCATTTGTATATAAGCACTTGAGATAACCTGTTGATCGCCCCTCATTCCCAGTATGAGGCAGGAGCCCTCCCCTCACAGACATTCCTGCCTGTGCTTCCTCCCGGTATCCCGCTTTCCCACTTACCTCAGGGCTTTGGTCTCCTTCCCCCGGTGAACCTAGTTTAAAGCCCTCCTCACTAGGTTAGCCAGCCTGCTGGCAAAGATGCTCTTCCCTCTCTTCGTAAGATGGAGCCCGTCTCTGCCCAGCACTCCTCCTTCATGGAACACCATCCCATGGTCAAAGAATCCAAAGCCTTCTCTCCGACACCACCTGCGTAGCCATTCGTTGACTTCCACGATTCGACGGTCCCTACCCAGGCCTTTTCCTTCCACGGGGAGGATGGACGAGAAGACCACTTGCGCCTCCAACTCCTTTATCCTTCTTCCCAGAGCCACGTAGTCCGCAGTGATCCGCTCAAGGTCATTCTTGGCAGTATCATTGGTGCCCATGAATTTCATGAATTGTTGAAGGAAGACGATGTGATCATCTAGTTCTGAGTCATAAATTCTACTGTATACAGTTTGAGATGGTTTGGAAAGATGAAGACAATACTTCCACCCAGTTTTATAATCTAAGTTTCTACTTGGTTCAATAAACCATTTTACAAACCATTAGGGCCAATAAACCATTTTACTTGGTTCAATAAACAGCCATTTACAAACTATTTATATAAAAACAATCCTCTAACAAACTTTCACCTCTCAGAAAACATCTGGTGTAATTCTCAGAAGCCTTGTGTACTAAGAAAGCAGATCCTTAAATAATACAAGATCTTTATCAAGCATTCTTAAAACTACAATATCCACCTGGGGAAGTGAGGAAACAGACTGACAGAGTGAGACAGGTAACCAGAAATCGCCTACTACAGGACAGGCCCAACAAGGAAAATAACAGAACACTACTGGCCATCACGTACAGCCCCCAGCTAAAACCTCTCCAGCACGTTGTCACCGATCTACAACCTATCCTGGAAAATGATCCCTCACGTTCACAGACCTTGGGAGGCAGGCCAGTCCTCGCTTACAGGCAGCCCCCCAACCTGAAGCAAATACTCACCAGCAACTACACACCACACCACAGAAACACTAACCCAGGTAACAATCTCTGTAGCAAACCTTGTTGCCTACTCTGTCCCCATATCTACTCTAGCGACACCATCAGGGCTCTAGAGACAGAAGTTAGACTTACTAGATAGTAATGGTCACGTCTCTTTTCTTGTTTGAAGACTGGTACAACATTTGCTTTCTTCCCAATCTTCTGTAAATTAATCCAATTTTTCCATGACTTTCCATGATCATTTCACTTCCTTGGTAAGGACACTAAATTAATTCCCTTGATGTGGGTCATCCAGTCTGGCTGAACTGTTTACAATGATGCTTTTTTAGCAAGCTTTTACCACCTCTTTATCAATAGCTATTTTACAAGGTCTTCGTTGCTTCCTAAACATCCAGTCTTGTTTTCTTTCTCAAGAAAAGGGACCTAGATTCTGATCCCATTGACTTCAATCGGCTTTGGATCAGGGCCATAATCAACCAGAAATCTAGTCAACCAAAATAAATACAGGTACTTTACCTGCTTGAGTCCCCCCCCCCCCACCTGTGATTTTTATTTTTACAGTTCAATTTTCCTATTTCTTGTAAAATCTTTCCTTTGTTGCAATATGAAAGACCCTCAGGAATAGGGGAAACTGATTAAGTATAGCCCTTGTGCTAGTGAATCCTGGTGCAAGACTGACGAGTTCAGATTGAGTCACCTAAGTAACCTTGAAAATGTTTGACTATCTGGGGGAAAATAAGACTTAAGCATGAGGAATTTCATGTCTGTATAATTTTATGAAAATAAGAATAAGACAGTAAAGCTAACAGTCCATTTTAGGATTATATTTCAGTCTGATTGCAACAGTGCTTCCTGTCCCTCTAATACGTAACATTTCCCATCTGAGCAGTCAGAGTTTGGTGCAGAAGGTGTGTTCCTTAGATAAATTATTTTCTGTGTTCACCGCTTGTTTCTTTCCAAAATTTAACTTATTAAATTCCCCTTTAATTTCCATGATTGACTTCCCCTTTGTCTCCGGGAGGAACAGGTAGGTGAAGATTGATGAGAACACAAGGATCCCCAGAAATATAAGGTAGCAGAAAGGTCCAAGGCTTTCCTAAAAACAGAAATAAGAGAAGATTGTAAGAAAAATACCCTTCTGACTCTTATTCCCTTATCTCTTCAGCATAGGTTTATATTTTAGGAATGAGAGAAATTCTTAATTCTAAAATAAAACAGAGTCCCAAATCATTAATGAAGGTGGACTTTGTTATGCATTTCATTATCTATTAGGATTTGTTAATATTCTTTTGTTAGGTCTAGAATTCCTAAATATTTTGCCTTGCCTAGAGCGCCTAACGTTCATCAATTCTGGGCACAGGATGTGCACAGGAACTATGATGGTGTTAAACCTTCTGTAATCAACACACAAACTTATGGTCACATCCTTTTTGGGAACCATAACAACTGGAGAAGTCCAGAGACTGTTTGACCCTTTAATTATCCCCATGTTCAGCATGCTTTTTATCTCCTTTATGGATTCTCTCCTGCATTTTTCTAGTGGTCTGATATGCTCTGCTGGGGGCAGGCAGTGGCTACACAGTGTTAGTCTTATGGAGCACTTTGAGTCATACCTGGCCCACTGGAAAATACCTGCCAGTGACTCTGGAACACGCTCATAACCTTTGCCCTTTCAGCTAGGTTCTCTTCACACACCTCAGTGCTCTCTACTGAGGTGTTACTATGGCACTCAATCATCAAGTCAAGGAAAGGGGCAATCTGAGAATCTGCCCCTGAACAGCATGGCATGTTTACAATGGCTTCTCAGTTGCTACACTTTGAACTTGTTACATGCATGGTCTGTGCAGCAGCCTTGCTGTGGGGCCCAAGTATATTGTAGGTAACACCATTAACCCTCTCCAGCACCCCCAAAAGCCCCTTCCACGTGTTCTGGATTTGTAACTTTTCACAGGGAGTAATACCAGCACCAAGTCCCACACATCAAATGATTGCTCACTACGTTTTCTGAGCAGCGTGGTTTTTTGCGAAGCTTTGTTGAACCATTCCTATCGTTGTCTTTAAATCGTCCCTAAACTTTTGCACATATTCAGCCTCTGCCTCAGAGCCACCCTTCCAGGAGCCTCTGAGATCCAGGGGGCCTTCTGGCTTTTCACCCATATAGGAGATCACAGGGTTCACCCCATTTGGACTCTTGGGGCACCTCCAAGTAGGTGAACAACAGATAAAGTAACATTACATCCCAGTTCCTCTCCCTTCTTTTAAAATATATTTCTAAATAGGTTCAATGGGGCTCTAAAATCTTTCATCTAAACTATTTCTCTGGATGATATGGAGCAGATCTTAATTGGTTTAGCCCACACATCTTCCATAACTCACTAAATAAGTGGGACATGATATTTGACCCACAATCTGACAAGATTTCCTTTGGGAAATCTGCTACAGTGCTAAATATAGTGATTCTATATTAAATATTCTCTGCACTGTTTCAGCTTCTATATTAGAGGAACTGCATCTGGATACCTAGTGGTGAAATCTACTACTACCAATATATTTTCCCCCTCTCTGTTTTGGCTTGGATAAGGGTCCTTTAATGTTCATGGCAACCCAGTAAAATGCTTCCTTGATTATTGGCAAGGGAGCTCTGTGGTATCCTACAGGCTTTTTCTGCTTCTGACATAAATCACCAGTCCTGCCGTCATCCTTTACCTCATTTTGAACATTAAAACAATACAATTTTTTTCCTCAAACCTTTCATATGTCCTCTGTTCCCAAGTGTCCTGTACAAGGACAGTTGTGGGCTAATAATATTAACTCCACATGATGCTTTGAGGTCAAAAGCAATTGTCTGTATTTTTTGTATTCTATTTTTCCCCACCAGAGCCTTCTAGTAGTTTAGCTTCTCTTCTGTAAAGAACCTAGCCCTGTTCTCCCTATCTGGGGCCCTACTGTGGATGGCTTCTCTGATGCTCTCTTGAGAGGTGTCCACATTGTGCTCCACAGCAAACTCACTTTGGCTGTGGCTTGCTTAGAGAGCTGTCACCAGCAGCTTCTCCCCTTTCTCTTGGGACACATTGATATTCTCTGCTGATAAGGGGACTGAGGCTTTTCTTCCCCTCTCAGCTCCCTTTCTCTCCTCAGAGGTTACCTCTGTGAACTCAGGGACATATTCTCCTGTTATGGGTCACAATACTGACAGCTTTGGGCAGTGATATGGCATAATTCTCAACCAACACAGCTGCTGGTAAATTTTTAAAAATTCCTACTTTCAAGCACCCCTTAAGCCTTTCCATTCCAATCTGATGCAGGCCAAAGGCACTGTGGTTTTAAATTGTCTTAAAGATAGTAGTTTTACCTTCCCACCCAGGAGCATATCATTCTCCTGAATCACATCCCCCCGACCAGGAAAAGCTGAGCACCAGTGTCTTGCCACCTCTAGCACGCTCCACCATTTATGTCTGGCCATTGTTATAAACTAGTCTACCCCTCAGGAGGTCAGACCTGACAAAGGTAACCAGAACTCCCTCTGCCACCACTGAAGTCTCTGACTCCAGCGTAGCTGCATTAACCCGAATAGATCAGGGAGTGAATTGGGATCCCCCATACTTAGGACACTGCCTTTTCATATGATCAAAGGACCCACATAAATAATGTTTCTTTGGGGTGGGGTCCAATAATTAGGGTTACTAGGAGGAGACTGGAACTGTGGTGGTGTGGATTTAGTTCCCTCACCTCTCTCCCTATTCCCAGGGACAAACTGGGAACCCCCTTTTATGCCAAGTTTTTGCCTTTCCCTTTGGAATTTGTGCTCCTCAAATAGTCTCGCTTGTATGTACAAGTTACCTTTGGCAGCTGTTTTCACGGATACTGGAGTTTTTCTCCTACACCATGGCTTGCCCTTCCTCAGAGCAGGCCTGAGCAGGGTTCTCAAACTTATTTGATTGCGCCCCACCTTCATATACTGCTGCCCAGCTCTGAAGGGAGAGTGGAGAGCAGAGGCTGCTGGCTGGGCACCCAGCTCTGAAGGCAGCACTGTGCCAGCAGCAGCACAGAAGTAAGGGTGGCAGTGTGATTTGTCAAGATCACTTTTCAAAGCAGACCTAGGATCCCATTGCCACCCTTACTTCTGCGCTGCTACTGCCACCCTGGGGCTGACAGCTGGAGCCCTGCAGCTCCAGGTGAGGGATGTGGGGGGAAGGGAGGAAGTAGACCCCAAGCCTGGGCTGCCTCCTGGTGAGGGATTGGGAGGGAGGGGGAAGAAGAGCCTGATCCTGGGTGACAGGGCTTTGGCTGTCAGCCCCCAGGTGGTGGGGCTCTGGCTGTCCCTTTTGTCTCATTCTCCCAGCTCCCGGGAGTGCATGGCCCTTCCGCACAAGCCCCAGCCGCCTAGGCCTAACAGGCAGAGCTCTTTAAATAAAAACAAAAACCAGCACACAGCTCATGCCTCCCTTGACACATTCCTGCACCTCCCTTGGGAGGCCCTCCCCATAGTTTGAGAACTGCTGCTCTTGAGTGATCAGATCTACCAACTTGTCATGGGTGTCTGCCCCTTCACTCGTCATCCATTTTCTCACATAATCTGCCATTTTATGCACATATTCCCCTCGATGTAACTTATCAATCTTTTGAGGTTTCTGAATGCCTCTAGAGTAGTGTGAAACCTTTTTAACAGACTCCTTGCACTGATGCCTGTCAGGGGTGGTCTAGATAATACTTAGTTCTGCTTTAGTGTAGGGGACTGAACTAGATGACCTAACGAGGTCCTTTCCAAATCTACATTTTTATGATTCTATGAACATACTTCTTAGCCTCATTAACCTCTGTATCATTAAATACCTGTAAAGTTTTACCAGTCAATTCAGGGAGTAAGACAGCCATTCTTTGTTCATCTGGGATTCTATGTACCATGCATATTCTTTTGAAGGTGGTTAAACATTCCTCAGTGCAGTCAGTCTCTCTGTAACCCAGGTACAGCTTGTTGCAGTTTTGTAAACCCTGGTGAGAATTCCCCGTGTGATGAGTGGTGATGGTTTTTTTTTTTTTTTTGTAAATTCAATATGATCAGGGCATGTAGGCTCTCTGTCTTCATCCTCCTTCCCCCCCCCGCAAGGGCTTCTGCTTCTTGGGCTTCATGCTTTGTCCTTTAGTGCCAGTGCTCTTTGGTGGGGCGTTTATTTGCTCCTTTGGCTCTATCTGCAGTTTCACACCTCTGGTGCTCTCATTTCTTTTCCGCTTTAGTCATCTCCCGCCTGGCAAACTCCAGCTTCAGGGCTATTTCACTGAGAGCCGCATCAGGATTGTTTTCGAAGCCTGCACCCTCCTTTGGTCCTTTTGGTCAATCAGTCTGATCACTTTTCTGTTTATCCGCTTACTCATTTTATATTTTCTTTTGTTCTGTTTCCCTTACCCAAAATAACAAACCGTAACCTTTCTTTATCTGTTTCCCAATCTTCTCAGGTGTGAATCTCTCAGTAACTATTATTTATTTGGTAAATAAATGCCCGGAGCATGATCCCTAGCTAATCAGCAAACTGGGTGTAATTTCCTGCCAACTGTGATGCTTCCTAAAGTTATGAGGCAACTCATCCCACCTGCTCTTGTCATGAGTGTCTCATCTGGGCCTGCTGTGGATCAGCTCCCTGAAACCACCAACCTCTGGCAGCACAAGTGCTGCCTTCCATGTCTCCACAGGCCTCGCTGTCTCTGTATGAGTTCGCGATAGGCACACTCCAACTCCCAAATCCTCCAAGCCTGCCTCTGGAGTACTTGGCCTCTGTCCCACTGAATACTCACAGAAGTCTCGGATCCAAAAGATTAGTACACCCCAGCTTGCAAGACTCAACTCAAGAGCCATATTGTACTTAACACACAGCTAAGATATCTATAGTGAAAACGAGAATGTTTTTTTATCAAAGAACAGAGTCAAGCGATGGAGAGTGAGAATATTGGAAACAAATGGTTACATATAAAACAAAATCATAACACAATTTCTAGAGCCTAAGCTTAACTAACAAGGCTGTTAGAATATAGATATTCAAGCCTGTCTGTAAAGGCCTATACGCTAAGAATTTAGGTGTATTCTTATCACTTGGCTAGTTCTAGAGGTATAAAAGAGAGAATCAAAATCACTGTCTGCCGGTGTAAGGGCCTTCTCTTACTGTGACAGTCTGAGGCCCTGTTGTTAGGCTAAGATCTTTGGCTAAGCAGCAGAGGCAGCCATAAGCTGGGAAGCAACCAGTCACATCCTCACATTCCAAACTAGTCCCATTGAAAGAAGGTGCCATTGGGCTATTAGGAATACAATCCTGTCCTGATAATGCCTATCGCCTCCAGAGAAAGGGGAGTGCCTAGAACATTGAAAGGAAACTTAGTTTGATAGCATCCTGTCTGGCAAGAACTCACTTATCAATAGCTGGGATGTGAAATCCTCATTTCTGTGTTTGTTCTATCACTGTAGTCCCCATTTCCCCATTGTTTGTCTGTATAATCTCTGTCTGGTTCTGTGATTGTTCCTGTCTGCTGTATAATTAATTTTGCTGGGTGTAAACTAATTAAGGTGGTGGGATATAATTGGTTAAATAATCAAGTTACAATATGTTAGGATTGGTTAGTTAAATTTCAGTAAAATGATTGGTTAAGGTATAGCTAAGCAGAACTCAAGTTTTACTATATAGTCTGCAGTCAGTCAGGAAGTGAGTGGGTGGGTGCATGGGGGGGAAAATTGGAATCATGTTTAGCTAAAGGGGGAAGTGGGAACAGGGACACAGGTAAGCCTCTGGGGTGTCAGAGCTGGGAAGGGGGACGCTAAGGAAGGAAACTAGAATCATGCTTGCTGGAAGTTCACCCCAATAAACATCGAATTGTTTGCACCTTTGGATTTCGGGTATTGTTGCTCTCTGTTCATGCGAGAAGGACCAGGGAAGTAAGTGGGTGAAGGAATAAGCCCCCTAACAAAGGCATTCTGCTATCTCCTACAACAGGGGTCCCCAATGTGGTGCCCGCGGGTGCCGTGGTGCCTGCCAGGGCATTTTTGTGCGCCCACAGGACACCTTGCCGCTGAAATGCTGCCGGGAAGCTTTGCCATTTCTCAGCGGCATTTCAGCAGCGATGCTTCTTCTCGCTGCTGCTTTTCGGCGGCGGCATTTTGGCAGCGGGGTGTCTGGCACCTGCCACAGTCTTCTGGGAATAGCCGTATGCTACTCCCACACGAAAGGTTGGGGATCACTGTCCTACAAGATAGCTTAGCCCTGGAATTTTCCCCAGCATTTTCAATCAATTTGGCTGGGATGACATCTCATAAGATCAAGCCCACTGGCAGCTTCTCCTTAGAGATTGCAGGAATGAGGGTGTACCTCCTTGCCCATACCCCAAAAAGTTCACTGTCCTTACTTCTGAACAGGCCTCTCCCCTGCTGGGTCATTTCTTCCTGTAAATCTCCTCCTTGTGGATTTAACAATTCTTCTTTAATATTTGGCTCAGACTGTAAATGAATGGGAACCTCTGTGAACCACAGAGTACTTAATTTACATGTAAACCAACAGATAGATAAACATTTCTTGCCTAAAAGAAAACTTAGTTTTCACCTTTCTAGTGACCAGTCCCTAGTCACAGATCTTAAGAACATAATTTTCAGTATATATACATAGAACTGCTTATACAGATGTTGTGTATATATACACATGTTGCCATGATTATGATGACCAGTGTGCCACAGGCTTTCATTAGAGTCCTTACACTGCATTCTTTTGTACTATATCTATGTACTCCTGTGCCCTCAGCCAGATGGCATCCCAAAGAGGCTGGGTCACAGAATCACTTACCACAATGTAGGGAAAAATCATTCCAAGGACAAAGAGCCACACCCAGCTGATGCTTCCATAAATCAGAAAGGCTGATGGTCTGAATGACTGGCTGAAGATTTCAGTGATTATGGCTACAGTGGCTCCAGCTGGAGAAGAGATGTTTCTTTAGTAACTTTAATTCACTTGCTTCTGCAAAGAACCTCACACTGACAATGCCTAGTAGAAAATTATAGTAAGTCTGTCCCAGTGATCTATGTGGTTAGTGTCCTCTACTACAACGAAAGAACTTGATTCCCAATCCCAGAACCCTGGCAGTGGCACTGCTGCAGACAGTGTGCAAAAACTCAGGGAAGAGTTGGGTTGCCTTGTAGGGAGGTGTGGGCTAGTGGACAGAGGACTAGACTGGGACTTGGGACTCAGGGTATGTGTACACTGCAGTTAGGAGTGACTCTGCAGCATGTGTAGATGCGCCCGAGTTAGCTTTCATCTAGCTAGCTTGAATGACAATAGCAGTGTTGCTGTGACAGCACAGGTGGTAGCATGGGCTAGCCATTCAAGTACATACCCAGACTTGTACAGTCCACGCTGCTGCCACGGCTTCACAGCGCTTTTCCCTGCCCCCCGTCCCGCCCCCCGCCAACTAAGTAGATCAAAACTAGCTTGGGTATAGCTACACATGTTGTAGTCATACTTTTTGACTGCAGTGCAGACGTACCCTCTGCCACTGACTTGCTGGGTGAACTCAAAGTCAGTTTGCTTCCCTGTGCCTCAGTTTCTTTATCTGTAAAATGGGGACAAATTATAGTCACCTCCTTTGTATAGTGCTTTGAGATTATGGATGACGAGTACTATATAACAGCTATGTATTTATTATTATACCTAGCTGTCCTGAATTTTGAAACTGTACTGATGGACTCTGACAGGGTCCCTGCCTTAACTCAGCTGAATAGATGGAAATTGTGATGTAAAGTCTTGAGTTTGTTAATTTCAAATTGAAATGAATAATGGGATATTTAATCTGTGAGATGCATATAGCGTCCCTTTCTGCTGTGAGGCATGAGGGAACAAAAAACAGATTTTTAAACTTTGTATACATTAGCCTCTTAATCTGCTAGATTGTAGTGCACAGTTTGGCATATTTCCTCTGATGTTATGTGATCTATGTGGTTTTTTATTTTATTGGTATGCACCATCAGTGCAATGAATTGTTAATCCACATCCCTCATCTGTTTTGCGGCCTCTTCCATCGATGCTCCTCCATGGGCAGAAAGTGCATCAGTTCACTATTTTAACAAAGGAGGTGTTCACTAAATATGTACTTATCAATGTTCTGTTGGGGGAATTGTGTTAGTAGCAGAGTACTTTGGGGTTCTTCCTCTGGGATTGATTCTCAGATTTTCTGGGGGAGGAGGATACTACATTCTGAGTTAAGAGCCAGTAAAAGATCAGCAGTAAAACTTGAGGTGCTCATGTGCTCTTTCCACTTTTTCCATTTATAGACACATTGTCTCCTTTTGTTAATGTATTCAGATAGCTAAACCTCCTTCCCTTGCTGCTCTCTAGAGGTGGTACAGTGGTGTTCCATTCTTTACCCACCAATTCTGATCCACTCGAGTGGTATGGTGCAAAGTTCCCTCCTCACCATCATCTAAAGTGGATGTACTCACATGGTCCAATTCCATAGCAGATAACAAACAAGAAGATCAGAACGACGCTGAAGTAATGCATCCAAAAGAATTGATGCTAGAGTGAGAAAGCAAAGTGAGAGCAGACTCTGTAACAACATGGTAGAATAGAAATGCTCCCTGCCAGGGCCAGATTTACACCTTATGCGCCCCTAGGCACAGCATCTTCAGCTCCCCTTCCTCCGCCACACATGGCGCTCCCAGCCCGAACCAGGGCGCAGCCCACCCCCTCCAGGCAAGACTCAAGCGGGGGACTGTACCTCTCCCCATGGCAAGCGGTCCCTGGTTGTTTTCTGTCCCTCCCGCAACCCAGTGTGGTAGCCGCGCTCCAGTTCTGCCTATGCAAGTGAATGGGGCACTGGCCACGCCCCTCCTTCTACTTCCCCAGCTTGGGGCGGAGGCAGTGGGGTGGCTGAGATTGGAAAGGGGCTAGGACGCTCCCAGCACCTTCAGCAGCCGCCCTGCCCAGTGGTGGCTCACAGTGCCCCACTTTTAACATTTAGGTGCTCCTAGAACACCAGCGCCCCTAGGCACGTGCCTACTATGCCTAATTGGAAATCCGGCCCTGCTTCCTGCTTTCCACCATGGTGAATGAAGTTCACTTTGGTGGTTATTCTGTTGCGAAAAATCTTGCCTAGGAGGAAAGATTAGAAATGGGGGTTGATGCTGGAAAAGTCCCGATTAGGAAATCTCCTTACCTGCAGGGAGAGAGTCATTGTGAGGAGTGTTAACACGAAAATCATTAGTACATATCCTCCGCACAACAGCATCCTCCTGCCAAATCGCTCGATAAGGGAGCTCTGGAAAACAGAAAACACAACTTTACCAATATGGTTAATTCCAACTCCAAATGAATGGATTACTTCCCATGCTCCTAACCTTCTTCTCAGAAGTCTTATTCAGTTAATACAAACAGATGAGACTCTCTAAATATCAGCTAAATCTTACTGATATTTCAGTTTATCATTTGTACTGGGGACTGTACGTTTAGACCAGAAAGATTAATTTATACAGTATGGTTGGACTGATTCTGCTTTACTTCAGCATCTCCTATTGACTTATTCAGAAATATTTTTCTACTTGAATATTTCTCCCTTAAAACCATGGGGAAGAAGTATATTTTACTTTCATCGCTGTACATCAGTCTTGATCCCTGGATGTCTAGAGATAATCCATTTTTACGCAAGAATGCAGCGCATGCAGACATGAGCTATATATATCTACCCTACTTACAGGAATAATTATTGTATTATCTTGTGTCATGAGAAAAAGTCATAAGTCAACACATAGGTAGCTCAAACCTGAGGCTTACCCCAGAAATTAAGGCAGAAAGTAGGTGTTCATAAAGGGCTTATATCTCCCAGAGCCTCCACTGCAATTCCTTAAAAATTGATGAGATAAAATAGTTCATGGACTTTAGTCTCCTCCATTGTGGGAGCTGGTAACTTTTTCTGTCTCTGAATAGGGAAAAAAGAAAAGGAGGACTTGTGGCACCTTAGAGATTACGCAATTTATTGGAGCATAAGCTTTCATGAGCTACAACTCACTTCATCGGATGCTCACGTCATCGGATACTCACGAAAACTTATGCTCAAATAAATTGGTTAGTCTCTAAGGTGCCACAAGTACTCCTTTTCTGTTTGCGAATACAGACTAACACAGCTGCTACTCTGAAACCTGAATAGGGAAAGTGTACAGCCAATTGACAGCCATTCCCTGCAGGTGATAACCTCTTTTTACCCAGAATGGCAGTGATCAGACATGCACCAGCTTCTTGGCAAATGACCTACATTTCTTTGTTACATGCAGATCTGTGTCAAACTGCACAATTTTGTATCAATCCAAAATTTCACATGGCTTCACGTAATCCACTATTTTGCTCTTTTAGAGGCCACTGGAACTGTGCCCTTTATTCTTCCTATCTATCCACAAAGCAGTTGTCTGTACAAAATCATGATTGGTTAAAGCATGATGTGAAACTCATTTCACAGAGTAAAAATGAGTACAAAGACATTCAGCAATACAAAATTAATTGGGGAGAAGGGCTGCCTTTCACAGCTTCATGTGACTTAGAGGTAGGAGGAAATTTCTTGATTAGTTTACACAACGGAGTGAGTCTCTCCCCTAGCTCCCCTCTGCCAAGGCCACACATTTAAAAAAAAATTGTAGGAAAAAGGGAATGTAATTAGAGACAGCAAACTCCAGTTTGGTGAGACTTACACACACTATAGATGATAGGCATTCACATGTCCCAACTCCTAGTGATATGTAGGGGATGAGATCGTCTTCAAACCTGGCTGTACGGAACACTTCAAAAGAGTAGAAATAGATCTGAAAAAGGCAGAGAGAAAATAGTGTGAACAATCATCTTGGAGGCGGGCTGTGAAACTCCTCAGATGTGAGGCAGAAATCGGACAAAAATTATTCTAATATAAAGCAAATTTACTGATGGGTGGGCTGTCTGCTCACTGGCGAAGCATTTTGGTGCCATCTAGTTCTCACTGTACGTGTGATAGTGTCACAAGCATGTCACAAGCTCCTTGTACAAGTGAAGTTCTGTCTGCTCTATCCATTCCTGTCTCTACAACCACAGCTTTCTAGCTTCGCACACTGATGATTTTGGTTTCAGAGTAGCAGCCATGTTAGTTTGTATCCGCAAAAAGAACAGGAGGACTTGTGGCACCTTAGAGACTAACAAATTTATTAGAGCATAAGCTTTCGTGGGCTACAGCCCACTTCATCAGATGCATAGTCCCTCTTGCTGCTTTTGGAGAATTACATATTCTTAGATCTTCATGTACCTGAATGAAAAGCTTCATCCTTGTCTCTGTTTTCAGATCCTAGCCTTCAGTACCTCTGACCTCCCCAGCAGACTCCAACCCATGGACCTCAGGGGGATGGGTCAGCAGTGTTTTGATATAGAATGTGATGCAACAGTGGTGTGTCTTTGTCCATCTCCTTTATTGGTGGAGACTGACCCTAGAATTTGGCATTGAATACCTGCCCCCAATACTGGTGCTTGTTAGCAATTCTTGGGAGGATCCCTCATGTCTGAGCGAGTGGCCTATGCTGGCTCTTTGGTGGAGCTGGCACCAGAGACCTTTATGGAGCGGTATTATCTATATTTGCAAACTTGCTAATGCATTCAGGATTCCATACTAGAAAGTCAGAGCAGAATTGTAATGGCAACAACCAGGGGTCCATTGATCAGGAAGAAGAGGACCAAGATTCTCAGATTTTTAAGACCAGAAGGGACTATTATGATCTGACTAGTCTGACTTCCTGCACAACATATGTCATGGAATATAATAGTGCAACAAATAACTAGGCCTTTTTTTAATACTACCTGACAATGACTCTGAGTTTTTACACAGGGAAAACACTCAACTGCATTGACGCCACTAAGCTGCAAGCTGGTCATGATGGTGACCAAAAAGTACAATTGCCAGCGCAAGGATCGTTCTTTAAATAGTTCCAGGACACGCAAGGTTTTGGTGCTTTTTGTTGCAGCCTTTTCCTTCAGTATGTCATCAATCTCTGCTTGATGATCTCCTTCACCCCAGAGTTGCTTAATGGCTGTGCAGGAGAAAAAACTAAATAGTTTTAATCTATCAGTTCATCTCCATCATTCTTTAATAACAAATCCTTTTAGCCTGTCTGAATCACATAGACTTAATTAGTCTCCTGTCCTTAGAGTTGTTTTCATCACATCATGATTTGGTGTATGTTGTCGGGGCAATGTGTGGAAGCCTACTCTTGTTGCCCAGATGGTGCTTATTCTATAGATAACTAGAAGAGTTTTGTCTGCGGGGCTGTCAGAATGTCATATCACACTAATATTGAGTTGACAAATGTAACCATTTAAAAAATTTTATTTAATGAAAATGAACATTAAGAGCGCGGTTTTATTGAGGTAGTAGGAGTCTTGGGCTCTACTCTTTTTGCTTTCAATGGCTAACACTCCAACAAATTAGATTTACTGAAATGAGCGGAGTAAGTACTTTACCTTTCATGAAGGCATCCTCATTACCCTTCTGTATCAGAAGGTAGGATGGGGAATCAGGGAAGAATGGGAGCATAATCAGCTGAATCAATGCTGTGAGTCCGGTAGAAGCCAACAACAATGGCCACAACGATTCATTTCCTAAGAGCTCTCTGGAGAGTACATGTAAAAGTGCAGTCATGATCAAACCATTATATTAACATTCAATAACTTTTTCTGAATGATAAATAGAGAGACAGCAAATGGGCCAAATTCCAGTGGTGAGTGCATTGCAGCCAGATAACTGAGTCAACAGTCTGGCAAATTTTGTGAAACTCAGCAGCACTTTGGAAAACTTTCTAATGATACATTAGGTCCCACAGTGAACTTTAGGAAGTTCATGAGATTGTGATGCTAATTTTGAACTGAAAAACTTTCTAATATGCTACACATCTCAAATGTGGTCCCATGTGCTAGATCTCACCATGATATTTCAAATAAACCTCAGGAAGTTTTAAGGTAAGCCACTTGGTAGCAAGGCTATAGAGGAAAAAAAATTCAGATTATGGTTAATTACTTGTATTTTTCTGTGTCCAATGTCTTAAACATGGAACTCTCAGATTTGGTCAAATACTGTCTACTGGTTTAAGATAAAACATTTAATTTTGGAGATGAGAGCACTTATTGAGGATTTTAGAGGGTGGTTTCTTTTTTTAAAAAGACTTAAGACCAGCTTCTGCTGCTGCATAGAAAGGTGGTAGATTATTTTGTTTTACCTTAGTCCAAAAATCTGTCCTAAGACTTTTCCTAGTGTCAGAAAAACAGCGAGAGTGGAGTTTGAAAATCCACGCAGCTTCTTGGGTGAAATCTCTCCTACATATTGAGGATGTATAGTGAGAGAGAAACCTTGGACAGGAAAGAAGAGAGATGGCCATTAAATTGAGGAAAATGTTAACTGTCTTATCCCAAGCTCTTCCCACTACTCATTTCCACCCCCTGCACCTTTGACCAGCTATTATGTATCAGTGTCTTCTGTGACATGCCAAGTATACTTGTTGGGTAATATAAAATAATTCTAAAAGAATTATAATGAAAGGAGACTATACTGGGACACCAAGGAGACTCCCTTTTGATGTATACAGAGGTCATACCTGTTCCCATGCCATAAAGGAAGCGCCCAATCAGAATCATCTCAAAGGACTTGGCCATTTTACAGAAGGCCATGAAAAGTGAAGCTACTAGCATGATCAGGTTAGTGACAATCTGACACTTCTTTCTGTAAAAACATGAGAGAGTGGTATGAAGTGAGTATCTCTTATACTGTTTTTGATTAATGTATTTGCTGTTACTTATCCAACATACAAGCACCATGTAACGTCTTAAATATGTTAACTGTAGGTATGGTACAGCAATTACTGTTCCTTTGTGGCATGTTTTAATGGATACCCAAACTGGTTATTTCCCGGAGAAATTAAATGATTCTTCGCTTTCAGAATCCAAGAACTTTTACTTCATGACTGTACCTTGGCAGCATGTGCATTTATAAATGCTTAGCATGTGTCGGTATCTCTTTAGGATGGGAGTTCATGTGTAGTCGTACTTGAACAACAGGTTGATCAAGTACAATATGTTGAGGAGTACAAGCATTGGGGTATTGAAGTCACTAGAATTCATGGTGCAATATCCAAAGTACCAGCTTGTTATACAGAAACAATCTGACTCTGTGGGAGCCAACTGTAGACACGACTTATGATGAGGCATTCCTGCCACAGTAGTGGATCCAAGGCACTTGTGGATCTGGCAGAAAGGATATACCAAAGAGAGGCTTCAGTAAAGACTATATTGTAAATTTTAGGCCGGATGGCTGCAGTAAGTGGTGACCATGGCATATCCCCTCAGTGGACCCTGATGTCTCAGACTTGAATCACATAGACTTTTGCATCTGGGTGGCTAGTGGTTTCTGAAACCCACTGGCTGGATTACTATCCAGAGACTTTCAGCATTCTTGGAAAGGTCTTGCAGATTCATCTGATATCTCTGGATGCACTTGTGAAAAGGAGCCTAAGTGGAGCAGCTTTTCACTCAAAGTTGTTGGTATCTCCAAGACCAGTTGCTACACGTAACTGCGCTCGAGATGAATGTGATCTTGTATGCATTAAGAGCGTACAGAGACCTTATACCTAAAAGTTGATTCTGATTCAGGCAGCTAGGCTACCAAGATTGATGTAAACAAGTGGAGAGGAGCAGGATCTTGCTTCTAGTGTCAGGAGGCCTTCAAGTGTGGGATTATGCAGTGTCCCACAAGAAACTTCTTGGGGGCATTTACCTGGCAGGAAAGAACAATTGCAGTCAGGCTAAGATGGTTGAGACCCATATGAGGGGCCTCTGGATCAGAGGGTGGCGGAGCAGATCTTTAAGTGGAACACACCAGTAGATCTGTTTGCCAATTTCTCTGCAAATGATATTGGTGTTACACACAAGATACTGAGAACACACCAGATGCATGAGGAATCCTTTCTCCATCTATTGTGGAGTTACTTCGGGACAGACTTTTAATAGAGGACATTACTAACAATGGAGCAGTCTCTTATATGAACTATAGGTAAAGTTAACTTTCTTTTCTGTTCAGTTTCAGGTTTTCATTAGAATAGGTACTAATAATTCTTTAATACAACATTCACTCCAGAATGAATACACTTTGGAAATCTGACTTTTTTTAAGCAAGCACTTTAATGTTTCAGGTTTACCCTTGAGTGTTTAAGCTACATCTCTCAAAAGTTGAATTCAGGCTGGTCCAAGTGATTGTAACAGTTCCCAGGAAACCTGTTTGAACGAATATGCATGGTTTCTGTTTCTGGATTTGTAGATCTTGGAAATTATGTACTGGAGGATGATGTGAGGAAATTGCATCACATGTTACTTCCCCACAAGGCACTAGTAAATGGAGTGTTGGTAAGCCCATCTTAAGAAGGGACCACACTTCACCATCAGCATACTGTTTAAATACACTGAATGAAAGACTGGTTACCACTTACCCTGGGTGGCTATGATAGCAATTTAAAGCAATTGAATAGAAGTATATATGGTCAGACTACACTGAACAAGAATAGTTGACTGTATGTGCTTTGCTAGTACATTTTTCCCCACATGCCTTATCAAGCTATGAAAATAAATACTTACTTTCTGTATTTTGTAGTAAGGTAGCCACAATATAGGCTCCCTAGCAGTCCTCCTATACCATAAACAGACACAATGAAGGACCACAGCAACATGATGGTCTCATGATGGAGGGGATAGCCATATCGCTCTATCCAGGTTTCATTGATAAATGTCCTAATGTGCTGAAAGAGCAAATGAGACTTTAAATAATTACTGGTTTCAGAGTAGCAGCCGTGTTAGTCTGTATTTGCAAAAAGAAAAGGAGGACTTGTGGCACCTTAGAGACTAACCAATTTATTTGAGCATAATTACTATGGACTTTCCTCATACTATTCTGTTACTGTGCTTCAACTTTGATCCATTGTTGTAGTCTTGGACCTCTTTTTAAAGTAATCTTCACTGTCAAAACAAATTGTGTACTTTGCCAAATTTTCAACTAAACTTTAAGTTTAGAGGTTCAAGACACTTTCAAAGTTAGAAGATGCACCTTGAGTTTATTTTCTTTATAATCCTGTCAAGTCTTTTTATAAGCCATCTCTGAAATGCAGAAATTTCAGGAAGGCTTGGGAAACTCCGATGTAATAGACTGGCTTAGTATGCTTTATCATATCTCCTCCTAATTGATTAGATCCAGCAACCAGAACAGTCTATTACAACAGAAGGAGCGTTCCTTTAGTTCAGGTATCAGAGCTGTGTGGTTTTAGTAATGAAGGTCCAGGGTTTGGTCTTTGATTTTTTTGTTGTATATTTGGCCATTGTTTGTTGCTAAATGGGACTTGAACTGTTGTAGACCTTGCACTCAGGATGAGTTAGCTGTATTGCCAATCCCAACTATTGAAAAATCATGAGTCCGCTCCCCCCAAATCATAAACTTGGTTTTAAAAAACATGAGATTTTGAATATAATTTTTGGGATTCTTTTAATTTTTGTTCTGGTATTTGAGCCTTTAGGGCAGGAGCGCTAGACACTTTTTTTTTTTAATGGAAGCTGAAATTTTAATGTAATCATATGATTGCTGGAGCTATGGCTTTAAGAAAGATCAAATGTCATGAGACTTGTGATAAAATCATAAGATCTGGCAACACTGATCTCATGACGGATGTGCGTGGTCAGGTCTAATAGCAGGGAGCCAGGAGCCAAGCCAGGTGTTGGAGCTGGAGTTGGGAGCCAGGAGGAGGGCAGAGACAGGGCTGGGAGGGAGCAAAGCAGATAGAAGAGAGATTGCAGCTGTGGGGAAGTGCATTGAACAGCTGCCACAGCCCAGTGCTGCTGCTAGGTTTAGGAGCTGTCCTGGCAACAGCGCTCAGCCAGTCAGGCCGATCTGGCCAGTTAGGGGATTTAACTGAGGTTAGCTAGCTGATCCCAGGCCCCCCTGGAGGCTGTCATTCCTGACACTGAGCTAGTGTAGTGCATGCAACATACTGCTGTAGGCATGTGATCATATCTCCTATTACAAGCTGGCCCCAGGGACTGTAACTGCTGACTGTACGCAGTGGTGGTGTACCATCTCAAAGCTTTGGTTGAAGTAGTATTCATTCCCCACTGATGACTGTAGTGTCTGTACACAGCCATGGTTGGCTAAACTTACAGATAAGGGATGGAATTCCACTAGATCTTTTTCACCAGTGGAAACTCTTTTCTCTAATGCACGAGATTACTTTGGTTTTCTGGCATTTCTGGGATATTAGCCTAATTTACAGCAGATTTCCCCCCTCATTCATACAGCTCACTCAAGTGCAATTAACACAGATGAAAAATTGATACTTTTAAAAAAAAATTTCCACTTTTTAAAAATGATGTAATTTTGTTTTGAAAAAGCATTTACATATTCAAAAGTTGAGTCTTCTCACCCTGTCATGCAAATTTCTGTGAGTGAATGAAAACTATACAACTTGCCGTAGTAGAGATCTGATCTCTTAAAAAAAGTTAACTTCTCTACACAAGAAGCTCGCACCACTGCTTTCTGACAGGAACCCTTATCCCACTACTCTGGAATCAGTAATGAGCCTATTGTGGCCGCACCTTTTTAGCTCTGAAATGTTAAGAGGTGGTTTCTGTTAGCACATTGGGAACAATAGGAAAAAGTCCCCTCAGCAGGCTTATGGGAAGGCTTTTACTTTAGATACCTCCTAATTCTAAGGGGAAAGTCTTTATCCTCTGAGACTTGATAAAGCTGACCAAATTATCTCGTCGTAAATTCACAACACAGCTGCAGGTTTGTGGACTTGAGCTATGAGGAAGTGTACGTTTGTCAGAGCTACACCAAATAAACACCTTTTAGTTTTAGTGATAACTGGGCCTCCTGTTGGTCTCCTGATGACTCCTAAATCAGGGGTTCTCGACCCCTTAGGGGGTGATGAGATTGTTACATGGGGAGTCACGAGCTGTCAGCCTCCAATCCAAACCAAGCTTTGCTTCCAGCATTTATAATGGTGTTAAATATATAAAAAGTGTTATTAATTTATAGGGGGTGGAGGAGGAGGAGGAGGTTGCACTCGGAGGCTTGCTATGTGAAAGGGGTCACCAGTACAAAAGTTTGAGAACCACTGTCCTAAATGAATATGGCTACTGAGTTTTGTTTCCAAAACAATTTTTAAATCCCCCTCTAAAAGAGGATTTAAGTTTTTTACCTTTAAGCAGAGACTGCAAAATTGTGTTTTAAGGTGTAGTGGCTTTACAATAAGATCTCCACATTTGATTTCACTTGTTACATAAGGGAGAACTTAAACCCAAGTCTTTAAAGATAAAAGGCTTGCACACAAATTGATTGTACCAGGTAGTCCCCTGAAGCTTAGCCTATAATCACATAAATACTTCCCAACATTTTGGTAAATCAGTTCTGAAATGTAGGAAATTCATTTTGGGTGTCGCTCATTTTAGATTGCAAGAAAGGATATTCCTTATGCTATTGGGCTAACAATCTCTCTTGTTTTGCTTTGTTTTTTGTTTTTTTGTTTTTTTAAAGTACTGTCCTGTTGAGGATAAGGTGCTCTACCCACATGATATTTACTTTTCATTATGGATCAAAATGAAGAAATTGTAATGGAATTTGTTGAAATGCTCAGCAAGTTTTGAGAGTATCCTTAACCCAGGCCGCTCCACCATGTAAACTCTGGGGAGTCTCTGCTTACCAGGGAAGGGTAGTTGATCGCAGAAATATGGAACCCATATGGGAAACTTCCACCAATTCCCAGCACTAAGATCATTTGAAACAATCCTCGATACTGAAGCTGAAAAGAGAAAGCAATGCTCTATCAACTTGTCATAAAACTAGATTCCCTCATGGTCTTGCATCCTTGTCTGCCATACTCACCTCTTTGCTCTGAAAGTATGTATTCACTACAGATACTTTCAGATTTAAACATTCTTCCAAAAGCCCACAGTCCCACCCCAAAAGCAGAATAATTGGCCACAGGACCAAATTAAGGCTAAATCCTTCCTAGTGCAAGGAAAATTATTGTATATTACAAAATTATCTACATATCCTTGCTTAGAAGTAAGGTAGCAGAAATTAAACCATTGTTGCCTGCGGCATGTCTCTCGCTATATGGATCTGACTGCCAGTTGACAAGCTGACAGGAAAAAGGGTATCAGTCCAGGTAGAATGGAGTTCTAGTACCTTGAATCCGCAGTTTGTTTATGAACAGTAAACCATGAGTATTGTACCCTCAAGGCCTCTCCAAATCAAACTCTCTTGAAAGTAAAACCAGACTTTCTCTCTTCCAGACTTAACATAAAGAGTTACCCCTCAGCTGTATTGCAAAGACATAATTTTAAAAACAACCAACTCTTCCCTGCTCCATCCACCCACGTTTCTGATCCAGTCCAAACTTTAAATATGATAGAAAGATACTTTCTCCTCTCATCATTGTTAGAGGAGAATAAGAGGAAACAGCTATGTGCTCTTTACCAGAGCCAAATTCTTCTCTTTCTGAGCTCTACTGACTCTAAAGCCCTTTGAGATGTGCAGAGGAAAAGTAAGGGGTTATCACCATTATCAGTGGCGATAGGTATCATCATCATTTTGTTCTTTTCTAGTCCTCTGTGCTCTCCTGTTTTACCCTTGTAAATGGGCTTTACTTTTCCAGCCATTAGGGTTTAGTCCCTTCCTCCTTCTGAAGGGACCTACCTGGTAGTACACACCATTTCTCTACACATTTTCATGTTGTTCCCCTTCTGCTGCTGTTTAACTCAAAACATTTTGGGTTGTAGTTAGTAAGACATGCTATATAAAATAAGTCTTGTACTGTATTGCAAAGCATAGCCAGGCTTTTAACCTTACCGGTTTATCAACAAATCTATCCCATAATAATAATTATATATCAGCATTTTCCATGGGGAACATACATATATGTCCTGGCACAGAAGTTTCGAATGTTGAATCTATAGTTAGCCTAGTATATAGGGCTCTATTTAAACAAAAGCTGTTGATTCAATCTACATTGATCAGGCTGCCAAATGAGACAGCGTTGGTAGGAGTATGAACAGTAGGCAGATAACGTTTCGCTCTACATCTCCTTCATGTCAAACCTAACTTACGCCATCTGCCAGGTTCCTTATTGCCTAGCTGAGATCAGTACCTGGATGTAGAGGAGCTGGCTGAAGCAGAACTTAAATGAGAATGTGGTGATGCTCCTCCCCCACACCCATCAAAGGCATCTGCCTCAGATTGTTCCATTAGTCAGTGTTTAGATCCACAGTGGCAAAACCAGTCAATTTTTGTCTTGCCTGGCTGGAAAAATGTTTCTAATCTTCATATTTCTAAAGTAGAACTAGAGGCACCCATACAGTAATCTGGGCACTTACTTTGTAAATTAACAATCACAAAATCTATAAACAGAGGACTGCCGATTAAATATATCAACCTCAGCCCACAAATTCCTCAGCAGTTCTAGAGGCAAGAGAAGAAATATGGCCCTTGCTTTATGCCTGAAAAGCTAACAAATCTGGTCTCTGGAGTGTGAGTTCCAAGACCAAGGATCCTTCTCAGAGCACACACTGCCATCTGCTCCCTTATGTTTATATTGAAGGAGTTCCAGCTGAAGCATCTTTGCTTATCTTAAGTCTGCCATTGCATACTGGGGAAAGAGGTAATCCTTCCTTCAACTAATCAGATCCTAGAGCATTAAGCACTTTATAGATTAAAACCAACACCTTGAATTCCACCTGGAAGTTTACTGGAATCTGATGAGATTACGGAGCTCTGGTCTAAATTAGTCTAATATGCTCCCAACATGCAGCTCCACTTAATAAAGAAGTGGTGGTGCTCTGTAATAGGTTCAGCTTCTGAATGGTCCCAAGGTGTAGTCCTATCCAAATGCTATCAGACTTAGACCTGAGATTACAGTGATCTATGCATTTGCAATATTTAGGCTCCACTAGGGTAATGGTCTATAACCAGAAATGAAGCTCCTTGCCTTAAGAAAGCTCCCGCTAATTCAAAACATAGCAGACTACCTCCCAAGCAACACAAGTTATTATCATGAGTGAGCTGGACTTCAATGAGTTCATCAGCATGGACGTGGAGGAGGTGGCTGTGAGGGAGATGACCAGCGAGGCGTGCATGCTGGCCCAGAGGAATCAGTGGGCCGAGGCAGCCGAGTGCTCAGAGGAGGAGGATGGGGACCTGGACCCGGGGAGCTGTGTCATTGCTGCCGAGGCTCTGGCTGGGCTGTCTGCTGCCATGAAGTGGTGCCTGCTCCACAGTGTGGTCTACCACTGGGAGAGACTGCTGGAGATGGAGAGCACTGTGGGTGTAGATGAGTGTTGTGGCCAAGGCCAGCCAGAGCAAGGTTTCCCACTGCTCCAGCTACATGCCCAGCATGGGGCTGTAGACCCCGGCTCCAGCTGTGCTGGGCTCAGCCCTGCTTTGACTCTCCCTGTAGGGTTGGAGGGAGGGAGGGACTGTGGGCTCTGATCCTGCAGTGCTTCCCTCTGATCCGCACCCCGCCCTTCCCCTCGTTTTGCCTAGCACAGGGCGGTGAGCTCCAGGCAGAAGGAGCAGCATAGCAAGGTGAGCCCAGTGCCAAAGGGGCTGCCCACAGTGTGGGGAGAGGGGAAGGGCAAGGGGTTCTCAAGGGCTTGGTCACTGGTGCTTACACTGAGTGTAGCTTAGACATGGTAGGGGCTGGGCGGAGCACAGAGCAAATGGTGTATGGACACAAGGGGTGGCGGCGGTATAGATCAAAGGAGAGAGGAGCAGAGATGGAAGGGGTGAGGACAGACAATGTGGTGTGTGGGAGAAAGGAGGCTTCCACTAGTCTGGTCATTCCTGGGGACGGGTCTCTATTTTTTAAAAATAAAACCTCCCACAAGTTATTAGAAATGCATCCACTCAATATGGTGCTTTCTGCACTGGCTCCACATTGAATGCCCACTCTAGTTCAAACTCCCATGGAACTGGTCCTGGCTACGTTAAAGGTAATTTCACCTAGTATGACTGGCTTTCTACAGCAGCTGTGTTTCACTGGAACAAACAAACTGTTGATCAGTAGGGGGAGACTTGTGCCTGTAGGAACTAAAACCTTCATGAGAACCAAAGCAAGACCATTGGACTTGTTACTAGATGAAATAGGAGAGGCTTCTAATCTCATCACATTCATAGATAAACTGAAAATGCACCTCTTCACCCAAGCCATTCCTGACAGGTATTTATCTAACCTGTTCTTAAACCCTCCAATGATAGGGATTCCACAACCTCTCTCGGAAGCCTATTCCAGTACCTAATTTCCTAGATTAAGCCCATTACTTCTGTTCCTACCTTCAGTGGATATGGAGAGCAAATGATCCACCATCCTCTTTATAACAGCGTTGAACATATTTGAAGACTATCGGGCCACCACTCATTCATCTTTTTCAAGACGCAAAGTACCCAGTTTTTTCAACCTTTTCTCAGAGGTCAGGCAATCTAAACCTTTTATCATTTTGTTCCTCTCCTCTGGACTACCTCCAGTTTGTTCACATCTTTCTTAAAGTGTGGCACCCAAAACAGGACACATTACTCCAGCTGCGGCTTCATCAGTTCTGAACGGTGTGGGACAGTTACCTCCTACGTCTTGTATACAATGCTCCTGTTAATACACGCCAGAATGATATGAGCCTTTTTCACAGCTGTGACATGTTAGCTCATACTCAGTTTGTGATCCACTATAAACCCCCAGATCCTCTTCTGCAGTACTACCACCTAGCCAGCGATTCCCCATTTTGGTTTTGTGCATTTGATTTTTCTTTCCTAGGTGTAGTACTTTGCACTTGCCTTTATTGAATTTCATTTTGTTGATTTCTAGTCCTATCTTTCAATAGCAGGCAGGAAAGAAAGAGAGATGATCATTTTGCCTCTTTGGCGGCACCTGAACACAACAGATGCTAATGTAAGGACTTAGGGTGAAATTCTTGCCCTAGTGAAATCAATGGGAGTTTTGTCATTGACTTTAATAAAGCCAGGATTTCACCCCTACATAGATAGGATAGATAGGATAGCTCGTCCATCTTTTCAAGGTGACTTATCTCTGCCATCACAGGAAACAAGAGACTCCTAAATCTTTTTTCCTCATAAACTGGAGCTGTTTAGGAGCCATTTGGATGATCAGAAGAAAGTGATAATTAGTCTACTAATGGCATTTGTTTGGAAAAACAAACTCTCAAAAACAGTCACTTTAAGTATGATATGATGAAAAGAGGCCACAGATTTCAGCGGTGGGCCAGGGAAACAAGATGATTATTTGTATTGTGGTAGCATGTAACAGCCCCCGTCACGGTCCAGGACTCCATTGTGCTATGTGCTTTACTAGCACAGAACAAAAACGGAACAGTCTGAAGATGTTGAATCTTTCCTATTTTCCTAGTATTATATCTTTGTGGTCTGCTACTACTAAATAGAGCCCCCAGATTAAATTACCAGGTACTCACCAGGTCTGAGAGACAGTTAGCCATCTTCTACAAAAGGGCTGGCTGCAGTTGATCATGGACTCTTTCCTGTCAAAGGGATGAAGTGTGCTCTGGGCGTCCTTATTTGAATTATGCTGTCGTACCAGTAGCGAGCTGGCACCATGTGATTCAAGTTAAATTTTACTTTCAAGGTTTTCAGTTAACTAAAGTCTATTTCAGATGTTGTACAAAGTTTAAAAGGGTTGGATTAAATATTTGAACCAACAGTTTTATGTCCAGTCCAATCAAATGAGGTGGTCTTCTTGATGAGGAACTTTTTTCCTGAGTACTCACTGATTGGGGGAGGGGGAGCAATTTCGTGTAGGCTTAAATTCTAAATAGGATTCTGTTGATCATAACGTATTTTGTCTTTAATATAAATTGAGAATTAGCTCTGAGTTGTAATCTGGTGGAAGCGGAGGATGCCCTGGATGGAATTTGGACACTGAAGTTTAGGACTTTTGATATAAAAGTGAATAATTCTGTCCCAATAGCTCTGCTATGAATTGAAGTACCCTATAAATTAGTCGTTACTTAAGAGAATAGAATTGCTTCACCAGTTTAGCAGTGGGTACAGTCCTAACCAGCTCTGCAACGGGATATCCGGGTCTACCAGCTAAGCAATCAATACCAATTGAATTTTCTTTTTGAATTTTTTGACTAAGATTCATCGTTTAATAGTCTTCCTCCAACTTTTGCTGTTTGCCTACCTACTTCTTTTTTTTAGCTCTGTCTTCCTGTGATGGGATGGATGTACAAACCCTGCACTGGTGAGGTGAGGGTTAAGATGTTCTGGACACAGGAAGCCACGCCCCTTCGCTCCTGCTGGGTATGCCCTCAGTGGAGGGAGAGTTCAAAAGGGAGCAGCTCAGCTCAGACTAGGGCGGCTGACCAAGCAGGTGGGTGCTGCAGCCTCCTGCAGAGAAGCTGCTGGGGCTCCAAGCAGCCGGGACTGAGCCTCACAGTCAAGCTGCTAGCAGCCTTCTCTAAATCCACTTAATACAATTCCTTGTATTTCTCTTTCAATATTCAGGATGCAAACACTGCATCCAGTGCTGAGCTTCCTGGCATAAACCCGAATTTGTTATTGCTTACTTGAAGGTCCAGCTCCTCCTGAAGTGTTTTCTCAATAATTCTTTCCAGCCATTTCATCGTGTGACTCAGTAACTTGATAGGTCAGTAATTACTATGTTCTTGCACATCTCCTTTAGGCTTGAAGATCAGGACCAATGAGCTCTTCCTCCACTCATTGGGCATTTCCTATTCACTATAGTTACAGTTTGTCAGTCCCCTGCAGATCAAACTGGAGCTGACCTGCTTAGTCATTCTAGCTATAAGTACAGGCTATTACTTAGCATCCATAGTTCTACAAGATGCTTATCTGCATATGCTGATTGCTCCACAGTAACTCTTGTTTGGTTTCTCCCTTCAACTCTATATTGCCAGTACTATGCTGTCTTCCCCCCGTTTCTTCAACCCCCAGAGTTTTTACAAAATTCATTGCAGCAGTTATAGGAGTTCACCTCTGGAAGCAGGCAATCACAGTTATTCACTGGATAGTCTGGGGCAGTTCTCACTTAGGAATACTGCTGCTCCTGTTTCTAACTTTAAATCTTTTCCTGACCCTAGGTCTGATTGTGAACCTTGGCAAGTTTTCTGGCTCCTACAGAGAAATTGATTTACCTTGGAATTAACTTCCACACAGACCTCTCAAAAGGGAAAGCGCTTCAAAATGGGAGTTCCAAGCTCCACAGTCCTATTCCCTTCACCAAGGAATACAATTCCTTGGCTTTCTTGCATCCTGCTTCTAGGTGGTCCTCTGGCTCCACTTCTGGCTTCAGAAAAGCTTCAAAAACAGACTCCAATGAGAAACTGCTGAGCTTGAATTAATATGCAAACTAGATACCATTAACTTGGGTTTGAATAGAGACTGGGAGTGGCTGGGTCATTACACATTTTGAATCTATTTCCCTAAGTTAAGTATCCTTACACCTTCTTGTCAACTGTCTAAATGGGCCATCTTGATTATCACTACAAAAGTTTTCTTCTCCTGCTGATAATAGCTCATCTTAATTAATTAGCCTCTTACAGTTTGTATGGCAACTTCCACCTTCTCTGTATGTATATATATATCCTCTTACTATATGTTCCATTCTATGCAGCCGATGAAGTGGGCTGTAGCCCACGAAAGCTTATGCTCTAATAAATTTGTTAGTGTCTAAGGTGCCACAAGTCCTCCTGTTCTTTTCGCTGGCTCCTATAGTTGTTTTTTCTGTGAATTGGAGCCAAGCAGGAACAAAATTAGGTGGGTCCTTTCTGCCTGACCTTTCTCTGGATTGTTCTAAGAACAAACGTAAGCCTCTCTGGTTGTGAAGGATATGTGGGATAAAAATGGCTCAGGAGAAATGGTCCAGCTCTGAGTTAAGGTTTCATACAAATGCTATAGAGCTAAGACATGGAAAAGGGGTCTTATTTGTGTTTAGAAGAATTATTTTACGCAAGCCATGGCTGGTCTGGAATGGCAGGTTTTTGATGATGGAATATTAATTATTGTTTCTTAACTGATAAAGATGAATCAGACTCCATGGCTTTCTTCCTATGAAGAAGTTCTATGAATTCATTACCTTTTAGTGTATCATCTCTGCTATGCTGTCATTGCTTGCCTATGTATGCCCCTTTTTTGCTCCAAGGGGATTTCTTAGCATGACATGGGAATCTTCATGAAATAATGCTGACAGATTCAGCAATCATTCCTGTGAGCATTTATTCATGGTATTGCTGAATGATGGCGAGCATGATGCGATATTGTACCTCTAGTTCAGAATCTATTGACTGGCATCTTTCCTTATACAGAAATGATAGTGTAGCTTTGCCACATGGGCTCCTTTTGTGACTTCAGGATGAAACAAACGTACTACTTTTTAACATTGGGGTAGTCACGACCATTTTCTGTTTGCTTGATATGATTGTACTGGGCTCCATTATATGCTTTTTGAAATTCCCTTTTTGTTCGTTTATTTTCAGCACAACAAACCAATCTGTTATGGAAACTTGTTTTGTGAATTATAAAAGAACCCAACAAAGCTCTTTCTGTTTCTTCATTATCAGAACTTTGTCCTCCAGTTCTGTGTCTATGAATGTATTTTGGTTTGCACTACTTTGTGAAGAGAATAACTCACGTCTGCGGACCATGTGCTCTTATTGTATGATTGACACGGCTATCCTTGTGCTTGGACAACTTTTGTGTTTAAATTACCTCCACATTTATAGAAATCAAATTTGATCCCACCCTTTTATTCTGTTTGTGTGTCAGTGTGCATTTTTAATTAGTTACCCTACAGTTTTACTACTTTAACACTTCAATTTAACACTAATTTAGGAAGTATCATTTTCACTACTCCTGCTAATAACCACTGTTTTTTGCAAAAGTCAGTTCCATTTCTTGTGGTTGTCTTGTTTTAACCTGGTTCTCAGTAAGGTTGCAAAGTTTCTCATAGCGTGAAAGTCACCGATAGCGTTATTGTCTTGTCTGTGACTTTTTTGTGTGTCTGCGACTCTCCGCATAGCGGTGGCTCTTGTCCCTCATTGGGCTGTGCCGGGCTCCCTGCTCCAGTCGTTGTGACCTTGACCACCAGGTCACAGTACTGCTCAGGTTTGGCCCACCCGAACCTCCATAATTTTTTATCAAAAATTTAGACTCTATTGTGTGAACTGGTCAAATTCACATGACTTACCCTTACTGTGTAGGTCTAGAGCATGGTCTCACCAGACAGCTGATTTCTTTTAAAGAAGATTACTTCCATATTCTTGAAACTTTTGAGTAACTATCTAGTTTGTAGTCCCCCTTCATGCTTCCACTGGACCATAGTGTAGATTCTCAGTGCTCTAGACCTGCTATGCACAATAATGTGGAGTTTTTCACCCTCCGGAAGGAGGGGACAATGTGCCATATTGGTGGTTCTTCCCTTCTAACAGATTTTAGGACATGTACGTGGCTTTTGGTTATTTTCATTCCCTCTGAATCTAAAACAGGAAGGGAAGAGCAGGTCCTTTAACATTTAAATATTTAAACATACTGACATTTATGCTTACCCAATTCACTGTTGAGTAATTCATGACATATATCGCAAATGCATTGAGAAGTGTATTTTGCGCTATACCCGCCCGCCATTCTAGTCATCTGAATACATGTTTCTTAGAAACCTGCTGCCAAAACATGTGCGTTTTTCAGAATTGACCTGTGCTCCAAATATCAGTTCCAGTCAGTTGTCTTGTTAATGTTCCACAGGGCATTGTTTCACTTGCTTGTGAGTAACTGAGACCAGGAAAGTGACTCAGCACCAAGTTGCTCATAGAATGCCATACCATGCCATTCTCAGACATTTCCAAATGTTTTTGTATTGTTTACATTGAATTGAAATATTTTCAGTAGGTCTGACTGGAAAACAAGAACCGTTTCTTAAAAAACTGAGGTTTCAGAATTTTGTTTTCATTTCAATGCAGAAAGAAAACAAGATCTTTTGAAATGCCTTGCCCCCCCCCCCAAAAAAAAAAAGAGAGAGAGCGCTCAGAATAGCTAGGAGCCCAGTGGTAGGTAAGTGTCCCTATAATAGGGCACCTAGGTTCAAATCTCTGTTTCCATCAGTATCTTTCCTTGTCTGGCTAATGAATATTTAATTATTTATACAAAGTTGAGCAGCTCCAACAAAATGAGGAGAGAGAGAGACTGGCGCTCTAGTTCAGTGATTAGAACATTCATCTGGGATATAGAACACCCAGGTTTGAATTCCTGATATAGCCCATTGATTAGGGCAGTCTCCTGACATGTTGGAGACCCAGGTTCAAATCACTATGGAAATCTCATCCTGGATCTGATAAACCTCTGCAAATGGGGCTATTTTCTGTCAAAAAAAACCATTGTCCGTGAACTCCTGGCCAGCCCTCATTGACAGTGACTGGACAAGGTTTAGAATGGTTCGATTAAGTGCATGAGCAAACAGCTGTGTTTGACCCAGTCCAACCTGAATTGTAGGATAGGAAAAATGATGGTACTTCAGGAATACAAACTTAAGTGATATTCTGTTGGTTTTAACATCATTTGGCTCTCAGATTCAGTGTTGCCTATGAGTTACCCATTTTGGATGAAAGTGTGCTCCATCAACATGGTTACTGAGCCATAGGACAGCACAGTCAAAGTGACCAACAGGGTAACAAATTCAGGCATATAAACTGTCTTATTTATTATCTATAATATGTGTGTATATATTGCAAAGCCAAATTGTCCTAGTGTCCTTACAATGGTATTACATGGGCAGAGTTAAAGGTTTGGGTGACTTTAAAAGTATGCAAGTACACATTTGATTTGTTTTTTGGAAACTGGAATCTTAACATGAAATGCACATTACTGTGTAACTAGTGATGGTGTCCATTAGATATTGAAAGACACTCATGTTATAGAATCACATCGGGTGATCTTCTATGAAGTCTGTTTGCACGAAGAAATGAATATGGAATACAGAATAACAGGAGTAAAATATTAAAGCTAACACTCTTTTTTTTATATTCGTCTGTGTGTGACACCCTTTTCTGTCCCTTTAAGAAATTACTCCTCTTCTGTCCAGTCATAACTTGGTACATGAGGTATATTTTTCAGAGGGATTCTCTCCCATGTCCTGGACACATTTCTTCCTGAAATTTAAATGATTGAATTCCTCTTTGATTTCCATGACTGATTTGCCTTTTGTTTCTGGAAGGAACCTGTAGATCAGAATCCATGAGATAGAAATGAAGCCCACAAAAATAAGGAAGCAGAAGGTACCGAGGCTTTTCTGAAAACCAAAAGAGAGAGAAAATAAGTTAACGACCCTTGACTGTTGTAGTTTGGGAATTTTTAAAGCAGATATCTTAATTTCAAATGGTGATCTGGAGGACACATGTGGCACTCTATGAATGGAGCAATCTCTCACTTTTCACCTCCTTGATAAGGGCTAATTTCTGTGGTAATGTCTACCCCTGGCTAGGAAGCAAGGATGTTATGGTTATTCCAAAACCCAGGTTTCCTGATATGCCAGTGTGTTGTGAGGCCATTGCTTTGGCACAGAAATATTCTCCAAATTTTTTTTTTTAATCAGGCACCCTCAAGAAGAGCTCCGTTTAGATTCACTTACCACTACATATGGGAAAATCATCCCGATCACATAGAGTCCTACCCAGTGTAGAGACATGGAAATCACTAATGCGGATGATCTGGATGACTGGGTGAAGAGTTCAGGCATGAGTGGGAATGAAGCTCCAGCTGGAAAGGAAAGGATTTCTCAGAATAATAATTAAATAGTAAAAATAAATGTTTGTTAATTTCTAAGCTAATTTAAATCCCATGAAATTTTAGTGTAAAGTTTACCGATATTAGACTGGATTCCAATTTCACACCAGTTTTAGACTGGTATAACTCCATTGACATCAGTGGCATTACCACGAGTTTACACTGGTCTAAGTGGGGGGAAAAACGAATCAGAGGCATTGAATTCTAATCGTCCATGTGCAGTCAGTAGTATTTTCAGTGGTAAGCTCTTTTTTCTGTCTTTCCAAGTGGAGGAACTCAGCTTTTTTTTCATTGGTAAACTTCCTTTTTTGATCAGTGTCACTTGAAAGAACTTTTCTTGTTTAATTTTTATTGCAGTAAATAGTCTAGCCCCTGACACTAAAGAAGTTATGACAGTGTAACTTATAAAGGTTTGATCCAATCAAGGTCATGCTACTAACATTCACATATAAGAGCCTTTATATTTCATATTTGATCTACAGTGAGATTCTTAAGAGTATATAGTTAGTAGAATTAGCTTCCAAACAAAACCTCCATTGTAAGGGTGTTTCCCAGGCAACACGGAGCAGCTAGAATGGCTCTAGACTGTGTCAACCCCCAGTGTAGGGAGCGTATTGGGAAAGGAAGGGACATGGCTAGAACATGCTGCCAGAATGGCTATTAGACCATTCCTAAGGGTGATGGGATGAATAGTAATACTTACTATTAATCTGCACACCAAACACTGTCTATAATTGTGCAAAATATTATAAATATTATATTTTATATTATATTGAATTTAATTTGTTCAGATATCAGTATATAGCCCCTTTATGTTAGTATATTTAGATTATTCATTCTTTTTCCAATCTCTCTCTCTCTCTCTCTCTCCTCACATCTATGTACTAACCTGGTCCAGTTGCAAAGATGATAATCAACAAGAAAATTAGAGCAATACTGAAGTAGGGCATCCAGAAGAACTGATGCTAAAGGGGAAGACAAAGGGACAATAGACCGTGTTTGTTAATACCTTAATAGACTTCCATGCTGATTTCTTGCCAGCATGGTTTGGAAAACCTTAAGGAGTCTCAGCCTGAAGAAAATTTTCTCTCCTTTTTTGGAGGTGACTGTTCTGAAAATCACAAATAGAATATTTAAGAACTAACTGAATGAATGCTGTAGATATTTGTTCTTGCAGACAAGAATCCCAACTAGGGAAGTTATTGGTCAAGGACACAGAGAAAGGGAATGTTTCTTTACCTGCAGGGAGAGAGTTGTTGTGAGGACCATGAGCATCAAAACCATCAGTCCGTATCCCCACAACAGCAGCATCCTTCTGCCACATTTATCAATGATGAAGCTCTGAAGGGCACAAAATGCAAAAATGCAAAATGCAAAAGACACTAAAACTACTTTTCCTATTTGTCTTTTATTTTGATATTCTTCACCAGGATTCATCTGTCTTGTGTGTAATAGGTCCATGAGCTTGTAATCAGGTTCGACTTCATTGGGCTTTTCTATATCCTAGAATTATATTTTGGTTAGGGATGCTGGCATATGCCCTTCTGTCTTTTTCCTCTTCCTGTGTCTGACTTCCCATGAGGCCCCTGCCAATATGAAAACTAGAGCTGTTCAGGAAAAAAAAATCCCTACAAAAAGTTTCAAGGAAAATGTGTTACGTAATCACTATGGTTCAATAAGCTATTTGGCCTCATCAGGCAAATCTCCATTCTGAACGCAGTATCTTACTCTGCTGCCTCAAAACTTCCTTAATGGCTAGAGGTTGCCTTAATGGGTGAAGCTAGACAAATTTATATCTGAAATAAGGCACAAATTGTTAACAATGAGGGTAACTAACTATTGGAACAATTTACCAAATGTTGTGGCAGCTTCCCCATCAATGGAAATGTTTAAATCAAGATTGGATGTCTTTCTTAAAAGATATGCTGTGGTTGAAACAAGAACTAATTCAGGCAAGTCCTATGTCCTATGTTATGCAGAAGGTCGGACTAGGATTATAGTGGTCCCTTTTGGCCTTGTAATCTATGAAAAACAGTACTAGTAGTCCCATTGTGCCAGCAGCTCTTTCTTGTGCAGAATCTCTCTCTTCTCTAGTTTTCACTGATTCCAAATATTTTTCAAGCAAGTTCCTAATGGAACTGGCAATTGGTGTCCCTCTCAAGTGAAAGGAGACATGGAACAGAAATGATGTCCTTTTCAGGAGCCCATTCTGCTCTTCCTGTTGTGTAGATGCTCCCTAGAACTTCTAGAAAGGTGAATTCCATTGAATGAGCTCTCTTTGAATAGACACGAAGTGGGATCATGGGGTGAGCTAAGTATGTAAGTGAAGAGATTGTCAGAGATAGAATCAGGGGCACATATCCTGAGGTTAAGAGGATCGAGAGGTCTGGTCCTCACCTTTGCCTCAATGCTACTTTGATCAAGAACTTAAACTCAGCCTTCAAACTGGCCCAGAGTAAAGAGTTGAAGTTCTTCTACCACATCTTCTTTTCACTTGCCAAGCTTCACCATACCTCTCAGGGAGCTCCCCCTATTTTGTAGATGTTCCAGTAAATTGTGTTACTACCAGCTGGGGATGCAATGTCCTTTATGGATATGAATGCCAGAGCTTTTTTAAAATTATAATTTCCCTCCATTGCACTGCCACTAGCAGAGGTCCTCCAGTGAGAGCAATGGTGGAAGCGCTAGTGTAGGCAAGGCACTAGTGTCTGCTGCTGTTTATTCCGCCATGTCATCTGAACTTGCTTTGACTAAGGTTAGATCACATGGAGATAGAAATGCTGGCACCTTGTCTATACTCGACTACCTGATGCAGTCAAAGAACAAGAGAGAAGCCCACTACTTCATACTGGAAAATCCTTTTGCAGAAATAGAGCCTCCCTTTTCATTGATTCAGAGAACTATCCACCACCCAGGTTATGGAAATTTTACATATGCCAACTCCCACTGCAAGGTGACTTACACACATTATGGAGGCGCAGAACTCACAGATCCCAGCTCCCAGAGATATGTAGGGGATACGATCTTCAGTAAATCCAGCTGTACGGAACACATCAAAGGCATAGAAATAGATCTGGGAAATGTAACAAAAGAAATAGTTGAAAAAAAAATCACTGAAGCACACCTGTGCAAGACTGTTTATGAGTAATGGGCCAGGTAGCAGAAAGTGTGTGTCTCACTCACTAACCTGGTTTGTACTTAATAATCTAGTTAATATTGAGCTCTTACTCTAACATTTATGTCAAGTTGTTTATGTGGGAACAGATTTTAATAGTTTCAGTGGAAGATTAGTTTCAGAGTAACAGCCGTGTTAGTCTGTATAAGCTATTACCAGCAGGAGAGTGGGGTGGGAGGAGGTATTGTTTCATGGTGTCTGTGTATATAATGTCTTCTGCAATTTCCACAGTATGCATCCGATGAAGTGAGCTGTAGCTCACGAAAGCTCATGCTCAAATAAATTGGTTAGTCTCTAAGGTGCCACAAGTACTCCTTTTCTTTTTAGTGGAAGATTAGTTACCTAAAGAGCTTTCCAACTTTGTGGACATAATGAAAGTCCATTACTTTGCCAAGTCATAAAATCAGGAGCTGGGGAATTACAAGCTGTTTGAGTATTTTTGGCTCAAGATAGTAATAGAAAAATATTATGATCCTAATCCGTGTTCAACTTCCATTCTGAGCTGTGTAAAGTTTGCCTGTCCTTGTAAGGCATAAACCCCTCACCGCCAGTGTAAATGGAAAATTGAGAATCAGGAGAAAGGAATTGAAGGGTCAAAACCCCTTCCCCGCTTTCACGCACAGCTCTCTTTGAAATTCAGGGGAGTTGCACGTGAATGAGGTGAGTAGGATTGAGTCCCAGACATTCAACTGCAGACTTGCAAAATGTCACAGATTCCCATAGTGCAAATGTACAAAGCCTACTATGCTTAGAACAGAGTCTCAGTTGGTGTAAATTGGTGTAACTTCATTGAAGTCAATGGAGCTGAACTGATTCACACCAGCTGAAGATCTGGTCCAATTTTTCTGCCTGCAGAAGGAAGAAAAATTGTATCCTTAACCGCGATAATAATAAAAGTAGGGCAGCAGTTGTTTACAGTTAGGCAGGTTTCATGAAAGCTTCATACCTATAGCTTCCCATTCTGCAGTGGCCTTAAGAGTTTTGGGGGAAAAAAGTTAGTGCAACAAACCAGTGGAACGTTATTATGTTGAAACACAGAACTCACGGTGCCCAATGGTCTTGAAGACTTACACAGGAACATAAATATCGCCATGTTGGGTCTAACCAGCCTGGTATTCTTTTACTGATAGTGGCTAATAGTAGATTCTTCAGAGAAAGGTGCAAGAGTTCATTTGGGTATAATCTCTCAAAATCAGTTCCATGCCACTACAGGGGCCTTGGGCATTGGTGCAGTTCTCTGCCTGTAGCACACAATAGTTTAGTCTCTGGAGGAGGATTGTAATACTTAAATTTAATCCAGGTTATTGGGGGTCAATGTAGAGGTAGCTGGGTGGGGGGAGGACAGATTACATGATCTGCTGGTTCTTTCTGGCCTTAAACTCAGCCTAGGAATCCCCGTAATGGACAATTATAGTATAAACTGCCCGTAGCAAAAGATTCTTCCTAATCCCCATCACTTAGTTGCAGATTTGTGTCCTCAAGCATGAGGGTATATATAACTCTGTAAATTACAAATATATATACTGAACTGAGGATGTTTTCATTGTCCATATAAATGTCAAATCATTTTTTAGTCTTACTAAATTCTTGGACTAAGTGATATTACGTGGCAGTGAATTGAGTGCATTATTATGCATTTTTTCAAATACAGTGTAATCCCTTTATCAGTTTTAGATTTCTTTCCTTTCAAATGAATCTTTTACTCCTCCTACTATTAAGTGTGCATATTGTAATGGACTTCCCCTCCCATTAACTAGAGTGTTGGTGGATGTGGTTTGAAAGAGGTTAGGGGATTGGAAAATGTAACAAATGCTTTGTTGGACTGTGTACTTGTCTGTACCTTTAGGGGAGGCGGGTGCTGTTTTGTGTCAGGGCTTTGGCTGCATTAAAGTTTGCGGAATCTTTATACTATGTGAGCTCGCCTCATATCTTTGAATACATCTGGTATTACAATGTGTTGCTTCCTCAGTGATGACTTATAATAACGTTTAAAGTGAGGCGAATACTTAACTGCATTGATACCACTAAGCTGCATGGTAACAACAACAGTGATCAATAAATACAACTGAAATCGCAAGGATCGGTCTTTTAGGAGTTCCAGGACGTTCATGGGTTTGATTTTTTTTGTTGTAGCCTGCTCCTTCACCATATCATCTACTGCTCCTTGATGATTCCCTTCACCCCAAAGCTGCTTCAAAACTGTAAAGGAAAAACTCTCAAAATTATTAGGCAACAAACAGATAAACCCATTAAATTTGTTCGTTGATGTTTTTTCGCCAGCCTTCCAGTCCTTTACTAACTGATCAGTGGATTCATCCAGTCCTCCCATGCGTGGCCATTGATCAGTTAGTTAGAATCCTTTCTCCTTCTAGGTGCTGAGAGAATCCAGATCTTTTGAACTTGGGTTGGAAGCAGAGAAGAAGGGAGGAGTGAACACTAGATCTGTGACATCAACCCACCTGTACTATGGATTAGGCTATGTCAGTGTTTTCCAAACTTGGGACGCCGCTTGTTCAGGGAAAGCCCCTGGCGGGCTGGGCCAGTTTGTTTACCTGCCGCGTCTGCAGGTTCGGCCGATTGCGGCTCCACTGGCTGCGGTTCGCCGCTCCAGGCCAATGGGAGCTGCGGGAAGCAGCGGCTGGTACGTCCCTCGGCCCATGCCACTTCCCGCAGCCCCCATTGGCCTGGAGCAGCAAACCACGGCCAGCGGGAGCCGTGATCGGCTGAACCTGCGGACGCGGCAGGTAAACAAACCGGCCCAGCCCGCCAGGGGCTTTCCCTGAACAAGCGGTGTCCCAAGTTTGGGAAACACTGGGCTATATAATGTATAAGTGGGTGCGGGGTCAGACAACCATTGATCTTTTCCGCATCATTTACTTCCTGCACTTGTAGTGGCTGCTACCAGAAACAGTAACTATTATTAATATCATCACTGGACCAAAATAAGATGTGGAAGTATGTAAATCTAAAGCAGCCTAAGTTTATAACAATTTAGAATCAACTCCATTAGACTCTCACCCACTTTCTAATGTATAACTTACATTCCGTATACATTACCTCTGAATTTGGGCCACTGAATCTCAGAGAATCTAAGTTGGTATAACTTGTACACAAGGGGTGGGAAGAGATGCAAGAAAAATGCTTAATAGGAGGGTTAATCTAATTAGTTTTAAATTAACATTAAGGGTACAGCCTACTTATTCGCACCTTCTTTCATCTCTTTGATGTGTATTATACACCGTCTTCAACTCAAAGGTAGAGAAGGGGGGCCAAACTGAGAAATGATGTGTAACGATGTGTAATTTATGTCCGTCAGTAGATTGAGTTTCAAAGAGTCTAATTTTCTCCAAGGGAGTGTGAGCAGAAATCTGAAATGATGCGTACATTAGGCCTCCGTAGACTAATTTAGTCTCCCTTTGACCAACTTTCACACATTGTATAGATTTCTAAGGGTGTTTAAATTGGTCTACTTTACACAGGGAGGGAGGTGGAAGATCATTGATTTACACTTGATTCATCTCTGAATTTGGCTTGCAGTCAAAGTTTTTCTTGGCATTTTTTTAACTTACCATTAAGATCTTAATTCTATAATCTTAGAAATCTTAATTCTATACCATTACTTCTAGTGAAAATAGAACCATTAAACTTTACCACAGATCTCCTATTTTATAAGTATAAGGGAAAATGTGGTAATTTTTGTGGTAATGTCTTTTGTAAATGTTGTGTTTATTGAGGGGTAGCCATTAAAAAAAAAAACACAGAAAAAAGCTCTCCGTTCTTGGTACTCAAATACCTTTAGATGATTACCATGTTTCTAGTCTCTCTCTAGGTATTTCTTAAATAAACTATATATTTTTATCACTTTTAATCTTTCCTCAAACCCTCCCGCCCCAGTCTGTCATTTTTGTTGCTCTTTTCTGTACTCCTTTCAATTTGTCAATATTTCCTGGTGTTGAGATATTCAGTTTTGCGAATCATATTAATTGAGTAGTAACACCAGGACCAGATGGAGCAGAGGGTGATTCCTTTCTGCTTCATAATTTAAAGACACGTTTTTTCCCCCCACCCCCTCCAGCCAGAGCACATAGCAACCACAATATCTTGCTTACTGCACCACTATCATCCATATGTCTCTTTTGGCATTTCTTTTTACTAGTTTTCTTCTTCATTCACTATTGAAATAGTTTTTTCCACCATGGGCTATATTAACTTATAATTTTTCCCTTGTATAATTTTCCCTTATTTTTATTTCACACCAATATTTCTAAGCCTTCTTTACTATTTCTCTGTGCTCACTGGTGTTCAGAACGCTAAGAGGGTATTCTCTCTAAATCTCTTCAACTTGCTGTTCCTCAACCTCCAGATAATTAAGGAAGATATTAAATAGCTAATCTGTTCATCCATCCACATCTGATCCATTGTTCCATCATTATAATGCATATTTATCAAAGTATGCAGTGAATAAGTCAATTACTCAATCCATCAGTCAGTTCTTATGTCATTGTTTGATGGATTGCTCCACCATGCTTTCTATTAAACCCATCCATTGCCCTGTCACTCTTTAATTGAATCAGTAAATATAGGACCATCCGTTCAGTCATCCACACTTCAGCTTATGTGAAGATGCACATGAACTTTGTTCCCTATCAGGTGTTGATAATATCAGTAGCTGTCCTGTTTTAAGAGAAACGTAGAACCCTGACCTCTTTTTGCTCCCTACTTTACAGCAGTTCCTCATTTAACAATATCTTTTCTGCTCCCTTTCACAATCTCCACACTGTTGGTGTGAGCGCCCTTTCCCTTCCATTTCCTGCTGTCTGAAATTATCTTCTCTTACTTCTCTGCCTCATTCATTTGCTTTTTTCTCAAATGTCATTTTTTAAATTTTTTGCTTGCCTATGCCTGTTCGTTTCTCTCTTTTTCTGTTGTTGGCTTTATTATCAAATTCTTTAACTTATCTAGTGTCTATTAGGATAGTATTTTGGGATACCATTAGTATGAAAGACTATACAAAATAAAGGTGTCTGATTTCAGCTGGCTTTAAAAAAGTGTTTAATTTTAAATACATTCATAGATATCTCAGTTGATTATAGTTACTACCTATTAGTTTGCTGTGCAATGTTGTTGTTGACTAGTAGGTTATGCAGAAAAATATTTACCTTCTTAACAAGAAAAAAGTTACCGCTCAGAAAACACACAGATCTGTTCAATAGTAAGATACCATTCTTACCCTGTCACTTTTCTGACTATAACCACAACTCAATATAGCATTAATGTTAATTTTTGCACTAGTTATATATCAGAGTAAAGAAATGATGGCCACTAATTTTAATAACAATGTTAACCCCCACTAATACTTGTATCTGAACTGTCTTGATGACAGCATTAAGGAAGTACAGTGTAGAAGTGGTATTTTGTTTTTTCAAAATGTTGTGTAATCCTTTCCTCTTCCAAGATTCCAGCTTGAGTAACTGGACAGAAGTTAGGAAAAAAGCAGTGAGTTAAGGTGGTCCATGTTACCTTTCTGGCAGCCTTCCATGTCTCCCTTTTGCATCAGTAGGTAGGGTGGAGACTCAGGGAAGAATGGGAGAGTGACCAGCTGCACCAATGCTGCGATTCCACTGATAGCCATCAGTAAAGGCCACAAGGATTCAGTTCCTAAAAGCTCACTAGAGAGAATAGGTTAAAACAAGAACCAAAAGAACCCCAAACAGTTCTGGGAAACTTACCAAATGTTTTTGAGTGATAAATAGGGAGACTGAATTAAACTATATGGGATAACAATGGATAGATAGAGAATGAATAGAAAGATATCCCCCACCTCCGGTCCCAAAAATTTAGATGTGAAGATAAATACGTTTATTTTACCTTAGTCCTGCAATTTGCCCTAAGCATTTCCCCATGTTCGCAAAAAGCAAGACAGTGACACTTGTAAATCCACGCAGCTTCTTAGGGGAAATTTCTGCCACATACTGGCCATGTAAACTGCAACCCACACCTTGAATAGGGGAAAAGAGGAAGGACAAGTTTGTTTAAAAGAAGGAAAATGTAACTGAAGTCCCACTGAAATTAGTGGGTTTTGCCATTAACTTTTATGGAAGTAGGATCAGTTCTGTGCTCCATATCACAAACTAATGTTAAATGGAGGATTCTTCTGTTTGAGTGGAAATTAAGAAAGATCAAAACTCTTTTTAAAATAAAAAAGAGGATGAATTCTGGTTTACTCTTTAAAAAAAAATAAGAAATCTAACTGAAGTTGTTCCTATATTCTGTGTAGTCAGACTGAGATGTAATTTTGATAACCATACCTAGGGATAAAAGATATAAGAGGCAAACAGTTTCAGTCTGGGCAGGATACTAGCAGTACGAAGTGAACATTTTATTTAGTTATTATTTTATTATTTGCAAGCCTGCAATATTTCTGCTGTCAGCTTTATTACCCATTTTTTTTAAGTTCACTCTTCCAACGTGTTTCCCCTTAGCCTGGAATATTATTATGTGGAAAATAGTCTCAAGCAATCAAATGCATTCTCTTATATCTTTCTCTTAACCCTTTTATCCAATATCCTTTGGGTTATCCTCTCTTTTCTTCCCTATAACAATTTATTGACCCCTTTCATTTTGACACTTAGGAATATTGATCCTGCCTCTGGCTTACAGCCTTGCAGGGGGATCCCAAGTGATTATTATACAAGTAGAAATCAAACACAACCTACCTGAATTAAAACCACAAAGGAAACGTCCAATCAAAATCATCTCAAAGGACTTTGCCATCTTACTGAAGCCCCAGGAAAATGCAGCTGCTATCAGAAGCAGGTTATTGAACATTAGACATTTCTTTCTGGAACAGCACATAAGAGACTTTCATAAAACTGGCAACACCATCTCTCTCTTGCTTTCCCCAAATACCCTCTTTTTATCCTCTGAATACACAGATAGTGGTGACTTTATCATTGAATCAAGAATTTGCAAGTGGGACCTAGCAGTTGCTTATGCCGGGCTGTTGAGCCATTACTTAAATTGATACTGAAATTGGTGTAATCCAGTGATTCTCAAACTTTTGTACTGGTGACCCCTTTCACATAGCAAGCCTCTGAATGCGACCCCCTTATAAATTAAAAACATTGTTTATATATTTAACGCCATTATAAATGCTGGAGGCAGAGCAGGGCTTGGGGTGGAGGCTGACTGCTTGTCACCCCCCCCCATAATAACCTCATGACCCCCTGAGAGGTCCCAACCCCCAGTTTGAGAACCCCTGGGTAATCTAAGCGTAAAGTAGACTATTCCACTGTATATGGGAACACTTCAGTCAGGTAAAGCAGAGACTATAATGAAAATTTTGAAATATTATTTCTTCAAAGATACCCATCCCAGCAGATCTCCCACTCATGGATCTGTGCCATTTGCTGGGAATTCTTTAAGTTCAAAGTTCTGAGATTTTGGTTTCTCAAAGGGTATCTGGCACTATCCCTGCAGAGGAACCCCACAGTGCTCTCCTAAACGGTTCCTTTCTGAACACAGTTTGTGAAGGACACATCCCCTACAGTTAAAGTGTCTATATCCTTTACCTGTGTTTGAATGTCAGCCTCCTTTATTTAAAAAGAAAAAATATTGAGGCACTTACTCATACCTGGATTAGGTTGCCAACAATCCTGGCAACACCCGTGATCTCCACACCCCCTCAAAAATTTTTTGTTTAATCTTCATTTTTATTGGTGCTATCTGTGCTGATTGATGATCCTCATTGATGCTAGCAGCTATGCTGTATCCGTGAACTTTGACCCATTCTTTTCTTTGGCCTTTTACACTCTTTTGTGCCTCCCTCCTCCACCCTTCCTCTTATGCCTGCTAAGGGGAGAAGAATCCCAGCAACTTCAGGAAGCATTCTTAATGCGGTCATATCTCATTCCCCAAGGACATGCACATTTAGCCAGCTTTTACAGGAAGAAGGCTTGGGATGATTTACACCTGGTTGCCTTGGGCGTCTGAGTCCTCAGTATTATCCAATAGGGACTATAACATCTGATTGATAGAAATTCTCAGGGGTGAAAGTAGGCCGTACGGGCCAGTATGGCGTACCGGTAAGAAGCAGGTACTGGCCCGTACGCAGCCAACATTAAAGCGCTGCCGCAGGGCTGCCGACAGGGGGAAAAGGGGCAGCCGCCCCAGGGCTGGCGATTTAAAAGGGCCCGGGGCTCCCGGCTGCCGCTACTATTGCAGTGGCCGGAGCCCCGGGCGGCACAGGCCAGGCAGCGTGGATGGGCTGGCTGGGGGAGGCCCGGCCCCCATACCGGTAAGAATTTAATATTACTTTCACCCCTAGAAATTCTGTACAATTAACTATCCCTCTCAAGGATGCTAAAATTGAACAGTATAATGAGGACATACATCAGAAAATCCATCTCCCAGGGAAAAAAGGCATGTGGTCTATACCACTGGATGAAAGGAGAGATTTTTATACTAGATACTCCCTGACACTCATTCAACCTAGTCATTCTGAATTTGAGAGCTCAGTTTTTCTTACTTTTAAAATGTCATGGTAATATTCTATATTCCTTCCAAAGACACTGCTGAAGTTCCGCCTTAGTCATCCATGGCTCTACTCTTTCTAAGAGACCATGTGTGCATGATTGTGGCTGAGTCTCTTGTTGCTATAATCTGACCAAGCTGCATCTCAAGGTCATATTGAGGCTGATTTGATGTGAAACTTGCTGTGGTAGCAAGCCTGCAGTCAGTTCCATCCAGGAGATATTCAGAGCTCTGTGTGTGTGTGTGTGTGTGTGTGTGTGTGTGTGTGTGTTTCATTGAGCAGAATTGCTTAGATTCCACCTCTAGACAAGGGTGACGATTAGGTCTATTGGTGTTATACAACCTCTTTATGAATAAGCTTGGGGCCTCCAAATTCTCTTGCCTTCTAGGAATTTTAATTTTTCAGGATGTCTCTATTTTTCCTTTTACTGCTTTAGTTTTTATATATATTTCTGAGTCCCCATATGTTATATGTATATACTGTGTATATACTTAAAAAACCCTAGAAAACTCAAAGACATTTTATCCTTTTATAAATGTTTTCCTTTCTAAAAAGAAAAAAGAAAAGGAGTACTTGTGGCACCTTAGAGACTAACCAGTTTATTTGAGCATGAGCTTTCGTGAGCTACAGCTCACTTCATCGATGAAGTGAGCTGTAGCTCACGAAAGCTCATGCTCAAATAAACTGGTTAGTCTCTAAGGTGCCACAAGTACTCCTTTTCTTTTTTCTTTTTACGAATACAGACTAACACGGCTGTTACTCTGAAACCTTCCTTTCTAAAGTAATTTACACCTTGAATAAATTTCAAGCTACCTTTTATAGTTGTTCTTTTTCCACTGTGTGAAAAGGATGAAAAATGAAGTAGTGCCTGATACCTATGTTTCATTGCAGGGCTGGCTCTCTACAGCTTTGAGACTGGATTGTTCCCATCCTGGCTTTATGCAGGGCCACAGGCCCAAGAATGGGTGATTGCCAAAAACAGTTCAAAAGCTTGTCTCTCTCATCAGCTGAAGTTGGTCCAATAAAAGATATTACCTCACCCACCTTGTCTCTGTAACTGGAGGTAAGTAATTTTCCCTTGGACATTTCATAAATATGTATTTTATTTTCTAAATCCTTCTTAGTTTAGGGCTTTTCCCCCTAGAAACATAACAGCTCCTCCTGAGCCAAACCCATTACTGGATATTATGTTTTCTGGTCATGCGAGTATAGTGCTCATGAAAGAGATTATATTTGATGGCAGTGAAATATGGAATATCCTGTTTATCTACTGAACAGATACATCAGGCAGTGGAAGTTTCTCTGCCCTATTCCACTAACATACCTTCACCATGTTTTGGAGGGACCACTTCTCAGGGTGCAAAGAGGAGCTGTATCTCCATTTTAATTCATTCCTTAGTTTCTACTGAGACTTCCAAGAAAGGTGCTAATTTGTGCCAGTTAAGATTATCAAATAAAGGTAAATATAATAAAGTCAGTTAAACTATGCTGATTTACAGGAGCTAAGGAACCTAATGTATTTGTTTTGAATTTAAAAGTAATGGACAGTAATTTCCCTGTCAATGTATGTAGTACATTTGTTCTTGTATCCTTTTGATCAGGCAGGATTAGTCAGACCTCCCTTTGGAGAAGGTCAGTGCCCTTTGTTAATTCACTGGCAGGATGAAAGTGGAGTAACATGAAGTATTCCATTCCAGAAGCTGATTCACTTACTATTGCAGCATTGACAGCAATCAAAATCTTGTTTCCTGCATGGGATGGCAGAGCACTAGCTAACAGACCAATTTTACAGTCAATTTTAATCTACATTTTTTTGCGAAGGTATTAATCAGTATTGTGGACTGAACACTTGGATAAAAGAGGGAAATAGGGAACTGTCACTGAAATATATTCATTAATTGGAGGGATGGTGTGAAATAATGCAACACTTTGGCTAGAAAAATATAGACTGTTCTTCCTTTCTATAGGGACAATTGTCTCAAAGCCAAACATAATTTTTCTACTTTGTTATAGGGGACAGTTTTTAAAAGTGCTTTTTACTTGATACAGACTTTCCATATTTTGCAGACAGGTATCTTGAGCTGATGGTTCCCAAGAATCCCCCAATGCTAAAGGTAGAGACAATGAAAGACCACAGTAATATGAGGGTCTGCTCATTGATGACAGAATGGTATCGCTCTTGCCAAGTGTCATTGATGAAGTTCTTGATGTACTAGAAAGAAAAATTGGGGGGGGGGGGGGAGAAGGAGTTTCATTACCAATTATACTGATCATAAGTGTGACAAATATGATAATATCCAGTACAAAACTTATTGAATTAAATAAAACTTCATTGGATTAAGCTGAAGTATTTTAGGAGATCAGTGTATTAATGCAAATGTTTATGTACTGTTGAGGGATTATATGTATTTCTATGGGGCTGGGGCACGACAGCCCAGGAACTAAGAATAGTGAGGTGTAGTTAGACACATTCACTCAGGTTGTAACACCTCCAATGAGCTACCATCACCTCGAGAAAGGCTTGCATATACTGGTTCAAACTGGATTCTCCAGGGACCAACAGACAAAAGATTTTTGGTTAAATAGCCTGAGCTAAAACTGTCTCATGGTCTTCTTTCTAATCCAGCAAATAGACTGGACCTCCAGCCCATGGGGAGCCCCAATCTTTATGGAGGGGTGGGAGGTCTTTGGGCTACTGTGGTCCCATAAAACTGAAAATTCTTGTTCTGAGCAAAAACATTTGCATTTTAGTGATGAATGGGTGACTACAGGAAAAACCCCTGTGTGAGGTTTGAAGAACTGTTCACTTGCCAGGGCCCTTGTTGGAGTTGGGGTGATCTCTGGTAAGCTTATTAATATGCATGTAGGTGCTTTTATTGTTTTAATGTATTCTCTGTAATGCTTTTACCTTAAGAATAAGCATGCTTGCTTATAAAGAGCTGTGTGGTAACCTGTAACTGTTGGCAATTATAGTGGTGTTTGTCTCTGAAGACAAAGCAGAAGTGCCGATGCTGGTCATGTAAGCAGTCTGCCTTGCTGGGGGGATATCCTGGTGTAAGCAGTGGGCTGTGCAGCCTGGAAATATTTTGGTCAAGTGGGGGAGAGACACATCTCTGCCTAAGAAAGCTGATGCCTGAGGAGCTGGGACCCTACACTGGGTGCCCTTGCTGGACCATGGAGGGGGATTACAGATACAGATGCCCTGAACTGTGACAATAAGGTCTTTTATTCTATCTAAAAATTCTAGGTCTAAAAATTCTAATTTAGAAAAAAAATTATATTGTACGTTGAACCAATTCTTTCCATATTCTGAATTATCTTCTTTCAGCTGAAATATTATAATGAAGTTGGTATGGGAGATGAAGGCACTTACTTAGCTATAATAGTTCAGTGCTTAGACTTTAATTTGTACATTGAGTTTCACTCTGTATCTTTGCTTCTTTCATGTTCTAGTTACTATAAGAGACACTTATGCCATCAAGACCCATATGAGACTCCCATTAGTAGGGATACATGCAATGAAATAGACGCTTTTTAAAGAGTAGCAACTCACATGAGCCTTCACCTTCTAGTAAAAGTCTCTGGTGTGGTTAGTCTTCTGTTCTTTTAGAAATGTCCATGATCCTGAGTAAATTCTGCTAAGTTGTCATCCTTTGGGGTTTTACAAACTATTCTTACTGTTCTTCATGGACAGAATGAGAACGGAAGGAGTTGAGGAAAGAATTTCAAGGTGTCTTGAAGAACATCCCCAGGCCAGAACCTGACACTACTGTAGGATTCATACAAGGTTCATGCGCTTGGCAACATTCAGGGCACACCCGGAGTGTTGTGCTGGACCTGTGCGCACACAGCTCCTCTCAAGGGCATCAACCTTGGAATCTCGCCCAAATGACATGAACCGTGGGAAGCCTCTCAGGACTGGGCTCAAGGCCCGAGATCAAGGAATGCGGTAGATAGAAATTGGTAAATAAGAATGTTAAACAAAGCCAGTGTATTCCTTTTATCTGTTGGAGAATGTAATGCGCGGGGGGAGAGAAGGAATAAAGGGGAAGGTGGAAAGCTGACAGGCAGAAGCCTGTTAGCCGACCAGCTTGCTTGCTTGCTAAAAGCTGTGTTCCGTCTTGTCATTGAACCGCCACACACTATGAATTTAGCTGTAGAGGATGCTATGCTTACCATGGAAGGATAGCTGATCATGGAAACTTGGAAGCCATATGAGAAGGTTCCACCAATTCCCAATACAAAAATCATTGGATATAGTTTCCGATACTGAACCTGGAAGATAGAAGACAAGTTTTTGGTATGTTCAGAGTGTTCTTGGCCTTGCTGCCTCATCCTTGCACATACAAAATTCTTAGAAATATTGTATTAACAGGGGATTTGAACAACAAATCATTCCTTGAAATGCTAAAATATATACCTTAAAAAGCTCTTTAAATTAGAGGGATATTTCTCAGTGTAAGTGTTCTTCAGCTGCATGTGACTGTCAAATATAGGTATTCAGGGCTTGAAAATATTTATTTTGTTTTCTAACTTTGGGTCACTAATTACATTGAAATGAATAACTGAACATTCTTCACTGATTGCATATCTCTGAAAATAGGATAATATAAATTTAGAACAATAAAATTTTGGGAACAAACAGTGTCAAGTACCATATTTCCTTTTCTGATTTTGGGAAAAAAGTGTTAAAATGACTAAATTATTGAGTTTGATTGTCGCTCTAGAAGTACAGGGAGCATGAAAATGAACAGATCCCTCCCAATGTTCTCCCTTTTCCCTGCCCCCCTGCTGGATTTTTAGATATAAATGAGAAGTACTTGGTACATAGATAAATGACAGAGAACTCACCAAGTCTGAGAGAGAGCTGCCCATCTTCAGGGTAAGAGTTTTCTTAGCTCTTTGTTTTGTGGCAGGTCTCTTGAATTAGCAGTCTGGTTGCAGTTGTTCCTCACTAAAATTGTATAATCCAGGCACTAAAAGAAGCTTGTCCATTTGGACCAGTCAAAGTTAAATTTGACTTCGTATTGTTTGCTTTGCATTATTTTCTTTCATGCCCATTGCATAAGGTTCAGAACATTTAAAATGTGTCTGTGTTCATTCTGTATCCTCTTGTAGGGAGATATTTCTCTCCAACTATGAAAGTGTGTTGCCCTTTGTTCATAGACTAGAAACTACAAAATTAATTGTATGCCTAGTAAGTGGTAGCTGTTAATATTTGATTACATAAGAGACATCTGGCTTTGTTTGTTAAAACTCAAGGATTTAGGAAATGATTAATCCTGGAAAGAGACAAGGTGGGTGAGGTAATATCTTTTATTGGACCAGCTTCTGTTGGTGAGAGAGACAAGTTTTTGAGCTTACATAGAGTTCTTCCTCAGGTCTGGCAAATATACTCAGGGCTTGTCTACACTTAAAACACTGCAGCAGCTACTCTGCCTCCCTGAGATGCAATAGCTAGGGCCTGGTCTACACTACAAAGAGGTTGATGCAAGGCAGCTTACATCGACCTAACTCTGTAAGTGTCTAAACTAAAATGTTGCTCCGACTAATGTAATTTGCCCGCTATGCCGACTTAATAACTCCACCTCCAAGAGAGGCGTAGCACTTAGGTTGATGTAGTGTCAGTGTAGACGCTGTGACTTACGTCAACTTCAGTGGCCCCAGGAGACATCCCACAATGCCCCACTATGACTGCTCTGGTCACTGTTTTGAACTCTGCTGCCCAGTGGCCAGGTATACAGGTATGTGCACCTCCCCTCTAAAGCCCTGCACATTTTTGAAATTCCATTTCCCGTTCACTCAGCATGGAGCGCTGACCATTCTGGCTCCACGCTGCAGACACTCTTGCCTGGAGTATAAAGGAGGTGGTGAATCTCCTGGGTCTGTGGGGAGAAGAGGCTGTGCATGTACTGCTCTAATCCTGTAGCAATGTCTCCCTCTGTCTCCCATTTGTATGGCCCAGGTGCCCTCTCTGAAAACCCACTTGGGAAACAGCTGATGAGTCACAGGTGCACTGGCATCTTCCTTCTTAAAGGGCCAGTGTCACCCTAGGACGATCCCTGCTTCCTCTTCTAATATGGCTACAGATACATCTTGCCTCCTTGGTTTACTTTTACTTTTTATGTTCTCAGGATCTTGGAGTGTTATATAGATTGCCTAATTCATATGCCATAGTGATGAATATGGGATAAGTGCCTACTTAGTAGGCAGTTAGATTATATCTTGTTGACTGACTTATTGCAGGTATATTTAGCTGTACTGATATGTACTACTTCTTTATTACATCCAAAAAACTACATTAAAGGAAAGGTATGATTGCAAAGTCAAACAATAAAAATTTGTAAAATGCCAAATAAATTTGCAACCTTAATTTGGCCCCTTTGTGTGTGTGCATTATGTATATGTATGGTCTCTAATTACAAAATTTCATCTATTTCACTGGACCCCAGCCTCACCGAGAATGCAGGATGGATGGTGCTCCTGAGAATAAATCAGGGTTGTGTAGTGAATGAGGCTGTTGTCTGTAGGAACCTTGCCTCATTATTTGTAAATTTTGGAAGGTGTACAGTGAATAAGCCAGGGAATTGCAGAAAAAGAAAGGATGATCTCATTGTTCAACAAGTTTAATGCCATCATGGAGAACTGTATTCTATCCCTGTCAGAGAGTTCCTATATGATGCTGGGCATGTCCTTAAATAAAATGTTCACAGTCCCTCATGGCTTCTGTCCCCGTCCCCATCTGCTGCTGGCCCTCACCCACTGGCTCCTTCCTCTCCAGCTCCTGCCCGTCTCTCCCTCTGCTCTTTCCCACCCTCTGGCTCCTGCAAATCCACCAAATTCCTCTGCATTCCCGTCAGACAGTGTCTTCCTCTGTATTATGAACACTGGAACTGGAGTTAGAAGGCCCTTGTTCCCTAGGGAGACATATTGACAGGACACCCGTGGAACAGGAAATGCAGGAAGTTAGGCTGGAAGCAACTGGAAGCCACATGGATAGAGCAGTCCAGAGGGTTTAGTAAAGTTCCATTTGTTGAACTGAACTTGGATTCAGCTTCATTCTTTTCAAATAAAACATTGTGGCAGTGTCAGAGCTGTGAGTTCTCTGAAGTGCAACAGCTAGGATTGTGAGCCATGGAGTTTGGTTTGAAGCCCTGGATTCTGAAGGCATAGAACTTGTGAGACTATGGACCTGGTGGAAGGAGGAGTTTGACATGTACACAGACCTAGTCAGGCAGGGAGACTGCGACGGAAAACTAAAAGGATTTTATCATATTGGGGAGCAAGGCAGAGAGATCTTCACCACTTCCTCAAACCTCACAGCAGGCCTAGGAGCCCTGGGAAACTATTGTTCCCCAAAGCAGAACAAATGTGTGGAGTGACCCAAGTTTTTCAGTACAAACCAGTCCAAAGGGAGGGATAGACCCCTACATTGCAGCCTTAAATACACAGGCTGCTACCTGCACATTTGGGGACTTGACAGACTCCCTGATTTGGGGCAGGATAGTCTGGAGCACTTGGGAACACCATCTGTGGGAGTAGCTACACCAGGAAGCATAGGTGACACATGAATTTTGTGTTTGGGAAGGCGAGGTATGAGGCACAGAAGCTCCCTAGAAGTGGGAGGGACCATCGGTGCCCAGACGGGGGAACACCCTCTGCTCCACCCAAGGCCCTGCCCATGCTCCACCCCTACTGCGCCCCAAGGCCCTGCCCCCACCCTGCCTCTTCCTGCCCCCGCTGTGCCTCTTCCCCCACCCGCCGCCCTCCTCTTCACCCCCTCCGCCTAGTCCCCCACCACTCGCTCCTTCCTGCCTTAAGGGCAAGCAACTTGGAGAGGGGGGGCAGAGAGCAGCGAGTGATGGGCTGCGGGGGGGGCCCTCAAGGAAAGAGGTAGAGTAAAGGTGGGGTCTCTGGGAGAAGAGGAGCAGTGAGGGCGGGGCCACAGAGGAAGAGGCCGAGCAGGGACAGGGCCTTGGGGCAGAGTAGGGGTGGGGCCATGGTGTGGGCACCAGTGGTCTCCCCACTTCTTGGGAGATTCCGACAGCAGCGCTCCAAAGGTGGTAGGCTGGCATCCGCATCTGACATTTCTTGCCCCTTTTGGGGAGGCTTGACTTAGCCTCCCGAAGCCTCTTGTATCCACCCGCCCATGTCAGGAAGGCAATCTCCTATCAAACAGACGCGTAGACATGGGCATGCAGCAGAAGCCTCAAGAGCAAGGGTGAAAGCCTAGGAGGCACAACACCCCCAGAAGTACATGCAGTGAGACAACAGCAAAGGCAACCAGGTGGCCAGTGTTCCATTCCCACTGTGTGACGCATTTACCGTGGAAGACAGCATGAGCAGGTAAAGGAGACGAAGTGCCCTGCAGTAGGACAGCACTGTGTTGTCAAGTTGGACCATTTTAGCAGCACACGCAAGAGCAGAGCAAGGTCTGAAAGATTAGTCAGACTTGTACAAGAGAGGGATGGCACATCAGACAGCAGAGAGGATATCGTGACTCTCTCCTTGAGTTTGAGAACGAACCAGGTTCAGGCTGTCAGGACAGGAAAGCAACAAGGGACAATATCAACCTCTGTGCATGCAACAATGTTAATAGAGAAATGCCCTGTGCTATTTCAGCTGGATGGCAGGGCCCCCTTCAATGAAATTGCTCCGGGTGAATTGCACTTGAACATACCCATTGCAAACAGGCACAGTCTAACAATGTACAATGAGAACATAACGTAGCCCGTAAGAAAATGTGACTTGGTAATAACTAGCCTGAAAAATAAGAAATGGTACCAATCGAAGTTTGTGGTGGTGGATGGCAAGCATTACAGACCCCTCTTAGGAAATACAGCCATACAAACCATGGATCTGATCTGGATGCAGCTTCAGAATTTTATAGCTGCAGTGCAAGAAGCAAAAGGGGGAGTCTCATAGACAATGGAGACAACTTTAAAAGCATATGGATGTTTTCAACAGCGAAGGGTGCCTCAAAGGAAAGCTAAGACTGAATGTAGACCCCACAGTGGAACTTGTGTGTTTACCACAAAGGAAAATTCTGGTGGCACTACATAATCTACTATGCAAGGAGTTTGAAAGTCTGCAGAGCAGGAGTATCCTAGTACCTGTAGAGGCCAATACAGCCTGGGTAAGCAACATGGTGGTGGTAAAAAAGCCATCAGGCAAATCACATGTCTGCATAGATTCAACGCCACTGACCTGGACATTGGGGAAAAAATGCCACTATCCACAACTGATCACATCTTGCCAGAACTCTTCAAGGCCAGAATCTTTATATATCCCCCAAAAGAGCTTCTGGCTGTGATATTTTGAGTGGAGTGATTCCATCAGTACACCTTTGGCTACCCAGTAATAGTGTAATTATGGCAAGGCCCCTTCTTAATGCTCCAAATAGATTGCAGTGCATGGGGATGTGCCTCCAGTCCACCAGGTAGAGAGAATGTCCAGGCAGATTACTGGTGTTAGCTGACACCTGAGCAGGGCATTTACCTACCATCCCTGAGCTGGGGGAAGGGGGTCAGAACATTGTATCCATTAACATGCTGCATCATCTCCCAGTTTCAAGAGCAAAGCTGATGGAAATCAAAGAGGTTACAGAAAAGGACATCCAACTACAGGCAGTCTAGAGATACTAGCATGGTGGCCAGAAGACACAAGCCGAGTGCCGATAGGAGCAGAACTGCATTTTCAAATTAAAAATGAGCTGAGTGTGCAGGACGGAATCATATTTTGAGGACAAAGCTGTTGTCCCTGCCTCATTATGCAAGGATATCATGCAAAAAAATATGCCTTACACCGTGGCATTGACAGTTGTCTTAGATGGACTTGAGAGTGTTCACTGGCCAGGAATGAATACATAACTGAACTCCTTAGAAGGGTGTGAACATGGCTGGTTGAGTGATACCCGTCAACAGAGACTCTGTTACTATATGAACTGCTCACTCAACCCTGGGAAAAGGTGGGAGAGGACTTGCTTACCTTCAAGGAAAACCAATACTTGGCTACTGTGGACTACTAGTCCAGTTTTTGGAGGTTGATGTCCTACCTGATACAAAAAGTAAATCAATGCTTGGCAAACTGAAGACCCACTCTGTGAGATATGACATTCTAGATTCTGTACTCAATGACAACGGACTCCTCTTTGCCTTAGAACAGCAGCCGTGTTAGTCTGTATTCGCAAAAAGAAAAGGAGTACTTGTGGCACCTTTAGAGACTAACAAATTTATTTGAGCATAAGCTTTTGTGAGCTTCTGATGAAGTGAGCTGTAGCTCACGAAAGCTTATGCTCAAATTTGTTCATCTCTAAGGTGCCACAAGTACTCCTTTTCTTTTTGCCTGAGAAGAATTCCAGGAATTTGCATATAAATGGGAGTTTGACCATCACACCACCTCCCCAGCATACCTGCAGATGATAAGGTGGAATCAGTTGTGAAAACAGATAAGACTCTTACACAAGGCTTTTTCTTCTGCTTCATACCCCTTGTTAGCATTTTTGGCACACAGGAGTACCTCATGACAGGGGTGCCAAACCAGTCCTACACAGGCACATGGGGACAGCAAAAGGCACATTCCTGACACTCGGATGGCCATCCTGCCAAATGTTAAGTCCTTTCTCCAAAGGATGGAGTTGGTAGAACTTCTCAACAAAACTGCTGTAAGAATTTTTTTTAACATGGGGAAAACAACGTGTTTTTATCTAATCTCATTTTTGCACACATCTGAACTGTTTAACTGAAATTTAAAGGAGAAAAAAGCAGGGAATGCGAGGGGTTGGGGGAAATCAGCCTGAGTCAGACTTCCAGCATGGAAAATTTCAGCCAGAACAGTTTAAATTTGGCAAAGTTATGAGCAACTGAAAGCAGAATCTTAGAGTGGAAAGTGTTGAGCAACCTTAGTTCTGCCTATAACACCATCTTCTATGGAGAGTTATCTGAGCTCTTATCCCTTTGTGATGTGAATCAAAATTTTTCCCATTCAATGATGTTCGGTCAAAAAGAACATTGGATTTTCCCTCCTCTTTCATTTTAACCTTTTCTTGGATCTATCACTGTCTAAACCTAAGCCCTGGAGAGCAACCGAATAACTTCACTATTCCCAGTTTTGTATTGTAAAATGACAATTGGAAGTCACTTTGGAAGAGGTGGGTTTCTATTTCCTCTCTTTACTCATGGTTCAGCTGAGAGTTGTTTAAATGTTTTAAACATAACACCAACCTTTGATTCATTGACAGATAGTATAAAAGAATATTTACAGTTCACCAAGTTAAGCCAGAGTTCTCAGTCATTCCAGTCTTGAGCACTGGATCTGTTACTAACAGACATCATCCTGTTTCTGAGTTGACTGGAGAGCAGCAGTTGGTCCCAGGACATTAGAGAGAGAGAAGATGGGTGAGGGAATATCTTTTATTGGACCAACTTCTGTTGGTGAGAGAGACTCTTCCTCAGGCTCTGTGTGGCTTGAAAGCGTATCCCTCTCACCAACAAAAGTTGGTCCAATAAAAGATATTAAAGCTGACAGTCCAGTGTGGCTTTATTTTCCAATCTGAAAGTCACTAATGTCTCTTCTTTCTTCCTTTTCCTGACTCCTTTTGATGGTAAATCAGAGCTGAGTGCAGAAAGTATAATCTTCACTGACATTCTTCTCCGTGGCTGGGACATATTTCTTCCTAAAATTTAACTTATTGAATTCCTCTTGGATTTCAGTGATAGACATTCCCTTTGTCTCTGGAAGGAACCGGTAGATAAAGATCCCAGAAGTGACAAGAACCCCCATAAAGATGAGGAAGAAGAACTGACCAAGGCTCTCCTAGGGAAAAAAATTGAGAGAAATATGAACAAATCTTCTGACTTTCAGATTCTTGAATGTGACTTTATATCTTTGAAGTCAGATAATGTTTAAATAAAGGAGAAGTCATTCTTTATATGTTTGAGTTTGAGATCAGTTCAGTCTAAAAATGAAATGCACCACCTATGTTACGTAAGTGGTCTCCACAGAACAGGAGCCAAAAGATTCCAAACTGACCCAGCATTGTGATTTACTGCTCTTTATTCATCTCCATTTTCCTGCAACCCTCCCAAGGTGATTTAAATTAGAAGCAGTTGGGAAATGATCCAGTTAGAATCACTTACCACAATGAATGGGAAAATCATCCAAATCACAAAGATTCCAACCCAGTTGAGGGCCCCACCAATCACAAAGGCAGATGGTCTGGATGACTGGTCAAAGATTTCAACCCTAATGGATATTGTGGCACCAGCTGAAAGGAAGATGAAACATGAACAAGTAATAATTGCTGTGTTGTTTTCTTAGCTACTCTGTTTCCCTTCACCTTCTTTCTTTCCTCTCTCCCTCCAGTGAAAAAAATTTTCAGTAAAAGTTGTTGGTGAAAATAGCATGATTGTTTTGTTATCTAATGTAATGGCCAAGGTAAGAGGTTGTATGGGATGCACACTGAATATAGAGCTGAAAGCAAGGATCTTGTGAGTTCTGATTTATTTTTCTCCACAGACTCATTGTGTGCCCATGGGCAAGCCATCTAGACCCCAATTTGGGAAGTATAGGAGTAATCTCATTTAAATAATTGAGTCAACTCATTGGCACATCCTTAAGTACATTATTGAATATATGCCTTAATCTCCCTGCCTCAGTTTCCCTACATGTAAAGTATTGGTGATGATGATTCCAGGATGTGTTGCCATTACGAAGACAGAAAATACCCACAGTTACAGTAGTAACTCAGATGCCACTGTGTAAGTTTCTAGTCTATGTATCAAGAAATATATGTAGCAAATGTTGAGTTTTTAAATGGTAATTAACTCGCTGGGAAGATGTGAGGATGTTTATAACAGTCTGAAAGTCTGGCATGAAAGATGCTATACCAATGCTTATTATTATCATCATTATTTTGTTGTTATTATAGGACTATGGAACTCTCCCTTTTGAATGTCCCAATGTACTAGATGATATTGATAGGCATGGATGAACCTCATAGAGTTTGGCTTTTACCAATGCTTCAGATTATGTTTTGAGGTCCCAGGACTAACTAAACAACTGTGAGTTAGCAAACCATGCTCCCCCCACAAGGCAAGGGAAGGCAGCAGAAACCAAACAGGCTTTTCTAGGTAAAAGGAAGCCTGTGCTATATATGAAAGAAGAGTCACCCCAAAAGCTAGCTCTAGCACAGTGATACTCAGACTGAAGATCGGGAGCCACAAATGGCTCTTTAATGTGTTTCCTGTGGCTCTTTGCAGCACATGATATTAAACCATTGAGTGATTTAATTATTAACCAATCAGGATGCTTATACTATGTTATTAACCAATTGTAGAACACCTGGTCAGTCATTTTGCTGTGAAAATTATATATAGTGAATTCACATGACTGTGGCTCTTTTGGGTAATGTTGATCACTAATTTGGCTCCTGAACCACTGAGGTCTGAGTATCGCTGATCTGGCACAAATGAATTATCCACTCTGTGTACATGTGTATAATGATGTATTTTTAAACTTTTCCTCTTTCTTTTTTTCAGACTCTCTCTCTGTTTTTCGCTCTGCCTGCTCTCTGCTTTGTTTTATCACCCTGTTTTTTTCCATGAATATTTTTTCTCTGTGCACCTTCTTTGTTCTCTGCTTAGCAAAACACAAGCCAAATAACTTTTCAAGTCTGTGTCTTGCTACTGAACCTATGATGTTCAAGAGTGTTCAAAATTAAGCAAAATTAGTCTGCCTGTGCCTAATGTTAAATCATATTTGGGGCCAATACTTGATCAAAGAGTGCCTTAGGTCAACCACAATTGCCTGCTCTCCTGTTTTATTTATTGAGTTCATGTTGCCAATATGGGGGTTCTCAAACTTCATTGCACCGTGACCCCCTTCTGACAACAAAAATTACTATATGATCCCAGGAGGGGGGATCATAAAGCCTGAGCCTGTCCAAGCCCCTCTGCCCCGACGGGGGGTGGGATGGGGTGTCAAAGCCAAAGGGCTTCAGCCCTGGGCAGGGGGCCTGTAACCTGAGCCCCGTTGCCCAGGACTGAAGTCATCAGGCTTTGGCTTCAGCCCCAGGTGGTGGGGCTTGGGCTTCAGTCCTGGGCCCCAGCAAGACTAATGCCTGCCCTGGCGACCCCATTAAAATGGGGTCATGACCCACTTTGGGGTCCCAACCCCCAGTTTGAGAACCACTGGGAGGCCATATGCTGCTACAGAATCAGTGCCAAAGATGACATATTTTGGGGAGCGGGGGAAAGACTTTTTGATGGAGAAAACTATTTCCTGAGCCTCTGAGGTCATATAATCAATAACGTAAGGTCAATAATTTCCTTCACTCAGGCTCTACTCTCACGTTAATGCACTCTCTCCTCCCTCCTTCCTCTAAAAAGATGTATTCATGTGGTCTAGTTCTCTTCTTTCCCTATCCTTGTGCATATTAGCATTCTGGATTCTGCGGTTACTCCACATATACCTAAATGGTATATGCTATTTGTTTTCCCTATCTCCTTACTATGTTGTTGTACTCACGTGGCCTGGTTCCTGTCTCTCTCCATCTCTGTTGAACTAACTACTCACCTGGCCCAATGCCAAAGAAGATCACATACAACAAAATAAGACAGAGGCTGCAGTATGGCATCCAGAAGAACCAGTCCTAGAGAGGAAAACAAAGCTTAGTGATGTCTGTTCAGCTAGTGACAAATAGTTCCTCGTTTCCACCCTGGCCTCATTTTCCGACTGCCCCTTCTCTCCCTGCCTCCCAAATTCTGCTCGCTTTTCTTTTTCCTAACTTTAGAAATATGAAGAATACTAGATTGTGTCTTCCCTGATTTTGTTAAGGACTTGTTAGTTCACAGTCCAGATGAGATCTCTTTCTCATGCCTTGTTGAAGGGGTGAAGGTCTTGATTCTTTAATGAAAGGTTTTTCTCCCAGGTGTTTGTTAAATGGGTATGAACAAAAACAATGCTTTAAGCAGGGTGACTAAAAATCACTTTCCCTTTCCCATAATCATGTTGTTCTTCAATAGATTCTTTGTGGTAGATCTCCAAGTTGTCCAGTTGTCTATAAATCCAGGGTATAACACCTGAATTTTGAATGTACAGAAGAATCCTTAAACAAAAGAGAACCTTCAAGGCCTCCTTGTACACTATAAAGAAACAAACAAACCAACAAAAAGGGCAAAGTTCCATTTTTGTTGAGGTCACCTCTTTTTAAGGGCAAGTCTTGCCTCTGTAGCCCCTTCAGCATATATGGAGGTCCCTGGATGCAGCAGATCCTGCCTGCTGTACAGGGGTGAAAGAGCTTTTGGGCATCTGTTCAGGGGATCTATACCTCTTGCACTCCATGGATCACATCTCCATGTAGAGAAGAGTCCCTGCACCATAGTGCACAGAGGGTTGGTCACAAGGAAGGGTGGAGCCTGGACCAGTGGTTCTGTAGCTACACTGATCCATCATAAATGAAACAGGAGTGGGAGGCACTGAGGGTAAGGTAGCAGTTTGGAGCAGCTCCTCTTCCAGGAGTGCTGGTATCACAAGAGCCTTGTCTCTGAAGGAGCAACAGCAATGATACTAGTATTGTTGAGGTCACATTTAGCTTTTAACCATTTTGGCTGGGTCCAGCTGTAATGGAGGGAGGAATACAGCAGACTGTGCTAACAGTCGCCACATTCACAGGCCACAGAAGAAGGAGGACAATCAAGATTGAATCTACCTGAGGTTCAGCCCTGCCTGCGTCAGAGTGTGAGGAAGATTGGGGGAGTCTCATGACAAACTTTAGCGACTACCAGCTCTGACATCATGGTAGCAAAAGTTATTTTGGGGATTCTAGAGCCAACTGGCCTTTTTCTATAGCCAGTAGAACTATTGATGGGAAGGGTTAGAAATGGGGTGGATATTGGAAAAGAACTCATTGGAAAGATTTTCCTCACCTGCAGGGTGAGTGTTACTGTGAGGATAGCCAGTATTAAAGCCATTATCCCATAGCCCCCGCAAAGCAGCCTCTTTCTGCCAAGTTGCTCAATGACGATGCTCTGAGGGATACAAATCACATTGATGTAATTGCAGATGGAGCAAATTCTGACCAATTCCCAGTGTAATTTTACTTACGCAGAGTATAGAAGAGAGGAGTTCACATAGACCAACACTCAGCGACATGTAGGGGATGATGTCTTCGCCAAACCCAGCCGTGTGGAGCACTTCAAAAGCATAAACATAGATCTAGAAAATGCAATTAAAGAAAAGTAAACTACCTCTTGCATATGTATGTGTGACACTGTTCCTGGCACCAGATAAATAATTGCTATTCTCCAGTGAGAACCGTGATTTGTCTCGACTGTTCAGTGTTGCAATGTTGCAGTTCTACGTAAAGTTGGGCAGGTGTGAGACTTCGTATTACTGAAAGATGAAAACACTGTAAAATGTTATGAAATTAAAATATTTTATTATAAAACGTTACAGTAGCTAAAACCCTGTGACGGTGAGACCATCAGTTGCTGAGGTTTCATCAGTTCTTTATAGACGTGCATCATTAAGTGCTTTTTAAAGACTTGTAGTCGGAATAGAATGGTGTATTTCTTCCTTAGGAACTCAGTGTTTTTAAGTGGAACCCATTTCACAGGGCAAGTGGTATTCCTACACACACACACTGTTTGTCAGGGAAGACCAGCCACTATACGTAAGAAGGAATGATCTCTACAGTATTGAAATAATGGTGGGGCTCTGCTCCTGTTTGTAAGTATGGCAGTTGCTCCAGTGAATGTCTACTACTCATTTGGGAAGTAGTGTTTGAATAGATTGCTTGAAGGTGAGTCAAGAACCTTTCTCCATGCAGTGCAGCAGTGTAATGTGGTGGTGAAATGTTGCAATACGGAATTGTGCCCTTTTAATCTGTGCTGCTTGTGTATGCAATCCTTAAACACAAGGATGGAGCAGAATATGACACTGACCAGGTTTTATCAGTTTTCTGCTGTTGCTGCTCTAGGGACCTGTATTTGTCAGATGATATTGTATTATAAATAGACCTGCACTATAGTTGCTCAAGATACCTCCTTATAATTATACTCCTCAATCCAGTAGTCCCACATCACAGTGGGAATTTGCAAACGAGTCCTATGTAATAATTTTGACATTCGATTCTTAAGTTTGTGTGCTTTCATTACTCCCCATCCTAGACAGAGTGCATGTTAGCTTGGCTCAGAGTTAGGTGCCTGCCGTCCATGGCGAACAATTGCAGCACATATTGACATAGGCGGGAGGTAGTCCCACTACTTATCACTCCGCTGATCTCCACTAGCTATCAGAACAGCTACATATATGGACACTGCAGAGACAGATCCAATAATGTCATGGTAGAACACATTCTTCCCTCCCAAGAACCCTGATGTGTGGAGTCTTGCAGTATTCAAAACTATCACCCTTTCTCTTAAATATACATTTGAGATTGCGTGGTGAGATTCTGAAATGCTATGGACTCCCATGTTAACCAAATGCCAATTATACTGAGTCTGTAGCATTTTCAAGGCTGCCTAATAGTTTTGAGACTTAAAGTGAGGAAGAACTCAACTGTATTGATGCCACAGATCTGCAGGGTAACTATAATAATAATTATGGTATACAACTGCCAACGCAAGGATGCTTCTTTCATTAGCTCCAAGACACTGAGAATCTTGGTGCTTTTCATTGTAGCCTTCTCCTTCATCATGTCATCAATCTCTGCTTGATGAGTCCCTTCACCCCAGAATTGCTTCATGGCTGTCCATGAGAAAGAACAAAATCCATCATGTTAGTCCACTCTTTGTTATTCAGTTAACTATTGAATTTACTGAGTAGATAATGCATGAATTGTTCAGTACCTGCACTGATTATTCCATTGAACTGACAGGCCATGTCTCATTAATCAATCAGAATGATCAATGCAATAATGAAGTTAGCTGGTAATGGTAGAAAGCTAAAGCTTCCCCTAATACAGAATTTTACAAAGAAAAGTTTGTCTACTAATTTAGACATGTATCAAAATCTGTAGCTCATCTGTATTCACAGAATCAGCTTAGTAATGGGCAGTGGGAAACTTGGTACCACCTAATATCACAAATCCCCTTAACAGGTTCTATTAACATCACAGATCCAAAAAACCAATAGAAATAAAAGTGAGGACCAGGGAACTCTCTCAGTTACCTTTCAGGCAACCTTCCTCATCTCCTTTATGCATCAGGAGGTAGGGTGGAGACTCAGGAAAGAATGGCAGAGTGACCAGCTGGACCAATGCTGCAATTCCACAGGAGGCCATCAGTAATGGCCACAATGACTCAGTTCCTAAATACTCCCTGGAGAGTATAAAAATGTAAACATTGTAAAATAAAACTTCAGCAGATTTTGTTTTTGCAGAGATACGTGGGCAAATGGAAGACTGTGAACAGAAAGATAAAGAATATAGAGAAATAAAGGTAGGTAGGGAAGTAAGTGTATTCTACCTTTGTCCCATAATTTGCCCAAGGGTTTTTCCCAGTGCCCCAAAAAGAGGGATAGTAGAATTTGCAAATCCACGCAGCTTCTTGGGGGAAACCTCTCCAGCATACTGAGGATGTAGAGGAATTCCTAAACCTTGAATTTAGGAGACGAAACAAAACCATTATAGGAAATAAAATTAGTGTAAATTTAAAAAATTGTGGTTTTAGTACTTTATGGGCTATTTCTGTAGCAAGCAATATTGGATTCCAGAGCAAATCATGAATACTTTTGTCATGTGTATCTGTTTTGCACATTGTTATTAATGTTGCAGATTTGGGGCAAAAAGTATTATTTGTATCTTTTAATGAGTGAAATATTTAATCTGAAAACAAGGGCATTTAAAAATAAATATTACATCTTTTAGATAAGTAACAGGTTTCCCTTAATACTGTGATCTCAGCATACCTCTGTTTGATATTAAAGTAAACAAGTCTCTGACATTGTCCTTCCTGTTAGCATATGGTAGCAAAAGGGATAAAGATGTGAAACTCTGTTGAAATCAGATGAAATTCTCTCTGGGCGAGATGCATAGAAGAAATTACAGAGCATCCCAGTGCATGGGCCAAAAAGAAAAAAAATGCTGCCATTCAATGCAACATTGTCTTACATCAGTTTAGAAAAGTTCTTGTTTCAAAATAAGAGATCCCTTTCCAAGGGAAAGAGGTGAAATAGGTATCCTTTTGTGTAGGTGAGAAATCAAAGACATAATGGTATTAGCATGGGAAGTTTTTATTGACATCTGGGCTACGTGCCAGGATTTACTTTTATTGATTATCCCAGGTCATTTTCCTAACTCAAAGGAGTTCATGTGTTGAGGGAGGGGTAAAGACAGTGTACTGAGAATTTTTACAGAGAGAAAATAAAATGGGTGAAGCTGTGAATAGAGTTGTTTCTTGAGAGCTTTATGAGAACATTAGATTTAAACTGTCCTCTGTTTTGTTTTCCAATTTCGTTGATCAGAACCATATTCTGCTGAAACTACAGATTGTAACTCAAGTAGGCTGAGAACAGTATGTATCTATTCATTTCTTTCCCATCAAGAAAATTACACATTATACAGTAAGCCCAAACTTTCCTCTGGCTGCTCTAGGGATTTTTTTTTTCAAAGAAGAACTTTGTTTTTTGTGAGCAGAATTGGTAACATTTTGATACGTGTAAGAATAAGTGTTGTAGCAGGTGTGCTGTTTCTGTGCATATGACCTAATAAGACATTGCACCACTGAGGATGAATCTGGACATTTTGTTGTCAAAGTAAAGGGAAATCCTAATTTGAAGAGAGACAAAGCATTGTGGGATAGGAAAGAGAATTGACTTATATGAGAAGTCTCACCTGCACTGATGCCACATAGTAAGCGTCCAATCAGAATCATTTCAAAGGACTTGGCTGTCTTACTGAAGCCCATGACAAATGCAGCTGATAGCATGAGCAGATTGTTGCACATTAGACATTTCTTTCTGTAACAGTGCCAAAGAAACTTCCATAAAACTGTAGGCAAATCCCACCTACACCACTGTGCCCATCACTTGCAGACTCTCTCAGGGCTCACTTCTCTCCCCAGTCTTAGGCCTGGTCTACACTAGGAAATTGGGTCAGTATAACTCCATTGCGCAGGAGTGTGAAAAATCCACACCCCTGAGTGACACAGTTAAGCCACCTAACCCCCAGTATAGACTGCAGTAGGCTGATGGGAGAATTCTCCCATTGACCTAGCTACCGCCTCTTAGGGAGGTGGAGAACCTACACCAATGGGAAGGCCTCCCATGGGGGTAGGTAGCATCTTCACTGAAGAGCTGCAGCGGTGAAGCTGCGCTCATGCAGCATTTTAAGTGTAGACAAGCCCTTATTAAATATTTACATGGGGGCACTAGGAAAAACAGAGACCTAATGGGCTCAAATGTCAACAATATGCACATGGCATTCAACTCTATCTGTCCTTCACAATTTAGGAATATACTGTTGTCAGCCAACTATCTAAGAGTCTGGATGAGATAAGAATATGGATGAAAAAGAGCTGGCTGAAGCTGAAGGCTAGTAACACAGATGTTATGCTGGTTGGCAGAGGAAAACACTTAGATCTTAGAGACACAACCCTTCCACTTGAAGACATACCCACAACTCAGAAAGTCAGACCATAGCCTAGGAGGACTTCTGTGCTTCTCAGTGATGCTAAACTCTTAGTTGCACCTCCAAGAAACCCATTCTGTCATTTCAGCTGGCTAGGAAAAAGGCATCCCCTCCTTGCTGATGGTAACCAGGCTTCAATAATAGATGTCTTTGTTAGTTCCCACCTAGGCCATAGCAATATAACCTATCAGGGTTGAAGGTCTCAGCCCTGAGGAAATTGCAACAAATGTAGAATGCAGCAGTCTACCTAATCAATATATCACTCCAGTAGTCTTCTCACTCTTCTAGCTTTCCATAGAATACTACGTCAGGTTTAAGGTCTTGATCCTTACTTTCAAGGTGCTAAATGGTTTGGTTCTAGAATACTTAAAAGAATGTTTCACACTCAAGGACTCAACCACTCATTAATTGTTTCATGACTTTTGATTAGCAACTTGTTTTTATATATACATACTTGCCATATTTTCTAGTCAGGTATCCACTGCCCATAGACCCTAGGAGTCCCCCTATACCGAAGACAGACACAATGAAGGACCACAGCAACATAAGGGTCTCATGATGAAGAGGAGAGCCATATCGCTCTTGCCAGGTTTCATTGATAAACTTTTTAACATGCTGGGAAAGAAAAAGGGGATTTTCATTAACTAAACATGACTCCAATGGATTGTTCTTAGTTATTTGTCATATTTTCAGCCACTATTTAGAAGAAGTTAAAAGTGGGTGACTTACTATTAGACATAATTTAAAAAAAACCCATAATTCCACCAAACTTTTCTGCTGCTTCTTGAATCTGAGACCTTGAACATCATCTTTGTATTGCTCCTTTTCTGTTTCACACTGTGGAACTGCTAGGAGCTAAAGGCCAGAGAGAGTTTAATATATTTAGAGTGGAGTGAAAAATTCCAGAGATGTTCCTTGAATTTGCTTAAAAATTGTGATTTAATTTATAGCTATGAAAATAAGAGGGTAATGACATTGGCTTTAAGTCGGACACAGTACAGAATTCCTCATGCAGTTCTGCAAGTGCACCTCAATCTTGATCCTCTCTTAAACAGTTGACTGGTAGTGCTTTTACAGTGAGATTGCCCACCTTGTTTTCATTTTCACTGTCCTGAAGCCTTAAAATTATACTGTCTCTGTAAGGTGAAATCCACTGGATAACACTGAATCCCCACGGAAAAGGCATTGCCTTCAAAGGAAATATATTTAGACTTTTGCCCTTTTTTTCTTCTTTAGGGTGTATAAAAAAAGATCTGAAAGGTATTTGTTTTATTTTATTACATTTGCTTGCTTCTAAGTTTTTTTTACATTAGAAATGCAGATCTTGTCTATCCTAGAACATACTCTGGTGACTGGAGAATTAATGAAGTTACTGAATGACATCACAAAATTTGAGACTCTAAGCTGAGCAACTGTGAAGGGTGCCTCATGTCAGGGATTCATCTCTTCTGTCTCTTGGCCTGTAGAAGGCACTCCCAAAGACGGGGGTGGGGAGGCTATATAGAAAAGTTAACACTATGTGGGGATCTATTAGTTTTTCCTGGTAACCTTAGGGCAGGAGCAGGATGATGAGTGTCCCATCTATGCCATCTCCAGCTTGTCCTGTCTTCATCCACTCCCCTATCATGACCTCAGTCCACATGGATCTAGGCAGGCATAATCTGACTCTTTGTTTTATGTTAACACCTATTGAATTGCATTCATTACTGAGTATTTTGGAAAAAGAAGGAAGCTTATAAGAGCTAGATATTTTTATTATTTTATTATTTATTAAAGATTCAACACCACTTCCCCTTTATGGTGTGAGACCTCAAAGTACCCACGCTCTGAGAACCCTAGGAGGTGTCCTTCAGCAAAACCTGGGAAGACCAAACTTGACATTCCTAATATTTCCAGTGTATGAAAACAGAAGATTTTTTTAAAAAACAAACAACCTGCCTCCCCCCCCCCCCCCACATTCAGGTCTTCTTTATACATCATCAAGAAGTAAAGTAAAGCAAAATCCTACTTTAAAAAAATCCTTTACAGATCCACTCTGAGGTCTCAGGACTATGCAATAAGGAAATGCACAACCTTACTGCCTTAACTTACTGACTGCACCATCTGTCAGAAGAAAAGCTAGCTATAGCATAAAGCATTCTGAAAATACATCTCTCCCCTCCTCTCAATTATTTTGTACACTTTGAGGAACACTGACTTACAGGATAGAATAGAAAAGGGAGGAATAGTTGCAATGCAAACACTTGGTGAATTGCCTTGAAGGAGCATCCTCAAGCTAGCATGCAGTCCCATTGCACACACAACCAAATAGTATTGGAGCTGCTTAAGACCACTTACCACAGAAGCATAAGTGATCATAGAAATTTGAAGGCCAACTTGCAGGGATCCACCAATTCCCAAAATGAAGATCATTTGAAATAGCCTTTGGTACTTAACCTGCAAAGAAAAACCACTTTTTAAGCTTGTGGTAAGACCAGGATGTTCCTTATATCTGTCTTTCACTTTCCAGAAATATATCTCATATGTCACAGACTGTTGCAGGTGTAAGAAACTTCACAGGAACAGAATAAGAATATTGTCTCATCTTCACTGAAATGGTAGCAAAGCATAAGTGGGGCCTTGGTTCTGAAAACACTCTTTCTCCCTCTACTTGCTCTGGGGCCAGAGATGTGTTATCTGACCCTTTCTCTACTTGCAGCTCAAGGAACTGCATTTTGCTGCCATGGAAATCCTGGAGTTTCCTGTCAACAGTGTGGTAAGTTGTGGGGCTTCCCAGGCTCTTGTGTTAATGTAAGTAGTAGCTGTGGGAAGAGAATTGTCTTTGGCCTCTGCCACTGGATTCTGGATGGACTTATGCCATCTCCAGCTATTCCCAAAAGATCTTTGCGTGATTGGGATTGTATTTTCACATATTTTGTTTGCATTTTCTCTTATGCCACCTGCTAATGAATAAGCACCTCATGACTCTCCCATTCCCTTGATTGTCTCCCAGACTGTCCTCCCATCCGATGAAGTGAGCTGTAGCTCAGGAAAGCTTATGCTCAAATAAATTGGTTAGCCTCTAAGGTGCCACAAGTACTCCTTTTCTTTTTGCGAATACAGACTAACACGGCTGTTACTCTGAAACCAGCTACCTAGGAGCCTTCAGAGAATGCTCTTGTTCCAATATTTTTTTTTCACTTTTCTTGTTAAAGGGATATCCTCTAAAAAAGTGTGTTCTGCTTCAACCATCCTGACTGCAAAACAGACAGACTCAAAGATGCCGTGTCACACACACAGATTTGTTTTAAAGAAGTCTTAATGGAAATATCACAGAAACATTTTCAACAGTATTGCCATTTTACATTTTTCACAATTTTTAACCAAAATTTTAATGAAATTATATCAGTATTTATATCAACATTATTTTCAAAATCATTAATGAGATATTTCATTTACCAAAAGCTCAGTCTTCAGACAGAAAACAAATAATTTTCAGTAAAGGGAAAAAAATTTATAAAAATTTCAACGTGTTGGTTAAAATTATGAAAAATTGTGTGAGACAGAAAATTTTCGACCTTGTGAAATGGAAACAACATCAAAATTTCAAATTTTTGTGCAAAATAATTTTGTTGGTTTTGCCCAGCTTTAATTTTCATGGAGTAGGAGGCAGATTCTTCCTATTGATATATTGGTTTTGTCATCTTTAAAGTGCTGATAGCATTAAAAACATCAGCTACAATAGTAAACCTCAGGGTACTCACCAGGTCTGAGAGGCAGCTGGCCATCTCTGCTTAAAGGGCTTACTGTTCCCAGTCCTTAGTAGGTCTCTTTTATTATAACTGAATGAACTGATTTCCGTGTCTCCATCTTTGTCTGAGTTGTGGCAATGAGGAGCTGGCACCAAGGGATTACTGTTAAATTTGTACTTTGTACCGTTTTCTTTGTATTGTATGTTTTGCAGTAGCTGGGCAAGGTTTAAAACTGTTGAGTTAACTATTTCAGGAAACTGTGTCTAATCTAAGCCAATGGAGGGAGAGGTATCCCTACCTCAGAATATTAGTCACTGTGGGGTGCTAACTGTGGGAAGGGAAAGAGGTACATGGATCAAGCATAAAACCTAAAATGCTCCAGTTACTGTAAAATTCTTTAGTTCTCTGATCTAAGCTCGGAAGTGTCTCTGCAGTAATACCTGTCTGAACTAGAACGTGCCTGAGAGAGAGTTTGTACAATGAGTTATGTTGCTGTGAAGTAAACATGTGCTCTTCTGTACAGTCAGATGAACTGTGAATGAAATGCCCTGTAATTTAGTGTCCAGCTTTGCAACTCTTACTAACTGTTGGAATCACTTACGTCATGAAAGTAGTCCAGCTGAAGGCATTGGGAGTGAGTGCTCCCCAAGGTGATGAAAGGTGGCACAATTTTATCCTTAATCATTAAGTTCAGTACCTGGTTGTCATGGTCTCTGGAGAGGTTGCCCATTCTGAGACACTTTCCCAGTCCCCTGAGGGCATCTATTTCAGGCAGCTGGCCTGTTCTTCCGTTTCTCCTCGGGACAGGATCCTGCAATCCAGCCACTCTCTGCCTGGGTTTCTGGTTGCCAATTGTGTTACGTAGTAGGTCCAGCTAGGCTTGGACCCTGCAAGAGTTCTCTTTTGGGAGCCTGTGGTCAGGAATAGTATGCAGTGACACTAAAGCAGTTTCTCCAAAATAAAGTATGGTATATTTTACCCAAATTATACACAGAGCTTAGAGAAATAGAGTCAACAATAGCAAAGATATCTACACACATTCTCTTGCCTGCGCTTGGCTTTCTCCTCAAGCCCCTAGGTAGATATGACTTAGTCTTGGTGCCCAGAGAAGACAGGGGACAATTTACAGCTTGCTTGCTGATGACTCTCTGCTGAAGACTCTTGCTGAACCCACTCTGTCTTGGGTGTCAGCCTTGTTGTATGCTGACTCTGTGTCCCTTTATCAGCTTCTAGCTGAGGTGACCGTTCCCCCACTACCCTTTCTGCCAGGGCACCTTTTTAACCCCTGTAGGTCATTTGATCTCAGCCCTAGCCTTGGGAAGAGAAACACATCCTTACTGGGATTGTGCCAGCCAGGTAGATTCTTCCTCCAGTTGATGTCCCAGCTGTTGTTATCTTAACTCCTTTGAAGTGGGTATGTTAGGGGCTCTTTTATCTGTATCATTATTTACCCTTCGTGAATTCCTAAACAGCCCACCTTGTGCAGCCTCCTTTGATTTGATTACACATTCAGGGGGTAACAATTCCGGTTTGAACAGAGAAACAGGGTCATAAACAATTAATATTAATAAGAAATGATACAGACATTTCCCCAATTTGTCACACTGGGCTGTCTGCTCCTTTGCTCTACACTGCAGGCACAGAACAGCCCTAAAACCACTGTATCCAACCATGGGAAAGTCATCCTAGTGTCAGAGGATCCTCTCATGAGCTAGTGCCAGAGTAAAGTCTTCTACACCAGGTGTTCTCAAACTTCATTGCACCACGACCCCCTTCTGACAACAAAAATTACTACACAACCCCAGGAGGTGGGACCAAAGCCTGAGTCCGCCTGATTCCCATTGCCCTGCGCGGGGTAGGGGTTAAAGCTGAAGTCCAAGGGCTTCAGCCCCAGCCAGAGGGCCTGTAACCTGAGCCCGCCGCCCAGGGTTGAATCCCTTGGGCCTTGGCTTCAGCCCTCTGCAGTGGGGCTCAGGCTTCAGCCCTGAGTCCTAGCAAGTCTAAGCCAGCCCTGGTGACCCCATTAAAATGGGGTTGCAACCCATTTTGGGGTCCCGACCCACAGTTTGAGAACTGCTGTTCTACATCACTTCCTCTTCCCGCAGCCTGTGTAAGAGGCATGGTTTGGGGGGAAAGGGCAAGTTTGGGACTCTCTTGTGTTTGGTTGATCCCTGACTGCTGTGTCAGCCCCTGGAAGCCTTCAGGCTGCTCTAACTTATGCCCGGGGACTTTCTCTGCCTAGAGCATGTCTAGGATTGGTGGAGGCAAAGGTGGCCTTTACATCACCTTGGCACCTGCAACTAATCTTCACTGTGTAGTCGTATTGCTAAGGATCTAGCCAACCAAATACAGAATTCACTTGTTTTTGGAAGGGTTTACTGCAAATACCTATGAGTCAAAAGAAATAATGAGAAACAAGTACATGTTAATAGCAAAATTTCAGTTACTTGGGTAACTGCTTAAATCCCTTCTTACATATATCAGTTGTTCTCAACCAGGGGTACATGTACCCTTGGGGGTGCACAGAGCTCTTCCAGGGGTGATACATCAACTTATCTAGATATTTGCCTAGTTTTACAATGGGCTACATAGAAAGCACTAGCAAAGACAGTATAAACTAAAATTTCATAGAGACAATGACATATTTATACTGCTCTATATGCTCTACACTGAAATGTAAGTACACTATTTATATTCCATTTGATTTATTTTATAATTGCATGGTAAAAATAAGAAAGTCAGCAATTTTTCAGTACTAGTGTGGCTGTGACCCTTGTGTATTTTTATGTCTGATTTTGTAAGCAAGTAGTTTTTAGGTGAGGTGAAAGTTTGGGGGCATGCAAGACAAAGCAGACTCCTGAAAGGGATACAGTAGTTTTGGAAAGTTTGAGAGCCACTGACATATGTTATGTACTCAAACAGTGATGGCTGGTTTATTGGAATGCCATAGTACCAGTTAGATGTTATAGTGATTTGAAGTGGTTGGAGATTTTTCCACTTATCTGTTTCCTGCCAACAACGTTAACTCTTTATTGGTGTGCAGGAGTGTGTAGACTTAGAAGCTCTTAAAAATATCTGGTTTCAGAGTAGCAGATATCTGTTGTTATTAAAATATCTGTTATTTTATTGGCTTGAGATTTTAAACAATTTCCTTTCATTTACAAGTTTGGGATTTTTCAAAAACTTTCTAAATTTTTTTTTTGTATCATGGTGATGAATGCACAATTTGTGATATAATTTTTGATAGTGAAAATCATTGTTATGGTATAATACTAACTGGTAATAAGACTTTTCCTATACACTTTGGGCTCTAGTTTGTCTTTCTATTGTATGACTACACTACCAGTGCTATGGGGCAAAGCAGCAGAGCTGCAGTTATGCCACTGTAGCGCTGGAATATAGACACTTGCTACACCAACAAAAGAGGTATTTCCATCACTGTAGTAAATCCATTCCTTCAAGAGGTGGTAGGTAGGTTGACAGAAGAATTCTTCTATTGACCTGGCAGTGTCTACAACGGGTCTTATGTCAGTTTAACGATGTCTCACAGGGGTGTGATTTTTTTTTTCACATCCCTGATTGGTGTAGCTAAATCAACCTAAGTTTTAGGTGTAGACCAGACTTTAGCCACCGCCTGAGTGTTGTGATGTGGAACTGCTCCTCTCTAGCAGCCACATTAGGAGACCTTGTGCTTAGGAGAGCAAAGAGGAAGACTGTAGCTGGTCCTATGTGAGGAACTGAGCGGGGTAGGGGAGGCTTCTTGCCCCCTCCTCCTCCCTTGCAGACTCGAACAAAGGCCATCCAAGTCCTATTCCTTTTTATGTAACACTATCAAAACCCAACAAGTTCTCCTTTAGATGAGAAATCTGTTCTCCGTAGTTACACGGTATTGTAACATTTCTCCAGGTGACAATTTCAGATGCCAGGCTCAAAATTGTATCTACCTTTTTCTCCTTGCATATTATTTCACAAAGTCCATGTAGTTCCTTGAAAATGTTGTTCAAAATCAAAAACTCTCTGTGCCAGTGGGCAGCCCTACCATGACAAACCAATGTGCAAATGTAATGGAGGGAAAAAAGTTCTGGTGAGGGAACAGAGCTAGTTCAGGTTTACAATTAGTTATTGCCAACAGCAATTCAAAATTATTTACAAAGTTAAGGAAAATACATTAGCAACGTCTCTTAATGTTTTAGATATAATGACTCATAAAATATATTTTTAGTATAAAAATTGTCCAGTATTTCATAGTAGTATTTATATTTCATTTATGATACAGATGGCTACAGGCTCTATATTTGTGAGGATCCTTATGAAGAAAGATGTGTAGGGTCCCACACAGCTTCTTTGCCATGTGTGAAGAGACCTCATCATCACCTCCACATTCCTCTACCAGATGTGTGGGTTTGGTAGTCATTCAAACTCTGGGTCTGCCACTGGCGCAGTTTTACAGACCTATAGGAGAGGAAGGGTGCAGGTACCCGGCTGCTAGAAATAGCCGGTAGGCTGGTGGTGTGATTGGGGCACTACACCTGAGGGATTCAGTGTGTAGCAGAAGATGTGCAGGACCCTGTGCAACTGCATAGGGAACATATGGGTGCTGCTGCTAATACATTTGATTAAACATTAAAAAACCAAAGGTACAGCTTTTCCTTTTGCCATTAAATTGACCGGAGTGTATGATCCCTCAGGGATCAGTCCGTCTCACGTTAAAGTCAGTGATAGATTCTCGTTGGCCTCAATGAGAATCTTTGCATTGCCTTTAACAGGAGTTGGATCGGGCCCTTAACCTATGCTCCAAAATCCATTTTAATTGGTGATTCTGTTAATGTTACACAGAACATTTCCCTGTGTAAGAGAAGTAGGTAAAAAGTCAGGAGCATGAAATAAGTAACTGGGATCAGGTGAGTCATCTGTAGGAGGCGCATGACAGGTTCTGACTCAGCATAAACCTGCTGTGTCATACCATGACATTCAGTGCGTACTAACGGGGGAGAAGGTGAATCCTGAGGCTGATATTTTTGCTGCATCCTGACCCTACAGACGTGATTTTTGTACCTAGCCCTCAAGAAATCCAGCGTGTAACTGGGCTTATTGTTGTACTTTTTACGGTGCATGTCCCTCCCCTGTTCCTCTGGGCTCTATTGCTGCTTTTCACTTTCTGAAATAATAAATCATGAATTGAATCTGAATCCACTCTCACCCTGATGATTTGCCGCCTCAGTGGCGTGTTTTGCGGTATAGTTATAGTGGAACAGAGACAAAAGCCTGCCGTATGTACAAACCTCATTACTGTAGTCCAGCTTATTGGAGTTTAAATCGAGTGATTGTCAATCAGGGATTTGGTAGTACGAGTTTTAAAAACAAGAATTTCTACTGAAAAACGTTAATTGTACCATTCAATTTTTAAACGTCTTTTTTCCTTGCCCACAGACCTCACTCTGAAAAATATTCTTTTGGGGACAGGCCTCAGTCACTAAAGTTTATTTTGAAACATTATTAGGTTTATTTTACAGTTTTGGTAATTATTTAGTGGCCAGCAATTTATGGTTTTAGTAGAGCTGTCAAGTGATTAATCGCACTGTTAAACAATAATAGAATACCATTTATTTAAATATTTTTGGATGTTTTCTACATTTTCAAATATATTGATTTCAATTACAACACAGAATATAACTTCTACAGTGTTCACTTTATATTTATTTTTTATTACAGATATTTGCACTGTAAAAAAACAAAATAGTATTTTTCAATTCACCTCATACAAGTACTGTAGTGCGATCTCTTTATCATGAAAGTTGAACTTACAAATGTAGAATTATGTACAAAAAATAACTGCATTCAAAAATAAAACAGTGTAAAACTTTAGAGCCTACAAGTCCACTCAGTCCTACTTCTTGTTCAGTCAGTCACTCAGACAAACAAGTTTGGTTGCAATTTGAAGGAGATAATGCTGCCCGCTTTTTGTTTACAGTGTCACCTGAAAGTGAGAACAGGTGTTTGCATGATACTGTTGTAGCCGGTGTCACATGATATTTACATGCCAGATGTGCTAAAGATTCATATGTCCCTTCATGCTTCAACCACCACTGAAGAGGACATGCGTCCACGCTGACAACGGGTTCTGCCTGATAATGATCTAAAGCAGAGCAGACAGATGCATGTTCATTTTCATCATCTGAGTCAGATGCCTCCAGCAGAAGGTTGATTTTCTTTTTTGTGGTTCGGGTTCTGTAGTTTCTGCATCTGAGTGTTGCTCTTTTAAGACTTCTGAAAGCATGTTCCACACCTCATCCCTCTCAGATTTTGGACAGCACTTCAGATTCTTAAAATCGTAGGTCAAGTGCTGTAGCTATTTTTAGAAATCTCACATTGGTACCTTCTTTGTGTTTTGTCAAATCTGCTGTGAAAGTGTTCCTAAAACAAACACGTGCTGGGTCATCATCCGAGACTCTATAACATGAATTATATGGCAGAATGCAGGTAAAACAGAACAGGAGACCTACAGTTTGCCAACAAGAAGTTCAGTCTCAAATTTAATTAATGCATTATTTTTTTAACGAGCATCATCAGCATGGAAGTATGTCCTCTGGAATGGTGGCCGAAGCATGAAGGGGCATACAAATGTTTAGCATATCCTGCATGTAAATACCTTGCAACACCAGCTACAAAAGTGCCATCCGAACGCCTGTTCTCACTTTCAGGTGACATTGTATATAAGAAGCAGGCAGCAGTATCTCCTGTAAATGTAAACAAACTTGTTTGTCTTAGCGATTGGCTGAACGAGAAGTAGGACTGAGTGGACTTATAGTTTATAGTTCTAAAGTTTTACATTGTTTGTTTAGTTTTTGAGTGCAGTTATATAACAAAAAAAGTCTACATTTGTAAGTTACACTTTCATGATAAAGAGATTGCACTACAGTACTTGTATGAGGTGAACTGAAAAATACCATTTCTTTTGTTTATCATTTTTATAGTGCAAATATTTGTAATAAAAATAATATAAAGTGAGCACTGTACACTTTGTATTCTGTGTTGTAACAGAAATCTATTTATTTGAAAATGTAGAAAAACATCCAAAAATACTTAATAAATTTCCATTGGTATTCTATTGTTTAACAGTGCAATTATCACAATTAATTTTTTAATCGTGATTAATTTTTTCTAGTTCATCTCATGAGTTAACTGCCATTAATCAACAGCCCAAGTTTTTAGTAAATATCCAAAATAAATTCCAAAGTGAAATCCATGTACACTCACTTTTCCAATATCTTCAGATTGGTCTATGGGAGACAAATGACTCCATAGATCTGGAGAGAATCATACCCAGCATCATGTTAAAAGGCATCATTTCTGGAATACATATATCATTTTATTACAGTAAATATGGGAATAAACTTTTGTTGTATGTGAAGGTACAAAGATAACTACTAAGCAAAGATTTATGAGAATTGTGCCCATTTTTATTGGAGATGCTGCAGGTAGGAGAGGGAGGAAAATGTATCTCTTATGGAACTATCCCAAAGTCAAGATACCCGACTTCCATGTCTTTTTGGTCAAATACGGGATTTTATGGTTTGTCCTCTCCCTCTTTACTATACAGAAATTAATTAGACTAATTAACACACATACTTTTAAGTCCCATTTCTTTGCAATGGTTGCAGCAGAAGGGGACTTGCAATAAAACTGACCAGTTTAGTTATGCCTGAGTGCTCATACCTTCCAGTTCTGGGAAGTGTCTTTGTTAATTACTAAAACCCTCCTGATATAGAGTTGTATGAGGAGATGGGCACCATGTGTGAAGATACTGCCTGTGAGCATGAAAAACAAAGACCCAAATATAAAATGGGACGACTAGGAACAAGAGGTGAGATAGGTGTGAATTATTTTTCAAATAAGATTTTATTAAAAAACAGTCTGTTAGTACATTCAGCTTCCAATTTCATCTTGACAGTGCATTGTGTCAATGAAATCTGACTCTGCTGGCCAGTCAGAACTTGGTGCAGAAGGTGTGTTCTGCAGGGGAATTCTTCCCCGCAGTCAGTAAAAGTTTCTTCCCAAAATGTATTGTACTGAACATCTCTGTGATTTCCATGATCGACTTCCCCTTTGTCTCTGGAAGGAGCAGGTAGGAAAAAATCCCTGAGATGACAAGAACGCCCACAAAGATGAGAAAGGAGAAGGGACCGAGGGCCTCCTGAAGACAAAAATAAAAGAGAAAAAGATGAACAAATCCTCTTCTGACACTTACTTTCTTAGATCCTTGAAGGTTGCTTTGCTTCTCCGGAATGAGAAAAAAATTCAGTCTAAAGAAGAAATGTTTCTTTACATTTTTAATATATGTATAAGACAGCAGAGGGTGGTTGACGATCGGGCCAGTTCACACCCTTCACCTCAAGACTATGTATGCCACCTCTGCTACACAGCAGGCCTCTGCAGAACAGGGACTTTGAGATGGGTTCAGAACATTGATTGCCTACATGGCATTGTAATGTACTTGCTATGCCTTGCTGCCTAGCACAGCCATAAAAGGTGGTTTAAATTGGGAGCATTGAAGAAGAAATCCAAATTGAATTACCACAGTGAAGGGGAATATCATCCCAATTACCATGAGGCCCATCCAGCCAATGGTCCCAGCAATCACAAAGGCAGATGATCGGGCTGACTGGTTGAAGATTTCCATGAGGACAGATGTGACTGCCCCAGCTGAAGAAGCAATGTGAAAAAGTAGTAAAGAAATTTATGTGGGGTTTTCCCCTAGGAACTTTGGTCACCTCTTTTCCCCAAAATGAAAAAATGCAAATTCATACAATTCATATTTAGGAGCAATATCTGGTCAAGCAGAACCCCAAAGAGTGAGAATTTGTGCCCACCTCCTGGCATATGTGTAGACTTCCTGCTTCTAATGGGGGCTAGTAAGAAGACAGGTTGTCAAGGCACTCATACACCGTGGCTATGGCTATGATATGAAAACCCGAATAAAAATCAGTGACCTACAAGGCTGATATTTTATATCTAAGGTTCCAATAACAAAACATAGTCATTTGTCAGGGACCTAGAATTAGCTTTGGTCCCAAGTGAGGACCAAAACCCTAGCAGGGAGTTGTAAGCTGGTTCTGGCATTGCCATTGTATCTGATTCAGACTGAAATTAAGAAAGGATAAAGGAATGCTAAGAGAAGGAACTGAACATCCCATCAGTTAACAATCCTGAATGGAGCTGGGGTTTTACTTGTGAGTTGAGGATGTTGTAGGATTCTGCTTCACTCCCTTCTCTATGAAGATGTATTTACAAAGTCTAGTTCCATTTCCAAATACCCATCCATATTAATGTGTTCATATAGTGTGGTCCATAGATTTCCCATCATCACCTAAGTTGATGTACTCACATGGTCCAATTCCATAGGCGATAATGAACAAGAATATGAGAATAACACTGCAGGAGGCCATCCAGGAGAACTGATTCTAGACAGAAAGCAATGAGGAGAGAAAGGGGGAATTAATATGGTGGTAGAATAACATGCTCATTACTTTCTACTATCTGGTTTAGTGATTGCCAAGAGTCTGCTTTATATATGGGGAGTAAAATCACTTGTATCAAGGGGTGGGATGGAGGAGAGTTTAGCAGCTGAGGGAAGGGACAAAAGAGATTCAGGAGCTTAAAAGAGTGTGGATGCTTTGCACTGGGGGAAAAAGATTTTCAGCAGCTTAGATGATCACTGGGCAGCTGTCACAGCCATATGTAAGTGGAGAGGAGTGTGAGAGGTGCTGCTGAATGAGAAAGGAGACAGCAGGAATGATCATTGCAAAGATTTTGACAACAGCAAGGCAAGATACGCCCACTGGAGACTGGTGTGTGAGGGGTTAGGTAGTAAGAAGGTTGGAGAGACTAAATCAGGGCACCTTGCTCGTGGGACAGTTACTTGGCAGCTGGAATGCGGATAGTGCTGGTTTAGGAGGAGGCGGTACAGAGACCCCTCCAGGTGAGGACAAGGATGAAGGCCTCATAGAAGGAGCCATGAGTATTCATGTAACATTCAGCCCTGCATTTGTGTAAGCAGAGTCAGGATGAGCTCAACCCTGACATCTGGTGGTGAGGTGTGGCAAGTTGTGGAAAAGAACTTCAGGGGCTGATCTCATTTGCATAGGCACACCCACCCCACCTAGAATGAGGCCATAGCTGCCCAAAATGGTCCCCACTTTGGCTGCTGTGGGATCCCCAGTGTCTCTGTTATTGGGGCAGGAAGAATACATTGTTATTACCCTGATTATGGGAATCAAGGACAGTGGAACTGTACTTGGCCTTTTGTTATGATGGAGGGACTCGCCAGGCAAGGGACATGGGTTCCAAAACTCTGTGAATGGAGAGAGGCTGGGAACAGATATTAATACTTGGTGGCATGGGCCCCCTGGTGAGGGCCTTGCATGCTAATTGCACTTCCTCCTCTCTCCACTGTGGAATATCAGAGCTAATTTTGATTCCATTAGGAGTCTAATTACAGGCTGCTGAGCTGAATTCACTTTGGGCTAATGGTGCACCAGCCCTGAGGCTCCCCTACTACAAGCTGAAATCACAAAAGAGCTGAACTGACTAAGAGCTGAAATCACTGAGTGTTGTGTTAAGTAGTGGGGGAGCCTCAAGATATATGGTGGAGCAGTTTGCGGGATGGAGAGCAGAGCGGAGCGGCTGGTGGAGCAGAGCAGCTCATGGGGCGGCTGGCAGAGTGGAGCCCCATGGAGAGGTGGGGCCATCAGATTTGGACCACGTAAGGTGCCCCTTAAACCCCCCCCCCCATCTCCACCCAGGTTGGGAGGTAAAACTCTGCAGATAAACTTTTGAACTCTGGGGCTGCCCTGACCAGGGACAGAGACTTTTGGGTTGTTGGACTTCTGGGACTTTGGATGATTTGGGTTGCTGGACTCAAGAACCAAAGGGAAAGGACATGCCCCAATTTGCTTGGGGTGGGTTTTTGCTCATGGGTTGTGTTATGAATCCTGTTGGTGGTGTTTCCCCAACATAATGCCACATTGTTTCTCTCTGTTATTACAAGGCTTTTTGCTACACTCAGACTATGTGCTTGCGAGAGGGGGAAGTATTGCCTCTTGGAGGCGCCCAGCGGGGGTGGTATATATTTGTCCCAGGTCACTGGGTGGGGACTCGAGCCGGTTATGCATTGTGTTATTGGAATGGAACCCCTAGATACTGAACCCGGCCCTTGTTGCTGCCATCTCTGACAGGCAGAAGGGTTACATTTGTTAGAGTGCAAAACTAAGGTCTCCCACCAAATGTCACCATGGGGACCAGGCTTAATTTGAGAATAACATAAACAGCAGTTTCTGTGGAAGTGGGAACAGGGCCCCTCAAAAAGAAAAGCTTCCTTACCTGCAGTGAGAGAGCTGTTACTAGGAATGCCATCATCCCTGCCATCAACCCATAACCACCCCATAACAGCATCCGCCTGCCAAACCGGTCAATGATGAAGCTCTGAGGATCAGAAAACACATTGACATTACTGCAAGCATGGCAAATTCCAACCTCCACTCCCCCAGGGAATTTGACTTTCATTCTCTCTTGCTGTCTCCTTCATTCCTTTTCCTTTCAAGAATACAGAAATAGGTGTAACTGTGAAACGTTTGTTAGCCCTGTGATCAAGCAAAGCACTGCTGGGTGCTAGCCTGATGAACTCTGTGGGCGTTTCAGAGCAGCATTTATAATGGAGACTGCTCTTTGGGGCCAGAAAGGGCAGCCTGTATTTCTGGGATGATTCTGCTTCCCTCAGCCCCTCACTTTCCTAGTAAGTCAAACTTTTCCATTTGAATGTATTTCATTTAGAGCCATGAGGATATTATTCTACGTTATTTGTGGTCCCATCTATTTAATTAGATGTTAATATGCCAGCTATCTGTAGCCTTGGTTTAGTATCCCCTGCAGAGTCTGAATCTGGCGTGTGCATCTCCGCTATAGCAATTGTAATGGTCTTCACTGAAAAGTCTCCTGAAATAGACATGCGTGCCTCTTTTTACGTGTGTTTAAAAATAAAAATGACAAATCATAAGTTTTATAAGGTTCTCTCTCAGCTGTGTTAGTTCCTTTCCTCGTATCATTGATAAAGGTGAAATTATTATATTATGGCCATGGTTGTAAATGGATCCCAAGGATCTATGCAAAGATGGGTGAAGCAGATTGGAGGCTGAAGTTCTGTGGCTACTCTAATTTCAGAGAAACTCTGGTAGGCAGAGTGAATACCACAGTTAACATCCTTTCCCTTGCAAAAAAAATATTATAGGGATTTTAGTACCACAGCTGTTTGGGGTTCCATGTTGCGTCTTATTTAGAGGATGGCAGCATATCTCCAACAGTGCAGTGAGTCACTAGCACCATGCTGTGCCATTTGATCAGTTCTGACTCTGAGTGAACCCCTACTGAACCCCATCACTTTCTGCAGCACTGTGACATTTTCCCAGATATTTCCCATTCAAGGAATGACTCCCCTACACCCTATTTAGTTAATGAGTTACCATGAGGTTATATCCCAAAGTTGCAGACAGCCTCTATATCTGACAGACCATCACATAGATTTTCTGGGTGTTATGTATAAAATTGCACCCTGAAAGTCAGATTTTCAAAAGTGAATCAACCATTTCACGTAGCTGCTGCAGTCTGCCACTATCTTGACATAAAGTGGCATTTTTCCCCTCTGCCTTTCCCACTTCTTCTGCTATATCTGATCTCTCACACAGCTATTACCTGTATATAAACATTATTATCAATGGGAGCATGACGTAAACTCCTTTTAAAAATAACCATAAGTCTTGATTTTTAAAAGAAATTGTGGACCATGACCACCCCCTCCCACCCCCCGCAAAAAAAATGGGAAGTAATCTGAGGGGTAATGGGGAGGTGTCAGGGTTCTAGTCTTTCACCAGCACCCCATTGGGATGTTGACAGAATTCTATCCATTTCTCCGGGTTCAGGCACACATTAGCATTCTGAAGGAGATGGATTCTCAGCCCTCCAGCCAAGTTGTCTGGATGCTTACCCCTTTCAAAGTCCCAGGGAACAAACAAACAACTTAGGAGCAGCAAAGAAAACAAAGGAAAAGGAAATATACAGACAATCCCATTTGGCCACTGGCCTCTCTTCCTTCAGAAGGCCCCTGGACAGGCTGTAATGTAGCTCAACATCCGCTGGTTCGCCAGCAGAATAGATAGATTACAGCCCCCTTTGACTCTGCGGACTTGGGCATTCTTTTAGGCAAGGGTGTAGATTCTGGTCTCTGCCAGGACTCTCCCTGGGAGCTAGGAAGCTCAACACTCTGCTCTTCTCAGAGCTGCTCACCAATGAGGTCTGGTCTACACTTAAAAATTAAATCGACCTAGCTATGTTGCTCAGGGCTTTGAAAAATTGTGTGCCCTGAGTGCTGTAGTTAGGTCAACCTAACTCCCGGTGTAGACACTGCTAATTCAATGGACAAATTCTTCTGTTGACCTAGCTAACATCTCTCGGAGGGATGGATTAACTACATTGACGGAAAAACTTCTGTCGATGTAGGAAGCATCTACATTGTGGCTCTATAGCGGCACAGCTGCAGTGACGTAGCTGTGCCACTGTAGTGTAGACATGCCCTGAGCAGAGCTTCCCCCATCTTAAACTTCTCTTCCAAGTCTCAAAATGACTCGCAGGTGTGGTGAGGTGGGGCCACTTCAGCCCGGAGAAACTCCTTAGCCCCTTCCTGTTGCAGGGTTTATGTTGTCTTTCACAGTTTCATATGGTGGGGTAGTGGTCACACAAAAAGATTCTTCAGTTCATGTATCGAAAGAGCAGTTCCTTTTAAGAAGGAACTGGCTCAAAACACATTTCCCTTCACCCTCCAAACCCAAGTCAGGTCTGACTTACACACAGGATGTTAGAGAAGAATTCACAGATCCCAACTCCTAATGCTATATATGGAATAAGGTCTTCATCCAACCTGGCTGCGCGGAACACTTCAAAGGTATAAAAGTAGATCTGGAAAATGCAGTGAAAAGGAATTTTAACAATGAAGTGTAATCAAGGTATGTGAGGTGTGCTTGTGCAGCAGCATTCAGATCTCAATCCTTCACCAGTACAATATCACCACGTGGGTTTTTATTGGGGGTCAGGAGAGGAAACAGAGGGGCCTGGATTCTATTTGGATTTCTATTTCAAAGCAAGGGGAGCTGAGGCAGCTGTTTGAAATCTGAAATTCGAGGGTCTATTAGGGATTAATGAAAGGGTTTTGGGGGTCAAGAAAAGAATGGAACTGAAAGAAGCATTGTGTTAGGAGAAAAGAGGGAATAAATAAGGGAACTGGGAGAAGGAGCTGGTTGGAGCGGGGAGAAGAGGAATGGTACTGGGCGGGGGAGATGAGAAAGAGAAACGTTCTTAGGGCCCTTGCTGTCTGGTTTGGCAGAGGCTGGTAGAAGGAGATCCCTTGATACCACACAGAATGAAGGGTAGATGGCAATACGCATCTGCTACTAGCAGACAGGAACTTAACTGAGACCCAAATCTGTACAAAGAGTTCTCAAGGTCCTAGACGGAGAGAGTGAGTTTGTACAGCCATCTGTCCTAGAGAAAGAGCTTCTAGTGAGAACAAAAAGGAAATCAATGGGACAATACCCTTTCAGGGAACATTAACATCCACTGTGCTGGACCTATTGTATACACAGGCATGTGTTCACTTTAGAGTGCTGAGAAGCCCGGTAGTGTTAACGCCAGTGAATGTTACCACTTGACTTACTGCAGTGAACTCTCTATGAGGAGGAGAAAAGAGGATCAAGAGGAAGTAACAAGTAGGAACTGTGGCTCTGTAATGTTCTCCATGCTACCTAATAACAGTTCTGAGGTTGGAATTGAGGAATACTCAACTGCACTCAAGCCACACAGCTGTATGCTCATCATAAGGAGAATCATTATATACAACTGCCAACGCAAGGCTGGGTCTTTCATCACTTCCAGGACACTCATGGTTTTGATGCTTTTCATTGCTGCCTTCTCCTTCATCATGTCATCAAACTCTGCTTGATGATCCCCTTCACCCCAGAGCTCCTTCATGGCTATGGAGGAAAAATAGCCAAGCATAATTATTAGTACCATTGTTTTTTATTTATAACACTGTAGTGCCTGGCAGACCTATCCATCAGCTGATCCAGCCACTCATTTCCATCATTCAATTGGCTAATGAATTAGTGATTAGATTATTCATTAATCATTCAGTAATCATTCATAATTCAGTCCATCTATTGGTCCATCAGTCACTGATTGACGATATCAATCAGATATGGCTTAATGGAACACACTATATTACACATTGCTATTAGCTGGTAGTTGTCTGTCTCTTGTTTTGTGTAATACAGTAATATTTTAGAGGGTGATCTTGAATAACTACAAATTAGTAATTTTTGTCTACACTAATTTAGATCTCCACCAATATCAGTACAAGATCCTTGTTGATTAGAATTCTTAAGAAAGATCATTGGTGGATGATGGGAAACTCGGTTCCATCTAACAGGCTGACCCCTTCAATGGCTATCAATATAATAAATCAGAGATTTGGAGAAGGGCTTGTCCCATTTTACCTTTCAAACAACCTTCAGTGTCTTCCTTTTGCATCAAAAGGTAGGGTGGGGACTCAGGGAAGAATGGCAAAGAGACCAGCTGGACAAATGCTGCAATTCCACATATGGCCAACAGCAAAGGCCACAAGGATTCGGTTCCTAAAAACACTCTGTAGAGAACATATAAAATATATTTATGGTTTAATAAAATAAGATAAAACAACTTTGTTTTCTGGAGGAAAAAGTGGACCAACAAACGCTATATGCAGATGGAAATGGAGAGGATAAATTGAAAGAAAATTTGGACAACTGGAAAGGAAAATAGCTAAGTAAGTGCCTTAGTTCTATAGTTTGTTCTGAGGTTTTCCCCATAATTAAAAAATAAAAATTCAGTGGCGTTTGTTAATCCATGCAACTGCTATTGAGACCAATGCTGCAATTCTAGATAAGACCGAAGAATTCGGATCCTCAGTCTTCGTGAGTTACAACGATAGTAACTTTAGCAACTTCTTTTTTGTGTGATAAGTAGAGAAACTGACACACTATGCACAGACAATGGGAAAAATGGATGAAAAGAAAAAATATTTAGGCTGCATGGTCCCGAGATAAGTGCATATATTCTGCCTGGAGAAAGGTAGTAGCCTAGGACTTGGGAGACAAGTGTTTGATTCTGTGCTCTGACACAGATGCATTGTGAGGATAAGTATATTAAAGATTGTGGTGTGCTCACATACTGGGGTGATGAGGCCATGTACGTATGTAAAATAGACTGTACCTTAATCCCATAATTTGCCCTAAAACTTTTCCTAGTGTCAAAAACACAAGAGCATTGGTGTTTGCAAATCCACGCAGCTTCTTCGGTGAAATTTCTCCTAGGTATTGACTATGTGCGTTCAAACATACACCTTGAATGAGGAGAAGAAATAGGAAAGTTATATTTATAGAAAGAAAAATTGTTTTTTTTTTTCAAATCACATTCTGCCAAACTGCAGCACTCTCCTTTTTTGAATTGTTTAAGTATTATCTGCAATAAGTCATCAAACTGGAAAATTACATCTTCTAGAACAAAACATTTAATAAATCACTATTCCCATTCCCAAATTTTTTTTTCAGTTGAGTCCTTGTGGAAGTAGACGGTGATTTGCTATATTTTATTATTGCAGAGTCCAGCCCCAGCTGGCTTAATATGCAGGAGAACTGCCTGAGCTGCACCATCCTATAGATGTATGCAGCCTGCTTCCTCTGATGCTGGGTGTGGCCTGGCCCCTACCTCCTCTCTAAACCTTCCTGCTCTACCTGGGGTGCTGTGCTCCCTGAGGAGCTCTGAGAGGGAGTGGTCCCTATGTTCTCCCAAGAGAATAACTTGTGTACATACAGTAGTGTGAGGTCCTACCTGCACTGATGCCATAGAGGAAGCGTCCAATCAGAATCATCTCAAAAGACTTGGCAGTCTTACTGAAGCCCATGTGCAAGGCAGCTACCATTATGAGCATATTGTTGCACAACAGACATTTCTTTCTGTAGCAGCAAATGAAATACAGATGTGAATCAGGTTTTCCCATAAATATCTCTTCTGTCACTTTGAACAAATGGGCTCCTGTTATCCAGTGAATGTACAGACAAAGCCATGGCTGTTCTTAAAAACCAATGCTTTGGGGTGTAGCAATTTCTGTTAGATAGTGACATGAGAGACACCAAAGGGGAGCACTCCACTGAGGTTATAGTGGATTCCTGAAGAGAGAAGTGCTGAGAGAAAATAGTTAAACAGTATTCATTGCTCCCTTTCTAGGATCCTATATCCCATCAAAAATATTGCACCTATCCCAAAACATAGAAGGAAGAAGTCAGCTTTGTAAAAGCCAAATTAAACGGCCATATTAAACAAGGGAGAATTAGAGTTTCATTCTCTCTTTTTGGGGCAGCAGAAGAGGAGTGAGCTTTGTTTACATTTTCTGAAGCACCAAATATATTCACAGAAGTAAGAACTTGAAAGGTTTTTTTAAAGTATCCAAGCAATTAAAAACAAAAAGGCTTCTGCTTCAGGCAATCTATCACAACCTCAGAAAATATCTTTTTACCCTTGGGCAATATTTTACAGCTGTTGCCCCAGGAAATAAATATTTGCGTACTAGAAAATCTCCTGAGAATGGAGCTCAAATAAAATTTCAGTGAAAAGATATATGTTTACGTGTTACATTGAATAATTATGAAATGATTAATACATAATTATGAAAAGAACAATAAGGAAACAGTAACAATTGTGTATTTGTATCAGTCTAATTTACATATGATTATTTATTCTTATAATAGTCTGTTTTTTTCACTTTCATCAGTAGAGTGCTTTAAGAATTCCCACATTCACTATCCTATATTTCTCCCAAGAAAGAGTGTGTTTCAGTGGCAATTCTATTGGACAGATATTAAAATAATGTTTAGCCCCTCCTCCCTGCCTGTTGGAAAGAAATTGTATATCCAATCAACCATAGTGGAAATGTGCTTATGTATCTTTAAGGGATGAGACAGCTTGTTAACCTTCGGAACTCTGTGTTCTTGTTGAAGGACACTTGAAAATTTTGTGTTCTGAAGGCTTGGAGATTGGGTAGGGCAACTTGGTCTGGATTTTATAGAGACTTTCTGGCAGCTGAAAGTAGAGATAGATCTAGGATAGTGGCGGAAAAGATAGGTTGGGGAGGGGCAAGTGGAGGTGTGTGTTCAAGGGAGTTGGTTGGAGAGGGGACCAGCAGGTGGAGGAAAGGTTGAGTGGAAGCATATAGTGTGAGTGTGTGAAGTGGACCAAAAGCTGAGAAGGGGATACTATTGGGCACGTCTTTGGTTTTTTGAAAGGGGTCTGCAGCTGGTATATTTACTGTTGCAAGGAATAAAGAATCATGAATTTAGCCCTGGTATGTAAGTAAATGGGGAAATTATTTTCAAATATTTTGTTAGTGTGTGTGTATCTATATCCGTCTCTATCTTTGTAATTTTAAGTCTGTTTCCTCTCAGGGGTTCTACCAAGGGAGGCACCTTCACTTTCCACAAGAGGCTCTCTAGTTGTTTTGCCTGTGGAGACTGCAACAGGGAGGAACTAAATTAATTCATCTCCTGACTGCCCTGGCCACACACACTTCTCAGTGAGAGAAGAGTTGTGCAGCTGTAACCTCTCCATGGACTTTAGACTGCTGGGGGTCCTGCACCCTGCTTCACACTGACGGAAGCTGGTGAAAAACGGGTGAATTTATTTTATATTCCATAAGCGCTCAGTCCTAGTCCCTTGTAGTTTTGCAACTGACTTGAATGAGACCAAGTTTTAGCCTTTAATGATGTAGGAACTTAAAACAGTTTTTGTTTTTTGTTTATTTAAAAATAATTTTGTTCCCTTTTCAGTAAAATGTTTTTCAGCGTTAAATTAACTAATACAATTCCTCATTAGTGAGCTGTTCAGAAAAGATACGTACTTTCCATATTTCACAAACAGGTATCCACTACACAGACACCCCAGTAGTCCCCCTACACAGTAGATAGACACAATGAGGGACCACAGCAATGTGATGGTCTCCTGATGGAGAGGAGAGCCATATCGCTCCAGCCAGGTTTTGTTGATAAACCTCTTAATGTGCTGAGAAGGAAAAGGGGATTTGCATTAACAGTAATTATAACTCCAAAGCATTATTCACAATCATACTTCATTATATTTAAAGCTGGCTTTGGTTTCAACCAATAGTTACTATTTAAAGAATGACAACATGAGACTTACTTGCAAATAAAAGTTTAGGAAAAGCCCACATACCCACATTTCTTGTTATTACCAATCTGTATCTCTGAAAATCAGTTTTGAATTGCTATATATTAATTTCACAATGGGGGAATAATGGGGTGGTGCTAAAAACTGGTGGTATTATACACATCTGCAGTAGAATTAAGTGGTGATGTCAGAAATGCTGTTTATTGTTTTTAATTAAGAACCTAAGACTGGCCCTACTGGGTCAGACCAAAGGTCCATCCAGCCCAGTATCTTGTCTACCGACAATGACCAATGCCAGGTGCCCCAGAGGGAGTGAACTTAACAGTTAATGATCAAGTGATCTCTCTCCTGCCAAACAGAGGCTAGGGACACCAGTCCTTACCCATCCTGGCTAATAGCCATTAATGGACTTAACCTCCATGAATTTACCCAGTTCTCTTTTAAACCCTGTTATAGTCCTAGCCTTCACAACCTCCTCAGACAAGGAGTTCCACAGGTTGACTGTGCGCTGAGTGAAGAAGAACTTCCTTTTATTTGTTTTAAACCTGCTGTCCATTAATTTCATTTGGTGGCCCCTAGTTCTTATGTTATGGGAACAAGTAAATAACTTTTCCTTATTCACTTTCTCCACACCACTCATGATTTTATATACCTCTGTCATATCCTCCCTTAGTCTCCTCTCTTCCAAGCTAAAAAATCCTAGCCTCTTTAATCTCTCCTCACATGGGACCCGTTCTAAACCCCTACTCGTTTTAGTTGCCCTTTTCTGAACCTTTTCTAATGCCAGTATATCTTTTTTGAGATGAGGGGACCACATCTGTACACAGTATCCGAGATGTGGGCGTACCATGGATTTATATAAGGGCAATAAAATATTCTCCATCTTATTCTCTATCCATTTTATAATGATTCCTAACATCCCGTTTGCTTTTTTGACTGCCGCTGCACACTGCGTGGACGTCTTCAGAGATCTATCCACGATGACTCCAAGATCTTTCTCCTGATTAGTTGTAGCTAAATTAGCCCCCATCATATTGTATGTATAGTTGGGGTTATTTTTTCCAATGTGCATTACTTTACATTTGTCCACATTAAATTTCATTTGCCATTTTGTTGCCCAATCACTTAGTTTGGTGAGATCTTTTTGAAGTTCTTCACAGTCTGCTTTGGTCTTAACTATCTTGAGCAGTTTAGTATCATCTGCAAACTTTGCCACCTCGCTGTTTACCCCTTTCTCCAGATCATTTATGAATAGGTTGAATAGGATTGGTCCTAGGACTGACCCTTGGGGAACACCGCTAGTTACCCCTCTCCATTCTGAAAATTTACCATTTATTCCTACCCTTTGTTCCCTGTCTTTTAACCAGTTCTCAATCCATGAGAGGATCTTCCCTCTTATCCCATGACAACTTAATTTACATAAGAGCCTTTGGTGAGGGACCTTGTCAAAGGCTTTCTGGAAATCTAAGTACATGATGGCCACTGGATCCCCCTTGTCCATATTAACATTTTGATCGAATTTATTGCTTACAAAAACAAAAGACTATTAGTATGTGAACTTCCCCAGTAAATTCTGATAGTACACCTCCTCCTTGACATGATGGTCTTAATTAATTAATTAATATTATTACAGTCAAGGGCTTCTCTCTTAAGCAAAGACTGCAGCAAATTCTGCCATTTTTTTGATGACTGTATGATGCAATAACCAAACTTGTTTTCGCACATAATCTAAACCGTGTTTGAATCCAAGTGTTGAGAGAGGAAAGGCTACTGCACAAATTAACTGCACAATCTCATCCACTGAAACTTGGCGTGTAAAATGTTGTGTATATTTCCACCCTCAAATGTTGGGTCCTGTTATCAATTCCTTTTAAACGTCCGTGTTCTTAAGTGTAGGTGATTGGAACAATGGGAGGAAGGCCAAAGGACGTTTTGAGGGTTGAACCAGCACCATGTCTTAACCTTGATGTATACCCTTTATGTTCATCAAGTTTATAGTTCACAAACAACCCTTACTACCCAGTCCATGGAGTGTGACTTAAGGGACTACAAAGATACTTCAAAATGAAGAAGACAGTAGCAGAGAGGGATTTACTAAGAATCCTCTTCCTAAATCCCTCAATTCAGCAATAGACTACACAGGGAATAGTATCAGAGGGGTAGCCGTGTTAGTCTGTATCCACAGAAACAACGAGGAGTCCGGTGGCACCTTAAAGACTAACAGATTTATTTGGGCATAAGCTTTCGTGGGTAAAACCCCACTTCATAGTACTCATTTCCCAATGTCCTCAGCCTTTTAAAACGCTACTGAAATGCTATCTGTGGAGAGAAGGTCTGTCCTTTATCCAGACTCTCATCTTACTCTTTCTTTCTGTACAGAATGGGAATGGAAAAAGCTGGGAACAGTCTCAATAGAAACACTTAATGAATTATTTGAAGGACAAGGAGCATCCTCAAGCTAGGACCCAGCCCCATGCACATTCAACCAAAGAGGCGTCTTTGATTAAGACTTTGCTTACCACGGAAGGGTAGTTGATCACAGAAAGGTGAAAACCTGGTAAGAGGTTTCCACCAATTCCCAACACAAGCATCATTTGAAATAGCCTCCGATACTGAATCTACAAAAAGACGATAAAACACACACTCAGTGTATGGTGAGATCCATGTATCTACAGCTCTCCCTTTCCAGAACATGTCTTATTCACTGCAGACACTTCTAGCTATTGAAATCTTTTCACAGTTTGCAAGGTTCCAGCCCAAAAGGGTGTTATCGACCATTCAAAGATGCCCCCCATCCCAGCCAAGTGGTCAGAGAGAACCAACATTCGCTTGGAGTCTCCTAATCTAAAGAGACAAGACAAAGACAGACCCACTACTATTCACTACATGGGAAGGACCATTGCATTCAGGATGATAGAACTGACAATGTGTCAATGAACATGTAAATATGCTGTCCAAATGCCTATTAATGATACTGGGGTGTGTGAAACTGCGGCATGTCATCCCCTCTTATCCCATGTTACCTGTTTTATTTCTACAAAGGGAGAACTTTTATTCTTTACCACCTTTGTCAAAACAATATTTCAGGGTAAAGAAGGTTTTTTTCATATTAGGCTTACTACACTGAGGCCATGTCTACACTTCCACTTATGTTGGCAAAACTTACGTTGCTCAGGGGTGTGAAAAAAACACATTCCTGAGTGACAGAAGTTTCGCCGGCATAAGTGGTAGTGTGCACAGTGCTATGTCGGTGGGAGAGCTTCTCCTGCCGACATAGCTACCACCTATCATTGAGGTGGTTTTTTTTATGTCAGCAGGAGAGCTCTTGGCCATCAACATAGAACGGCTACATGAGCAATCTTACAGTGCTGCAGCTGCATCAGTACAGCTGTGCCACTGTAAGCTCGCTAGTATAGACATGGCCTGAGAGAATTGCTAGTCTTCGGATTGTCGCTGCCTCTGGGCCATGAGAGAACCCTGACACCCCAGGCGAGTTTGTTTTCATTCTGCCGAATACTTTGGGAAGGACCGTTGGCAGTGCTATGCTCTCTCTTTGCTCCTGGAACAACCTGGAGACAATAAAGAAGTGCTCCTTCTTCTGTTGGCCATCCCAATGCAACCACAGAGCTGAGAGAACTGTAAACTAACTATAAATTTAACAATTAGAACTATAACTCTCTGTCTTTCTCTACACACACACAATGAGAGACAACACAGACAGCATTTTTTTCATTCTGAAAATCTAACTATCTTTCTTTTAACTGACGGTTTCACTGGTTCCTTAAACTCACTTGACTAGGGTCACCTTTTTTTTTTTAGCTCTATGGATGAGTAGTACTATGTAAGAGCTAATTGTTAGTATTTACTATTATGTGCTTCCCAGATCAGTACAGTATATTGTGTCCTAACAAACTCCCATCATTTTTTATGTTTATTGACAAATTTAATGTGGTTTCCTTTGTATTTCACCTCCTCATTGTATTTTGCACACAGCCTGGAAGGATCCAACCCCAGGTACTGAAGGAATTAGCTGAAGAAATTTCTGCAAATATTTGCAAACTCATGGATGGCAGGAGAGGTCCCGGAAGCTGGGAAAGGGCTAACGTGGGGCCCATCTTTAAAAAGGAGGAAAAGGAGGAACTGGAGAACTAGAGACCAGTCAGCCTGACTTTGATACCTGGGGAAGCTACTAGAGCAATGTCTAAAATATTCAGTGTGCAAATACCTGGAGGATGAAGGGTGATCACCAGCAGCCAGCCTGGATTGACTAAGAACAAATCTTGGCAAACCAGCTTGATTTTGTTTTTTGACAGGGTAACTGGTTTGGTGGATAGGGGGAATGCGGTGGATACAATATACCTGGACTTCAGCAAGGCTTTTGACACAGTCTCACATTACATTCTGATAAGTAATCTGGAAAAATGTGGACTCGGCTCAACTACCATTAAATGGATACCTAATTGGTTAAACAACTGCAGGTAAAGAGAACTATTAAAGGAATTATGTCAGATTGGAGGGAGGTCTCAAGTGGGATTCCATAAGGATATGTTCTGGGTGTGGTGTTATTTAACATCTTTACTTTATGAATAACCTGGATGTAGGAATAGAGAACTTACTGATCAGATTTGCAGATGACACAAAGTTAGGGGGATTGCAACACTTTGGAGTATAGAGCTAAAGTTCAGAGAGATCTTGATAAAGTGGAGAACTGGGCTATAGATAACACAATGAAATTCAGCAAAGACAAATGTAAGGTGCTACACTTAGGGAATTAAAACTAAATGAACAAATACAAAGTGGTGGATAACTGGCTTGGCAGCAGCATAACTGTGAAGGATCTGGGAGTTGTGGTGGATCACAACCTCAACATGAGTGAGCAATTCAATCCTGTTGCAAAAAAAAAAAAAAGCAAAAGAAGAAAAAAAAGCAAATGCAGTTTTAGATTGCATTAACCAAAGCATAGCATGCAAGTCATGGGAGGTGATAGTACTGATCTACTCAGCACTGATTAGGTCTCAGCTGGAGTCCAATTTTGGTCACCAATGCATAGAAAAGTGTAGAGAAACTGGAAAGGATCCAGAGGCAAGCGACAAAGATGATTGAAGGGATGGAGTGCAAGCCATATGAGCAAAGGCTGAGGGAACTTGGTATGTTTATTTGGGAAAAAAAGAGATTAAGGGAAGACATTATAGAGGTCTTCAAATAGTTGAATGGCTGCCATAAAAAAGATGGAGAAAAGTTGTTCTCTCTTGCCACAGAGAGCAGGACAAGAGGCAATGGGTTCAAACTACAGCATAGCAGATTTAGATTAAATCTCAGGAAAAACTTCCTAGCTGTAAGAACAGTAGGACAATGTAACGGACTGCCTAGGGAGGTTGTGGAAGCTTCTTCACAGAAGGCTTTCAAAAGGAGGCTGGAGCCATCTGTCATGGATGGTTTAGACACAACAAATCCTGGATCTTGGCAGAGGGTTAGACTAGATCACCCTTGTGGTCCCTTCTAACCCTATGGTTCTATGATTCTATAACCCTTATTATGGCAGCATTGCTAATCATGGGACTTCAAAAGTTTACAAAACAGAGCTTTAAAAAACCCCATGAGATTGTTATGAAAATAATGAGACTCTATAATAAATGTGATGGGTTTTTTGTGTCTATCTTATTATTTTATTAATATTTATTATTGGGGAAGTTCCCCCTCTCTCAATGAGGAGGAAGAATGTCCTCATATAGGTGCTAATGCATTTTGAGATGGATTTTCACACACCAGTTCAAATCTCTGTACTGTTCATGGGGCTTGTTTTTTCCTGCTTTCCCACATCACTTCGCAGGCCTGCAAACAGCTTTCTCTCATTTATACTTGTATATTTTTAGGCAATGTTGCCTCCTCCTGAGCCCCTCAGAGCGGAAGCAAAGGCTCAAGTGTCTCCCCACAAACCCGTTCTGCTGTATTTCTTCTTCCTCCCTTGCTGTGCTTCCAACTGTCCCAGCACCTCAAGGTAATCCTCCTTTACCAGTAGTGCCTCCCTAGTTTTGTTAAAGGGGTATTGCACCCAAAATTGTTTTTTTTTTCTCTGTCCATCGGAATCGCTACCAAATAGACCATTCAGTATCCCCTTGTTGTAGTCTTTATAACTATATCACACTGTTTTAAAGATTGTTTAATGAAAATGTACAGTACCTTCTCCGGCATTGGCAGTGGTGGGTAGGAAGTGGAAGACAGATCCTTCCTATTATTAATATCTGATGTGATTAAAAAAAAAATAGGGAACTCACCAGGTCTGACAGGTAGCTGGCCATTTCCTACTGAAAGCTCGGCTGTTCGGAATCACTGGCAGGTCCCTGTCAGATGGGTGATCTGCTTTCTAAGCTTTTTCACCCAGGCACGTTACTTAAGTAATGAGGAGCTGGGATCATGGGACTGAAGTTAAATTTTTACTTTCTACGTTTTCAGTGAATTATGTTGTTTTTAGTCATTGGACAGGGTTTAGACCTATTGGATTAAATATTTCAAGAAACAGATATGTCAAGCCCAGTCCAAAACACAGAGAGATTTTTCCTCCCCCTATATCAGGAGGGCTCTTGCGGACCTGGGATGGGAAGCAGGTAGCTAGTTCAGACATCAAAGCTAAACGGTGTTTCGGTTATTGTAACATACTCTGATTCTCTGATATATGAGACATTGCTCTGATAGTAACTCATTCATTTTAAGGCTGATGAAATGTTTAAACAGTTTAACATCATCCTCAGACCTAAGTTCTTTTGTTGTTGTTTTCAGACTTCAAACTTCTTATCTCACTTTTAAGACCCTGCACAGCTTCCTTCATCTTTGCTTTCATTTCCTCGTCCTCTTCTTCATGTTGTGTGTGCTCCTCCCAAACTTCATCTAAATGTTTCACTCGTATCTTCTCCCACACTTCCCCTTACGCTCTGAACTTCTTCCCTCTCCTTAAAGACTGGATGATCTCTGTCTTCAGTATGACAGCCCAGAAAGAAATGTTATTTTTAAAAACATTGACCTACATCTGCCCAGACACTGTTTGTATTCAATCTAAACTATTTATTTTGGTTGTAAACTCCTTATGGCAAGGCCTTTGTCTTCCTTTATATTCTGTACTGCGCTGGACATACCGGCAGGCAGCAGTCTCTAGAGTGGAAGATGATATCTAGAAGGATAACTGGTGCGCACACACATGGCACAATGGCAGAGGTAGGGGAAATACTAGCCAAGAAATTGGGGCAAACCCTTATTCTTGCAAAGAGTGCTGAGATATATTTAATGTCTATGCAGCAAAGACAGGAATTTGGTTTTTAGGACCTCATCATGATACTCAATTTATCTTCCTAAGAAGAATGAAGGGCTGAGTTTATCCTGCTAAGATTTAAACCAATGGTTCCAGTAAGTATAATTATTCCAAATCTGATGCTGTGATCACTATCCCTCCCCTGCCATGTAGTATTTACATTTTATAAGTTGTCACTATATCTTGTATGCATGTATAACCCATTTGATCAAGCACAAGAAATTTGTGGAAATTGCATAGTTTCTCCCTCTTGCATGGCATTGATTCAGGTTTTTGAGCAGTCACTTAACCTATGCTCCAAAATCCATTCTAGCTGGTGGTTGTGTAATGTTACAGAGAGCATTTCTCCACTTGCTGATCAAATTCACATAGAGAAGGGAACTAGATGAAAAGGCAGGCAGACTGAATGAATAGCTGGGATCAGGTAAGTCACATTGCATGGGGTATGGAGACACATAAGAGGATCTTACTCTGTGTAAAACTGCTGTGTCATACCAGGAAATGCAATGCAGACTGAAGGAGACTCTTCAGACAGATGATTTCACTGCATTCCAGGAGCCCTATCCTAAGAAGTGTTTAGCACTTCACAGGAGTGGGTCCAAAATGCATAGACTTGAGGACAGATTTACAAAGGCATTTAAAGATGCAGGTAGGCACCTGGAGCCAGATTTTAAAAGGAGTTAGGCACGTAGTTGCTTTTGAAAATTCCACTACGCAACTAACTGCATCTTCAGGTGCCTAAATATCTTTGAAAATCTACTGCATTTTTGGCCTTGAGTTTCCATGATCAGCTGTGCTGGCGAGATCTCCACGCTGATCAAACAGGAAATGAAAATTCAAAAGTTCCTGGGGCTTTAACGGGGAGCAGCTGTTTCCTGTTTACCTGGCTGACATGCAGTGGAGTTGAAAGCGCTCTCCAGAGCGGTCACAGCGGAGCACTGTGGGACACCTCCTGGAGGCCAATTCATTCGAATTACACAACACAGTGTCTATGCTATCCCCTGTCGACCTGTGGATGTCTAATCAAGTGCTACACCTCTTGTGGAGGTGGAGTACAGAAGTTGACTTTACAGGCCATGTAGGTCGGCGGAAGGGACTCGGTAGTGTAGACACATAAATTATTAGATTGACTTAACATGGATTATGTTGACCTAAATTTGTAGTGTAGACCAGGTCTATGTCTGTGATGACTCGTTTACTCAGAGTGTGGAAACCTCTCTGGACTTGGGAGCAGGAATGTCTCCGTGTATTTTCATTAACTTTAGTGGCCCATCCGTGTCTTTTTTCCTGGGCTGGACAATGGCACACTACCTGGAGCCAGTTACACGTAAACATCGGGCTTGGGAAGTGCCCCTCCCTGCTATGAGGTATAGTTGACATAATGAACACAGTTTCCTAAATACACAAATGCACAGATTCATAACCATAGTCTGTATACATGTCTCATGATGACTATGATGTTCAGAACATTACAAGCTTCCAGTAAAGACCTTACTCTATACACTTTTATAGTGCAGTAGTACAGTATGCAATAGGCTGGTTCAGCTGCTCATTTTGGGGGTTTAAACCTTCTCTTCTCCTCCTGCTTATTTTATTTCAGTGAAAAACAAACCTGAGGCTGCATATTATCAGCAAATCTGTTCTGTGCCCTCTTCTGTTAAAGAGGAATCAGCCATCTTACACCCGCTTCCCTGACTCTGCCCTGCATAGACCCCAAAACAGAGAACTCCAGGGGAAAACTACTCTTCCATTCAAATGAGCTGCCTGAAAAGCGTTCCATCTTTCAATACTTGAAAAGTGATAATAGCACAAAGGCTGCAAAATAACCATTTTGAATTAACGCTGGCATTTAAAGCGTTAGTGAAGAGGAAGAATACTCATGATGAGTAACTTTGATAGGGCATGAGAGGAAGTGCTGGGAACTAAACAGCAGCAACTCCCTGTCCCTGGCTGCTATGGGGAGGAGTATACCTTCAGGGCAAGAGCTAGCAAGAAGGTCCTGCTGTACTCTGCATGTATGTGTGATCTCATGTTACTCTCTAGTGGCTGGCAGAGGATAAGGGAAACACTAATATCACTGTCGAAGAGATCTTCTTTAGTTCAAGTGGTAAAGGCCCATGTTGGTGGAGCTGGAGTTTCTGTATGTGCTTGTGTGAGTTTTCTGGTAATTGTACCCGTTGTCTGCAGCACGTGGATTTGTTACAATCCTTCTACTAGTTCTGCAAAGATGTGTGTCTTAAGGGCATATTTTCTTACCTTTGATACAGCTCTCATTGTCCTTTCTGTCTACAAGGAGGTGGCATGGAGAATCAGGGGAAAATGGCAACATGACCAGCTGGATTAGTGCTGGGATTGCACTGACAGCCGTGAGAATGGGGTAGAGGGCTTCTGCTCCCAGAATTTAACTGAAATAAAAACACTAAGGTGAGAGAACCTGAATTTCAATAGTCCGTGACAATATGTGTATGTAAATATGGCAATATAGTTTCATCTTCTAGTAGCTGAAGGCCCAAAAGAGAATATCAGTGTTATTACTGCTAGTGTTAAAGGCAGTGCTCAAGCAGTTATCTGCTGCTTTCTGACCCAAGGATGTTTGTGTTCCACTTGCGACAGAGTCCTCCCTTCAACACCCAGTCAGGAGGTTAGTTCACCCTTTGTACTGAGTCCAACACAGATGACTGTTAGTGTGTTTGTTGTAACTGCATGTACACTGTTGCAACAGTTATTTGTGGACCTCAAACACCTATAGTGGTGGTTCCTTGGTACAGGTCCCAGCAAGGAAAATTCTTCATTGAAGAAACATGTGTTAATGTGAGTGCATACATGCAGGTCCATCTTTGGCTGTGTGTTGGTGTGAGTGTGTGGATGTGTCTCTGTGTATTTTTTTAAACACACTTTGATGCACGTGGGAATTTCAAGGAATTCCTTGTCCCCTCTAACAACAGGCAAAAATCAGATTTACAAAAGTCGCATATATACTACATATATCCCGGTAAGGATTTTGATTTTCTTTATTGAACTGCCCATTGCCCATTCTTCATCCCCAAACTCCTTTGATAGAAAGCTTGTGGTTATTGATACAAACTCCTTGAGGAATGTAAAGTATCATATTTCTGTTTCCATGTCAGCTGATTCAGCCTGCCACAGTCTAGCTGCCTGGGATACTCTGAAAATATGTATTAAAAGCAGTTGCTAAATTGCCGTTTACAAGCGGCTTGTGTTAACATGTTCCTATATTTTAGTAGAAGAAAAAAATGAAATAAGCCTCACATCTCATTACCTCAGTCCAATGCTGAATATCCTACAAATGTTCCGATAGCTACGGCAGTGGATGTTGTTATGGCAATCACCCTAGGCAGCTTCTGGGGAGCACATTCTCCAGCACACAGTGAGCCTTGTGATTTGTTGGTACATTTTCCATTTGAAATAGATGGACCTGGCTATGGTGTTTTTGTTTTGTAGTAGGGTAGTGTAGGGGGTAGTGATGGAAAGAGATATGAGGGTTATGCTATAAGATATTTAGGAGCAATGCTGAGCCTCAGTTTGTAGATGTCTATCTGACAATAGCTCCAGGCTTGGGTAAATATTTTAGTAAGCAAGTTCCCTTGGGACATTTATTCCTCACCCAGATGGCCTTTTCATTTCATATTTCCTACAGCAGACTACTACTGCTTCATTCCGTTTCAAATCACAGATTTCAACAGAGACGCAGAATGCAACGGGCTTTGAATCTCGCTCAGACCTGACCCCAAAGTCTTCATGCAGTTATAGCTGTATTCCATTGATTTGATGATGTCGTTATCTTTCATCTTCAGTAACACTTTTTAAAGAACCTGTCGTACAGAAAGCAGGGCCTGTCACAGGCAGCAGCAACAGGAGCCTCGAGGTTAGTTTTCCATTCAGTCCGCATGTTCCTAAATACACTGTGCACGTTTTGACCTTTTCCCCTGCTTTGCTGCACTCGTTGCATAGACTCCAGTGTAAAGAGAAGAGTGTACAGAAAAGCGAAAGGAAAGGTGGTACGTTATGAACTGTAATTATTATTGCTACTATTTATTTAATTAAAACTGTATGTGGCAACGTAGCTCGGTGTGATGCTTTACAGAGCTCTTTAAAAAGATGCAGGCATGGATTCTCAGCCACGGTAGGACCTCTTTGCTGCTGCACGGAGGAATCCTTCAGTGGTGTCAGGTGGCTGTTCTGGCTCCTACACCTCCCTCCCACACCCAATATTATTTATATAGTCCAGCAGCAGGAAGCTCAGAACGGCCTATTTTAATTATATTTGTATTAATATCCTGCCTATAGCAGAATTTCTAGTACTTTGCCCAGTCTGTTTTAAAACACCTGCAGAAGGAGGGGGGCTTCCACCACCTTTCTTGGGTGACCATTCCAGTCTTACCGATCTCAGCTTTCAGGAAGATTTTTCTTCATATTCATATATTTTTTTCTATTTTTTATGCTATTATTTCTAGTTTTACCCTCTGATACTGCTCTAAACAAAAACAACTCCTTTCCGTCTCTTGGTGTTTACATCTTTCAGGTAGTTACAAATAATTGTCATGTGCCTCCACCCATGCCATCACTCACCCAAACTCTCTTAGCTCTTTTAATCATTTCCCCCTAAGTCAATCCCTCTGGCTCCTTAGTCCTTTTGTTGCCCTTCTCTGAACCCCTCTGGCTGGTGTTCATCTGTCACAACTCATTGCTTTAAATGAAAGAGGTCTCAAATCCATTTTTCACTATTTCTTTTTTTTTTTAATTATCTGCTAAACCAAACATTGAGATATTTGATCTGTCGGATATGACCTCCTATACCACTGTTTTAAACCATATTTGAGTTCAGATAAGAACTGGATTGATTTCCTCCCTTTACTGAGTTTCTGCAACACGGCTTTAGAACAGCAAAAGGAAGGGGAAAAGTAGTGCATTAATACTGTTCGGAGAAAAAAGAGAAAAGTATACCAGCTTGGTGGCCATCTCAGCTTGCAGATCAAATCTCTCTTGATGGTTCCTTTAGGTTCTGTGGGAACAATCACACTTTATACAGAGAGGGGGTTTAGATAATTTTTCAATGCATGAGTGCCTTCTCTCGCTCACTGTCTTGTTCACACCCTTTTTGCCTTTTCATGGAGTTCTTGTTATGCAGTTTGTTATTATCATGGTGGTTACTGATGAAACTGCCCATAATTTTGATGGGTCATGATCTGTTTGCATTCAGTCCAGGTCATTTGGGAAGAAGATGTATAAAGAATGCTGACAAATGATATGCAGCTGAAGGAGCTGGGTAAAGGGCAATAAAAGGGCACTGATGAAAGCCACTATCCAGGGACTGGTATAAACTAGAATGGACTGGCTGAGAGTCTGATAGCTTATTTCACAAGACTTTTGTTCTGGCTGAGATTTTATTGCCTTGAGTAATCATGCAACACCTTCCAGCTAAAAATATTGATAGGCTGAGTGCATTGGATGCGGGAGAAGGGAAAATATTCCTCAGCTTTGAAAAGAATGTAGTATATGCTCACAGCTGCACTCTGAAGAACTCAGGGCTACACGGGTGCCTTTTTCTGAGGAGTGTTAAGGAAAAGTTAGCACATGTGACTCCATTTTGGTTTGGGGCCCACCATTGTTTAAATGCCAGCACATTATACACCAGGAGGAGTGATCCTTAGATACTGAATCCCTGTGAAAATCCTCCTCCTTGTCTCCAGCCTGCCTTGACTCCCAGTATTTGGTTTTTGTCAGTTTCTAACTCCCTGTCTCTTGGCCTTGATGTGAGGCCTCCCATCCTGATAATAAAGGTTACTGATGCATGGCTTTAGGACAATGCTGTGTAATTAACATACTGGTATAGCACGAGGAATGCACCAAGCAGGAATAGGTGGTAAATAAGACAAGGGTTTGTTTATTGGCTAAGGTTTCCGATGCACGAGGGCAACATGCTTTGCTAAAAAGTATATAACCTTTGTATAATTTGTATTCAGGGTCCCCTCCTGGCTAGCAGGGGGGCACCACACTCGAGCGTAATAAACTTAGTATCTTTTGGGAACTCTGCAGTTGTGGACTTTGTTTATGTGCCTCAGCCTAGATTCGAACTGTGCGTGACCTATCAGGTATAATTCGCAGCATTGGTGTGCGTGTCCTACCAGGTGTAATTTGTAGCATTTGTGTGCGTGTCCTATTAGGTGACGTGCTAGTAACCTCTCCCCTGTATAATGCAAAACCATCACTGTTCCAAAAAAAAAAAGAAGAAACGCCTGCTCTGCTAAAACCACCAAAATCCAAGGATTCCTGACTGCAAAAGACACTGAAAATTGGCCTTAATGGCAAAGACGAAGCATTGTACATTGGCAGGAAGGAAGTTGCGGAATGTATTCTTAAAAATGTGAAGTAAAGTAGTGGGGTGGGTTTATTCCAGAGGCTGGAACATGTGCTTGTAGGCAAGTATAAATACCAAAAACGCCTTACAGCCACGAACATTACTCCTACCATCTGCCACCACTCCTTTGCAGGTAAAGGTTCCTGGATCTATCATAGCTACGTTAAGTTGGCGCTGGAACCCCCACCTGACCCTGACAAGCCATTGGACAAGCCACTTCACGAATAAACACCACAACCAACCCATGGACTAAGCTTTCCAGCTACTGGGACCTTCACAGCCCACCAGGACTTTTTGTGTTCCTGTTTATTGGACTTACATTGGGGGTAGTGTTTTTTGTATGGTATAAAGGAGGATGCCGACATTGGTATGGTTTGCCTGGGGGGTTCCTCTCCCTATTCCCAAGTCCAGTACAAGGATGGAAGGGCAATAGCTTCTTGAATTTAACCCGCGCTATCAAACAGGGTGTAAATCGAACGCAGTGTTGGATTGGTATTCATACCCCCACATATTTAGGTCAGGGGGTCCCGTTGGTAGGGGTACCTATTCCCCTTAATCGAACACTCCAAACTAAGCTATGGGCAAAGACTACATTTAACTGGAATGTTACAATCCAAATATGGTTTATTAATATGGTGGCCCAGGGTAATTATGCTTTATGTGTGTCACAACGTAAGGGCATAGAAAATACAGTTTTTATAAAAAATTTTGTGGGGTGCAAGGACACCACCCAAATCAACTCTGGTGTGGCAGGCCCCTCCACCTACTCCAGGACCCCGTGGCCAGTCCCCGAGGGGTCTGGCTGGTATTGGTTATGCAATCACACAGCCTATAAGGTTCTCCCAGCAGGATGGTGTGGTACATGTACCTTATGGGCTATAGTACCCGCCGTGACAGTACACCAGAACCTGACCCGAGGAGAGATCTGCAATCTAGTATGGAGAGACAGACAAAGTATTCCTTTAAACCCGCTTTCTCAACGGCCCAAAGGCTTTCACTCCTTTGTGCGTTGGTTTCTGCCATGGTTGGAAGTAAGCAAGCTGGAAAAAGCTATAGTTAACATTTCAGCTGCTTTGAAACTAATGGGCAAATGCTACTGCAGATGCTCTATCTGCCCTTCAAATTGAAGTCACCCAGCTATCCCAAACTACATTGCAAAACCGCCTAGCCCTGGATTATCTCCTTGCAAATCAGGGCGGGGTTTGTGCTCTGGTCAACTCAAGCTGTTGTGTATTTGTAAATCAGCACCATAGGGTGGAAACTGACATCCACATCCTCAAGCAACAGGCAGCCCTATTCCACCACATCAGCCTCGACACTACCAGCGCCGGATTCCAGGAGGTCTGGGACTGGCTCACCTCATGGCTACCGGATGTGGGGACTTGGGGAGGGCGTATTTTGTATTTACTTTTTTTGACTGTTATTGTTTTTGCGTTATTTTTTGTATGCCTACAATGCTGCAGTATGTGCTGTCGGCAGTTGCTAACCCTGCAGCACGGTTACTCAGCCCCAATATAGCTTACTGACGTACAAAAAGAAAGGGAGGACTGTTAAGGAAAAGTTAGCACATGTGACTCCATTTTGGTTTGGGGCCCACCATTGTTTAAATGCCAGCACATCATACACCAGGAGGAGTGATCCTTAGATACTGAATCCCTGTGAAAATCCTCCTCCTTGTCTCCAGCCTGCCTTGACTCCCAGTATCTGGTTTTTGTCAGTCTCTAACTCCCTGTCTCTTGGCCTTGATGTGAAGCCTCCCATCCTGATAATAAAGGTTACTGATGCATGGCTTTAGGACAATGCTGTGTAATTAACATACTGGTATAGCACGAGGAATGCACCAAGCAGGAATAGGTGGTAAATAAGACAAGGGTTTGTTTATTGGCTAAGGTTTCCGATGCACGAGGGCAACTTGCTTTGCTAAAAAGTATATAACCTTTGTATAATCTGTATTCAGGGTCCCCTCCTGGCTAGCAGGGGGGCACCACGCTCGAGCGTAATAAACTTAGTATCTTTTGGGAACTCTGCAGTTGTGGACTTTGTTTATGTGCCTCAGCCTAGATTCGAACTGTGCATGACCTACCAGGTATAATTCGCAGCATTTGTGTGCGTGTCCTACAAGGTGTAATTCGCAGCAGTTGTGTGTGTGTCCTCTCAGGTGTAATTTGTAACAGGAGGGAGAAGACTGTGAAGTAAACATGAGCAACTGCGGCATCTTAAAAATCCACAAGAGGACATGCTTATAACGAGGGAAAAACCTAAGTGCAGCCATTTATTAATAATTTTAAATATTTTATTAATATTATTTGAATAATTTGAGTGCTTACAATTTACATTTTTTATTTTTTCCAACGGTCGTACGGAAATGGGCAGCACATAAAATTCTCCTGTAAAGTACCTAAGAAAGCTCTGCTCTAAGCATTATGTGGCTCTAAATGCAAATTAGCCCATCAAGAATGTTTCAAAACTTTTATAATTTTAAAACACTTTTTGGTAAGCCATATTCTCACCTGCCCTGGAAAGGTTCTCAAGGGCTTCTTTGTGATCTGTGTAACTAACTGTTAGGATGAAGTCTTGATTCAGATATGGGAAATGACCTAGGCATGTGCGCACACCGCCTTTTGAAGGGTTAGCCACTAGTTTAAAAAGTCTAGAGTACTCTGTCTGAAAGAAAAATTCAACCGTTAAGCATGTAGAGACACTCTGTATGATAGATGGTGATGAAACAGAATATCTTAATGTCTTTATTTTTGTCTGTAATTCTAGACAGGGCCTGTCCTTAAGTAACCTTCAGTAACAGTTCAAATTAGGTAAACTGCTCGTGTTAGGAGAGCCAAGATTTGAACTCAGTATTTCTGTTAGCAGTGTGTGTTCAGAGGTGAAGCTGCTGCACTTGGTTCATCAGAGCCAGATTTTGTTTTTCAGGATATGATAGAACAGTGGCTCTCAACCTCTCCATACCACTGTACCCCTTTCAGGAGTCTGATTTCAGCTCTGGGCAGGGCTTGGACTTCGGCATGAGCTCCAGGCAATGGGGCTTGGGCTTCAGCATGTACCTTAGCTTCATGAGGGCCCCTGCTTGCCTCCCCCTAATGCCAGCCCTACACTTGCAACCCCCTCCCCAAACCCTTCCCGTGACACATACCCCCAGGAGTCACCACCCCTAGGTCGAGAAACACTGATGTAGTGTAGAGAGCAGTATAAACAAGTCATTGTCTGTATGAAATTTTAGTTTGTACTGACTTCGCTAGTGCTTTTTGTGTAGCCTGTTGTAAAATTAGACAAATATCTAGATGAGCTGACATACCCCTGAAAGACTTCTGCGTACCCCCAGGAGTACATGTACCCTTGGTTGAGAACTACTGCGGTAGAAGCTCAACTGATCAGTTTAGTATTTGTCAGAGGTGTGTGTCGATGTGATGGGAGTTGTGTCTAAAGGAGAGATAGTTGCTGATGCTATTTGTAACTGCTGCTCTCTACTGTGGTTGTTGGAAATTGATTTGGAATGATTGTTGCTGCCATTTATTTGTAGGCATTAAATCAAGTTATGAATCTTTGATAGTTAAGTTTTTTAAGATGTACGTGTGTCCAAAGGCTTGGGCAATGGGCATACAGTGTATTAATATTGATCTACATATGTAACTTACATTTTTAGTTTATTGAGTTCTTTTAATTGATTAACAGTTAACCAGCCTGTTAAATGCTCTGAGTAAAATGTAACCATTTAACAATTTGTGTCTGCCTCTGCTTGATTGCTCTAAAGGCAACTGCTTTCTAGTGAAATTCAGAAAACGCTTTGAAGTTAGATGTGTGTGTTTTTCTGCAACATGTGCACTAAGGGAGATGGTAATTACATACAGGAAATTAAATGAACATATGATCATTCCCAATCTGGAGTCTTTTGTAAATGCTGCACGGAAGGCTTCATCTTCTAGTAACGTTAGGCAGGTCTTGTAAGTAGTGCGAATTCAGCATTGTAATCACAGGTTATAAATGTGCAGCTAAGCAGCAACAAGATATGTCAAAGTATATTTTTGGTCAATGAAAGCCAGAAAGGGAGCATTGTGATCATCTGGTCTGACCTCCTGTATAACACAGAGTGTAGAACTTCCCCAAAATAATTCCCAAAGCAGATCTTTTAGAAAAACATCCAGTCTTGACTTAAAAATTGCCAGTGTGATGGAGAATTGACCGTGACCCGTGGTAAATTGTTCCAGTGGTTAATTACTCTCTCTGTTAAAAATTTACACCTTATTTCCAGTCTGAATTTGTCTAGTCCAACTTCCAGGCTTTGGATCATGTATGTTTTCTTGAAAAGCCCATTATTAAATATGTATTCCCCATGTAGGTACTTACAGACTGTAATCAAGTCATCCCTTAGCCTTCTCTTTGTTTGGCTAAATAGATTGAGCTCCTTGAGTCTCACTATAAAGCAGGTTTTCTATTCCTTTAATGATTCTCGTGGCTCTTCTCTGAACCCTCTCCAATTTATCAATATCCTCTTGAATTGTGGGCATCAGAACTGGATACAGTAGTCTAGGAGCGGTCACACCAGTGCCAAACCCACAGGTAAAATAACTTCTCTACTCATATTTGAGATTCCCCGTTTATGCATCGTAGGATGGCATTAGCTCTTTTGGCCACAGTGGCACGCTGGAGCTCATGTTCAGCTGATTACCCACCACAACCCTCAAATCTTTTTCAGAGTAACCACTTCCCAGGATAGGGTCGCCCATCCTGTAAGTATGGCCTGTGGTCTTTGTTCCTAGATGTATACATTTATATTTAGCCATATTAAAACACGTTGTTTGCTTGTGTCCAGTTTACCAAGAAACCCAGATTTCTCTGAATCAGGGACCTGTCCTCTTCATTATTTACCACTCCCTCAATTTTTGTGTCATCTGCAGACTTTATCAGTGATGATTTTGTGTGTTCTTCGAGGTCATTGATAAAGATGTTAAATAGCATAGGGTCAAGAACCAATTGCTATGGACCCCGCTGGATGACAATTCTCCATTTAGGGGTACCTTTTGAGACCTGTCAGTTAGCCAGTTTTTAATCCATTTAATGTGTGCCATGTTCATTTGCACCTTCTGTAGCTGAAATCATGAAGTCACACTTGTCTGTGGTGTGGTTGTGCACATATATAATGTAGCGAGGTATGTTTGTGTGCTACTATGCTGCTTGCATGTGCCAAGTAATCTTTCAACTACATAGTCAGAGCCGTGGATAGAAGACATCAGGGGGGACAATAGTTAGAAACTCTGATTTTTCTTTACTCCTTTAGTTTTAACACATATATTTTAAAATTATTTTTGCTACACTGTAGTAAGGTTACTGGACATTTTGGAGCCTCCTCCCTACAGCCCCTTCCTCTCCCATGAGCCCAGATCTCTCTTTAGCAGCACTTTATGGACCCCCAGCTACTTTCAGATCTCACTTTCTGTTGCATGCTGAAGTGAACGATTGTTAAACTCAGTGGTGCCCCCCGTTTCCGTGTCTTTTTGTCTGTTCTTTCATATCTCAGGTTTGAAACACCTCAACTCCCTAGCATTCCCATCAGCAGTTCAGCCCTTCAGCTTTCTGAAGTAGATACATTGAATTTCATGCAGTTTAGTTAGGTGACGGTGTTTCTGGTGTGATTTTTAAAACCTAAGGTCAAGTCCATGCTGCATGTTACATCCATGTGGTGCCTAGTACAGTAGCTTGATCATTCACCAGGGCTCAGAGGCACTACTGCAATCCAAAGAACAAATAAATAAAATGAAAGCTCTGCTGGCACTTTTGGAAGATTATGATTTTGCCCCAGTGCCTGTGTACTAGTGTATAAATGTAAATGTCGCTTATACTGTCTACTAGCAAAGATTTCACAAACAGAAGGTAAATAAATAGTGTGTGTGTGTAAAGACGATTCAACAATAACAATAATACCAAACAATTTTCAGATTTATCCTTTCATATATTACATACGTTAGACACTGAAATACAGAATAATTTTCATGCAGCTTCCTTTTCTACATAACAAATCGTCTTTTCCATTCACGTCCAGCATGATATTAACAGACATTCAGGACTTCACATTTAAATTCACTGCATTCAAGAATACTGTTGTTGTTTTTTGAAACTCTGCCATTTTAAAATAATTGTACAAATGAAGCTGTTTGGCAACAAATGTCTCTCTCTATTGCACATGCTCCTTTGTGACTAGCCAGCAGCAGTACTGTAGCTTGTACACAAGCAAAATTAGAAGAGAAGAGCTGGATGGATTACGGCTTTCAGGCTATAAATAGAAACTGGAGGAGAACACAGACGGAGCTCACAGACATGCCCAACAACTACAGTAATAGGTATGTACTAAACGAGGAGCCCTGGCTATGTCCTGCACTCGGGTTGCTGAAATGGTTAGTATCGTGTATGGGACTTTTGACAGTACAGATGATGGCGCTATCCTGGAGTCTTTCACTGTTGGGAACATCCTGCTTACTGTTGGAACACAATGCACCTAACACAAACAAGCTGCTACATCTGCCATAAGAACATACATTGTTCTGGCATCTGGCCAGCGATACCTGGCTTCCAGGAACATTTAACTGTGCTTTTTCATTTCATGCACGGTAAGAGAAAGTGGGGCTGTTTGGGAAGATCCCTGACCATGACACCTACAATTTGGTGCACAAGTACCAAGGTGCTAGGTACCTTAAAACACATATGGTAGATAAATCTACAGGAAATGCTTCAGCCCAAAGCCAAGTTTCTTATTGCACAATTAAAGATGAGACTGAGAGAGCAATGTTAGTCTCAAGCCCTGTGACTAATAAGCACTGGTGCATTTAATACCTGGTCACTAAGGGACAGATTTTTAAAGATAGTTAAGCATCTAGGGGGATTTTTCAAAATCACCTCGGTGCTTAAAACTCATTGATTTCAATGAGTGTTAGGCTCCTGGACGCTTTTGGTGCCTAAATACCTGTAAAAGACCAGGTGCCTAAATACCTGTAAAAATCTGTCCCTAAGAAGTAAGTGATTCAAAGGTGAAACACAGGATTCCAATGCTGGAATAACTGCTGGGCAAGTTAGCCATTCTGAAATCTATGCAGTGCTCAAAGAAAATTGAATCAGAGCTTGGAAGGGGAGTTTGCTGTCCCCATGAGCTCCTGCTTCCCTAAGACTGTTCCTCTGGGCTCCTATTAACCCAAGCAGCAAGCTCACAACACTTTCACTGTGTGAGTGGTTAACTGACACAGCACGGTGTCTGGAGGGCAGCCAGGAGCGTGGCACCAAAGATGTCTGAAATCTGGCACGCCTGTCACTTGGCTGGCAGATGCTGACCATGTCCCTGACGTATTGGGAGCATTTCAGGTTTGGCTTTTGAAGGACTGGTCAGGTTCCAGGAGCCAGGCAGACACACACAGCCAGAATGTCACAGAGAGGAAGAAAAGGCAGTTTCACTATAGCCTCTCAAGCAAAGATTGGTAAGAATAACCCCAAAAGCAACCATTTACCCTCGTCAAGCCTTTAAAAAGCAGTGAGAGACACCAGCGGAGTGGACTGGACTAAAGTCAAATGGATTCTATAAAGCCTTAATGGCGTTACACGAGGTATGCGTTTTGGCCCATTAAAGCAGGATATAACATGCAGGCGCCAGCTATTATAGCAGGCAAACATTTCAGTGCTAGCAAACCTCAGTACCATGGAAAGGGCTCCAGTCTATGAGCCAGATTTTCTGGACTGCCAGATTCACTCTTCACTGCTTACCTAAAGCAGCCAGAGATTGCCACTGGAAAATTCCCCACACATAGGGGGAATCTGTGGGCGTAAAGCTGGAAAAGGCTGCTCTGCTGTTGTGGTTTCATTACCTGGTTTTACGAGAACCTCCACTCCCTGTATGGTGAGGAGGAAGGGCAGTGGGCACAGGGGAATGGAATGGGTGGAACAAGGCTTTTGCTACATCTGATTCTCCAGCGGCGGTGTAAGTTACAGCTGCCCACTACAGCTTGCACTTGAGCTGGATGCACATAACTGGGAATAAGGAGGCCATGACTGGCTCTCTGACAGCTTCCCCTCTCTACTCTGAGCTTGGCTGAGCTTACATGAAGAACCAACCCCTAGGAGAAGTATCAAGAGCACCCCTGGGAGCCCATGTGCCTCTCATACAAACAGTTCAAGAGAAGTAGCTGTGTAAGTTTTAAAATGTACATGAACCACTATAAGCAAGCCATGAAGAGAACCAGTTCAGAATAAATAATTCCCAAAGCAATGCCCAAAAGTCAGGTGTATAACAAGTCATTGATTAAGTATGAGGAGGAGCTTTCCTTCCCAATCTGTTAAATGATTAACAGCCCATTATTGCTCAACAGGTTGGCGTCTATTTGAGATCACTTTATACCATAAACAACATGAGCACTGAGATGAGGAAATAAAATGTCATCTGGCTTCTGAAAACAGAACTTAATTAATCATATTAAGGCCAATCTTATTTCAGAGTCAGGTTTAGAGGCAAAGAGTTGAGAGGATTATAGCGAGGTAGACATTGTTTAGGTGAAGAAGGACTAAAGAAGAAATATAGTTAAGTATTAAACTGGTGTCTGGTACTGCTCAGAGAGAAACAGAATATAAAACCAGTTTGTAACACTTTAAATTAGGGTTCCCAAATACATGCCATTTAGCCTTGAAAAATACCAACCAATCGTTAAACTTTCACTGAGATGTATCAGTCCTTTGTCTCGTGGGAGCGATGACATTACAGTCAGTATAGACACACCTGGAGCAGCTGAGGCGCAAGGCATGACAGAGTACTTCTGCACCCCTAATGTGTCTGTAATTTTGCCTGTCAAACATGCACACTGCAAGGGATCACTGCATTTATCAAACAATCAATGGCTACTTCTGGGGAAACCCCATTCTCTAGACCGGCACGTATCACCTTTAAATGAAGGCCCTTTTTAAGTACTAAACTTTTTGGCCCAAGTTTTCAGACTTGGGCGTCTAAACTCAGGCACTTAAATCCAGATTAGGGCACCTAAATAAGTGGCATGATCAAAAACAATAACATATCATGGTGTTTTAGACTTCAACTCACTAAACTCATGCTCTCAAGCGGCACGTATGTTCCCATATTATGTGGCTGGAAAACCTATTGCAGTTAAAAATCAACTCTCGTTCAGAAAGATTAACGGCCCTGTGCTGCACCTGAGTGGATGGGATTACAAAAAACAATAACTGAATCTCATCACTGACACAGGCAGCACCAGTGCCCCTTCTCTGAATGGATGAGGTTATCTGAACCACAACTAGAGGGGTAGCTAAATGAGAGGAAAACAGAAGCTGATTGTGCAGGACAAGACAGTCAGAAGTTACATTTGCTCCTGCTAGGTGTATATTTCCCCCAATAAAAGTCCTCCAAAGATTTCTTTAGTATTTGTCTAAAATTAAAAATAAATCAAAAGTGATGACTTTGATGGAAAAAGGGCAGCAGAGGGGAGGGGAGAAATCTTCAGAAATTAACACATTATTTGCTCATACTCTATTTTACTATTCCATGAATAAAGGGCTTGTAAAAGATTAATGAATTATTGGGTTAATGAACGATTGACAGATTTTAATATGTGGTTAATCAAACATTATAGATTATTACAGAGGCCAGAAGGTCAATAGGTGGCTTTTAACTAGAGCTTTGTGCAATCAGAATTTTTATTTTATTTTTTTAGAAAATCCACAACAATTTAAATGGCAAAGTACTCAATTTCATGGCGTTTGAGTGGAATTAATTTTACAATTAATGTTAGTGAATTTCAAAGATGGAGTGAAGTTTACAACTAAATTGAGTCAATTTCAAGGTTGGGAACTGATTCCATCCTTGAAATTGACTAACATTACTTGTAAAATTCTTCCTGCCCTTTAAATTGACTACTATGTGTAAAATTTATTCTATCCTTGAAATTGACTCAATTTAGTTGTAAAATTCATTTTGTCCCTGAAATTGACTAACATTCATGGTCTGGGGCCGGGGGCATTTTTACGATTTCCGCGGTCTCCATGAAATTGTGATTTAATGAGGGTCCTAGTTATAACCATCTATAACACCTTCTGCTTACAACAATCTATAATGCATAGTACTCATGTCTGTAACATGTGTATAACATCTATTAATATTTTATTAACCCTTTATAAGCCATTAATAAATGGAATCATAATATACAGTGTGATCCATTCTTTTTAAAAGAAGCTTTCAAAATGGTTTGTCAAAGTAGCATATCACTGGGGATGCTCCCAAGAGATGGCAAAGGGCATTGTGGTATAAATAAATGCTACCCTTCTAAGCAGAAATGCAGGGCAAACTGTTTTTAACAAATGAAGTGAACAAGAAACATCAACTGAATTTCCTGCTTTAGTGTGAAAACTTTTCACTACACAATCAAGAGCAGTGTATTCTCCTTAACCCCCACCTCTTCTGTCTCAAGAAAAGAGAAACATCTCAGGATATTTTCCAACCACCAGCCACCTTTACTTATTCCCAGACTATAACATAGTGGATTTGATTTCCTCAGGGCCTTTCCAAAACTTCTCACGTGTCTGAGTTTTGAAGTTGCGCTTGTTGAATTCCTTGGAGATTTCCAGGAAGGTCTTCCCCTTTGTCTCGGGAACGAAAAAACTGACATATAGAGCAGTGCAGACACAAACCGTGAAGAATGGAAGGTAGCAGAAGTGAGCAAGACCTTCCTGCAGGGAGAAAAAAAGGAAAAGTGTTGGAAACGTACCACAGTATGAGGCAAATCCCCTCTACAAATCCTCTCCTGCATATAATAGCTTCAATCATGAAATATTTCTGCACTGACTTAAGGATCTTACAAACATGAGTAAGCAGCTCTCCCCTAAAAGGACTAACAGCAAGATACTTATCTCTGGCAATATGATCTTGCTTCGTTTGTGTTATAAACATTGGTCCTGACTGGCAACAGATTGTAGCTACTGAAGGGGAAAGTTTGGGAGATATGTACCTTCTCCTAACCCTCAATATAGCTCATGCTAAAGAATGATGTAAAAACAGACTCTCTTTTCAGGATTCACTGTTGGACATAATACAGGAGCACTTATTGTGAAGAGCCCACAATCTCTCCAGTCCCAACCTCTTCCCAAAGGAGTCACTTTAGGGAATAGGGGAGTCTCCTCTCCTAACCTTTCCAAGTTGGGGACAGAATGGGAATGTTGGCTGTCAGGGACTCAAAACTATTCCAACCCCAGCCTCTTCCAGCAGAAATCACTATAGGGAAGCAGTAGGAATCTTGGCTAAGAGAGAGCTCACAACTACTCCAGTCACAACTTCTAGCCAAAGTCACCATCGACAGAGCTGGAGTGCTGGCTGCCTGAGACTTGCAGATACTTCAGACCCAGTCTCTTCCAGTAAACGTTGCTGTAAGCTGCAGTGCAAGAGCACTTGTTTGTGAACTAAAAAACAGTAGATGGCTGTACCAGCTTCCAAACCTACCACAATGAATGGAAAGGCCATTCCAACTGCAAAGAGATTGGACCAGAGCAGAGAGCCACAGATCATGTAAGCAGCTGGACGAGACATTTGATCAAAAATCTCTGTCGGCAAAACTCCTGTCACACCAGCTAGAAAAAGGATTTGGAAACAAATTTGTAATATGTCTGAAATGTTAAAACTAGAAAACATATGCTGACAAATATGTAAAGGGATATAAAAAGGACAGGGACCATTGATTACATTGCCAATTATTCTCACTAGTCAACACGGCCAGAATACATAGTAATGGACGTAACTGCACCAGGGAAGTTTTAGGGTAAATATTAAGAACTGCCTAATTATACAAGCCATCTGGCAATTGAATGAGCTGCCAAGAAAGGTTTTGTAATCAGAATCACTCCTTATTTTGAAGGCTAGACGGGCATGGGCAGCTTAAAAATAATGTAATCAAGCCTGAGACGTTGCAGGGACATGAGCTAGATGACTCATTGGAAGTTACTTCCAACCCAAATGATTTTATGACAGTTGATTCTCCTCTTGCTTGCACCTGTTTTATATTGACATGAGCAGAGAATCATGTCCACATTATGTAACAACACAGCACACATCATGTGCGTACACACAACCACACCTGTATACACTGCCTGGTTCTGAGAAAAACGGCAAGCTCATCAGTTAAAAAAACACATGAAAATGTGTTTCAATTTATATTCAAAGAAATTACAAAATAATAGAGCTTAACAACCTTTAAAGCCATACAATGAAAGAGTGAAGCAATGGGAGCACTTGGTTATAGTCCTAATGAACTGGTTAGCAAATCCAGGAACTGCTGCCTATTGTCACAAATTAGACAAGAAGTTACTACCTACACAAGGTTGTTTTTATGCTTCTAGTTTCCTTTCACACTTTGTGTCTTCAGGACTCCAAGAGAATGTAAACAGAAATGGCTCCAGAGAATGATCGGTTGTCATCACACACCCTGAGACACAATCACAATTGCCTACAAGCACTGCTGATGAAACTACAGGTAGTGAGTGTTCAAAATGTATTGTCCCTTTGTTTCATTCAAATGTGATGTGGGTAAGTACAGTCTTCAGCCCCCGCAGTCGCACAAGGGTTGAGTGAAAAACCTCAGACAACTGACCTGGTCCAATTCCAAAGCTCAGGATATAAGCGAAAATACAGGCCATGCTGAGGTACGGCATCCAGCTAATCCGACTCTATTTCCACAGAGAACAAGGGAACACAGGTTAAGGCACTTATAATTACTTGCCCCCTACTTAATATCCCCATCTGTGTCAGAGGCATAACCAGAATCCATTTCACTTAGATAATTCAATAGAGTTTTTTTACCTGCTGGGATAAAGCAACCATGAAGACGATGGCCCATACTGCCATGAGGCTGTACCCGCCCAGAATCAGCAACCGCCGCCCAGCACGCTCTATTATTGCGTTCTGAAACAAAGCAACACGGGACACTTAGCTATTCATGCCTCTCATCCACATTCCTCCCTCTCTCCCATTTCAGATATCATTGGTTAGCTTGCTGGGCAACCTACTTCCGGGGCACTACCCGTTCTTTAGGAAGAAGAGAAAGCTCATGCAATAATAAGGACTATGTTGAGGAGATTCAGTCAGGCTGGGCAATAAGGAGATGTCAAGAATCTGTCACAACTGCAGTCTGAACCCTTTTCCTGCAAATAGGCATGTATGAAGGAAAAAGCTGACATTCTCCAGGAGACAATTCATCCACCTTTCAAGCTGTGTGCTGCCCCAGAGATCACAGGCAGAGGGAATAAAGTCATTCTTTGAGAGCATCCAGAAGAGAAATGTGAGTTCCCACAATTTAGTGGCAATTAAGAGAAATTTTTGACTGCAAAGTAGCAAGCAAAAGAGACAGGGGGTCTGTTTCTCTGGCTCTGTTTAAGTTTATTTTCTCTCGTCTATTTTACAGGAAAGAAAACTGACCAAAACGTACAATATCAGTACAGCTGAATACAACACATTCTCTAAAAAAGAAAAGCAGGACTTGTGGCACCTTAGAGACTAACCAATTTATTTGAGCATCAGCTTTCATGAGCTACAGCTCACTTCATCAGATGCATCCGATGAAGTGAGCGGTAGCTCACGAAAGCTGATGCTCAAATAAGATACAGACTAACACGGCTGCTACTCTGAAACACGTTCTCTAGGAGTGCTGCATTTAGTGTAAACTGCCACAAGGTGACAGGGTTTCAGAACAGTACCGGTTTTACAGGACAGTCCCTAACTTGTGTTCTGAGGATGCTGCACTGTGAAGACAGACTGCAGTTGCAAAGACTGCAAGCCGTGACTTGAAAGGTAAGAGTCCGTCTCTGCAGCAGTGGAAGTAAGCCAACTGAACTGAACTGAACCGGAGAGCTCCAGATGTAGCATTCACTGGGAACCCGAAGATGGGGTCTTTTCTAGATAGCTCCTACATTACTATTGTCTCCAGCCACTAACTTTAAAAATGCTATTCTCTACTAGCCTACGAGGCCTTGCCCACAGCAACGGTCAAGACAAACAATTACTCTGGCTCCAGTAGGTAAGTCGCATTTTAAATATTTCTGTCTAATTGGAGAAGCTGGACTTCAGAGACTGGGGATACAGGAGAACTACGATACCTTCCAGTATTGTCATAGTCACAAACAAAAATCTTTGCTGGAGTCCACTGAAACACTTTCAAACGGAACTCTTTTCTGGCAAACACCTTCTAAAAATACAGCACTTTTTAAAGTATTCAAGTAAGATGTCATAATACCTGAAAATGAACACTGTGATTTAGTGATTACAAATTATTTATACAGCAAAGTGTTTCTTTGGGAAGGAAGTTATTGTAGATATGAAAGTTGCCTGATGTACATCGGTGGGGTTTGCTCACATAAGCAAAATGCATTAGAGATTCTTACACAAGTAACGGCTGTGATCAATTCGCAGCACCCGGTGCCGATAATGAGATATTGGATTTTCTCATATGGAATTCCAGCCTCTTGGAACACATAGGAAGCATAAAAATACATCTAGGAAAAAAAGAAAGTGAACTGTAAGAGAAATTGCCCTGGAATTGCACATCACTGCCAGTCCCACCCCCTCAGACGCCACATTCCTCCTCCCAATCTGGAGAGTAACACTGTCACCCGGAGAACTGGCTACTTGTGCTGCCATTCAAACGGCTTCTCCACAGTGTCCATACGCAATCCATTCAGTAATGTGCATTCAGCTGCCAAACACCTGATATTTGCATCTGATGGTAGCAATGAAATGCTCTCTGCAAACAACTGCAAAACAGATCCGTAAAGTAACTGAAATGTTGTTTCAATAGTGCAGGCAAAGAGAAGTCCATCAACTACAGAGCTCTCCCCAGAATAAAAACGACCCTTTCCATTATGCCCCATGTACCAGATATGACATGGGCCACTCAACAGCAATGCCAGGCACCCCTGCCACTCCATGTTTCCTGATATCTCAGAAGACCAGTATGCAAATATTTCTGTTACTGCATTTACGTTCCCATTTTCTTGTTTTCTAGTTTCTTGGGCATCTCAGTATGATCTCTCCTCATCCACCCTTTCCCGCCCATGAGTGGATGGCAAAAGATTTTTGCCACATCCATTTAGGGAGACATCTGAGCAAGGACCACCTAGCCTTTGTACCCGCCTCTCTTTTTAGGCCACCATTTTACCTGCTCTTATTTCAATTATCTCCATCATTCCTCCTGCTTTGGTAGGTTCACAATGCTCTCTGGAGATCACCAAGAAGAACTCTGCAAGGGAAGCAGGCTAACTTGCCCTCCCCTACAGAACAGGGGGAGATTCTCAGCCTCTGTTTGCCCCAAAAGTGACAGTCTTCCTTGCATTGTTGTCTCACATCTGATACCTGCTGATGAAATGGTGGCTATTGTGCTTACCGAGTCATTTCCACAGAGCTGCATGGCGCTGCTCAGCACAATGATAGTTATTAGCTGCCGTCTTACAGTTGGATTCTGGAACAGCTCCCACGGCCTCTTTGCCCTCTGACCTTTGATGGCAGCCTGTTCTGCTTGCATTTCCTCCAGCTCACTGCTCAGGTCATCATTACCTCTCAGCTTCTGCAGTGCTGTAAGGGAAAAGGTGCCGTTTATCTACTTTATGGAAGCACTTTAACTTCATCAATTCATCTCCCTGTGGGAGTGAGGGATTGGGTGGCAAGTGACAGTCACAGAAAGCCGTGTAGTGGTAGGACTTTGTGATCCAAGAAACCACCTTTGATAAGCAGAGAAAGCAAGATGTGCTATGCTTGATGAAGCTATTAGAAAGTCTGAGAGACTTTGGGGAGAAGGGATGACAAAACCCATGCAACTTTCTTATTAGGGAATATTTCCAACCAGTGCAATTTCAACTACCATGCTTCTGACTCTTATTGTGAGAATATTACTCTATGGTAGCTCTCCAATGAATCTAAGGGAGTTAAGATTTTTTGGTGCACACCACATGTGTAATGGAAACTAATTCCAACCTAGTCCATGTCTGGAGATCTGTATGTTACAAATCTCAGCAAATTTCCTTATATGAAGAGGATTCAGATTTGGTCACTGAAATCTTCATCTAGCCTTTCTTTGATATCATAGTTACAGACTATATACAAAGTTAACTAGGTCTCCTTAAACAGAGAACAGGTTACATGATAATTGCCTTTGGACTCACTATATGTAGTGAAAAAGTCATTTGCAGCAACAGATAAGTACCTTAACAGGTCAAAAACCAGTTATCATGTAAACTGCACTCTAGTTTGGGTTTGGAAGAAAGAAATAATGACGTATTTACCCTGCCTGCCCTTTGCGTGACACTTATGGTAACTTACCAAAAAACATAACTGAGGACAACATTCTCAAAAGGTGGAGGCCCTGGTCTGTGCCCAGGTACAAGTGCGTGCTTGTTTGCACGTACAATTATTGCAACTGTCCACACAAATGGTGAGATGGCTGCCAACTTTGCAATATCCAAGCGCACATGCAGCTAAGGTTACACTTTTGTGTTCGCATTTTATGCACAAAGAACGTGGGCCTCTATTTTGAAAAATGTCACCCTAAATGTTCAGCGGAAAGTGGCATAGACATTGATTGGGCTAAGGCGTTTGGTACTCGCTAAAGGAGGCCAGTAGCACTACAAGAGAGAATACTGACTGTGGAGAAAACATACCTTTCAAGCTGCTTGCTCCAGGCCAAACATGCTGGACTAAGCTATGCAACATATTAAGAATGTACAACAAAACTAACATCAGTTTGTTTGCACGGTCCGTAAATCTTGCCCCCTGAATCGGACATTGACACGACCACTTTACGCTCACCACAGATGCAGGATTCCTTGTCACCTCGGTCAATCAAGAGGTACCTCGGGCTTTCTGGTAACCAAGGCAGAGTCATCAGCTGGATCAAACCCGGCACCACATTGCTAGCCAAAAGAAGAGGCCAGCTCTCCTCTCCCCCTAATAGTTCTCTGAAGAAAAATAAAACATAATTAAGATAAATCAATCAAATATTTCATAAGACGAAATGCAGTGTTCGGAGCTGGCTGGGTGGCCTGGTGGCAGCACAACGCGGTGTGGGAGAGCTGGGTTTGACTCTCTCTCTGGGCTTTGTAGGGCATCTCTCTCCTGAGGTCCCTTCCAACCCTGCTATTCTGTGATTCTATGATTTGTGCATCATGCAAGAGAAGCAGCTGAGTTTGAAAGTGAAGGTGCTGTGGCCTTCTGCCTCACAAGTGACTCCTTGATAGGTGACCTATGAAACAGCAATGCCATTTGCCTCCACCTTAGAGGGACTGGCACCTGCCTGGAGGTTGGTTTGGTGCTGCGATGTGACAAGAGAGCAGGAGGTCAGAGACATAATGGAGGGTTAGAGAACTCCATCTGAACAGTCACAACCAGGGACACCAAAAGCTCACACTGTGATGCTGTGGGTCACACCACAACTTCCCACCAACCCATGCACCAAAACTATAGCCCATCTTGCTGTTTTTATATATTGGACAGCTGCATTTAAAGGAAAAGCTGTCCTGCCAACCGGGAGAGATGGGACATGATTAAAAAATCTCCTCGTTTGGGAGAAGGAATTCATCCACAGGTCTAGATGGAGAAATAAGATATCCAAGGACGGAGGAATTTGGGGGAATTCCAGAACAATGAGACCTCCCTGGAACATTTTAAGCACAAGGGAAGGGAGGGAGAGTGCACTTTTAGAACGTGGCTGGCTTAAAGAGGGTGGTGGTGAAGACTGCTGTAGCAGTCTTTCTGGGCTGAAGAGCCAGTGTGGTAATCATTCTGGTACTGAGGGTTTTTCACTCCACTCTTGAGGTTTCACCCATATACATTTTCCTCTGTTCACATTTCACACTTGGCTGCCTGTTCTGCTTCTGCTGGGATGGTTGGATCAACCCCAGTGACTGTCGCACACAACAGGGAAATTCTACTGCTACTTCAGAGTAGCCGGATCAAAGTAAGCAGTGTACAGTTTAATGGACAGGGGTGATCCAGGAACACTGGGGCAGCGCATATATTTTGGGACTGACAGAGCAGCAGGTTTACAAGTTGACTATGTTCAGGAGGCCCTTTCTGAAACATGCGGAGCCTCTTCTGACACAAGGCAAAATGCAAGTTGGAATAAAAAAGTGCAACTCCCATTGGTGTTCCTGGGCCAAAATCAGCGGTGGCATAAATGGTGGTGCAAGTTACACACTGGGTATAAGGGGCAAAGGAGTGTAACTTGGAGGAAGCAGTATGGCTTAATTGATGGAGCATAGGCCTGGGACTCAGAAGACTGAGGTTCTATTTCTGGCTCTGCTGTGTGACCCTGGGCAAGTCATTTCACTGATGTGTACCTCAGTTTCCTCATATGTAAAATGGGGATAATGACACTGACCTCATTTGTAAAGTGCTTTTGGCTCCACTGATGAAGAGCTAGGTGTAGTTATTACACCCCTTTGATATTCAATGGGTATGAAAAAAAGCAGCTTTTGCACCAAGGGTGGCAGTGGTGGCGTTGTAGCAGGAAAAGCAACTAACACAAGTCTTGCCACACATACTCACTTACATCTTCTCCCCTAACATGCAAAGCCACATTCAGCCCTGGGATACACAGGCAGATTTCCCACTGAAGTCAATGTCACAGCAGAATTTGGTCCACAGAGTCCCAAATTCATGCAAGTTACGCTCATTTTGTACATCCATTGAATGCCAAGTGAGTGAAAACAGTGCTGTCACTTACACCCAGAAAATCTACACAGGGCTACCCATAAATTAGGTGACACATTTGAGGGTGGGTAAGTCCTTAATTTTGTGTGTGTATTTCAGTGTCACAAAGTGTTACAAGCAGTGGGTGGGTCCTGAAAAATCACCAAAAAATCTGTGATATGATTTATGGACAGCCCTCATCATCACTGATGTCACTGCTGAATTTGGTCCCTAGGCTCAAAACCATCACGCTGTCCGAGGGGTACGTAGGCATTTGAGCAGGAGAAGACAGGAGAGGAAAGAAAGAAGAATCAGAAACATAGGGAAGTCTATACATTACCTAATTCCAACAACTTGTCCCAGCACCAACCCCAGGGCAGTAAATGATGCAGAAGTCAAGGTCACTGCTCCTCTGACCTTCTTGGGAGCACTTTCCCCCAGGTACATGGGCTGAATGTTCATGCTCACACCTGGAGAAGACAGACAAACACTGACCTCAGCTTATGCTCTCAAGATGTAAAAGAAAAAAAACAAAAATTAAAACAGCCCCGAGATGAGGGAGTTAGCTGTATTCCCTCTGCTTGTTACAGAATATGCTGCTTACACTGATCTCTCAATGCCTGTTACTTACACCAATATATTTCCATTCCCTCTAATTCACTGTGTCAGTTTTGGTAAATATGTATTAATATATTTGCAAGTACTGCAGGCTAATGAAAGGCAATTTCACATTTTTAAAGCTACACAGAGTATCATTACTGTGCATCATTAAAGCTGCAGCTTTATTTTTAATTTTGGTGCCCTCAAAGTGAGGGACTAATAGTGCTGGCTAGAGGCAGATATGGGGTAAATTTTCTGCCACACCTCTAAATGGCTTCCATTTGCGTCATGCAAAACGGTGCATGCACGTATCTGGCTGTTTGCTCTTTAAAAAGTCTAACCCTTGCGTGCAAGCCAGTGTTGGAATTTGTAAACACACAAGCTTTTCAAACAGGTTTGCAGGAGAGGGAGCACATTTCTTCATTAGCGTTCACAGAGATGCTAAAATTGTTCAAGGGCCGAGGGGGGTGTTTGCAAAGTATGTGTGTGTGGAACTGAATGTGCATAAGTGGAGAGCAGGGGCTGCGATCAGGCCTACACGTGGGTAAGCTCAGTGGAAGATTTCCAGCATAGTTTGGCCTATACCCCAGAATATAACCTGCAGCACTCCCTGCTGTTCCATTCCTGGCACTATCCTGTTCTTATTATTTTATATTACAGTAGAGCCTAGAGGCCCCAAGGAAGATTGAGGCCCCCTTGCTAGGTGTAGTAAGAGACAGTCTCTGCCCTAAAGAGCTACAATCTAAATAGACAAGACAGACAAAAGGTGGGAGAAAGAAAGTACTGTTATTCCCACTTTACAGATAGGGAACTGAGGCAAAGAAATTAAACAGCTTACCTCAGATCTCACATTAAGGCAGAACTGGGAATTGAATCCAGGTCTCCTGAATCCCAGTCCAGTGCCTTAACCACAAAACCATCCTTTTTATTAGGGGTTAGTAAGAGAGCAAACATATTCAATTTGTGACAATACTGGATGTGGGGACCCACATCTTCAAAAGTGAGCTGCTACTGCACTAACTCTTCTGTGCTCATGAAGCAACGGCCATTAACCAAGTCAACCTGGGAGTATGTAAACCAGTCTCCGGTGGTGAGCTGAATGATACAGACATTCCATATGTGCAAGTAATTCTTGTCACTACAAATAGCCCTTAGGAGAATTATCTTGTGTGTGTGCATGCGCGTGTATGTATGTTTCTGGAGTACCCAGATATTAGGCATAGACTTTGATAAGGGCTTCTGCATAATATGCTTCAGAAGCATATTGTGAAATGTTACATGGAAGAAGCCATATATTGGCTGACAATCCAGGTTTATGTCACCTCTTAATGGCAGGGAAAGGAGACTGGCATGTTCTTCTGGTGCCAGGGGTCATGAGTTCAATGCCAAATGAAGCACCAGGGACTGCAGAGCACATCAGAAACCGTTTTAATGCCACAGACATTTATATTTGTACGGTGTTTCTAAAGTCCTCATTACCATAGTATCACTGTTCCTTACCAGCATTGATTCCAGTGAAAAATCTGCCGAGCATGATCATCTCGAAGGATCTGGCCATCCGGCTGAACCCTGAGAAGACTGCAGCTATGATCACAAATGCGTTATTCAGCAGCAACGATGTCTTCCTTCAGAGAGAATAAAAACAGAACTGAAGGGTCAGATTTCACCAGGTCTGGTTATTAGAGCCAATGGTGGGACACAGCAGTCCAATTTTCCAAATTTGAAAGTTTGTCAGGGTGCCCATTTCTATAGCAGCACATTCAGATGGGCACTTCTATAGCAGCACATTCAGATGGGCATTAGGGCCCAAATACCTCCGTCTGGTGCCTACATGGCAAGTGTCCAGTTATGAAAACTGGGTTTGACATTGGCAAATAAACTGTCATCTGCATTGCACAGTGCATGGCGGAGTTAGGGACTGTTCAACTGGAGTGGAATTCCATCCATTGTGAACGAAGATAACTGATGATTGCAGGACCAGATTCAGGGAACCAGGAGGGCATCATCACATTGATAATCCTGATTCGTTGCTCCTGCTCTTACACTTAACAAAATTCCTTTTTAATGAAACATAAGAATCATAAAATCATTATGAACATCTCCAAGAAACAGGGTGAGTTCTGGATGACAGCACCACTACTTAGCCCATGATTACCTCCTGAAATGGTAAAACTGGTTCCTTCAGTACATAAGGGGGAGATGCAATTTTTACCGAATGCCATACTAGAGCTGGAAAGAGAGGCAAGTACAGTGTAACTTTCTGTGGTTTCACGATAAAAACATTGATTGTTCTTTCAGAGAGAAGGGGAGGTTATACCACGTCGTGAAATCTGCAGAAAGGGTAATACAGATTTTTTTTATAGGCTCCCAAGCACAGGGAAGAAAAGGAACTTGAAAGACTCAATGGATAACCACATTTTAAAGATATTTCAGTCTGAGAAGCAGGAATGGCCTGCGAGAACTAAAGTGACTGCAGACCAGTGCTCTGTGATGCAACTGTCCCAGGGGCGCTCTTCTTGTAAGTACCTTATGCTGCCTCAAGCTATGGATTCCGTGCAGCATTCCTACCGCTTCCCACTCTCCATTTTGGAGAAAAGCTCTCCATTAATTCCGTGCCTGTTTCCTGCTTAAATTAGATGAAGAGAAGCTGGTGACTGCATACTTGCCTGCTGTATGTTATGTTATGCTGGTGGAGCAGAAAGCCATACCTAGATATTTTTCCAGTGGTGCAAAGTACTGTGCTGTGTTGGATGATGAGAATTGAAATGCTACCATTCAAGGTAGCTTCCTCTAAGGGCTAATGCCAGATTGTACGGTTTTGTTTTCTTAGGTTAAGAATGAACTTCATGTGTTTCAGTTGAGTTGGGTAATTTGGAATTGGGCTCTTTTCAGTTTAACATCCAAATGTTTAGGCACTCGATTAATGAAAAACGATCTACAAAGTTCAAGGTGCAAATCCAAAGGTCTCTTACCTTCCCAGCTTGATTGCCATGGGTCCTGCAATGAGAGCTCCAGCGAGTCCCCCCAGAGAATAGATAGAAACAATGAAAGACCACACCAGCAATATCACACCGCTGTCTAGAGATGCGCCTGTGCGTTCTAGCCACGTTTCATTTATAAAACTCTGAATGTACTGTAAGTGAAGGACAAGAGTCACTTTACTGTAGGATTAAAAATAAAGATCCCTGAGAAATAGCAAAGGTTTTCTTCATATTAGGTATGATTTACGTGACGATCATGACTCCAAAGTTCAGCTTGAAGAAAGCATTCAATTCCAAGCTGTATTTTGGACATCCCCCTATAAAATTTTAGTTGTTAAGAAGCTGTACTAGACAGATTGCCTTTACAAAGTGAAATGATCTTGCATATTTAAAAAAATGATCTAAATATATTTCATGAGCTCAATCCAAGCTTTATTTTGATGGGTGCAGGACTGGATCCTATACACTGAATGTTCCCAATAGCAAAATTAAAGGGGGTGCTCAGTACATAACTCATTTTAAACTAACCTTTCTCTCCCAATCATTTCATGTCCCCCAGAGTCACACCAGCAAGTTCCAGATCCATTCGAACATACAGCCTGTATGTGGTATATTTCAGCTACCACAGAGCCCCAAGAGAGCTCACCAGCAGGGAATCAGTTAAGTGGTTGTCATGTATTATGTAGCCTGGTTTTGCAAATGTTTTAAAAATTATTATTTTATAAAGTAAGACAAATTTATCTAACTCGTAAAAAATGTTCTTCTGAGACTGGAAAGTTTCAGACTTATATTTGCTGAAGTTCTGACTGATTTAAAAAGGTTCAGACTGGCAATCCTGTGGTCAGAACCCTTCTGGGTCTCAGCTGTAGCACTGCTAGCATGATGCAAGAGTTAAATTATTAACTGTGTAAAGGACACAAATCCTTCCTTTACTTTCCACCTTCAGTAGTAACTGGCTGAAGGGTTTTGGCAAAATATGCCTGTGTTTTCCCAGACTGGTGGACACTAGGGATCCCTGTAAGGATAACAGAGTTTAGACCTCACAAGATTCACCGTCTCAGGGGATGGCTGCAAAGGCCAGTAGAGCACTTACTGTAGTTGGAGCATTGATGATGGAGATGTTGTAGCCATATTGGAAAGTCCCTCCAATCCCAGCAGCACATATTGTAAGAAATAGGACCTTGCCTTGAAGCTAAGGTAAACCAAATATAAATATATTAAAAAGACAGAAAATATTGATAGTTTTCTACTGCTGAAATATAAAACGGTTCAACAGACACTTGGCCCAGTAATTTGTCTGGGATGGTTTGAATGATAATAGGTGAACACAGGAGACATAATACTGGCTCTAAAAAGGAAAGGTTCCAAAAGACAAAATAATCACACAAAGAGATTTTAAATTTTAAAGTGCCTACAAATTATTTTAAGAAGTAATTGCAGTTAGCGAGTTCAGGGCTGGTTCTCAGCAGCAGTGCTGAGAATGTCCAAAGTGCTTTAACGTCTGCATTTCTAAAAGTCAGTTCCACATTCTGGAAATATCACTGCACAAGCATGCTCAGCTGTTAGAGCTCCCACCAGTTCAGCTCCCTACAAAAGTCTTTACTGACATGACGAATGTATTATACAAGCATTGACAAAGTTTAAAACACAGTAACAATATCCATCTGCGGTTAAATGTCTCCCTCAGATAGGGGTTCCATAGGGTACCGGGGTTTTATTCCATGGCCCTTTACAGATATTGTGAATTTCTGATTTGGTGGGATGCTATTTTTTCTGCCATCTCTTTCCTTTCACCTACAATCATGCACAATTTTCCTCTTGATTTTGAATGGAAAGTCCTTTTCTGGTCATTTGAGGGTGTATCTTGCTTGCGCACCTTCATATTTTGTACATTGCAGCAGATGAATTCTTTCAGTTTCACTCTCTCCTGTCACAACTGGTTGCACAGCTTTTCTCTAAGTTTTCACTGTGCTTTCTCCTCACAGTTTGTGATCAGCAATTCTGCATCGGGTGAGGGTCTGCCTGTGTGTTCCCTGCTTACTGGGGCGAGGTATATGCTTAGGTGCTGGAACTAGTGGGTGCTGGGGGTGCTGCCGCACCCTCTGGCTCGAAGTGGTGTAAGTGAGCTGTAGCCCACAAAAGCTTCTGCTCTAATAAATGTTAGCCTCTAAGGTGCCACAAGCCCTCCCGTTCTTTTTACAGTCTATGCAGGGTTTACAGTTTGGTTCAATGGCTCTCAGCACCCCCACTATAAAAATTGTTCCAGCCCCCCTGCTTGTATGAGGTTTGTACTTGTCTGTTTCACTGTGATTTTTAATCAGTACTTCTCTGCTAGATTGTCTTTTAAAACCTGTCTCGTCTTTCGTAGTGTTCACTGGTGAATGGGACTGCCGCCTCGGCTTGGCAAGTTGGTACCCCGGAGGCCTGCATGAGATGCTATGTAGGCGTGAACAACAGGATCACGCTTTTCGAGGAGGTAGTAAGTGCGGCTCTAGGGGAGATGGCACCAGATGCAGAGAACTCATTTTCTGTTCGTCCATCAGCAAAGGGATTTACTTTTTTTTCCCTCTTACCCTACAATGGCCCTAAGGTGTAAGGGTCAGTCCCACCCATGGAGCTCTCAACAACAAAAGGCAGTCAGGATGCAATTGACAGAATCGGGGATGTGCTGTGACACAGCAAGACCCCCGGGAAAGTGCCCCACAGCCACTGCAGGGTGCAGCAAAGAGCAGGGTGAAGTGCCCAGCGCTGGCTCTTCGGGGCAGGCCCAGGGCAGGGAACTGTGGGGCGGGGAAAGCAGGTGGCAGGTGCCCTTGGCTGTACGAGCCCTACGGCCCCGCCGAGTGAGAGCGGAGCAGCTGCTGCCTGCGATGCACTTGGGCTGGGGGAGGTTGAGAGAGGTGAGCGGGGCCGGGTGCTAGCGGGGGGGGGGGAAACGCGGGAGCCGGGCAGGGCGCTGCGTTGCACTGGGGGATGCGGGACTCGGAGCCCGGCGCTGGGGGGGAAGCCGGGCAGGGCGCTGCGCTGGGGGATGCGGGACTCGGAGCCGGGCGCTGCGCTGGGGGGGGGGGGGGGGGGGAGCCGGGTAGGGCGCTGCGCTGGGGGATGCGGGACTCGGGCAGGGCGCTGCGCTGCGGGAGCCGGGCAGGGCGCTGCGCTGGGGGATGCGGGACTCGGAGCCGGGCAGGGCGCTGCGGGTTGCGGGACTCGGAGCCGGGCTGTGGGGGATGCGGGACTCGGAGCCGGGCAGGGCGCTGCGCTGCGGGATGCGGGGTCAGGCGCGCCCCCGGTCACCTGGGCCTGCGCTCTGCAGTTCAGCCCCTCTTCTTCTTCCTCCTCCTCTTCCTCCATTCCGGGCTCGAGCTCCGCAGGCCGCGCCCCGGCCAGGCTGGAGCCGGCTCCTGAAGGGCGGGCCCGGCGCGGCGCCGGCACAAGGAGCCGGACGCTCGCCGCGGCTCCTCCCTCGCAGCGCTGCAGCCCACCCCGGGGCGTGGGCCTGGCTGGCAGCGCTGCGGCAGAGCCCGCCTGGGCAGAGAAACCCGCGGGGGTCAAGGCCTTAGCCCGGGCTGTGTGCGCCCTCCAGTGCCAGCGGTGTCCCGGCCCGGTGCCTGGCCCAGTCATCCCCGACAGTGCGTGCCTCGGGCCGGGCTCCTGCCCCTCGGCCCTTCCCGCGGCCTTTGGGAGCCCAACGTGAGTGCAAAGCGGCCGGCGCCTCCACACCGGTCCTGCCCCATGCCAAGGGCTCCTGGGGGTACCCGGTACCAGCCGCAAACAGCAGCCGTGACTGCCTAGCCCGCAAACCCTGCGCGCCAAGCTCGTGTGTCTCCATCCGATCCGCGCAAACACGGGGGGCTCAGCGCTCGGGTTGTCTCCTGGCACCGCGCACAGAGGAGACCCCTCTGGGCTGCTTGTGGCCCACAGTTCAGCAAACGCTAGGGGACAGCTGAGCACAGTGCCCCTCCCGCCCTGCTTAATGTTCCTGGGAAAAAGAAAAAAGAAAAGGAGGACTTGTGGCACCTTAGAGACTAACCAGTTTATTTGAGCATGAGCTTTCGTGAGCTACAGCTCACTTCATCGGATGCATAGCATATCGTGGAAACTGCAGAAGACATTATATACACACAGAGACCATGGAACAAAACTTCCTCCCACCCCACTGTCCTGCTGGTAACAGCTTATCTAAAGTGATCATCAAGGAGGGCCATTTCCAGCACAAATCCAGGTTTTCTCACCCTTCTCCCCCCCCCCCCCCCACAGACACACATACAAACTCACTCTCCTGCTGGTAATAGCCCATCCCTCTTTGAAACCTCTCTTTATAATGCGCATGATAATCAAGGTGGGTCATTTCCAGCACTAATCCAGGTTTTCTCACCACCACCCCCCCACACACACACACCCCCCTCCAAAAACCACACACACAAACTCACTCTCCTGCTGGCAATAATCCAAGTTTAACCAGAACGTCTTGGGGGGGGGTTTGTAGGAAAAAAACAAGGGGAGATAGGCTACCTTGCATAATGACTTAGCCACTCCCAGTCTCTATTCAAGCCCAAATTAATAGTATCCAATTTGCAAATGAATTCCAATTCAGCAGTTTCTCGCTGGAGTCTGGATTTGAAGTTTTTTTGCTTTAAGATAGCGACCCTCATGTCTGTGATTGCGTGACCAGAGAGATTGAAGTGTTCTCCGACTGGTTTCCAGTCAGAGAACACTTCAATCTCTCTGGTCACGCAATCACAGACATGAGGGTCGCTATCTTAAAGCAAAAAAACTTCAAATCCAGACTCCAGCGAGAAACTGCTGAATTGGAATTCATTTGCAAATTGGATACTATTAATTTGGGCTTGAATAGAGACTGGGAGTGGCTAAGTCATTATGCAAGGTAGCCTATCTCCCCTTGTTTTTTTCCTACAAACCCCCCCCCAAGACGTTCTGGTTAAACTTGGATTATTGCCAGCAGGAGAGTGAGTTTGTGTGTGTGGTTTTTGGAGGGGGGTGTGTGTGTGTGGGGGGGTGGTGGTGAGAAAACCTGGATTAGTGCTGGAAATGACCCACCTTGATTATCATGCGCATTATAAAGAGAGGTTTCAAAGAGGGATGGGCTATTACCAGCAGGAGAGTGAGTTTGTATGTGTGTCTGTGGGGGGGGGGGGGGAGAAGGGTGAGAAAACCTGGATTTGTGCTGGAAATGGCCCTCCTTGATGATCACTTTAGATAAGCTGTTACCAGCAGGACAGTGGGGTGGGAGGAAGTTTTGTTCCATGGTCTCTGTGTGTATATAATGTCTTCTGCAGTTTCCACGATATGCTATGCATCCGATGAAGTGAGCTGTAGCTCACGAAAGCTCATGCTCAAATAAACTGGTTAGTCTCTAAGGTGCCACAAGTACTCCTTTTCTTTTTTCTTTTTACGAATACAGACTAACACGGCTGTTACTCTGTTCCTGGGAAACTCTCCCACACGCTGTTCATAGAAGGAGGGGGTGGGGGGAGGAGAAGATCTGTGAATGGGAGGGGGTGATTCTGGACCCTTCAAAGTTCTCCCCTTCACCCTCCCTCTCACACACACATTTTGCCCTGGCTTTTCAGGGGCGTCCCAAGCTTTGTCTCCCTCCATTAGGCAGTGATCATAGTAAACACCTGCACCGACAGAGCAGCCCTTTTAAAATGAAGGAAGAAAACACCTACTGGATAAACCTTGTACATAGTTTTAAAAATATAGCCACCCTTTTGGGGAGGGGGTGGGGGAAATCAGGTATGTCTCTGCAACTGAGGGAGGGCTGTAGGATGAGTGAAGATGTATAGGTAGGAGTCTGTAGCTTTTACAATTCAAGGCTTCAGGCTGTGAGCAAGTAGTTATTTTACATAATGGGAAAGGTGTCTTCTATGTTTGCAAGAAAAAGATTTGATCTGTAAAGTGCAACATGAGGTGCAGTGATACACAACACCTTTACTCCATCAAATCTTTGGTTGCCTGTAGGGAAAAAAAAGCAGAAGCATAATTTTTCCAAGGTTAGAGAGTGGCTAATATTTGAAAGGTGTACATTTCAAATATGTTGGTAGTTGCCAGAATGAACTTCAGGAAGAAACAGCCAACTTCCTTGGTTAATCTTTCAAGAGCTGTTAACACATTTTATAGTGCTGAATGATTAAAACACATGACAGTTTTCAAGTGCCCTTTGTTTCCTTGAGAAGTGAGACCTGATCGCCTACTTCTGAAAGGCTGGAGCCTTGTCTGCCTTTTAGGAATTTGGCCTGCTAATCTCATGGTTATGTAACAGTGATAAAAATGCCTGTTTTCTGTCTGCACAGGTGCTTCACCATTGCTCCCACCAGTGCAGCTGTACCGGTGCTGGGGCAATGGTGGGAGATCTCCTGAATAATGCTAAGGAAGAGACAGCCTTACTTTGATTGTTTGTCCATGATTTGGAAGCAGAAGCGCATCGTAACTAATTAGCCTCTCACAGTTTGTATGAAGAAAAGGAGGACTTGTGGCACCTTAGAGACGAACAAATTTATTTGAGTATAAGCTTTCGTGAGCTACAGGTCACTTGCATCTGATGAAGTGAGCTGTAGCTCACGAAAGCTTATGCTCAAATAAATTTGTTAGTCTCTAAGGTGTTACAAGTACTCGTGTTCTTTTTGTGGATACAGACTAACACGGCTGCTACTCTGAAACCTGACAGTTTGTATGGTAACTTCCAACTTATCTGTATGTATATATCTATCTTCTTACTATATGTTCCATTCTATGCATCTGATGAAGTGGGCTGTAGCCCACGAAAGCTTATGTTCTAGTAAATTTGTTAGTCTCTAAGGTGCCACAAGTCCTCCTGTTCTTTTTGCCGATACAGACTAACATGGCTGCTACTCTGAAAAGAACATAATGGAGCACTTTTGCTTTCAAATTAAAGTACAAACTTTAATCTGCTACCCATACATGGGAGATCTGATTACTCAGTTTCCCCATATATATTATTGGAAAATTCTTGTTCCTTCTAATACCTTCAAATCAAATTCCAATTTTGAAAAGTCTAAGGTACTGTAATCTCTGTGGGAAACTTCTGCCCAGCTGTCAGTAACGTGTACTGCCTTAACTCATGATTACACTGTTGTTGCTGCAGAGCAAAGTCATACACTCTCAGAAAGGGATAATAGGCTAGATTTTAATCTCAGTTACACCAGTGTAAATCCATAGTAACTCCATTGACTTCAGAGTACTTACACTAGTATACATCCAAAATAACAAGAGATCAGAATCTGTCTCTCTGTGAACCTTTCTTACTTTCCCCATCAGTTTTCTCCTTACCCTTCGTTTGTGGTACGTGAGTAGGTGAAAATAACCCATTCTCATGCCTGATAAAGAGGGGGTTCTCAAATCACAAATTCAGATAATCTTGGAGACTGAGCATCTCCATGCCTCAAAGCCTTCCTTTCAAAATCAGCATCTAACTGTGATCACACATTAGGATTCTCCCTCACCTTCCCAATCTCAGGGTAGAATTTCCCTCCTCTCCCTCCTCCACAGGTCCTGCATCACAGTCGTCTTCCTAGTCTGAGGAAACTTTTGGGGATGTCCCCTCAGAACCCATCAAAACAGCTCCCAGGTTAGCCAGAGAGTTGCCCGCAGCATGATATGAAGTGTTACTTCCCCAAAGTACTGAATATGCTGCCTCTGCACTGTTCTTGTTCCCGGCCAGTGCAAGGACATGGCAGTCAGTGCTAACCCTTGGCCAGTCCTTGCTTTCATTTGTTTTGGGTAGTCTGTTATGATCTCATCAGTTACTTCATTATTTCTTTAAAATACCTTGATACTTGCAGAAGGTGCTATACAAATCAGTAAATAATAATAAAAGGAGTACTTGTGGCACCTTAGAGACTAACCAATTTATTTGAGCATAAGCGAAGTGAGCTGTAGCTCACGAAAGCTTATGCTCAAATAAATTGGTTAGTCTCTGAGGTGCCACAAGTACTCCTTTTCTTTTTGCAAATACAGACTAACACGGCTGTTACTCTGAAACCTAAATAATAATAGTAGAATACAAAATTGTACCAGTCTCTGTAGTTTGTTCATTCTTCGCTGGTATGTTTCCTGTCTGTCTTTTTCTGATGAAAGAGTCTCTTGTACTTTGGGAAGAGTTCTAGAGGATTATTTAAATCTCCAATGCAGGAATGTGTGTATTTAGTCATCCATTAGATTGCGTTATAGACACTTGACTTGGCAGGTGACTTGCCAACTGAATGTACTTCTCAAAAAGGGGTTGCGTGATCATAGGTGAGGGCTTGGTTGGTTGGTTTTATTGAAAACACATGATATGTATGCTGGGGAAAAGCCTGATATTCACTTAGGTAGGGTCATCCTTATGCATATCTGCCAGATTTCTTTAGACTTGGCTTCCTTACACAATTTGGGGGGTTAGAGGACCTTTCTGGGTCAGGCAACGTTACGTTGAGGTTTGCACTGCATCCTTTCCTGCCAAAGAGCATGTTCTGGGGTTTTATTACAGGATTCAGAACTTTTTAGAGGTTTTTTAATTCTCCAAGTTTGAGCATGACACTGCTACTGTATGTAGCAAGAGGTGATACATCTTCTGTTTTGGATTAGTGTAAGCACCTGTGGTCAGGAACGGTCTCATATAGTACTGAGAATGCTGTCAGTGCTTTACAAATAATAATGATAATCACCTGCTATGCACTTTAACAAATGGTGAAACTGGGGAGAGTCTAGCTCCTCTTCCAAATCTTAACTTTTCCATCGACAGCCTGCCACACATAGAGTCTGACCTTGGGGCAACATCTCTGGCATTGACTGTTGCATCTTAAATAAAGTGTGTTCCTACTTTGAAAAGTGATTCAGTAAAAATAATACAGTGGGGTTCCATAATTATTGCTTTAATTGATGTCACTATTAAATGTGCTCAGATTAGAGGTAAAACAATGTTTTGACAGCCATGCAAACTCAATCTGGGATCTGAAAGTCAAGCTGGGTTATTTCCTTCCCTCAAATTAATACCAGTTTAGGCCCTCAGTGATACCTATGCAACCCCACTGTTATGAAATTATGCCTCAGTGACATCTGCACAACCTAATTGTTGTCTTTGAGTTTGCACAGGACAGGTATAATTGATAGGTGGGGGTCCATCATTTCATCCACAGGAAGAAATAGAATCCTGCTCACTCTCTTAAAGCTGTGTTGGTGTGACGGACTAAATGGGATTAAAAACTAGTAAAATCTCTGTTTTGTCACTAACATGGCATACATGACTTTAAATACACAAAAGCCATATTTGTTGAATAAGAAGGTGCTGTTTTCACACACACACTTTTCAGAGTAGTACTTTCTAAATTACATCAACATTTGAAATCTGATGTTGCAAATAATCTTAGCACAGGGTGGGGGTTGGCAGGCTGTCATGGGGAAGGGCAGATATATCATGTAAAAACTTCTATGTTTAATTAATTTTGGTGGTTACATACAACAGGGTAATTTTGTGCAAACTTCCTCTAGAAAACTTGTCAGTACGTATCTCAGTCCTGGCTCTCTTCTGAGCAGTGTCAAAGAGCATGGTGATTTTTGCTTTGTGGAAAAATGTCAACCAAGGAATCAACTGAAACCAAATATATCCACATAACTCTTGACCTAATGGTCTGTTAGTAGTAAAAGGGGTGGGGGGGAGCGTACATCTGAAATTGAATGGATTTGGGGAAGGGCCCCACTTTGCAACACATCCTGAGTGCACAATCATTTTTCGGTTTTTAAAAAATAGCTGAGTTCTGGTTAAAAAATTAAATGACTGTATAGCAGTGAAAAAATAAGAGATGCTCAAGCTAAATTCTAACAGAAGGTTTTATTATTTCACCTCAAGGAACTCTGCACTTCAATGGCCTGCTTCCTTCACATGACCTTTCATCCTTTTCTTTGGCTTATTTTTCACTAGGTTGTGAGTTTTACACTCCGCTTTCTGTCAGGATTGGTTACACGCCATTAAATTAGGACGTGGTGACTGGGAGGTATGAGCCAGTGGGTCTGGCTGAAATAGCAATTGGTTATTACTCCTGAAATGGCTGCATTTTCCCATCTGGGTACCAGAAGACAGTAGGGCAGTAGTAGCAACAATAACGGCAGAGTTGCTTCTCTCCTGTAAGTGAGAGTCCCAGGCAGTTGAAATTACAACCAACAGTAATAGCTGAACTGCTGCTTCATATAATATCTGATCTTTCTATATAATGATGGTATTTAGCCTCTTTCATCCTGAAGGATCCCAAAGCTCTTTTAACTACTGTACAAACTATATAGGGATCATATAATTACCCACTGACGTACTGCTACTTCAAGGGTGGGATACAGCATCTTAGTAGCATAAAGTAACAGTTTTGGATAGAAGCTGAAGAATCTCATATTCATTTGAAATCAGAGTAATGTGGGGAGGCAGCGTGCACTGGGAGTCCCTACCTAGCCCCGAGACATAACACAGGTGTGATGGAGTGCTCACCCCACCCACCTGCAGCAAAGGGTTATTGGGCCTGAGTGGCCAATTAGCTCCCCTGCTTGCACCTGGAAAGTCAGCCAAGCCGAAGTAGTGATCAAGCCCAGGTGGAGGAGAGCTGGAGGCAGGGTTGCATTAAAGGACTGAGAAAGCTCAGTTAGGGAACACTTAGGAGAGAGGGGGCAGAAAGCTTCTTTGGAGGGAAGGCTGGGCCGGAGGCTGGCTGGCTATAGTGAGGTGGTCAATGAGGAGAAGAGGTGGTATTAACCATGGGCTGTGAGGAAGTAGCATGAGGAGTCTAGAGATAAGAAGGGGCCCAGGAAAAACTCTGTGCATTTTAAGGAGCACATCTAACTACTCAGGACAGGGTCCCTGGGCTAGAACCCAGAACAGAAAGGGGGTTTATTGTAGGGATTATTAGTCCCAGTATAGGGCTGCAGGCTGAGCCTTCAAGATGGGCTGAAACATAATCCAAAAGGGGTTAGAAAGATCTTCTTGTGTTGAGATGTTTTGGGGACTTCTTGAAGAGTTGGTATCCCAGAAGGGGTGGTGTGACCTGGCGAGAGGACTGAGTTGTGGAAAGGGGGCTGCCAGAGTGATGGTTGGCAGCAGTTGCCAGATAGGGGCGAGCGAGCTACGAGGCCAGGCTCAGCCAGGAGAGGTGCCTGTCTGTCACAGCAGGACTAACGCTCCTACAGACAATGCAGTGATGCTTGTAGGGGTGGGAGTTCTGGGCTGCAGCTCTGTCTCTGCTGAAGAGGTTAATGAAATTAGAGGCCTGGAAGGGCTTTTGTCTGAGGCAAGAATAAAAAGTTCAAGACTAATTAGCAGAGAGAAGATGTGAGTAAGAGATGACATTAAACTTCTATAAACTGATAACATACTGATCAGTTGGACTCACCAGTTCATCCTTTATCAGAAGCAAAGGGGCAACCAACTGAATTTAAAGGCAACAAATTTAAAACCGATCAAAGGAAATATTTTTTTCCCTGCAGTGCATGATTAACCCATGGAACTCATTGCCACAAAGCTATGCTGGGGCTAAAAACATAGTAGATTTCAAAAAGGGTTTGACACTTGCAGGAATAAGATCTGCAATTACAAGAGCTAGTATAAAAAAATCTGACTTTTGTTACCCTTTCCCTCCCCAGTGATACTATAACATGTGAAAGAATTAAAGAGTTAGGTCTGCACCCCACTCCTACTAACTAAAGTCACATGGGAATCGATGACTATCGCTGGTATGGATCCCTCTACCCCAACTCCCAGACCTGCTCAGATGCGGGTTGGACTAGCAGGACTGGGTTGAGTCTGGAATGGAAAAGCATGCAGGGTCTGCCTCTTGTCCCCCTCTCTGGGGCACAGCTGGAGTGTGCAGTGCGACAGTAGATGAGGATGCCTTTCCGCTCTTCCTTGTCTGCTAGTGGAGGTTAGCGTGTAGATTGGAATAAGAGGCAGGTGCTGTCTCTAAATCCTTCTACCTTTGGGATCAGGTTAGTGTGTAGAAACTGCATGGCTGGGCTGGAGCCCTCCTTCCAATCACACGTAGCCTGCTTTGAGGTTAGAGTGGCTGGCCCCTGTCCTGTCCTCTACTGGGGTGAAACTAGTGTGTGGAATAGAAAGCGCAGCTCCCAAGGATCTAGCATCAGTGTCCACTGCAGCAACACACAATGTGTTGCTGAGAAAACAGCTATTATCCTTGGTACTGTATCACTAATGAGACACACAGCACAGCAATGCTTGCGACTCCTCAGACAGGTCTCTGGTAATAACTATGCTGCTGTATGACCAGAAGCCCTTTGCATCTGTAAACTCACCCCTGCACGGCTTTACCATGGCTAGCATAGCTTAACACGTGAAGTGATAAAGACACATTTCCTAGGCCTGAGGACACGGAGGAGTTCTCATTGCTGCACAAACTTACCTCCCTTACCTCATCAGCTGGCTCCGAAAACTGAAGCCTGCATGACATGAAAGGGGAGGAAACACACTCAGCAAAACATCATTTTAAAAAAATGAAGTAAACTATCAAGGTGTATGCATGCCTGTGATCTTAGCATTGTCACTCTTTTCCTGCCTCTCCTCTCCATCTTGTCCAAGTCATATCAGAACAAGAGTATATGTCCTTTTGGACAGAGGCTCCGTCTTGTTTGTGAGGCACCTGGCACATTTTCAGGCACTCAAAAAACAATTCTGAAGCATCCATCACATGTTGCAAATACCTCTTCTATCCAGGCTGTCTTGTAAGCCAGTGCCAGAGTGGGAAAAATAGAACAATTTTAAAATGTCAGTTGTCTTCAGGAGAATTTTGTGGCCTCTGGGCTCCATAAAAGGACTCTGTCAACTGCAAAGTGTGTGTGTGTGTGTGTGTGTGTTCAGAGAGGTGTTCTACTTAATGCTGCATTACGCTTTGACCACTAGATGGCAGAATAAGTGCAAAGTTTCATACCTAGAATACTAAATCCAGTGTGCAGCTGAAGTATCTAGAATGGCTATCGCTGAAGAATATAGGTGCGGGAGTCACAGTATATTTTAAAAAGTAGAACCTGAACTCTCCATACCATCCTCATTTTAGCTGTCCTGAATGCGATCAGTTTTGTTCCTGTTTTCCAGGAGACCAATTCTTAGCCATCTGTAAGTCTATTATTGGAAGAAGGTCTGTGCAAAGAGAAGAGTCTAGAACTGTAGATTATAAGAAGCAAAACTGGGATTCATCCTGATCATTGAAAATAGGGAATTCCACAGCCTGGGGAAAACACTGCATCTGGAATATAAGAGCTTCCCCCTAAGGACAGGGGGAAGTCAGTCAGTGTCTCTAACTATCTTAGCTGTCATGGCAGGGGAGAGGTAGTATTAGGGCTAGACCATTAATAGCTTTACAGATCAAGACCAACATCTTGAAGCAAGTCTGGAGCTGGATAGGGAGCTAGTAAGGAATAAAGTGCACCCAATGTGATGTGATCTTCTTAATGAGTTCCACTGGGCAAGGGGGCAGCGACATGATGAATCAGATGCAGCTTTCTTGAGGCTTTAGTGGTCAACCCCCAAAACATCATTTTGCAGTGACCCTGCCTGGGTCATGAAAAGCATGTGGGATCACTGTGGTTAGATCTCCTGGTTTGTTGAAGATGGAGGGTGTTACTGGACACAGTCATTAATTGAGTTCTTAGAGACAGCAAAGAGTCCAGTAGAACTATATACTATCTCAGCACAGGAGGGCAGAGTGTGTGGCCACAGTTTCCTGCCACTCCTTCCAAGTGTTTTCCTCTTGCTGCTAATTTCACCTCCATCTTTCCTGAATTTAACAGAGCCACTTTCCTGCCTCCCAAGTTCTGTTCCCTTCAGATACTGAGACATGAATGTCAGTAATGGGTGCAAAAGTGGTAGAGCTGGGTATTGTTGGCACACTGATGACCCTGTAGTACATGACATCTCGCATGAATAAGAGGGTTGACAAGTTCTGCGGCACTCTACAGGGAAGAGGAGCAATCACTCATTATGTCCATCTGGATTCTGTGAGCGGGAAAATGAGCAAAAACAACTCTGCCTACTCCTGCAAGGTCTCATAGGGGAGTCAGTAGGACATCATGTTTGATCTTGTGGAAGGCTGCTGATAGGTCAAGCAATATTAGAATGGACATCTCACTTCTATCCACGGCCAGAAGGGGGTCATCAGTGGAGCCAGGTCTGTCTCTGTGACTGACTGGAAAGGGTCTAGAATACTGGGGAGGTAAGTTGCTTCTGGAGACAGTTTTCCATCATCTTTTCTAGGAAAAGTCCTAGATGCTGATTTTGTTTACTGTCACGTGTATATTTATAGCGCCTATAACAACTGTATTTTGGTACTGAAAGATGCCCAGATTGCAAATGTTTCTAACTAGGACCCCCTTATTTTCCTTCCCTGCAACCTTGGGAAAATCTTCTGCTCTCAGAGGAAATCCCCGTCTGAAATGCTTTGTTAAACATGCTGCCAGAGTCCAGGCACACTCAACGTTCCAGTGGATATGCTGAGGACAGTAATGCCTGGGTTTGATACTTGTCACAGTTTGCCAAAACAATAAAGTCTTCTTCTCTATCCCATACAATTCCTAATGTTCCCTCTACCACACTGTCTGCTACATAGGCGCCGAATCCGTGGGTGCTCTGGGGCAGGAGAACCCATGGGGAAAAAGTAGTGGGTGCTTAGCACCCACTGGTGGGCCCCCCCGATCAGCTCTTCCCCCCCCCCCCCCCCAGCGCCTCCCACCTGCCGGTGGGCCTTCTGATCAGTAGAGCCCTGCGCGGGTACAAATTTATACCCGTGGATGCGGATATCTGCGGATATATATCAGTATCTGCTGAACTGCAGAGCTCTCCTGGGAACCGCAGCAACAAAAGGAGCAGAACATGGGGCTGCCACTCCCAGGAGCCAGTGCCCTGCGCTGCCAGCTCATCCGGCATGGCCTTACCGGTCCCAGCCCTGCCCCCATCCCTTCCATGTAGCTCTCTGCATCTCCTGTCTGGGGGAGTGTGCTGCTTGAACACAAGAGTGCAGCCAGGGACAGCTGCCAGTGGGGCTGGGGGCAGTACAGCCATGCTGGAGGAGCTGCCGGTGCAAGGCGCTGGCTCCTGGGAGCGGCAGCCCCACTTTGTGCTCCTTTCGCTGCTGTGGTTCCCAGGAGAGCCCTGTGGTTCCATAGATACCAATTTATATCTGCGGAGGGCTCTGCTGATCAGCTCCTCTTCCTCCCTCCCAGTGCCTCTCACCTGCTGTGATCAGCTGTTCAGCAGCATGCAGGAGGCACTGGGGGGAGGGGTGGAACAGGGTGAGAAGAGGCAGGACAGGGGGGCTGGGGGAAAGGGCGGAGTGGGGGGCGGGCCTGTGGCAGAGCAGGGGTCCAGCGCTCCTGGGGAAATCACAAAGTCTGGTCTGCTAAGCTGAGATGGAGCAACTGAGAGCATTGGATACAGTGTTTTTGGGTGATGGAAGTCTCCTGGGACTCATATTAATAAAAATCCCTTAGTGCTTCCCCAGATCTTTTATAGGCACTCTTAGTAAATGCAGCGGTGGAGTACCAAGACCCACTGTAGCTATTGGAACCATGGCATCACGAGCACACGAGAGCGTAGTTCTCAACACAACTATCAATGCTAGCTCTTGAGGGCAGGGACTATGTCATTTAACATTCATAATAATAAAACACTAAACTAGGGTTTAGAAAACCTAATAAGAAAACGTTAAACTAGTGTTTAGTGTTTTCTTATTTTTAACACCAACCAGATGACTGATTTCAACAATCTTTTGTATGGGTGGGTGGGGAATACAAAGTCTCTCTCTACTCCCTGTGTTCTCTTTTTTTGGCCTCTGAGGATTGGAGTACCTCTTGGTTCAGTTCTTCCCAAACAGGTGTGTTACATGGGAAAGGTATCTTAAAGGAGATAGTCCCAAGGTTCTCTCTCACTTAGGAGAAGTCCTCATAGCTCTGAGAGTGTCTGTACAGCTGTGGGGTCATCTCTGCAATCAGGAACCAAGCAAAGTTATCAGCTCGAGGGTAAACAGCACGTTCTTTTCACTAGAACTCATAGGTTTAGAAAAGCTCGATACTAAACTCTGGCTGGCTTCCAGCACCACCTCTCCCCTCAGATCTCTTCTTTTTAAATTTTTTTTAACTGAACTCAATCCTGTCATTATCAAGGTGAAATATGATGCCATTAGCATGGCAGAGTAGTTATTTGTAGAATGAGACGGCAGCTTTTCTGCTTGTAATTATCTGACTGTATGAGAAATCCTGCCATTAGGAACAGACTGTCACTGCAGCAAGAGGCTGTTTGATCCACCATGCACTGAGACGCTTGTACAGTTTAGAACTTTTCTACCAAAAGACAGGACCCCATTTTCAAAGTGTAGCAGCAGCATTGCTGGGGAATCGAGGGGTCTAGTCTCTTAATTCAGAGTCAGGGGCAGAATGGAAATGCCCAGCGATTCTGAGCTGCAGGGCAGCAGACCGGTAGCAACTGGCGTAAATTATCGAAAGACACAAAAGGTAAATGACATCATGGGCATTGTCAGAACTCTGATTTCTTTTTCCTTCCTGCTGTTCAGGGAACGTTGCCCAAGAAAATATTTTGAAAACAATTCACTAAAAGAAACTACAGCTGGACAATATTGATTTCTAAGGCAACAACCACTGTGGCCAGGTACCCCATGGGAATGAGATATTCAAGTCCTCTCTTCTAATCCCTTGTGACCCCTACATTGAAAGCATTGCTTTTAAATCACATTGTATTGCACAGGCTGCTTATCTGTGGCTCTCATTCTGAATACCTGCATTTGTACATCAGTGCTATAAACATACACATTTAAAGAAGGCAGCAGACAAAATGTTAATACTTTTATTTGTTCTACTCTCTGTACCAGTTCCTTAAACAGAACAAACTGAACTGAGTTCACCATTGACTAGGCATGCAACTATCCTATTAAATGGGCTGACCCATCCATTCTATTCTTTCCTTTGCCCATAACTGGAGATTGCATTTTATTTCCTTTGGATTATCCGTCAGTTTCTCAAGATGATTCTCCTACATTAAGTCACTTTTCAATAGGTTTGTCTTGTCATGATCTGGAAGCAACTGCTAATGTTAAAGACAAAAATATTTTTGTCATGACTAAAATAGACCAAAATGGAAACCGTCAACAAAAATACTTCAGCCTCATTGCCACTTGCTTGATTAAAAAAAATATTCTTTCTGTATATGCAACGAAGCACAACTATTGAACGTGTTTGTAACAGCCCACAGGACAAATACAATGCAGGCCAAATCCACCTTTGATATAACTCCCTGGAAGCCAGTGAAGTCACACCACAGATGAATTGTGCCCTGTATGTCACGAGTGATCGTTCCAGAGTTCCTCAAACAGTAGGAGTGGATGAATCAGTAAGATTACAAATAAGCAGCTCTTACTATTCAAGCAGCTGAGATTTTCGGTGGTTAAAGCAGTGCTTTGCAGGACTTGGTCATTAAATGGGATTTTCTTTGGAGAAAATGAGTCCCCCCGGGATACCATTATTCTGAATTCCCACTGCTCCATGGGTATTAAGAGAAAATACATTAATCCATTCTGGTTACAAGAGTTTGCAAGGCTTGGTAATAAGATCTAAGTGCATTTCCAGATGGTCTATATTCAAGAGATTTCTCAGGGCAAGAGCTCAGTACAGAGGGAACTTCTCTTTTCACACAAACACAGACTTGTTTCCAGAATGCATAGACTCCAGATATGTAAAATGCTGTTGAGCAGCGTAAAATCACTGAGCACACAAAGTTTGACAGGACGGACTTTGTTTCGTATTTCCATTGGCAACCAGACTTATACTTTTCTCTTTTCAACTAAGATTTCTCTGGGCGTCTTGGAAGAATGGCCTTTCCTTTCACCTACTAGGTCAGGCAAAAGAGAGGGCAGCTGGAAGGAAGTGGCTTTCATTTTCATCCACATACAAAAAACAGTTTTTCATGGACATCCAGAAAGGCTCCAATATTTCAAGCACTTGAAACCTCTTTCCTTAGGCCACACACAGCCTGAGCTATGCAGCTGTTGAGCTCTCTCACTTGTCTTAACTCCTTATGTGCCCCATCACTGCCGAAGTGCTTTAATTTAAGCTGGGCATCCTGAAGGGCACAGAGATGGCACTTCCCTGGATAAGCAGGGAAGGAACCATTCTCTGTGTTGCTCCCAATATATCTCTGTTCTTGAGCACAGCAGGAAGGAAAGGAATACAGACTCCGCCAGGTAGGAATACTGAATCTTTATTCCAACAGAGAAGCAGGAAAGTCTGTGAAGGTGCTAGATTACTGAGGACTAATTAGCAATTAAAATTAATTGTGAACACTGCATTGGGACAAGCTAATACTTTGTCCTGTTGGCACTGGGGTTTGAAAAGCTAGAACTATGCCTGTATTCCTGACGCTGCTGAGACCCCACCTTTCTTTAAAGATGACTGGTAAGGAACAAGCCAACTGCTTACTCCCTCGCACTGTAAGCATCCCCTGGTACCCCGGCTGGTAAATACCTCTTTGCTGACTCTACTACTTCATATTCTGCTACCATGTAACCAAAGGTAGAAACCTTTTTCTTAGGCCCTATTGTCTGCCTTCCTGACACTGTGCCCAGGAGGATTACGAAATACATGCTGCAAAATAAAGGGCCTAATTCAACTCACTGATGTCAAAGGAAGCTGGACTGTGCTGTAAGGGACAAGGTCACAAGAGAGTGGAAATTTTTAACAGTGAGGGTGCTTAGCTATTGCAACAAACTACCAAGGGAACTGGTGGATTCTCCATCTCTTGATAGCTTTAGATTAAAATTGGATGCCTTTCTGGATGATATGCATTAACCAGACATAAGCTATTGGGCGAAATACAGGGAATTCAGTGAAACCCTATAGGTTGTGTTATAAGGAGGTCAGACTAGATCTAATGGTACTTCTGGCATTAAAATCTATGAAAAAATAAAGGAAGCTAATTTCCATCTACAGCAAAGAACTAAACAAACAAACTATATGTTCTTCTGGGGCTTGAATTCAGTTTTATTTTTAACTTACCCATATGAAATTACCTAATCTGAATGGCTCACTTGTCTTTGATCTTTCACCACTAACCTGTACTTCTAATTGGGGATAAGAGATTACAAAAATATTTTCCCTAATTAAGGGGAAAGAATTTCTTTGTGGTCATTAGACATCTAAAAATAAATCCTATGAAATGAAAGGTGGTTATGATTATACAGCTTTTCATTGTAAAAAGATTAACTGATTATATTAGCAATATGGGGCCATGTACTCTTAATGATGCTGGAAATAAAGTCTGTGAACTCTCATATCCACCAAACTATACATTCCATCACATTGCTGATCGGACATGTAAAGAAAATTTGGGTAACATTATAATAGTGTTGCTCTTTCAGATGCTGTGTTACCTTTTCTAATACTGAGGGACGAGGAGAGGGAAGGACAGAATGCTATTCTTTGAGAAGAGATTCCAAGGGAAGCTCTCTACCTCCTAGAATGGAGACCCCTCTTACTCATGGGCATGATGGTAGTCCCAGAGGAGTCAGTTTCCCCCGTTTCTTAGTATTTACTATCTAGCCTTAGATTGAGCCAGTACTGGGGCTGGTCCATTCACACTGCCTACTGAAAAACCTACACTGGGGACCTCAATTAGTGTGTGTGGTGTTTTTTTTTTTTCAATGGAAGATGAGAGTTGAAAGAGCAGCCAGGTTCAAGGGGAGGGTCTCTCGAGCCCAGGGAGCCATAGTGGGTTGGGAAACAAAAAGGGCCACTTTTCAAATGTCAGTGTTAATATATACATTCCAGTTAGTTAAATGAGGTATTATCTTCTTCTTCCTCCAGGAACTATTTTTCACAGTGGAAGGATATGTTGGGAGTTTCTCCAACAAGTTGTTGAATTTATTTTTTACAAATTAGTCTTAAAATGAAGGGGACACATTCTGATATTAGGATCCCCTTCACAGTGTGGGTGGGAGGCTGTTTCTTGCACTTCTCAGGTGGCTGAGGGCATGAGGTTGTGTGCATCCAATGGCTTACTACTAAGCAACACACAGAGGCAGCTTATTGCTCTTTTTCTTTCTTGCCCCTCCCCTATTCAGGGTTGGTGACTTCTGTAGTCTTCTTCCAAAACTCCTGATTGTATGCCTAGCTGTCACGTAAATTGGTCTCTCTAAGGTCTGCCGATATCTGGTCCATATACAGTCTCTGGCCTCCCCCTGTGGTCATCTTTCAGCCATGAACATTGCAGGGGTCATCCTACCAGTGTAACTGTTAGGTCTCCACTGGGCATGTCTGTACCAACATAGCCTAGCCTCCCTCAACTTGTCTTTCATTGGGGCAACCCACATTAGGCCCCTCACAACCTCATTTTTTTTCTTGGCATGAAGCGTCCAACCATTTGACCCTCTCAACATCTACATTTCTGTAGTGGAAGCATTCTGATGTCTTTTCCTGTGGCTGGCACATCTCTGTTCCATACATTAGGATGGGTTGAATTACAGTTTTATGCACTCTACCTTTTAACTTTATTGGTATCTTTTTATTACAGAGAACTGGGATCGGCTCACACCACTAGTACCAAGCAGCTTTGGTACTATGCAGGGGACCATTGTCAGCAGCCATTAATACTAGGTATTTAAATTCTTTCACTCTTCTAAGCTGTCTGCCTGTAATATCCTTTATGGTGGGTCCTCCTCCCTCAGTTATCAAAGCCTCAGTTTTACCAGTGTTTGCTCAACCCTATATTGCCACTGCTCAAAGTCGGTTTGCAGGGTCTTACAATCTTCTGCACATATCACTAAGTCATCAGTGAACAGCATATTCCAAGGCATCTCCCTTCATATAGTCTCATGTATCACATCCATGTAAACAAAAAGGGCCCAATACTCTCTCCTGATGCGAGCCAATATTTACTGTAAATTCTTTGGTTTAGCCCCATTAGAGTGACTACCATAGTCAAAATCAATCATATATAGCCTGGATAAGGCAGCCATATCCTTCTGGCACACCTCTCTGTTGCAAACTCCACCAAACTAATTCTCTCAGTACATGACTGTATGCCTTATCCAAGTCCACAAAGACCATATCCAGTTGCATTCTCTTTTCCCTGAACTTCCCCATGGGGATTTGTAGAGCAAATATAGCATCAACTGTACACCCTTCCAGCATAAATCCATACTCACCCTTCCCAATTTCAGCTGTTCCATGCAGATGATTTTCAATAATCTTCTCCCAGACTTTCGTAGCAAGTGATGTCAGCTTACCTGAGTGATAATTATCATATAGTATATCTCCTTTATGTTTAAAAATGGGCACCACAAAACTTTTATGCCACTCATCTAGCATTTTCTCTTTCTTAAGAATACAGTATCATGTTCTTAGATTCTCATTCATCACTCTTTCAAAATAATCACTCCAGACTTCGTTGGGTAAATCACCATTTGTTTGCAATAGACCATGTTCATTTCTAATATAAAAAAACTTGTTCACATCCCTCATCATTTTGTCTTGTAATGAGTTTGTAGATTGTCTTTTCTCCCTTATATTCTCCTAGTTGGTTATATAGTTAATCTGGGACCAAATTTTTAGCTATCACAATACTTCTTTTGGCTTTGTTTTTGCCTGTATATACACCATCTTATCACTGCTCAAGCCACTGCCCTGCCATTTTTTTTAAGGTTACATTTTGTTTTTGACTGATTCTTTAAATTGAGGATTCCACCATCAAGTTTTTCTTCGTATCCTTTCCAGCACTGCTTTAATCACTGTTAGGACTTCATGTGCCATTTCCAGCAACGGTAACTGTAGTTTGTATCCTCCATACATCCCTCACTTGCTTCTTTAACTTTAGCGGCCTTTGCCCAGGTATAAGAATCAGGTGAAACTGTTGTTCCTTGCAAGCAACATATACCCTAGCCCTCTGAGTTACACTTGATATGGGAATGAAGATATCTTTAAACAAGAAGTAATGCAAAGACTTCCTGACTACACGAACACATCTATTGAATGAGTTTTACAGGTTGGCTATCCAAGCTTGACACACATGGTTTGAAATCTGAATTTCCCTTTTCCTAGGTGAGCTACCTACCAAGGCTACCAAATCCCACCCACCCTGGCAAGACTTTTTTTAATGCTGTCTTTATTTGCCTTGTTCTTGTCATAGAACCAATATGGCATTTTACAGAGGTAGCCATGCCACCAACTACCCCATCGCACCCTGTTGAGAGATGCCACCAGTTGGTCCGTGACTGCTTATTGGATATTTGCAGCTGTCCTGCGTCTGCAGAATATTCCCCTATCTGCCACCCAGGGATGTGCCTTATGGGAGTTACACATCCCTTCACAAGGCAGAAGCCGCTTATTGCTTTATGTTCAAATCTATTTCACCATTGATACTTTCACCCTGTGACCTGTCAGAATGCTGTGCCGAGCAAAATGGGAGCTGCTTGCTTTAAAGAGATCATCTGTTTGCTCTTGAAACAATTAGAGAGGGCAGACATGTTCCTGAAATAGTTACAGAACACAAAACAGCTACGACTGAAACAAGTTCCAGATGGGGTTTGAGAGGGGTTTGGTTTTGGTAACAACAAATTAAAATGGATTCCATGTCTTAAAATTCCTCTGGTATCTAATGAACAGGAAACATGAATTACAAGCAATAATTTACTACAAACAAAAGAGATGAACTCTGAGACAGGCCCATTTATCTTTGTTCAAGTGCCTCCTTGAGGTTTGCATGTTTACCGCCTGACGAGAGCTAATGGCTTTCTTCCTCAGTCTTTGTGTTTTCAAACTCTTAGCTATTTTGGGTCCAACACAAAAGGAAAGGAAGGTGCTGAGCTCCTACTGAAGGGGCTGGCTTACCTGTGACCTTGGAGAGATACACAGAAGTTCCTTGAAAGCATACAACAGAGAGAAAACATGAGAAATGATTGCAAGGGGTCAAGGACTAGAGGCATGTTAAACAGGAGAGAGGCGCTTGATATTCCCCCTCCCCCAAAGCTGCTGCACATTCAGGAAATATTTCATTTAGAAATGCAGGACCAAATTTATCCCAGGTGTAACTTTAGTGGCCTTGCACTAAGGATTATTTGGGCTCTTAGGCTCCAGGGACATTTTCCTCTGGCTTGATTTACTGACTGCAAAGCTTTTGAGTGCAGCTGATAATAGTCGCTAGGATTGCAATGCGGTTTCGTAATACTGTACCACTGACAAGGCTGTCTCCTGTGCAATTGTGTTTGTTTCATGCACAAATGTGTCAAGTGAAGGTTATAGATGGAAATGTTTTGCCATTAGCATGTGCACCAGCTCCAAGAGACCTACTAAACATGCATCTTTCAAGGTCCATTTAATAACAGCTTTGATCTGGATTGAGCAGACAGGCTGATTTTATAGAAATTTGGATCATAACCTCAGTGGACAGCAACTCCTAGGGGTCCTGGAATTGGATACTGCCCAGTAAGATAGTGTCAGCAGTTGCACAAACCTCCCCTCAAAGGGGGAAGGGACCCAGTGAATGGCAGAAGAACTACTGTAAGTTATTGTTGGGGGGGAGGTGGGGGGGGTCAGCATTAGCTCTATGCCTGGAGCCCTCATGGTCAGGGGGCTGATAGGACAATGCCACAGAGAGATGGAATCAGTCAAGAAGTCCCGGAACAATGTTACTGTTCCTGTGAGCCCTTGACATACAACATTTTCTAGTTTAATTTTTGAATAAATATGGTTTCTTTCCTCTGTAGTTTTAACTTTATAAAAAATAGCCAGAGTTGAGCTGTACAAAAATGAGTGTAACTCTGTTGTGCAATTGTATTAATGTGTAAGAGAGGAAAAATATCATTCCTGAATCCTATAAAATGTTGACATGATGATGAAAAGATTAAAACCGTCTCTGGCTATACTATCCTGAATGCACCCAGCCTTGTCTGAACTCAGCAGCGAAGCCAGGTCAGGCAGGGTTGGTGTTTGGATAGGAAACGGCCTAAGATTTCTACATCTGCTAGCATCTTTTGCTTCTTCCAACACTAGGTGGCAATCTTCTCACTGCATTTACTTATTCCCTCTCCCTGCATCCTTCAAAACAAAAAGCAAGAAAGAGCTTAAAAAAAGAGTGGACAAGCAGAACTTATCCACTTTAGTCTGCATATAAGAGAAAAATAGGAAAAATGATGAGATCGTGAAAGTTAAACCCGCTTAACAGACATTCCTTCTCCATAAGGACTGAGCCTTTTATATTGGGCACTGAATATTTATTTATTTATTTATTTATTTATTTATAGACTTTTTCTCTATCCAGTTACCAAGACTCAGTGCCTTTAACTCTGACACTGAGATTGTTCATCTAGCAGACAGTGTCTGATGGAGTTAACACAGGGCGCTGGGAATCGGGCCTCCTGCATTCCATTTGCAGCTCTGCCGCTCTCTATGTAAGGGGTAGTGTGAGGGGGCATTTTCTTAATTAGGCACCTATTAACCCCCACCCCGTGTCCCGATTTTTTACACTTGCTGTCTGGTCACCCTAGTAAGGAGACTGTTGGGGCGAGGCCAATGCTCCAGGTCAGCCTGATTGACAGGGCAGGCAGGCTAATCAGGAAGCCAGGGGGGTCCTGTCCTCGTCCTCGCTGTGAGCTGGAATTGCCTGGGTCAGAGTGGGGCCGAGCGAAGGAGAGAACAGGGTCCCAAGCTGAGCTGGGGAGCAGAGCTGTGCCAGATCCAGAGGGGCCAGAGAAGCAGCCCAGAGAGCTGGAGGCAGAGCAGCAGCAGCCGCCGTGCTGAGGCAGAGTGGAGCTGGGACTGGGGCTAGAGCAGTCCGGAGCCAGGTGCAGTGAGCAGCTGGGGAGAGCGAGGGGGACCCTGGGCAGCGAGTCCAGCGCAGGGAGATGCCCCCAGCCAAGATGCCTGGCAGGCCAGGCTTGGAGGGGGATCATAACTCCGACGGGGTGGGGGTGACGCTGGGAAGAAGGGTCCTGCCACCTAGAACCTGAGGGCGTGTGGCCACCGTCAGAGCAAGTGTCCAACCCGCAGCATCCCTGCAGCACAGTCAGGGTCTGGGCAGGGGCCTGGCACTTGTGAGGAACAGACTGAACTTCCCTGACATTCCAGAGATGCTGGTTGTGACGTCCCCATGCCACAGAGCGGGGTGATGGGTTTTCCTTTAACCTTCCCCATTTTTTCCTTATTTTTTAAAATTGATTGCTGTTTAATAAATTATATTTGCTTTGAACTGTATGTAATGATCAGTGGGTCAGGGAAGCATCCAGTGCAGAGAGAGCACCCCGGAGTGGGGACATCTAAGCCCCTCCCTAAGTGACCATTACAAGGTTGGAGGTCAAGCCCCCCAGGAATCCTGGGCCCAGCCTTGTTGGGGTTACGAGGACTCTGCCACACAGGAGAGTGAAAGGGGAGCCCTTGAGGTCAGGCAGGCCTCTGGGTAAAGGAAGTGGAAGCGAGGACTCATCATTTCACTGGCATAGGGTATAAGCCAGGAAAGTTCCCCACAATAGCGGGACCATTCCCCCGCTTACATCTAGGGTGCGAGTTGGCAAGACACTTGCCTTCTCTATGCCTTAGTTTCCCATCTGTAAAATGAATATTATAGTGATGTGCCTGATAGAAGAGGCCTAATCCTCCTGTCTGTCCGCTGTCTAGGGTGTGTATCTAAGCACCATGTACAATGTCCCTCCAAACTCCCACTAAGATTGTTGTGTCAACAAAACAAAGTTTATGAACGTAGGTTAAATTCAGGGTCCAAGTTCACCCTTCCCTCACTCCATCCCTGGGGATTCACTCAATCCACAGTCCAACTCCAGAGTTAATACATCAGGTATCCCCACCTTAGAGCTGTCAGGCCACAATCCACTTTCTCAGCACTTCAGACCTAGGAGCCTTCTATCACCAAACTGTTTCAGTTTCATATGTACCCACTTGTCTTATTTTTTATTCCTCCCCTGACATAGTTTCTTTAACCTCATGATCCTCATTTTCCTGCTGGGTTTTGTTCTTTACCAAACGGCTGGCCGGGGAAGTGAAAAGGAGAGACTCTTCTCCCCCCACCCCACCACTCCCCCAACTGAAGACTTCATTTCCCATTAATGAAGATTTTAAAAGACATCTCAGGGCTCATTAAGAATCTGGTGACAGCTTTACCTTCTTATGGAGAAACTTAACACCAGACCATTTCCCCGGTGGCCAAAGCCCGGATGGCTGCAATGTTAGTTCTGACTCCACTGGAGAGTTCTGGAAAGCATGGTCATGCTGCAGCGTAAATGGCTGTCAAGAGGTTTACTTAGCTCTTTATCAGATCTTCATTTCAAAGGGCATTTCATAATATATTTGAAATGGTTATGCAGGGAGCTGAATCTCTCTGCCGCCTCCCCAAGAACTGAATGCTAAGCTCTGCTACCATCACCTAGGTGATACCCAGGGACACTGCAGGAGCATGTCTCAGAAATGCACTGGGTGAGTGTAGGGTTGTTGAGAAGTGTCTGGTTGTTATTCTTCTAGTGAACTTTTTCCCATTTACACTGACCACTTATTTCCCTCTGAGTCTGGTGCGATGCCTTCCCTCTACTGCACAAGAGGAACTGGTCTTTTTCTCTTTAGTAAGAATCAGTTAAAAAAAAAAAGGTTTCAGATGAAGTGAGCTGTAGCTCACGAAAGCTCATGCTCAAATAAATTGGTTAGTCTCTAAGGTGCCACAAGTCCTCCTTTTCTTTTTTTTAAAAAAAAAAGTCTCCCTATGACAGAGTGCTAGCAGCAACACCCTGATCGCTGACCTTGCTGCAGCCTGTAAAAGGCAGCAGGCTCTGCTCGGGGCGGTGAAACACTTTCTGCTGGGGAATTATGAGCACCCAGATGGTAACCACTGCCTTAAGGATGTAATTGGGAGGCTATAAGTAGACGGAACAGGAAGCAAGGGGGAAGCTCAGCTAGTGAGATGTGCTGAGCCTGTATGAAAAGCTCCTGGTACTAGATGCCTGTGCTATGTTCTGTGTGTATAGGTGCAGAGGAATAAAAGGTTCATGGGGTGAATGGCAAACAGCCTGTGTGAGCCTGTCAGGTGACAGAAACAGGCTAGAGCGGTTCTCATCCTGCGGCCTGCAGGCCACTTGCGGCTCAATCAGCACAGAGCTGCGGCCCATGTGACATCCTCAGGGCCATGTAGTATTGGATGTGGCCTGTGGCTCACAATGGTAAATAGGTTGAGAACCACTGGGGCTAGACAGTGTGGCACACTGAGTAGCTACCTGAGAGCGTGCCCTGCGATCCTCCCCCAAATGCTTTACCAAGAGCAAAGTCATTGTGTATCATCCACTTTGGGGTGTTTTTTTTGCCAGGTTTCCATTAGGCCAAACTGATCAAACTGGTTGGTTGCCCTGATCACAAATCTAGTGAAGTTCAATATTGGTAATGTCCCTTTTTGTGGCATGACATTCACGAGAGTGCACTACATCCTAGGAACAGCCCTGCCGTTCTTATGGCGCAGGAATGACCTCAACAGACTCACTGGCTCTTGTGCTCCAGCGCCAGTGTGATTAATGATGACATGTTTGCCCCCTCAGGGCCTTTCGGGTTTTGTGCAGAGTCCACCTGTAACTGAGCATCCTAGTCAGGAAACACCTTTCATCTTCTCCATAAATCACTTAGTTGCTCTGGGTCTCTGCCTCGCTGCTGTGTGATGCCTTTGGGTAGTTTTCAGAGGCCCCTGCCTGGATTGGGGGGGGGGGGGGCGGGGGGAGGGTGCTTGTGTCATTTCGGACCCCTCTGCTAATCTAATAAAAATGTTAAGAAGCAAAGGCATGTAGCCCTTTTCATTAAAGCCAGCTTCAGTGGTGCTACACTACTGCCATTACATTTGGGGGTTGGGTAGGTAAGGTGTTCCTATATAAATTTACTCAGCTCTTCCGATTTAGAACTAGACAATCAGTGCAGCATGGCTAAAAACTAGCATCTAGGTGCAGACGTTTACTCTCCAGCTCTCATTCAGAGAATCTAAAGAGGGTGCAAATCTAGGTAACAGCATCACACAACCAGATTGCTGCCATGGTGGCTGCAGGGGACAGCTGCAATTCTAGGGAAGCAAATAACATCTTCAGAGACTGTTCCAGGCAGAGAATCTGGAAGACTGAAATTCACGAGTAGGAAAAATTAATAAAATTCAGCTGGAATTACTTGATTCATATACATGCTCCTGGCTAGGCAGCTGGAGAGCTGTCATCACTAATTCTGATTGTGCACAGTTCTTATTCTCTTTGTTACCCCATCTCCCCAACCTCACCCCAGCCTTTGTCTTAGCCACTTATTATTTCTTACCTTCTAGAACGTAAGTTCTTTGGGGACAAGAGCCGTAACTTACTATGTTTGTGCAGTGCCTAGCCCAATGGGGCTCAACCTGTTGCCTTTATGCGCTACCACAATATGAATAATACTAGTTACTAATACACCTTTTAGGGTGGTTATTTTGGCAGAGAAAACTCCCTTGCAAAACTTCAAGAGATAACACTAAAATATAGCTGCTGACATTTGGAAAAGGATATAAATGCCACAAAAGACCATTTTAGATCTCAGTAAGTAATAAGTGGGCCCTCGAGTGTTGTCCTGTAGTGAGGAGGTGAAAAGCAGGAATTGCATCCTACTTAATTTTCAAGGCTAAATGTGCTTTGAGCTTGTTACACAATTCAGTGAGCTGTTCATACCTACGTGTTGTTTGATGTGCCCCTTTTTTTTTTTTTTTTAGCTTATCCGTCTTTGGTTCTTTGCAATAGGAATTGAGAGCAAAATTCTCCCCTGTGCAGCAGGCCAGAACAATGCCTAGGCACCACTTAAACAGGGTTTAAGTGGGACTTAAGTACATAGGCATGGGGTTGACCCTTTGTAGATGGGGAATCAGAAGTTGTACGTGCTTCAGCTTGCTTCTTTTTCTTCATTCCTCTGTAAAAGATCCAAAGGTTTAACAGATGTGTGCCTGGTTTTAAATCCATCTCCGAGGATTATAGGAGTCTACTTGTCTGTACTTCGTAGCCTCCTACTTCAGAGATCCACAGAACTCATTCCCTTCTTTTTGCACATTCTAGTGACTTTCCCCTTGCCATTGCTGATTTTGTTCCCTGCCTGGTGAGAACCCTGGTGCCTTGGGAAACAAGGGTGTGAGATGCACTATTAGGCCTTTCCTAGTCCCTTTTTTGGAAAGGCCTTTTTACATGTGAAGGTTCAGAATCCAGATTTACTGCTGAATGTTACACTCCTGCCCCCATCCCAGGCTAGGATCACATTGCGGGGTGGGGGGCATAGGGAACATCCAATGATTCATTTATTAAAAACAGCCCTAGACCATAACTCCAGTTGTAGCGGGGCTGAGCTGGGAGGGCAGGGGTGAGTTCTTTGACAAGTCAGCCAGGGGGGCCGTTTCAGATTTTGGCAGTGGACGGCAATTTTAACCACGATTCCAGGGGCTACTTAGGCACTTGAAACGCTAGGTTTTTTGGCAGATAATTTAGCAATTAGCTGACACAAGCACTGTATCTAATTCCTATGTAAAAAAGAAAATGAAATAAATATTAGGCCCACTCAGCTGTAATACTAACATGTTCTGACATCTTAAGGGCAAGTCACTTAAGGGACACTGGTTAGGTTTAAAATGTTTAATGTTTATTCTTACTTTGTTACTAACTCTGCAGAGAGGGAAACCCCATCAGGATGCCTGGATTCTATCTCAACTCTGGGAGGCAAGTGGGATGTAGGGGGTTACAGCGGGGGGAGGGGGAGAGCAGAAACATCTGGGTTCTAGAAAAGACCATCAGAATGACCTTACTGTGTAAGACCAATGGTCCACCTAGCCCAGTGTCCCGTCTTCCAACAGTGGCCAATACCAGGTGCTTCAGAGGCAATGAACAGAACAGGGCAATGGTAGAGTGATTCAACCCATCGCCCACTCCCAGCTTCTGGCAAACATAGGCTAGGGACACACAGCATATGGTGCTGGCTCCCTGCCCACCCTGGCTAATAGCCATTGATGGACCTATCCTCCATGTACTTTAGTTCTTATTGGAACCCTGTTATAATTTTGCCCTTCACAACATTCCCCTGGCAAAAAGAGTTCCACAGGTTGACTGGGAAGAAATACTTTCTTTTGTTTGTTTGAAATCTGCTGCCTATTAATTTCACTGGGTGACCCCTAGTTCTTGTGTTATGTGAAGGAGTACATAACATTTCCTTATTCAGTTTTTCACACCATTCATGATTTTATAGACCTCTATCCTATTTCCCCCAATCACCTCTTTTCCAACCTGAAAATTTCCAGCCTTTTTTAAATCTCTCCTCAGAGGGAAGCTGCTCCCTACCCCGTATCATTTCTGCTGCCCCTTTCGGTACCTTTTCCAAATCCAATATATCTTTTCTCGATAGGGTGACCAAATCTGCACGCAGCACCCACTACCTGGGCGTACCATGGGTTTACAGAGGGACCCTAGGCCAGTCTGTTTTGTTAGGGATCCCCTTCGGCGGGATTCCGAACACGCCGCGCGCTCCTTCGACGGCCGCTGAGCGGGCGCGGTGAGCGAACGACCCTCAGCGACGCCCCACGTCCCCTGCTCGATGAGCAGCAGCTGACATAGACCCCCCCCCCGCCATTTTTTGTCTGGGGAGGTGGGATCCTATTTTGCGAGGCGCTTTACTGCGCGTTTATCCGCGTCGCCGCTGACTGGCCAGTCTCTCCACAAGGCCGCCCGTTCGTCTCGCGGACACGGACGGACGCGGCCGCTCCTCCGGACCCCGCCATCCCGCTGCCCAGGCTCCCCGTGGCGGGCGCTCCCTGGGTGGCTCTTGGCCCTCGGCTCTGGCCTGAACGGTCCCGAGCGGTTTTGCAGCGGCTGCGAACGTCGCCACCTGCCGGCTCGCCCCTTCCCCCGGCTCGCTTGTGAAGCGCCGGCCCCCCCCCCGGGGGACAGAGCCACCCTATGGGCCTCAAGGGGGCGCCGCCCCGCGCCCCTCAAGCCGGCGAAAAGCCGCCGCTCAGCGGTGTCCCAACCCCTCCAGGGGGCCCGGGCCACGCCCACTTCCACACGCCCACCCCGTGCACGCGTGGGCTCTTCCTATTGGTCTAGGTGCTCCGACGCTAGGGCCCTCTGGTGCGCTGATTGGCCGCCTGTTACAGCCACGTGGCCCTCTCTCCTCCCGCCACAACAACCACCACCCCTGCCAGAAGAGGGGCAGGACTCGTGCGCTCCCACTGGCTCCGGGCCGCCTCACTCTCTGCTCTGTCCCACCCCCACAGAGCTGCGCTTCCCAGTGATTGGTTTGTCGCCGCTGACCGCTCTATTCCCCTCCAGTCAGGGCGAGTTTCTTCCGGGTTGGGGAGGCGGGTGGTTGGCTGGTGAGCGCTGTCTGTCACTTCCCCCTGGCGCAGCGATTGGCGAGCGGAGGCTTGGGGGGTGGGGCTGAGCCTGCCTCAGTCGCTGCGGCCGTATGGCTGCGTTAAAGGGGCCGTAGCGCCGTTTGCTGCCGCCGCCCCGGACCCGCCGCTGCAGGCCGGTGCCGGCTCCCCGGCGGCGCCATGGCCTATCAGGGCTTCGCGCAGGAGTACCTGGGGATCCCGGCCGTGACGCGGGCCTACACCACCGCCTGCGTCCTCACCACCACCGCCGTGGTAAGGGGGGGGCCGGGGCTGGGGACAAGGGGGCCGCGAGCGGCCTCCCGCCGGCCGGGATCTGCGGGAGCTCGCTGCGGCCCGGCCAGCTACCCTCCCCGCGGGGGGCATAAAGCCGCAGTCAGCCGCCCGCCCACGTGCGCGCTGCCGTGTGGACGCGGGCTCTGACACGTTTCAGCCCCGCCCCTCCGGGCCCGGCCGGTGCCCTGGGACTGGAGCCTGTGGGCGGCCAGGTGGGCAGTCGGGGTGTGAACGCTCCCGCCGCCAGCCCGTGGCCGTGCCAGGCGCTCTGAGGACGAAGCCCAACGCGAGGGGTTACCGGCTCTCTCCAGCCGGCCCCGGGTCGGACCCCTCGGAGGCCCCTTTCGAGTGGACGTTGCTGGGTGTTCTCTGCCCTGCTCACCGGGAGGGGATTTGGGCTGAGGCTGGTCCTGTACCCTGTGCTCTGCTCCTCAGTGCTAGGGAGGGAGGCAGACGCTGTGCCCGGGACACCTACCTGCTGGACATTTGGTCTGTGCGTTTGCCTGCTCCTCGTTTCCTTTCTGTGGCAGGGAATGGGATAGTTCAAACAAGAGCAACAAGATTTTCAGCTTTCTTCTAGCGCTTATTCCCTAGTTCGAGGCTAAATTCTGCGAATAGTGGAATTGGTGGGCTTGCATTCTGGCTCTCAGCATTTGCATAATTTGCTCTAATTTTCTCTAAAGCACACACTCTCTTTCTGTCCCACCATCAGCTAGCAGTGAAATAAGTTTGTGACCCGGTCTCAGACAGGGTGCAATATCTAATGTTCTCTGAGGCCAGACTTCTAGGAGTAAGATGCTTCAATAGTCCTGCGTGCAGCTCACCATGTCTTCCCTGAACCATCCTTGCAAATCACCACCTCTTCCCTTGCTGGGTAGGGGTTGGAATGAACAGTATTGTCAGAGGTTGCATTTAATGTCCTTCATGGGATGGCAGGTAGGATGGGTTTGGGAGGGCTGATGTTTTTGCCCCCTCACACACTTCAGGTTAGACAAATACCTCTAAGGGCTGGTCTAGATAATACTTAATCCTGTTATGAGTGCAGGGAACTGGACTAGATGACCTCACAAGGTCCCTTCCAGTTCTACGATTCTATACACAGACACAGTGTTCACCCAAAATCAGAAAACCAAATGGTGCCTGCTTGAATAAAGAGCATCAGAGGATGATAAAAAGGGGCTCAGAGAAGCAATAGATACAACTTGAGCAGCATGCACGGCAAAAAACCAAAAGAGAATGACTGCTCCATTTATGCAGCAAGTGGCTCATTCCCCACTAAAAACACTTCATACATTTCCACTCCCCCGGTGACAGGGTTCTTTGTGTCTCCAGCAAACTCCACCTTTGTCTCCAAATTGCTTGGACTAAGATCCTTCCATTGAAATAGATTCTGACCATTCCACCGGCATTTGTCTGCTGATCCTTTCCCTTGTTCCTCTGCTGCTTTGTGTCTGTCCTGGCCCCATTCCTCTTTCCCTCAAGCTTCCCGCTTCCAACCTTGCCTGATGTTGTATGCCAACTTCCTTCCCTTCTACCCTCCCCAAAATAAAAAACTACGTTGGTTTGTCAACCATCATACTATTACATAACAACCCTGAGTAGCTGTGCGACCTAATCGCTGTATCCTTTGTCCTCCCCATCCCTCTCTGCATCACTTAATGCTCTCACTCATGGCATCATGTGTAAAATTAAGTGGTAGGTTTCTTGGTACAAAGTCTGGCATACTCTGGGTGCTGTATAAACAACACAATGGGCAGCATGACCTGCTTCTCATGTCTCACTCCAAGGTTAAATGGTTGCTCTCTTGGTTTCTTGCAGCAATTAGAATTCATCACCCCTTTCCAGCTGTATTTCAACCCAGATCTGATTTTCAGAAAGTTCCAGGTGAGATTCTTTTCTTACAAGGGGTTAATTTTCCACTGAGTCCTTCATTCTCTTCCTAGCCTGATAATCCAGAGATTTCATGAGCTGGAGGTGGAGCCAGCAGGCCAGCCCAGTTTCCCTATTTCCTTATCACAAGGAGCCCTACTAGCTTAGAGGAGCTTCTTTATTCCAGATACTCTCTTGTGCTCTGTCTGGTGGTGAAAGTGGCCGCTGGGCCTTGTGGGACTTTTTCCCACTAGCAGAAGTTTGGAGTTGTGGCTATAGTCAGACAGTAGTGTTTTCCCCACCCTTCTCTGCCCCACGCCACAGTGGGTTCTTTAGGTCCCTTTCCTGTTTTACTCAGATCCTACTAAGACTGTCAATCCAGTCCCCTTTCAAGAAGAAGGTTGGGTGAGATTTATGACCATCTAGTCTCTTGAGGCTGGATGGGGGAAGCTCTTCTTTAGGAAGGAGTCTTGCCTTGGGTGGTGGGATCATAAATTGTCTCTTCCCTTGGGGAAGGTGTGGAAATATCACTCACCAAGGAGGAAAGACTGTCTGGCTCTGAGAGGGTAGATGGAATCCATAGGAGGTGGGTAAGACAAGCATCTAGTTTTGTGGGGCTGATTACCGAACAGGGTAAATGGCTGTATGGAAGCACATAGGTGCAGGGGACCTTCCAAATTGGGGAAGAGATATGGCTGTCCATCTCGTTCTTTTCCTGTCTCTTCTCTTACAGATTTGGAGGCTGATCACGAACTTCCTCTTTTTTGGGCCCTTGGGATTCAGTTTCTTTTTCAACATGATATTTTTGTATCCTTTGGTCTCAGCAGCACTTTCTGCTCCCTTTTCGTTTTAAATGTGACTCTCCACTCGCCCACCTTCCCGATCTAGTTGGCTTGTATCATCGGCGGGGCGGGGCTGGGCTGTAGAGTTCCCCTTCCTCAAGTCTCTGCCAGTCTGAAATGAAGTCAATTCCCAGACAGGGTCGCTCCAGAGCCTGTTGGTGCCTTGGGATGGGAGATGGCCAAGCTCACTGCTGAAGAGATCCAGCTAGCCCATCACTCATTCAATCTGCCATCCAAAGTACCTGTCAGGCTGGGGCAACCCCCCTTGAGGAATGCCTAGTGTGATATCAGTGAGACAGGCAATGTTAGCTGCCACCAGAGACTACAGAGCCATACCAGCTCCTGGAACTGTGCTGTCCATGGCCAGTGCAGTGTGGTTTCTGCAGCCACGCTGGACAGAGGTGACTCACTCTTTCCCTGAGTCTGGTAACACAAGACAAAAGATGAATCTCACTGCTCTGGCTCAGGGACTTGGGCAGCTGGCTGGCAGCTTCCTCTCATGAAACCTCTTGTGGGAGCTTGTCGGCAAACCCCTGTGGTTCAGCCAGTGATGCAGGGCAGCCAGCTGTTAAGTTTCCTATACTGCAAACCCTCTCGTTTCCTGCTCTCAGGTACAGATATTGCCGAATGCTAGAGGAAGGCTCCTTTCGGGGACGGACTGCAGACTTTGTCTTCATGTTTCTCTTCGGGGGATTTCTCATGACAGTATCCTTTGTTTGTTTGAGTTGGTCAAGGCCCTCTGGGCTGCTGTCCTATGATACTTTGTGAATAGGCTGCTAGTCCACTGACTCCTTGTACCAAGGACCTTCTTAAGGTCTTCTGTATGCCTCTCTACATTCTGGTTGGCTTTCCCATAAAGTAGGACAGGTGGCTGCCTAGAGTGGCAAAACTTGGACTGCAGGATGTGAGGCTCATGTTTCCCAAGGCAGACAAACTCTGGAGCCACCAGGCTGACAGATGCAGTCTCTGCTCCTGCGATGGCTTTTCTCATGTACAGCAGCCTCTGTCTGTGCAGGCTCTCAAATGGTGGACTGGCAACTCCACAGGCTAATTCCTTTTGTTGTACACGTCTGTTCGTACTCCCCAGGCCCTGAAAGGACTCGTTTAAGATTTATGCTCCAGCTACAAAAAGTTAACTTTTGTTTCTTCCACTGACCACAGGAGCTCTGATGTATCTGGAGGGGTCACATATAATTGGACAGGGGGGCAGGATGTTGTGTAATCAGGGATGCAGGAAGCTGTCCAATCAGTAGGCTTTGCCGGAAATGGAGCCTTAAGTAACCCTACTGAGCTATGAGGTTCCTATTCCCATATCTCTACACTGATCCATGCTGTCATCTTGGCGGGGGGGCGGGGGTGTGTTACTGCCCAATAACAGCTCACACTGGAGTGTCTAAGTGACTGGAATATGGGTAATTTAGAGAAAACAGCAGCAATTAAAACATTTAGCTCCAAGCTCCCAGAGTGCGTGGGACTGACAAAGGAGCTGCCTGCATGTAGCTGAAGGCAGCTTGGCCCTGAGTCTTTAGCAGATTGCATACCATAAGTCTCTGCACCGTGATGGTATAGCTCATGGGCATGACCAGGGCTACTTCTGATTTTTGTACCTAGTGTGAACATTGTTTTAAGCTTTGGAACCATTTTAAAGTAAGAGAAACATGTCTGGGAAGGACAAAAAACTCCTTCTGCAGAGAAGCCTGCTGCCATCTGTTGCAAGGTGCACTCAGAGAAGGGTGTTAAACATGTCTCCAGATGGAAACGAGCTGTATCAAAAGATGCACTTTCCCTAAAGCTGTGTATATTTTCATAAGCAAATGCTGAGCAGACTCCGACATCCAGGTGCAGTGTCTGTAAGTGCTTCGCTAGGCAAATGCCAATGCATCTGTGGTGTCCACACTCTTGACCTGCCAAGACTGAGTCAGAGCCCCTGAGCACAGCAGGGGAAATGGTTGGGAAGCCCAGAGTCTCACCTCTGCAAACCTGCAGTTAGGCCTTAGGGCCATTGGCATGTTAGAAACAAACCACCCATCTCCCTTCCAGGGAAAGGACTCTAATTGAGAAGAGGGTATGGTTTATCTTGGACAGAACTCTCTTGCAGAGGACAAGTGTGAGTGGCTTGGATGCCGATAAATGTCAGGTCCACCTCTTGTGCTCAAAACATGAAACTTAACTTTAAGAAGTGGCCTGGCTGGCTCTTAAGCGTTGTAATGGGATACAGAATCTCTCTCCCTGTAGGGCAGCCATTCAGACCTAGCCCAGGGTAGTAGTTATAATCCTCAGAGCTCTGAAGATGAGTTTCCTCTCAGTCCAGATCCCACTCGACCAGTGTCCATGAAATGAAAACTACCGTGTCGCACTAACTGGCATCCTCAGCAAAGAGCAAGGAAGGGCTTCCCATGGATACTGACCTACCTACTCCTCACAGCCTTGGAAGGCAGCTTGGTCTTGTGGGTAGGGCATGGTACAGGGAGTTGGGGGAGATGGCTTCTATTTTGGGATCTAGCACTGACTCACTGGGACCTAGGCAAGCTGACCTCTCTCTGCTAGCTTCCCCATTGGGGGAAAGCAGGATCATTCTACTTACAAAGAGCTTGGAGCTCTTTTGTTGAAGTACTGAATCATGGCGATATTAAAACCACTCCCTTCAGAGCAATGGTGAGGGGCTAATGAACAGGCCCTACTGCTGCCTCTAAGGGTTTCATAGAGGGCTTGGGGCTCCCTGCTGTCAGTCAGGCTGCTTCCACTAGCACTAAGTTCATGCTCTGTAGATTTACAGGAGAGAATTAACAAAATAGGGTTCTCCTGTGAGCTGAGCAGGTTGGACACTTACCATAGTGGCAATAACCATCAGTTTGGACATTGCTCCTGAAGAGCCAGGTGGTTTTCCAAGGGAATAACCGCTGTTTGTGCTATGCCTGCCCTGGGGTGGAACGTGCTCTTCCTCAGCAGAACGGCATGCTGACTAATTCCTGTTGCAGCCACTGTTACGGAGGGTTGGGTGCAAGGAGGGATGAGTATGGGGGCTGTCTCCATGCACAGGAGAGGGGTGAACTTCTGCAGGATAAAGCTGGTGACTTGTCCGCTCATTTTGCTGTCCAAGTTAGCTGCATCCAGACAGGCCCTGCTCACAGATTCATATGAGGCCTGGGTCTAAGGAGACCTCTCATGTCCAATCTCCCATCTTGCACAGAGGTTTTCGGCAAAACACTACTAACACCCCTGGAAGCTTAACATCTAGTGATGAAGCCTCAATTATTGCACCAGGCAGTTTCATGTCTCTTCCAGGCTATGGAACACTTCTCTAAGTTCATTAAAGAAAAACTATGTCCAGTGTAGGAATATTGTCCTCTGCTACAGGGGAGGCCAGTGTCCTGGGAAAGTGGAGCGGGGGAGGGGTGCTGCAGAAGTGAGGGTGCACAGCCCCTGCTTGCCACAGGCTCACCCCAGGCAGCACAATGTAGCTGAGGTGTAAATGACACTGATCCAGTGCAGGTTTTGCTACCTGGGGAAGGTGAGGATGCAGCACTGGGCAGAGGGATTGGTGTGTCCCAGACCTCATGGAAGGAGTTGCAAGTTGCATGGGATCTCTCTCACTTATGTTGCAGACTCCAGTACACTGAAATCTTAGGCAGCTGCCCAAGTATCTAACTAATGTGTCAGAACTTCAGGCATTTGTCAGGGGCTTATGAGATTGTCCCATCTTCTGTCCTGCTGCTCTGGGCTGTAGCATAAGCAGAATGGTCTGTTCTCCTTGACTCTGTAGCTCTCAGCTCTTCGGCCTCTTTGCAAGCCTCTTCTTCCTAGGCCAGGCTTTCACCATCATGCTGGTGTATGTGTGGAGCCGCAGGAACCCTTACATCCGCATGAACTTCTTCGGGCTTCTTAACTTCCAGGCTCCCTTCCTGCCCTGGGTTCTGATGGGATTCTCTCTGCTGCTGGGCAATTCTATCATCATTGATTTGTTGGGTAAGAAGACACTGAGTACCCTTTGGAAGGGTGGTGTCTGATGCATGTGTGTGCATCTCCCAACTGTGACCCCAGCAGTTTACATCACATGGCCTGGGTTCACCCTTGGTGGCATGCCCTTTCTCAGAGAACAGCTGGCCTAGTCTGATTGATTGATTGCCACAGACACCCAAGTTCAGTCTCACTGTTGAATTAAGTGCACTTTGTATAGCACCTGTGTATTGTGCCCAGGAGGCACCAACGATTAGCTTGGGATGGTGCCACCTATGAATCCACAGCAGAGCTGGCTCTTCAGGAATGGGGATGGGAAGAAAATGAGCTCTAAGCTGACACTCATGCCCCACTCCTTCTGCCCTCCCAGTTCTGTTTTGTTGTCCATACCCCAAGAGTTCTCTGCAGCCATGCTTTACTTTGGAGCATAAAGCATGAGTACATTCAAAGCCAGGCCTTTGCTAAAGGCGACACCCCCCACCCTCCTCACACACAGAGTGGTGACTCTCACAGGGCTCTCCCAGCTGGGTATGTAGAGGCAATGCAGCTGTCTCCTGGGACAGCTGCTTACAGGTAGCTTTTTTCCTGTCTCAGAACTTCAGCGAGCAGCTAGTTAGCTGCCCTCCACCCCCAGGGAAGAGGCATGTCTGAGGGTAACACTTCTGCCTTCATCTTCTCTACAGGAATTGCAGTGGGTCATATTTATTATTTCCTTGAAGATGTTTTTCCCAACCAGCCTGGAGGGAAGAAGTTGCTGCTCACTCCAGACTTCCTGTAAGTGAAATTCTAGTCATCTTTCCTGGATCCAATGTATCATCTACACCTCCAAGGGCTTTTTTCCAAAACAAAATAGCTAACCTGCCTCAGTGCTGGGAGACAACCTCAGCCTCACTCGGGCTGGTCACGTCTCGGAGCAGGTTACTAACCAGGCAGTGCAAACGCTGACAGCTGTCCACATTCAACCCTGTCTGTTGTGGAAAGTGCCACGTGCCTCAAACTGCTGTCCTAACCGGCAATCTGTACATGTTCTGCTCCGGCTTGAATGCTTTGCTCAGGCCCCCTTGTTACTGGGAGTCAAGCTTCCCATGGAAGGAAGTGGCCCTTGTTGGACACTTGAGCAATAAGATATTATGGCACAAGGGCAGCTCCAGGCTTGACAACTGAAGTACAGCGTATGGGTAACTGGATCAAGTCGTTGGAGGGTAGACAGCAATGCATAGGCTTTTTCCCTGACTCAGCTGAGAACTGTGGAAACCCCCCTGGTGCAGTACATGTAGGTGTCCCTGAGAGTAGGTTTGGTTCCTAGAAGGGATGGGGTGGCTTTCATCCCTCAGACCTAATTCTTACTGTTCACTTCTTTTGGGGATGGGCCTGTTCCCTGCCAGGAAGCTGGTATTTGACACTCCTGAAGAAGATCCAAACTACAACCCCCTTCCTGATGATCAGCCAGCTGCTGACCAAGACCAGAACCAGCCGCCGCCTCAATAGTGGGGGAGAACCTGCTCTTCCCCCACGTGACTGAACTCTTCTCCTTCCTGCTGGACTGATACTGTGCCCTGGGTAGGGGGAAAGCTTTGCCATGGACAGATGCTGTCTGAAGAACAGCTCCAGTCACTAATTTTAGTCTGTATCACTGTTCCCTGGGGATAACTTGTTTCACAAGTTTTTCCTTGGAGTGTCATTTACAAACTGAATGGAATTATGTAGATGTATGTGTACAGAAGTGGTGTAGGGAGGGGGTAGAGGCTAGCCCCTGGCTACAGTAAATCCCACAGCAGCCTGGGCCTCAAATGATCGTCCTAGTCTAGTTCTGCTACAGCCATGCTGCGTGCCAAGTCACCTTTCTCCTTGGTACGCCCCTGGTACTCCCTCCTTCCCAAAAGGCTCCAGTTGTTGCTTTGTGCCATGGAAGTGCTTGATGCTCTAGGTATTACTCAGCTGTAGCAATGTATGCACCCCCTAGGACTGGAAAATCACAGCAGGGAATGGTTCATTGCCTTGGTACTGCTCTTCTTTCCCCTTCCGTTCTCCCAGCTTCTTTACATTAAAGTTTATATTTTTCAAAGGCTGAGCTATGCCTGGTAGGGCAAGAGGCACCCAGGGCTGTTATGCAGAACGGTTATTACTTACACCTAGGAATGAAGCCCTTGCTGAGTGTCAGGGCCTAAGTTATTTCAAATTCAGCTCAAACAAAGGGAAGATGTAGACTAGTGCACTTGCCCAGCTACAGGAGAGCCCACCACAAGGACAGATGGGAGCTTGAGTGCTGCATGGAGAGGAAACAAGCAATGCAGGTGCCAGATAGGCTGAAGAAGATGCAGAATATTGAAAGACAGCAGCAAGGCCCTCAATGTAAAACACTCAAACAGCTGCTCAGAGCTGAAAGTTTTCCAGTCTCCTCTAATCATGGTACAGTGGCTCATGTTAAATTACTAAATTTAATAGTGACAAGGTTTGCCCCTGTACAGCCCAGCAATAACTTTTAGGCCTTATTTACAGCCACTAAGTTGCACTGGTTTAAAAGCCCACTGTATTATACCAGTGCAAGTGCCTGTGAATTACATCTGAAAGCTGAATAGTTTTAACCTACTAAGGATCCACACCAAGTTGAACCACTTAAAGCTGAATAGTGTGTGTGTCTGGACCAGGCCTAAGTATTTCAAAGCATAAAGTTTGTATTATGCAGCCACCTTTGTGGGGCTGGCTTGTGTCATAGTGCTTTGCAAGCCTGTAACCAACCAGAGCCACTAGACTCAAACAGTAACAAGTATCAAGTTAGCAGAAGCAAAATGGTGCAGGAGCCTTAAGGCTCAGGAAGCTCAGCCCTTCACTTAATTCTCTGCAGTTTATGTCAAGTGCTGCTCCCAGAGGAGAGGCTGAAGCCTCCTTACCACAAAGTAGGCATAGTCTTAGTACCCACCAAATGAAAAATCCATTGTAATCAAGCTCCATTCAAAGGGGGGAGACAGGGAGATTTACTCATCATTTACATTTTAAGCTTAGCTGTGTATAAATGCAGCTTTTGGCTGTGGGACTCCCCCCATGTTAGAATAACCTGTTGATGAAAGGTAAGAGGCAAAGACTAGCAGTTGATCAGTGTAAGGGTTAAGGCTGCAGTGATAAAGCTGCTGAGTTTGCAAGTTCATGGCTTCTGCAAACTCTGAATTTGTATTCTTCCCTCCTCCCAGACTCAGCTGTTTGAAAGCAAACAGGTTTCTATGAACTGGGATTGCCAATGTGCAAGACAAAGCACGATAATTCTCATGCTAAAAGGAGATTTCTGACAATGCTAGAAGCGTGGGTTGATTATGCTGGAATAGGTTTTACAGCCTCCTTTAAGCACACCAGTGTCAGATTGTCAATGTAATCTGTGCTGCTTGCAACATTTTCTCTTGGTTTTCCTGGAGGAGGAGGAGGAGGAGGAGGAGTGCAAGCTCCAGCAAAGCAGCCAACAAGCCAGCAGCTTGGCTTTGATTCTATTTAAAAAAATAAAATAAAAAGCTGACCATGTGTATCTTGTTTAAAACAGCCAAATTAAACTCCTCCTGGGAAAGGGCAGGTCTCTGCATTCTCACCAGCTTTACAGAATCCTGGCCCCAAAGTGTTAATGACATGTGCAAATACAGCTTTATTCCTGGTGAGAGCTTAGTTAATTCGTTAGCTGCAAGGGAAGGACTGACTGCACATGATCATGCACAGTGGCAGCTTTTTACTGAAGGAAAGATGCAATTTCAGCAGAGAGTCTGTAGTCTTACCACCAGTTCTGGGAGTTGAGGTATTCTCCCCAACTTTGGCTTCCAACCAACACACTCTGACACTAGACAGAGATGAACTTCAAAGCCTACCTGAAGCCATGGACTATACCATGCTCACCAAGCTCACCAGCCATGGTCCATTCACTGAGACATAATTACAGACACAAAGCTAGTTCTGATCGCCCTGAGTGCACTAAACAAACAGCTCCTTCATGATCCAGACAGCGTCAGCATTCACTCTGTGTAGTTCTCATGATCTTCACCATTCCCACCCCAGTGAGTCACAAAGCCCAGTCCTCTGGTAAAAGACAAGGCCTGGGCAGGATTCCCTTTGAAGCTTATTAGATCTATTCCAAATGAGCAGCTAGAGGACAGGACTCCCTACCAGCTGTGAACATCCAGCTCTTGTTGACCTGGGGAGAAAAGAAGGGCTGGAAACAACCCATGAAGCTCCAACAACTCCAGCATTAGGCCATCGGAAGGCTCAGTTGTCAGGAGCCCAAACAATGGGAGCTAGACTCCCATGCATATAAGTTACTGATTCAAACCAACCATTATGCATTCCTTTTATTTTAAAAGTTGTCTTAACAGTGCACCTTGCACGTATACCAAAAAAAAAAAAAAAAAAAAAAAAAAAAAAAATCTTTACTCAGTCCACACACAGGTACATGAGGGCTCTGACAGCTGCCACAGGTCTCGGATGGATAACGTGCTAATGCAACGTTCTCGGCCCATGGCGTTAAGGTGGGGGCAGGGGTGGGAGTCAGCAGTACCCTGAACTGCTTGGCAAGTGGAATGTATGTCCTCATTCTGGGCCAAAAAGATTCAAGACAAACCCCTGCCAATCTCCTAGGTCCTTTTGGGGGAGAGGAGTGGAGACAGAGTCCATAGGATGAACACCACTGTCATATCAGGGAGGGTTACCAGGCTGGAGCAGTGTTGGCCAAACGTCTCATGCGCCTGTAGGAAGTGAGGGAGAAAAAGGCACAGTAAGTGATTGGGAAATTATGCTTTAGTAGATCTGCCTGGAATGGCAGCACACAGCCCTCCCAGATGCTAAAGGGCAAGTTACTGCACAGTCATAGGGGCTGCTAGACAAACTTACTTGCTAGTTAACACCCTAGCCTGGTTGTACTAATGACTTGAACCACATTATCATCTGCCCAGCTCCTGAAGAGCGTATGGCATTTCTGCCATTGCTGAGAAACCTGGCTACTCATTTCCATGTGTTCTTTCAGCCTGAATTGTGTTTCAGCATCCATCAGCCATTGACAGTTCAGCTTTACTGCAAGAGCTTACAGCTCCTGAGTATCAGAATGTCACAGTCTTATCAAATTGAGTATTAAATAACTGGGAGACGGTTTGTTTACTCCATAGTTTTGAGCAATCCATGGCTGTTGCTTGAACCACTAGAATCTCTCAGTTTTATTATCTACAGTATCTTGGGGAGATAAACCAGGCAGATTTCACTTCACATCCATACAGGTTTGAACAGCTTAAGCTGACCCTGCAGTGCTGCTTTGTAGGTCTCCCCCTACAGGGGCAAAAGCTGCTCTTGTAATCACAACAGTGTTCCTACCTGTGCCAGCCAATAGGCAGAAGTGCAGTTAACCAGGCTGGGGTTTGGAACGTCACTCCTACTTCAAACAGTGCGTCTCCACGCATAAAAGGGAAGCTTTGTCAGGATGCTAGGCAGCATGTGGCATTTAGTCTTAAGACTCTTCGAGACCCCAAATATTACTGCACTAGAGAGGCGCGAGCTTTGAGCAGGAGATGGTCAAAATGAAAATGTTAAGACACTTGCAGAGTGATGTGATAACAGTTTAATATCCTGAAGCAAAAGGAGAGAGAAATCCTCTTTCTGGTGTATTGATCTGAAATCCTGCCAGCTGGCTCTCAGCAGAGAAAAATAAAACATCAAAGCTTTTAAAAATTCTATCCTAGAGAGGGGCCAGAATGAAAACTGTATGAACGGGCAGCACCTTGTGTTTCTGTCTTGGTCTCGGATCTTCTTCTCCATCTCTGCGTCCGTCAGGGTTTCGAGCAGAGGGCACCACTGGTCAGCATCACCTGTGTTGCGAATGGCGATCTCTACAGTTGGCAGAGGGTTCTCACTAAAGCACCAGGTCAAGACAAAAAACAAAATTCAGCCAAATTTGAATTGCAACAGCCAAGACACACAGACCTTTTGCTCCCCTTGGGCACTGCCCCAGAGCTGAGATGGGAGGGGTACTCAATGGTTCTCCACTCTGGCTGGGCACTCATTCTTACAGCTGCTTGGTACAGTCTGGTTCCTGCCCAGTAGACAGAAAAGCTACGGTTCCTGGAGCCTGGAATTGCCATGAATCTAACTATTTCAAAGCCATCGTCTCTTGTACGCATCAGTGTAAGGGGATTCGTCAAAGCAAACGCTGAACAAGTCCTCCTTATTTTAGAAAGTTTTGGCCGTCAGGAGGCATATGACCAATATTAATAACAACATGAAGACTGCAGTTTAAAGAGCCACGCAGGTTTTGAATGCCAACCACAGTCTCAGTAGATTTCCCCTCTCTGAAGGCTCACTATGTAACTGGCTAATGGACATACGACATTCAGGCTGAGTGATCACAGACTAAGGAAAAGATCATACCAGTTTATGAATGCTGAAAGCTTTGTCATATCCAAGGGGACATTCATGAACTGGGAGAGTACCCTGCCTGCTCAGAAATGTGGCTTCCTGAGGTTCCTGCCAGCATTTCTGAGGCCATGTCTACACTTACCGGGGATCAAGGCTGCTGTGATCAATGCAGCGGGGGTCGATTTAGTGGGTCTAGTGAAGACCCGCTGAATTAACTGCGGAGTGCTCTCTGGTTGATTCCGGTAGCCCACCGGAACAAGAAGAGTAAGGTAAGTCGACCAGAGAACGTCTCCGGTCGACACAGCACAGTGTAGACACCGCAGTAAGTTGACCTAAGTTATAGCGTAACTCAGGTCAAGTTAGTCCCATAGTGTAGACAAGGCCCCAGGCTATGCAAACTGCAAGTGGTGTACTGTAATTCTGAGTTGCCTAGTACAAATGCTCTTTCTTCACAGCCTTTGGCAACTCCTTAGGTTCATAAGACCTGGTGACAACAACAAACTCTCCCAATCTTCCACTGAAGAGCAACACATTATTGCCATTGAATCTAGAGAGCCTAGTCATGGATTGGGTTCCACTGCACTAGGTATTCTACAAATGTACAGAATAAGTGACAGTCCCTGACCCAAAGAGCTTAGTCTGCTAGTGCAAGTTAAAAAACTAGTCTGCTGTGAGCAGCTACCATCACATGCTTACAAAGGGGTCTTCACTTCACTATCCCTTTAAGAATTAACTGGTACGGCCCCTTGTGCTTATGTGAGTGGCTTCCTAAATATGGAGGAGCTGGAAATGCAGCGAAGCTACAGGCAAGTCTCAGTGTAAATATTTGGTTCAAATTTTGAAAAAATGTGTGTGTGTGGGAGGGGGGGGGCTATCACAGGTGCACACGGCCATGTCTGACCCCTCCCACAGAGACACCACCACACAGGGTAGGATCCTGTCACTTACATGCAGCTAATCCTAGCTCTCTGATTCACAGGACATAATTCAACTGCTGATCACCATGGAAATGGGTTGTCTGCAGCAAAGCTGTTGATCGAGAATGGCAAACCTTTAGCTAACCCTCCAATAAGAAATTAATCCAAGGCCTCCTGGGAGGATGCCTTACTTGAATCTACTTCTGGTATGTCTGATGCCCATTTTAGCCACTCACCAAGAATACATACCTCAGCCCAGCCTGCGAGCACTGCTGTGTGTTCCAGGGCCACCTGCTAGATCTTAGCTGTGTATTCAACTAGATGTTTAAACTGCTCTTGTTTTTCTCGCACACTTACCCCTTTGGGGCTGGTAAGATGAAGTTTCCTGAAATACATTTGTGCTACCAAGTGAGAGGACAATTTGAGGGCCTGATTCCGGCTCACACCCGCACAAGTCAACAGACTTCAATGGGGCTGCAAGACTGGGCCTAAGAGCATGATTTCAGCACAATCTTAAACTGGATCCCACATTTCCATGGACTGGCAGGAGTCAGAGAGAGAGGAAGGGAATCTACACTCTTGTGACAACACCTCAACTTCTCAAGGGCACAATGCTGCTGCCAGGCTGGAGGAGTGGCAGAGGGGATACTCCCAGTGTAGGAGGCCCTGTGTAATGCACCATCAGCTGCATAATTTTTAGTGGAGTGAGAGGAAGTTTTGACCTTCCCCATGCCCCGGTCCAACCCTCAAGTGACAGGCCGAGGTAACATTCACATGTGGCAGGGTCCATACAGCCAGCTGAGCAGGGTGACACTTTCTACTGGACACAAGGATGACCCCTAAGGCATGGAGTGTTTGGTGTCTGGTAAAATCATCTCCTTCCGTTAGATATTCAGATGGAAGCTCTTTGGGCCAGGGAGCTTGTTTGTATAGGGTCACTATATACTGAATAAGTCATGGGGACAGGAGAACTTGTTGGGTCCCATTTCAGCCTCTTCTTAAAAATATTTTCATATACCTTACTATAGAAATAGTTCTATATAGTGGCTCTCAGCCCTGTACTGCTATATCATGTTTCTTGGCTCTCTCCTTGTTTTGCACTGACAGTGCTGACCAGCAAAAGCAGAATCCCACCGAATTACATGGTTTCAGCTCTCCCTCAGATGATTAAGATCTGCGTGACTCCTCAGACTCTTGGCAGTCCCTGGAGATATTAAGGCTGTTCTTTTGATACTGCTACAGCAGACCCTTCTCCTACATCACTGGAATGTCTCTCTTCAGCAACCACCACTACTGTGGTTTGGGAATTCAGGAACTAACCAACCACAGAACCCAAATATCATTAATCACAAGAAGGTTTCAAAGCCACTCCTCTGCCGGAGGAGAAGCAGAAGGAAGAGGACATTTGTACTAAGAAAAACAAAACAAGGTTTTAATTAGTGGTTTTTTAAACAAGAGATGATGTCTAAGTATTGATGATTACTTTGTTCTGCTGGGGCCTCCTTTCCCACATTCCTCTCCTACCAGCAGCCAGCACTTTGATTTCATTATTTGCAATAAGGTTCCTTTATCTTTGACAGGTTTGAAGTCTACCTATTGCAATCACCCTCTATGTGCAAACTCTCCTTAATAATCAGGGCCATGCAGAAGTCCTTGGTAAACTGGCTTTAACAAGCCAGGGTGTGAAGTCACCTCTTGGGACCACAGGCTGGTATTATATCAGAGCATCCATGGCAAACTAAGCACTGTCTGAGAGAACAGCATTTGTTATAAGCTAAAATGACTAGAAGGGAGGTACTAGAAGGGATGACTAGAAGGGATTTTCATATCATGCAAGCAACCTCCTGAGGGAAAAAACTATCTATCTACCTGCAAATTGCCTCCATCCTAACCAGGTCATCTGTGATAAACGGGGAAAACACAGGTATATTAGAAAAGCCTTTTGGTACCTATGCAGGTTCATAGGGCCCCTCTGAAGCACTAAGGGACAAGAACTAGGAAGAGTGACCATCTAGGAATGCTAGTCTCCACTGGATATGGGATACACTGTAATGGGGTGGGCAGAAGGCAATTTAAACTTACTCATAAGGAATGAAGCAGTAGTGTTTGGGCTAATCCAAAAGAGGACTTCTGTCCAACAGAGACGAGATAGTCCTCTTTACTTCAAGGACTATCACAAGTATAAGCCAGGAGGGAGGTACTGAGAAGAAAGCTTGAACTCCCAGCTGTGCTCGCCAGCACATATTGCTAAATCAGCAAACGGTCCCCCTACCCTGGTTGCTTTCAAAGAGTTTACTCCCCAGTGTGGCCAGGATAAAACTATTCCCAGCACCACTGCACAGAGCTTGAGACGCACTTCCACCCAGTCTCAGGGACTGCACCTACAGTTAGGAACACACCTGTGACTCTGCATTGGTGGAGGCTGTAGTGTAGACATGCCTAGGGCATTTTTTCCATTATGTCATACAACTCTACTGAGAGAGGGTTAGAAGATAGTGGGAAAGACACTAGATTCCGGTCCATATTTCAGCTTTTCTAGTGTGGACAAGACTAAAAGCACTTTTGGCAATGGCGCCAAAAATGGTTTGGTCCCCAACCACATCAGGAGATACCAATCAGCTTTCACTGACAAAGGAAGGTATAAGTCACGCCCTGAGATGCTAACAGAGAGGAAACGCCGGCAGCAGGACAAGCACACAAGCTCTAACAATGAGAGTGTACTCTTGCTTAAATCCATAACTACAAACTCCTCTCCAGAGAGGCAGTTCTCCACACTTAAGCAGAGAGGATTTTATGTTTACCTTTGGTTTACACTGAGTCTCTTACAAACATTGCTTTGGTGATAATTTTGGAATTACACTGTTTCTGGGGACACCACTGGGGTATATTCTTGAAGGAAAGCGAACTGAGAAGTGCCAAGGGGCAGATGAGGAGTAAAAAGCAGCTGGCCTACAGCACTCTGGTGCTCCATTTCAAAAGGAGGCTGCCATGATGCCGGTTGTGGACAGTCGTGAAGACCATGGAGAAAGGCAGAGCAAAGGACAGAAGGTTACAGTGATACAGACATATGCTCATGGTGCCAAGAGTGCTAACTGGCTGGGGCTCTTCTAAAATAATGAAAGCTGACTGCTAACTCCTGACTACAGCAATTTATTAAACCACAATGTGAACTATAATAATCCTACACACTCTCAGGATTGCCTCTTATACAATAAACAGGTCAGACTTGCAATCTAAGTGCCAGCAGAGTAATTCTATGGACTAGCCTCCTACTTCTACCATAAATCTATCTCCTGTTTTCTGCTTCTATGCTCCCTCCCCCAGCCAGGATCGACCTCTAAGCATTGCCCGTCCCTCCAATAAAGGGTTGGATGCAGTTCTCTTCCAACCACTGGGGTGTACCATTGTGATGGCCTGAAATGGCCACAGGGAATTACTAAAAGCCAAAGCAAGGCATGTCCTTTCCCCCAGCCACTGCTGGCCCCGCAAATCATCTCACCTTCAAAAAGTATCACAATGCACAGAGTTTAGTCTGCCAGGCCAGCCCAGAGACCAGCTCATTAATGCATATTCCCAACTTGCACACTTGTAATATATTATAATGAAATACATTAACGATAAAAACCATCCATATACTAATTCACCACAGACCACTGCATAATACAACTGGAACCTATTATTGTCAGAATGCATAACCTGTCTCCTGGTGATAAGTATATCCTGTACATGCTGCAACCCAGCTACAAAACGCAGGTCTGGAATCACACCAGTTTTTATTCTGGCCACTGCAGGGCATTACAGTTGCTGTTTAAATCAACATTAAGCTTTGAAAATACTTAAGACTGGTTCATGAGTCAACGTGATACAGGGAACACAAACGGCTTGGAGGCCTCTTGAAAACGGTATCAGTATGTATGTTATGAAAGGAGAACATGATTAAAGGGTACATATTTTCTGTATGAAGAAGATGAAACAATAGCTGTTACCCATTAGCTATAACAAAAGGCTGTAATGTGGTAAGAGCTGATATTTCAGCATCACAGAATAGTATTGCCTGGAACAGTTACAAACTGTACGTAACACCCCAGCATCTCAACGCAAACGGCACTCAGGGAATGAAGCAGCCATTTCTAGTCTTTTGGCTCTATTTTAAACCAAAAGATACTTGATGTTTTGAATGGGCGAAGCAGATTCCTCAAGTTAGCCAACCACCAAGAGCCTCAGGGTATGAATGAGACACAGGCCTGAAGGGCAGCATGCAGAGCCAGGCTTCCCTAGAGTTTGTGGTGTTTGCACTGGTCCCATTCGCAGCCCCAGTAAAGCTAAACTCCATGCTCTCCAGAGTCAGCCTGCACGTTACATCCAAGTGAGGCTATGCTCCATTTCCCCAATGCAGGCACCAATTCTGAAATTAGCTTACATCAGTGAGGACGACATTGAAATAGCACCTCTCCCAAACAGCCTCAGCACATTTACACCTTGCCCTCCCAGCCACCCAGCAACGCAGCCTGTGAACCACACAAGAAAGTGGGAGAGAGGGAAGAGTCTCTGCAGGGTTCCCAATAGGTGACCATAAAGGAGCTGCCACCACCACGCAGGAAATGGCCTTTACATAATATTGGCTTTTGGGAATTCTTTTGATTTGTGTTACTAAGACATTTACATGAAAGGAATATCTTCACTGCTTAGGAGTTCATTTGCTTCTTCCTCCTCTGATAAACCTCTCCACAGCAACTAACTTATGTCAAAGTGAGGAGGGCTTCAGGTGACAGAAGGACCACATGAGCTCAAGAAGCCAAAACCTTGTTTCCATGCAAGCATCCTTCAGAAGAGCAGAGTAGGAACCAGAGTGTGGTACATCAGCAGGATTGTCTCCCAGAGAATCTCTTCCACAAGGAGGCAGCTATTTAACAGATAAGACTACAGTGTTCTGTACCTGAAGGCATAAGTCTTCTGATGCCAGCTCAGCTGTCCCCGAATGCTGTAAGCGATGGTGGTGACAAATTCCCCACCCAGCCCAAGCTCTGAACACAGCTTCAGTGCAAACTTCTCCGGGGAGTTCTCCTTCTCCGACATGTCCCATTCAAACTGGTCTACCAGGGAAATGTTCCCCACGTGGATATTTAGCTGGACACAATGCCATAAACACAAGTCAGATTTGTTTGCATCTCAAATGCTCTTATGCATACCAATCTCTTGCATTACCTTGTCATGGTCATGCTTATTTAATGCAGAACGTAAAGTTCAGGGGCAAAGAAGATAAAAGGCTGAACCAATTCCATGCATTTCTAGAACTATTGTATTTGGGTTCTATACTGCCATTAGTGCTAGGAAACCCAAATGTGTGAGGACTTCCAGCTCTCCTCCCCAAAATGTGACACTGTTCCATCCCCCACGGAACTCATATTACATCATCATCATCTCAATTCCTGGCACAGGACAGCAGTGTTCAATAGTCTGCCACCAGGGCCTCAACACAGAGGACAGAGATGTGATCTAGACACAGGACTGGGAGCCAGGAACTCCTAGCTTGAGGAGCCCACATGCTTTTCCTTCCCCAAACAGCCTTCTACAAAGTAAGTTAACCGAGGTCATGCCTTCCTTCTTTATTACCTTAATAATAACTCGTTGATCTGATTGGTCCTCTAGGATACTGTCAGTTGGATAAGACTCAATCTGTTGTCGAATTGCAGAGGCAATGGCAGGGACAAAGGTCAGAGGATTCAAATCCAGGTCATCACAGAGAATCTCTGAGAACATTTCTGGGGTCATTAGCTTTTCTGATGGAGATGAAGAAAGGAAAACCAATTTAATTAGAACAAGCCAGTATTCCCAGTTAATTCAGTCAGGGCTTACAGCAATTAGAATCTTCCTCTCACTAACTGATTACAAGGCATTAGGCCTCTGCTGTAACCTACCATGCAGAGGGAAATCTTATCTAACCTCTTACTAGAAAGAGTCAAAGGAAGTTTTTAGACTCTGGTTTGTAAGGACATAAACAATCTACAAACTTTGACTTAAGGAATGGACAACATTTACTATTTGTTCCTATGGAAACAATGTAGCTGCAATCTAATACAATACACAGGTGAATGAGATTATGGAGATACAGGCTTTCTGTGCTTTTATATTTGTATCTCATCTGAATACCACATGAGATCAGAGACGCTGGACTGTGGCATGACTGAATCAGGTGAGGAGAACAGGCCAATTACAAAAGATGGCCTCAAATTACGCACACATCCCTAGAGCTCACTGTAACCAGCAGGAAGGACACATGATACAGGATGAGACATGACAAATGGAATCCCAGTGAAATGTGAGGCCTTGACAGCTTTGCCACTGTGTGGCAGGGGATGGATGGATCTCTCTCAAAAATAAACAAACAAACAAACAAATAAATAATGCTATTGTATGGATGCAACTGAATCTCTCCAAGCTCCTTAGACAAGACTTGGCTGCCTACATACCATTCATGTTCCACGTAAAAGCATCTCTGAGTTTCTGCCCATCAATTTCCATGTCCAATCGGATTGGAACCAGAACCTCTGGCTGGGATGCATTCTCATGGATCACTGCCGGGTCATGGTCATCAAAGCTGAAAACAAAGCATGACAACACACAGCATTCAACACTGGTAGAAGGTACACTAGCATCCAGGAGAAGAGACAGGATTTACCAGGCGTACCTCGCTCTGATAATCACAGCCTTTGGGTGGGTTCTAAAACATAAGCTTACACGTCCAAAGCAACAATGGACCTTGGGTTTCATTTTCACCTTTAACATGTCTGAGATAAAAGAATATGCTAGAGAATACAGTGAGGAAGTTCCTCGAGTTAATTTGCATGACTGGCTCCCTCTGAACTCTTCAGGTCAAGTCTTCTATGGAAGATATAAAATCATCATGAGTCATAGCAGCTGGACAACGTTGCAGAGAAATTAAAGTTACTGAAATATTTGCACAAAGGCAGTAAAATACATATCTAGTACGATGTAGGGGGACACAATTTGACTTGATCTAGCAGCTGGAGAATGACTCTATGTGATGTGATATTAATGATCATTCGGTGGGATACACAGCTCCTCTCTTCTAGGCCATGGTGTTCAACTTCAGAACACATCTTTAGCAAATGAAGGCCATTACTACTATGTGGCTGGTTAGTGGCCTACGTGAATTGAGCAGTAGTCTCAGTCCAGTGCCCAGAGAACAGGTGTGCACCTCACAACCACCACCACAATTGGCATCCTTATTGACAGTCTTAGCACAGCTACCAAGGAGTGGATAGGAAATGAGAGTGAGCTGCACTCCTCACTACTGAGGATGGCCCTTCCTGAGACAGGGTTGAGGTATAGCAGGGGGCAGCATGGGAAAGCTTGCACGGCCACCTGTGCAGTGTCCTATCAAAAACCAGTAGATTTGCATCCCGGGCTGTCAATCCAGCACCTTCCATGAGCACTAGATTAAACAAGTTTAAAAAATTAATGTTACCTGATTCTTTAGTGGTTATTGATTAATTAGTAATTAATTGAAAATCAATTATAAAGAGCTGGGAACTGTAGGGTTCTAGTTTCAGAATCAGGCACAAGAGAATCAAGGTTATCCACTTCAGTGTCTGGTTGGGAACCCTGATGTGCACAAGGAAGGCACTCACGCCAAAGGCAAAGCAAAACTTTATGCACTTTTATTAGCACAATAAGTGAAGACACAAATAAAAAGAGCAACAGTAGAGAGTTAAGGTATCATGTATCATACGTCACAAAGACTCACACCCTTTCTTGGGATCTGGTGGTAAGAGACAGGCAGTTGCCTACAAGGGTCTTACTCTGTCCCTGGCATGTCAAACAAGTCTGACGGTCCAAATCTCACCTTACATACATGGTGGTCTGGTCTATTGTAGGGCCTAAGGGCTGTCATGAATATTCATACAAATACCCAGCCTCCCTTGTCCGTACCTGACTTCCTCACCCCAATAATGCTGGGGTCTCCTTATCCTATAGGGCAGTATATTAACTATCATCACATACACCAATTTGTTGCCAAAGCAAGTTTGTGGTTAAGCATCTGCCAACATTTCGATCCTAAACTAAACAAGCCTAGTACTAGTTCAAATGTCCCTGCAGTTACCAGCTATCATTTTGCATGGACTTCCCCCCCTCCCCCAGCACAATATTCCCAGTTCCCCAAAACTCAGGGGGACTGTGGGGCCACTTATTTATGCTTAAGTTCATAGGCCTCAAATCCTTATGCTAACTTAAGTTAATGCCTTACAGGATACAGGCCTATAGGTTCTTTCAGTTACTGCTAAACAGAATGCTAAGCTAGCTCTCTGGGCTCCACACACATTTCAGAACACCATTCTGTCTCTATGGACGGCTGCAGACCTGACAGTTCTGAGACAGGCAGCAGTGGTAGAAACACAGACCAGCAAGGGAGGTCACCCCTAGAAGTGCATGAAATATTAAAAACCAGGGAACACACATTTTCTGCTGCCACTGAATTTTCATCATATGGGGTGAAATTCACCCCATGCAGAGGCCAGTGCAAGGCCTATGTGCCACTCAAACTTCCTGAGGCATTAAATGGTGCAAAGGCCTAATGAATGGCGCCTCATGTACTCCGAAGGGGCAAATTTCACCCAGGGGGCATAAGTACTTAGCTTCAAGTAGCCCAGTTTAACCAAGAGTGTCTTAGTTTTGGGACAGCTGGGTCTTTATCACTAAGTATAACGTACAATTTTAACAGCATCAGCAAACCCTGTACAAGTCAATACAACATCCCTGCCGCCTCAGAGCCATCCTCTAGACAACTGTCATCATGCAGAAAAACTCAGCAGTTTCCAACAGCAGGTGACTGACTCACCAGAGCGGGAAGGTTCTCTTCTTATCCCTGCCCATGCGGTTTCTGTTGATGGTTGTTGAGCATGGCACAGCATCGAGGTGATGAGAGCTGTTGGGTAGGGTTGGCACCCACTGGTTATTCCTTTTTGCCTTCTGCTCTCTGAAGGAGGAGATTTAGTGTTAAACTTGAGGTTCCAGCACTAAATATTTCCATTGTCATTATTTACGGTATGGTCATATATACAGCTCTAAGCCTGATCGCAGGCTCCTGCAATGGTAACCTGAAAGCTGCATGGTGCATTTGTTCCATTCATAAGTCTCCAATTGGCTGGGTGGAGAAATCCCCACCACAGCTGGGAGAGTGTGGGGCTGGCCTTCTGGAAAAATAGTTTTAGCCATCTGATGATACTTGGCCCTTCTACAGTACTCACCTCAGACGAGCTCACAGCACTTCATTTAACATATACCACTGTTCCAATTCATTGGCCAGCTTTTTCTGTTTGATCTCTCTTTGTTTTAATCTATCCCCACTAGTCCTTTTTTGCCAAACAAAGAATCCATTGACAGGACTTACTGCCTAAGTAATCCTACTTTGCCCTTCTACAATGCCTCTTATCCACCGTTCTCAAAATGTTTTACAACCTTTAAATTATATCCTTACACTACCCCTCTAAAGGCAAGTCAATTTGCAGATAGAGAAATTAAGGCACAGAAAGGTTCAGTGACTTGCCCAAGGTCAGGCAGAGCCAGGGGTTGAACCCAGAGTCCCAACTCTTAGCGCACCAAGCGCTAACCATTAGGAAGCACTCCTTCCCTTAATTAAGAGACTATCATTGTCTATACTCTATTTTTTCCCCTAGCAGAGAAATTCTACAGCCACATGCACCATTTTTAAATACCAGAACAACATTTGGATTGTGTTCATTTAAGTGACCTCTGGAGTGTATAACTGTGTCTGTCTTACGCCCAGACGGTGCACAATGTGGGTGTATTTTTCTCCAGAACATACACTAGAATCTGGGATGAAACAGTCCTATGGTAAGCAACGTCACCAAGTTCCAAGGTACATGTATGCCAGAAATCAAATTCTTCCATAATAAAGATTTTCATTTAATGAAACAGTGATTAACATTAGCAATGTTAGGGAACACAGAAAGCAACAGATACCTCACTAAATAATACCCGAGTTTTATAGTTTGACAGGGTAGAACAGCTCTTCCAATCACTTCCACTCTGATCCTAGGCCTCAGCAATGTTTATTACCTGAGGTAGGTGGGAGGCTCTGTGCTGATAGACACTGCCTTGTATTTCTCATCATTTCCATCCAAGATCTCTTCCACTTCAGAGGCTTTCAAGAGAGTCACACTAGTGGCTAGTGTCGTATAACCATGATCTGTGACCAGAAAGCATATAACTGGTGAGCCTTTGAAATATTGTCAGTCGTGGTACTAATTAATGATTCTGCTGCTGGGGATAGGCAATGTTCTGCTGAGAGCCTCTAAAAAAACTGAGTAGCTTGGATTCCTTCATCTTATCCCTTCAAAGCACTTCATTTTAGAGGAGTGTGACCTGTCATTGGAGCACTCAGTGCACAGGGAGTTGTGAAATTCTGCTGGTCCACTCCTGCCCACAAGAAGCACCAAGAGGCCCCAGCCCCATTGTGCTAGGCGCTGTACAAACATAAAGATGGTCCTTGCTCCAAAGAATACACATTCTAGTTCTGGGGCCAGTTCAGCCAGGCGAGGCAAGTTTGATTTTCTTTCGTAGTGTGACAACCAGGCCCAGTCCCCCAAAGGGGAGAACAGGGGGCTTGAACCCCAAAGCATACACAACTGAATCACATGGTTGTATATAATGTTACTGTCATATTTTTATATACAAGTAAGGTCTTTTATTAAAGCCTGTAAGGTTCTGACCTTGATGGTAATTTGAGATATGTATACAGACTGGCTATGAATCTATGTATTTGCAAATATAAAAGTGTACTCATAATTTGTGCTACAACATTCAGCTCACAACAGGAAGTTGGTTAATCAGGCAGGGAGGCGCTGCCTCCTTAACCAGATGAGACTACGTCCAAGCATCTACCCTTGTACAACCCCGGAAGTGACAATGGTGGACTATTAAAGTTAGTGGAAAGACACTAAAATGGAAAAAGAAAACCCCAGTCTTGGAAAACTAAGGAGGGAGATTCCCTTGGTCTGGACAACCATGAATCACCAGTCTGAGGCCTGGTCTACACTAGAAAATTACGTTGGGATAACTAAGTCATTCAGAGGTGCGAAAAATGCATATGAGCAATGCAGTTAAGAAAACCTAACCTCCGGTGTAGACAATGCTAGGTTGATGAGAGAATTTTCCCATCAACCTAGCTACCACCTCTTAGGTAGCTAGAATCTCTCCCGTTGGCATAAGTAGTGGCCTCACTGAAGCAGCACTGTAAATGTAGACAAGCCCTGAAAGGAAAATACTCTTTCTTTTTAAGCGTTTGCAAGGTTAAGTAAAAAGCAACCAAAAACTGAGGGCCAGAATTGAAGCAGGGTCCTGTGGGTGAAACACTGGCTCCTTTCTAGGCCAGAGGGCACATTGAGGAACTGGTCAGAGGCAACAGGTAACCTGTATTAGAAATGGGAATTTAGCTAATATAGAAGTGTAAACCTGAAACTGCACCTTTATGTTTATTTTCTGTGCAACTTGTGTTTGCTTTTCCTTGCTATTTCTTTCTCTCTCTCTCTTTTTTTTTTTTATTATGCAAACCTTCTATTTGTACCCCCAAAAAGTCTCTAGTGCAAACATTGGGGGACATTCTCCACACAATGAACTGATAACTGGGGAGCATGTTTCACTCAGTCAGGGGCAACGAACTAGAGGGGAAGAGTCCAAGAGTCTGGTAGTTAAGAACCTGGTGTAGATGGATTTGGGAAGATTCAGGCCCAGAAAGCTGGAGAGGTCACCCTGCAAGGAATAACTAGGATGGTAGAAGCCAGGGCAAGACCTTGATGATTGTAGGGCGGATACTGGTGTTAGGGCTCTGAGGTGATGTCTACACTGCAAAGAAAAACCTGCAGCAATGGTTTCAGAGCCTGGGTCAATTGACTTTGGCTCCCAGCGCCGAGGCTGCAGGGCTAAAAATAGCAGCATAGGAGTTTGAGTTCAGGCTGGAGCCCAGGCTCTGAAACCCAGCAAGGGGGAGGGTTTTGGAGCCGCAGCTGCAGCTCCAGCAGCAGCAGCTACACTGCAGTTTTTAGCTCTGCACCTGGTCAAGTGATCTGGGCTCCGAGACACCATGTCACAGGTTTTTCTCTGCAGTATAGACGTACCCTGAGCCATAGCAGCAGAGTATTAAGGCACCCAAGGCTGCAGGGCAGGTGCTGACAGAATCCCTTCCTGGTCTGGGTGATCCCCAAAATGTCACAGTAGATCTTATTAAAATATACCACAGGGAAGACACTGCAACCCCCCTATGATGTGAAATAGGGAAATAAGACCCAGAAAATAAGACCAGTGAAAGGTTTGAAGGGCTGGTTAGTGACGGTGCAGCATGGCACCATTTACAAATGACAGCAAAACCGCTTGTGCTAAAACAACTGCTTATGTAAAGACTCTGCTACAAAGAAAGAAGGGGCTAGTTGTGCTGCGGGCAGGAACTGTGATAGTTCCCCTCACACATCCCTACCAATGTACCTCAGGGATAACCAACTCTAACTCTGCTAGGCAGTGCTGGGCATCATGAGCAGACCAAGAACTGGGCTGTGGCTCCATAATGTGGACAAGAGTCCACAGAAAACAGACTGAGGCTTTTACCAAATACACATGAACCCAGCGCTTCCACAGCGGAAGACTACGATCCATTATTTACAGCATCAAGCAGGTTTTTTTGAAGGACAAAAGGAAGAGCTCCAGGTTATTTTAGTAAAGAAGAAAGCTCAGTGTTCCTGAAAGAAAAAAAACTACACAGAAATCCCCAGGTCCTCATTAAAATAAGTGTCAGAGCTACATCTAAGGTGCAGTCTATTAAAAATATGACTTCTGGCCAGGAATTCCCACTAGACACAAGAAATCCTACTAACCTGCTTTTCTGGGACTCAGGACCATAACCCACCAACAACGCAGAGACATTTCTAGAGCCAAGACCCTGACTCAGAATGAAAAGGGGCTGAGCAGGCAGAAAAACAATAGCACTCTACTTTCTTTCCCTGTGCTACAGACATCTGTAAGTGCCATCTCAGCTGTAAGCTCTGATGTGCACTTGGAGCCATCCGGAGTGACACAGTTGAGTACCTGCTTCAGCATGGGAGGAATATCCCAGAAACTAATGAACCCTGTGATGCATAAAGGTCTGGAATGGTGTGTCAGAAAGTGGTGACAAAGGTTAACCACAGAACTGAGTCACTCAACAGACCTATCAAAAACATTAATAAAGGCAGGTTTCAGAGTAGCAGCCGTGTTAGTCTGTATTCGCAAAAAGAAAAGGAGTACTTGTGGCACCTTCGAGACTAACAAGTTTATTTGAGCATAAGCTTTCGTGAGCTGCAGCTCACTTCATTGGATGCATTCAGTGGAAAATACAGTGGGGAGATTTATATACACAGAAAACATGGAACAATGGGTGTTACCATACACACTGTAATGAGTGATCACTTAAGGTGAGCTATTGTATCCAGTTTGCAAATAAAAGTTGCAATTCTTCAACAAAAAAACTTCAAAAACAGACTCCAACGAGAGACTGCTGAATTGGAATTAATTTGCAAACTGGATACAATTAACTTAGGCTTGAATAGAAACTGGGAGTGGATGGGTCATTACACAAAGTAAAACTATTTCCCCATGTTTGTTTTCCCCCCCCCCCCCCCCCGCACTGTTCCTCAGACGTTCTTGTCAACTGCTGGAAATGGCCCACCTTGATTATCACTACACACTACACAAAAGGTCCGTCATCCATCCCCCCGCTGCCTGCTGGTAATAGCTCACCTTAAGTGATCACTCTCATCACAGTGTGTATGGTAACACCCATTGTTTCATGTTCTCTATGTATATAAATCTCCCCACTGTATTTTCCACTGAATGCATCCAATGAAGTGAGCTGCAGCTCACGAAAGCTTATGCTCAAATAAATTTGTTAGTCTCTAAGGTACCACAAGTCTTCCTTTTATTAATGAAGGCCTGATTCCATTGCAGCATATAGGAGAATTAGTGTCTGTAAAACACTAAGAACAGGTTTCAGAGTAGCAGCCGTGTTAGTCTGTATTCGCAAAAAGAAAAGGAGTACTTGTGGCACCTTAGAGACTAACCAATTTATTTGAGCATAAGCTTGAATGCATCTGATGAAGTGAGCTGTAGCTCACGAAAGCTTATGCTCAAATAAATTTGTTAGTCTCGAAGGTACCACAAGTACTCCTTTTCTTTTTACTGTAAGAACAAAAATTGGGAGAGTGGCAGGGGCAGACCCTAGTAAGAATTAAACATCTGAATACACATATTTGATAGCAGCAGGGGCCACATGAGGGATTCTTTCTCCACCAAAAGGTAAGAACAATGTAAGCTGAAGACTTACATCTTCTGGGGCTGTGACTCCGCTGAGACTCTGTTGAAAAAATAAAAAGCAACAAGTCAGCAGAAAACTCAGAGGAGAAGTAGACATAAATCTGTAACATGTCAGGTTTGTTGTGCTCCAGCCCTGTAGCTTGTAAGGTTATCTTTTAAAAGGAAATTGTTTCATTACTTGCTTCTCTTGCCAAGGAGACTTCTATTAAGATAACAAGATTCTTACTCTCTTCTGTTTCTATTGATACAACTATTGAACAATACCAGTTCTGGAATCTCTTTCTTTCCACTCCCTGAGAGACAACCAAGGTCAGACAAAACACCTCGTTTTCAAGCAAAAAAAAAAAAATTGCAACATCACAAAAAGGTTGTGTGTGTACATACACACACACACTAGAAGCCTCTTATGCCAAATGAAATTGAATGGAATTAATTTAGAAATGTATAAATCTTTTGCAATTCAACACATGTAACTGGTTCAATGAAAATCACAGTTTATGGGTATTTTTAAGAATGTACTTATTTCATTTTTGAAAAACTATCCTTTCAGACTTAAAACATCAGGAATATTTATCAATTTTCTTACCATGTGAAGATGCAACTATTTTCTTCCTCTCTTCTACTGTGGCTAGTCGCCTCCAGAGGGAGGGATACCTCTTGTATAGGGAGCCACGAAACATACGTAGGTAGTTCCCCACCTACAAGCAAAAAGGAGGAGATTTGTTTTAAGGGACGCAGCTCAAATGGAAGGTGTTTCCAGCAGGAATCTGAGGCACACTGATTCCTTTGTGCTGGTGAAGTGGGGCACCCAGTGATGATTCTTTCAGCAACAAAACAGTTTCTGAGATAACACCAAGACTTTTGTAGCAATACAGGAAACAAAACTTATATTGACCAACATTTCTTTTACCAGCCTGGTGAGAAAGAACCCCATCTTAACAATCCTCAATTTAATAAGACCACCAGTAGTTTTTATATCATTTCTTAACAATCTAACCTTTCCTAGTCTTACTCCGGCTGGAATTACCCAGGTCTCCCACTGCAGGTTTGTACAGTATGTTTTGATATTATACCCCCACTACCATCTTTTATATTGAACCTTTTCTGTTTCCAACATTCTTCTTTGTGCAGAACCTAGTAACCTAAGACCTGGTTTGTATTTTGTGTTTTAAATGCTCTGAGGAACATGCAGAGTTCAAACACAAATCAATTCATGACTCACTTGACAACAATCCCTTTTAAAATTCAGTCAACATCTGTAAAGCAGTTTCATTCTTCCTGGCATAATGTCCACACCTGTGTTATTTTATCTAAGCACTAAATGAGGCTATTTCTAGACTATGAAACTAACATTTATGGCAATAACATACCAGCAGCCTGCAGAATGTCATACAATGGGGTTTTCTTCTAGATTAGAAAACACCCAGTTTGGTTCTAACTCTAGCTTCTGGTTTTCTTATACTATTTTTTGTTATTTGATGTTAATCAGTAAATAGGGTTAGAAATTAGCTGGTGGCTAAGAGAATAATGAAGTATTTTCCTTCTACACCATTGAGATTGCGATTTTGATGGTTAGAGAACTGCAGAGTAACACCTCTGCTTTGTCACTTTACAACCTCCCCAGTTTTCAGAATTGCCATTGGTTGGGGCCTTGTCATTGCTAAAAATATGCATTTGGAAATCTAAGTTATTCAAGACTCCTCTCCCCTATCAAATGGGGCTGAAATACTCATTTTTCTGTTTTAAAGCTATAACCAGATCTCGAACACAGTTGAGACGATCAAAGGTTCTTGCCTCAAATGAGTCAATTCATGGAGGTAGTGCAACATCTGTGACTGACAGAAGCACTGTTTCTGCAAATCGTTACTCCACTATGCTAAAAACCCAAAGGGAGTCAATGAGAACTGTAGGAGCATTAACTGGATTTTCCTTATTGGCCACCAAAGCCTGGACCTAAAATTATCATTTAAATTAAATTAATCATATGGCCGTTTTTGGACATTCAACATCTTTCTAAAATAAAATGTTCAGATATCCACAATATATCATGTCATTAAGAAGTGTGATGATGCTTAGGCAGTTAGGACTTGGAGAACACAGAGACAAGTTTCTGTTTTTGGTTGAGTCTTAGGCCCCAGTGTGGCAAACACTTAAACAAGCTTAACTTTGTGTATATAACCAGTTTCACTGAAATCCACTAATTCAGATCCCGCTCCCCACTCATGCTGTCACTCTCCCCCAACCATGCCAACTGAAGACCTCCTAAAGTCTTCTCCTAGCTATAAACATCACCGGCCAGAGCTTCACAACCAGCACAGCACAGGTGCTGGAAGCACAACCGGACCCTGTGGGTGTTGAAGATGCCCCTGTTATAAGGCAGTATGAACCAGGCTGCCGTAAAGAGGGGCAACAACTACAGTGCCCCTCCCGGATAAAGAGATTCGGACAGCATCTGGGGAAAACAACAGCTACTTCAGCCTACTGGATCAGTCCCAGCTCCAAGGGGGCCAAGCAGAGATATGGGAGCATGATGCCACTACTAGGGCTGCCTCTCCCCTGCTCCTGGGGGCTCGCACAGTAAGGGGGAGCTTGTCTCAGCCAGATCCCCTTCGCCCCAGGATGGATCCTCCTGCTCCCAACCTCCCACTTTCGGTAGCCCATCACTGCTAGGCCAGGCCCAACGCAACACCTCCCCTCCCCCGCCAGCCTGCTTCCTCCTACCCAGCCCCCGTCCTCCCCCAGTCAGACCCCCTGCCCGACTCCCCACTTCCCCCGCCAGCCCGATTCCTCCTACCCAGCCCCCATCCTCCCCCAGTCAGACCCCCTGCACTCCCCCGCCAGACTCCCCACCTCCCCCGCCAGCCGGATTCCTCCTACCCAGCCCCCATCCTCCCCCAGTCAGACCCCCTGCCCGACTCCCCACCTCCCCCGCCAGCCGGATTCCTCCTACCCAGCCCCCGTCCTCCCCCAGTCAGACCCCCTGCCCGACTCCCCACCTCCCCCGCCAGCCCGATTCCTCCTACCCAGCCCCCAGTCAGACCCCCTGCCCGACTCCCCACCTCCCCCGCCAGCCCGATTCCTCCTACCCAGCCCCCGTCCTCCCCCAGCCAGACTCCCCATCTCCCCCGCCAGCCGGATTCCTCCTACCCAGCCCCCATCCTCCCCCAGCCAGACCCCCTGCCCGACTCCCCACCTCCCCCGCCAGCCCGATTCCTCCTACCCAGCCCCCGTCCTCCCCCAGCCAGACTCCCCACCTCCCCCGCCAGCCCGATTCCTCCTACCCAGCCCCCGTCCTCCCCCAGCCAGACTCCCCACCTCCCCCGCCAGCCGGATTCCTCCTACCCAGCCCCCATCCTCCCCCAGCCAGACCCCCTGCCCGACTCCCCACCTCCCCCGCCAGCCCGATTCCTCCTACCCAGCCCCTGTCCTCCCCCAGTCAGACCCCCTGCACTCTCCCACCAGACTCCCCACCTCCCCAACCCCCCTCCATCCCCAGGCAGACCCTCCGCAGCCCCCCAGACTCCCTGCACCCCCCCATAAGCCAGATTCCTCCCACCCACCCAGCCAAATCCCTCCTACCCAGCCCCCCTCCCCCGTCAGACCCCCCGCCCGACTCCCCACCCCCGCCAGCCCGATTCCTCCTACCCAGCCCCCCCGCAACCCCCACGCCCCAGTCAGGCGCCACGCGATACCCCCCATCCAGGCCTCACGCAACACTCCCCCCTCCACCTCCCCGACCCCTGCCAGCCCCATTCCCCCCCACCCGGCCAGGCCCCAACCAACCCCCCCCAGCCCGCCCGTTCCCCCCATTCTCCCCTCACGCCCCCTCCGCCGCGCCCCCGCGCCGGAGGCTCCCACAGCAGAGCGGGGCCCGGCCGGGCCATTGTCCCGCCGCCTGCCCCCGGGCGGGCCGGTACCTCGGACCCGATCATGTAGAACTCGCCGTCCTCCTCCAGCTGGAACTTGACGGGCTTCTGCCCGAAGGTTTTGCTCAGCGCCATCATCATCATCGCGGCGGCGGGCGCAGGGCCGGGGGGCGCCGGGCGCGGAGGGGAAGCAAGCGGGGGGCTGCGGCCTACTCCGCCCGATCAATGCGCATGCGCCGAAGCCGCGGCTCGGGGAGCCCCTACCCGGAGTGGGCGCGGCCTTAAAGGAGCCGCCTCCAAGTAGCGCCCCCCCCCCCGTTTACTGGGCGCCAGCGGCGCGTGGGGGCACGTGCAGGCTCGGTCCGGGCCCCGCCGCCGAGCGCCGCCCCCCCCGCCCCTTGCGGTGCCTGGCTCTGGTGCGGGGGGGCTCTCAGGCCCGGGGCTCTGGAGGTGGGAGGAAGGGGCGTTTTGGGGCCCTGCGGGCGCTGCAGGGGGTGGGGCCGGGGCTCGCCCTCGGCTTCCCCTCCTCAGCCTTTGTTAGTTACACGGCGAGAGCCAGGGCAGCTTGGCAGGACTTGCCCTCTGAGCAGAGCCGGATTATGGTTTTGGGGGGGCCCTGGGCCAGAGCAAATGGGGGAGGGGGGGCGGCTTCCTACCCACCCCTTCTGCCTGCAGTCACCCCTGCCCCCCCCACTCCTGCTGGGGAGTAAGGTGAGGGGGCTTCCCCCACTTCTGCCAGGAGGTGCCTGTTTTTTCCAGCCCCCCCCCCGGTACAGGTCCCATTAGCTAAGTGGCTGATCTGCTACTGCATTTGAATGGGTCCGACCCCTTGCTGAACCTGCCCCAGTTGGTGCATGGGAGTGAGTCCACCCCCGCCTCAGAGAGCCCTGCGGCCACCTTTGGTCCTGGCCTGACCCTGCTGTCAGCATGGGGGTAACATATTTGGGAGCAAGGGCAGCAGATCCCCACAGGTGCTGGAACAGTTTGTGTAGATGCATCTAATGAAGTGAGCTGTAGCTCACGAAAGCTTATGCTCAAATAAATTGGATAGTCTCTGAGGTGCCACAAGTCCTCCTTTTCTTTTTGCGAATACAGACTAACACGGCTGCTACTCTGAAACCTATATAATGGAAGCTACTTCAAGCCAGACCTCTCTTGCACCAGGCCTCACTCAAGGAAGAGCTGAGGCCAGCATTGGCATGGTGTTAGTTGTAAAGCCCGGTTGATGTTATGGTGGCTGGGTTGTTGCCACTCTATAGCATTGTTGGCTATAAACATGATTTATGTCCACACACCATGATTAGTAATCATGGCGTCTAGGCATAAGTGACCTAGCCAGCAGTATAGGCCGAGACATTCTTGTCTTCCTAAAGATGCTTACTTTGCCATATAGAGAGGATTTGCATAATAGATTAGCCAACCCAGTCTTCCCAGCTCCCTGTGCAGCTCTATATCCCAGACAGCACTACCTCGCATGCAGCTGTGTTCACCTTCTCCAGGTACACTATTTCCTTCCGGGGGATATCTGCTTAGAATTTCACAGGATGCACAGATACCACCCTGGGTATGCCACATAGTGTGTGCAGATATGCAAACATGGCTATGTTGTGAAGAAACCTGTTACCACTTTAGCTGTTCCTTCAGGTACATTCAATGGTAGCTCCTCTTCTTTTCTGTAGGGGTTCCACAGAGCTCCAGCCTTGACACTTTTCTCCTTCTATACCCTTTCTCTGGGCAATCTCATTTGCTCACACAACTTCAACCACCATCTTTGCATAGATGGCTCAGCTCTCCCTCTCTACTGCAGAGGTATCTCCCTCTGTCCAGTCCCATGTCTCAGCCCCTCTCTCCAGTATGAACCCCTTACTCCATATCTTTCTCCAAAGTATTAATGGCAACACCATCTTCCCAGTCATACAAGTCAACCTGGGAGTCTTCCTCTACTCTCTCTCCCCCTCCACACACGCCCAAGCTATATCCATGTTATGCAGCTGCTTCTTCCATAATGTTTGACCTTTTAATTCTATTCAGAAAGCCAAAAATGCAGTCAGCTTCTCAGCATTTCTCATCTTCACTCCTGTTGCCTTCTCTACAACTCCCTGACAACCACATAATCATCTTCTATAGTTCATTCAAAACACAGCTGTCCCAATTATTTTTGTTGCCTGTCACTCTGACCCTATCACCTCCCTCTTTGAATTCCAATTCCCTTTATATCACCACACCAAGTTCAAGAGTCTTATTCTCATCTTCAAGAGCCTTCACAACTCTGCTCTCACCTTAATCTCAGCCTCTAGCTCTTCCTCTGTCATAATATCCACTTTAACCACCAGTTTATGAGCTTCTCAAACACCTCCCCTCCTTTTATGCTACACACAAGGCACTAAATCTGTAAGGCTACTGACTCTCTTCTCAAGACCTGTTTTTGCAATCAGTGACCAGTAGACTGAAGGGTAGATAAGGTTAACTAGTTATACTATTGATATTTTTAAACATTTATATTACCATTGTATATGAACATTGTATGTATTCCAATGCATTCCCCACACCTTTCTTACATACTTGTCTTCTTAAATGGCAACCTCTTCAAGGCAGAGGCTGTGCCTTTGTATAGAACTCACTTGCAAGCCACTAGCAACACACAGCCCTTCCTTTATAGCTATTTGAGCCTTACCCACTTTCCCAAATCCAATGCTGCCCTCTTATATGAACTTTTCCCCCCAGCATGCCTTTCTGTGTCTGTCCCTTTAAATACTGCAGAGTCAAGCAGCTGCAGCCCTAAAGTAGCCATTTTGTAACTAGTAACTCCTTGCTGTGCTTCCTATACTTCCTGAGGGAAAATGATCTTTACTCTTTCTATAGTTTTCCTTTTCCTATTCTTGAGAAGGGAATGTTTCTCACAGCCCCAGTTTTGATCTAGACCTCTAAGTACCACTGTAATATAAAAGTTCAATAATGATAGCATGACCCAAACTCATCTATACTTGTTGCAACTGGGTCTGGTGACCAGGTCACAAATGGATTACAAACAACACCCTTGTACTTACAGCATAGACAGTGCTCAAGATAAGGGTCTGTAGGTGGGATCGGTTTTAAAGTTGTGGTTGAAAACTATGTTAAAAGAAATTCAGACTAAACAGGGCATAGAAAAAAAATCACATTTATTAATAGAGCACAGTATATATATATATACACACACACACACAGTATATATAAAAAGGTTTTATACATATTGTACAAACATTTACATACTTGCTTTGAAGAAGAATGGTTGTAAAAACAAACACTGAGAAGCAGTAAAAAACCTAGACCTGAAATTTGAATGAGGTAAAACTTTAATGCTTAGAGAGAACATGCAGGCCTAAGGATGATAAAGGCCACTGAGCCATCTCTCTTTATTTGCTGTGGGTAGGTTTAAATCCCACTTTGTCTCTGCTAACTAGGTCTGAAGGAAAGCTGATAAATAGTAAGGATAACTGAGTAAGTTGCTACCCTCCCTTGACCTCCCTTTCTTGGGCAATCAGAAAGGGCCACCCTAGGTTTATTTTGCTAACCAGGATTGTTACAATACATAAAGTTTTGCTATGCAGCAAAAACCATGAGATCTGGAAACAGATACATTTTTGCTCAATTGGAGATATGGGAAAGGAGGTGAAAGATGGGAAGGTAGATGCGTGAGGAATAGATAAGAAAAAATGCATGACCCTCTTTTGTGTACTGATTTTCAGCAATAGGTAGAGGATAAAGAAGTGAAACAAGGCACAAACACTGGTTTTGAGTTTGGATATACTTCACCTAAAATTCTGGTAAAGTTGTAGACACCTGGCCAGTATTGTGGTGAGCTAGTGTCCTGTGAGATCCCAGAGTTAGTAACAATATATGGAGATATAGGGCAGTGTCCAGCACTGAAACCTAGCACCTTTAAAAAACCCAAACAGAATATTTTTACAAATCAATACAAAATTATTATGATTAGTGACAATACAAAACAAAAATAGAAATATCAATAGACCTGGGACAAGATGCTGAAAGGCAGGGGTCCAAACTCACCTTTATTACCATTGTGAAGCAGCCCCAGCAACCTGGGCACATGTCTTGAATCTGAATTTGGGAACAGTTAAAACTCCCCTTTCAATGCTAGGAAAGTGGCCCTAAGTGGAATCCATTCTCAACAGTGCTGATGTCAGGAACAACAATAGTGGCTGTGCTGTGGGCAATGTTAACACAGGGAATACCAGTGGGATCCATTTTCTAAGTGGATGGGGCTCAGATAACTTTGGAAGCATGACCCATTCCAGGCTGGCCGCTGGGATCTAAGTGCTGGAAGCGTTAAAGTAGCCACTCAACAGCAATCAGGCTGCATCCTTATTTCCAACACCAAGCTGTGATTGGGGGCCCCTGGAATCTGAAAATGGGCTGCCACAAGCCACAGGTCTCCTCAAGCCATTTGTACAATCCATTGTGTCAGGTGATGGGCACAGCAAGAGGCCAGGAATGCATATGAGATTTCTCTCTCTCAGAGCATGACATCTTTCAAAGTGACAGGTGGAGACATGGGGAGATGGGAGGGGAATCTGGAAGACGCCAACACCCGTCTCTTCATCTGAAGAAATTGGAGGAGGGTGCACAGCTGAAGAAGTCATGGCTGATCTGGCGTGGGTAACCCTCTAGCACTTTCACCTGCACTGGGTCGAACTTCCAGTAAAGCCGGCCTCTCAAGAAATAGGCAAAACCTGTGGAGGAGACAGAGACAAGTGTCAAAGGAGACAGAGCAGATGTGATTTATGGGACTCTTCATTTTATAGCATTGTTACTCCTTGTGTTTATGTCCCATAGTGGACTTCATGCTCAATTTGCCAGTGGGCAAAGGGGTGGCAAAGACCCATGATGAAGGATGGTTCACTAACTAGCAAAGAAGGATGAGGAGGAAGCTGGAGATGCTGCAAGGTTCATGTCCTCTCCACCCAGCTCTGTGACTCAGCAATTGGCCTCGTTGTGGAAAGGTCAGTGAGAGTAGAGGGGTCAGAATGAGGCCCTTTATCAGTACAGCAAGGACTGGATGGAATAGGTGTAGGCTATGGCTGAAAGGAGTCTATTACTGCCAAGAGATTTCTTTGGGATTTATGTAATAGATTTTCATAGATTCCAAGGCCAGAAGGGACCATTGTGATCATCTAGTCTGACCTCCTGTATAACACAGGCCATAGAACTTCCCTAAATTCCTATAGGATATCTTTTAGAAAAACATCCAATCTTGATACAAAAATTGTCAGTGATGGAGAATCTATCACAGACCTTGGTAAATTATTCTAATGGTTAATTTTTCCCACCATTAAAAATTAATGCCTTATTACCAGTCTAAATTTGTCAAGCTTCCACTTTCAGCCACTGATTAGTGTTATACCTTTCTCTGCTAGGCTGAAGAACTCATTAAATATTTGTTCCCTGTGTAGGCTAATCAAGTCTCACGGCCTTCACCTTCTCTTTGTTAAGCTAAATCGATTGAGCTGCTTGAGTCTATCGCTATGAGGCAGATTTTCTAATCCTTTAATCATTCTCGTGGCTCTTCTCTGAACCCTCTCCAATTTATCAACACCCTTCTTGCTCTGTGGGCACCAGAACTGGACACAGTATTCCAGCAGCAGTCGCATTGGTGCCAAATACAGAGGTAAAATAACCTCTCTACTCCTCGAGATTCCCCTGTTTATACATCCCAGGATGGCATTAGCTCTTTTGGCCACAGCATTACACTGGGAGCGCATGTTCAGCTGATTACTCACCATGACCCCTCAAACTTTCAGAGTCACTGCTTCCCAGGATAGAGTCCCCCAACCTGTAAGGATTGCCTACATTAATGCACAACATTTCTAAAGGAATCCCTTGGAAGGGGAGGGCATTAGGGTTGATACATCTGTTGTCAAGTGTTCTCGATGTATCACTGGATGATGAGGCCGTGTGGTGTCACTGTGCCATTTTCAGCAAGGAGCCCTGTCTGGGGGAATGGTAGAATGTCGTCTATATTCCCAGCACCATTATAAGCAGTGAAATGTTGTCTGTAGTTCTGTCACCTGTGCCTCGTTTTCTTCCTTGAGGGTGTAACAGGAGCAGGTTTCCTTGTGCCATTCTCCTATTAGTAGAGGTTTGGGGAGTTTCTCCATTTCTCCCCTTAAAAAAAAAAAGCATCTGTAATGTCCTACATGTATTTCCTTTAAGGGGAGAATGGTACTATCGGGGTTTTAGTTGTTTAATCACATGATCTTCTACAGAATGGATGATAAATACCTGTTACACACCCATTGCAAGCTTAACTGCATGATCTCTGTACAAATTGTTATATACATGTATTATTCGATTTTTCTTAGGGATGAAAATTTGCAAAAGTGCTTCACTATTAATAGTCCAGACTAAAATAAATGTCCAAATCCTGCTGATTCCCTTTGCACCTGAGATGCGAGAATAATCAAGAAAGCCCACACAAGAACAGGCCTCTATTCCGATCTGCACTCACCAAACTCATCCTGGAAAGCAGCATCAATCTCCTGGGGGATGCCACGCCAGTCGGCCATCCTGCGGGGGTAGATGGTCTCCACCTGGCGGGTGCTAGGGTTGAAGCGCCAGTAACTGCCTCCCTTGAAGAAGTAAATCTTGTTCGTCTCTGTCCCCCACATCAAAGCTGCCTGGACAGGAGAAGCAGATAGGCCCAGCTCCGAGATAGAAGCAGGGCCAGTCACACGTCTCTCGCCATCATAAATCCAGTACTGAGAACCTGATGATGGGGCAAAAGAATATAGAATGACAGGAGTGACCACAAGCTGTTTACTGTCTAATGACCGTATGGCGACCTGTGTGAAGTGACCTGAAATCTCAGCCCAGTCCCAATGGACAGGTGTCCATGACAAAAAAACCACTAGCACACCTGGCACCCTTGCTGATGACCATTGAGACGCCATGCATCAAATGGACAGGGGAGAACAAACTCTCATCTCACCTCTAAGCAAGGCTGACGCCAGGGAGAAAGTCTGCCTTTGCTGTATCTGTTCCTTGAATGAATAGATGGCTTCATCTTCTAGGGCAGTCAGGCAGTCTGTCTAGCTTGTTACATGGTGCCCATCACTAGTGTGGGAGTGCCTCCAATAATGGGGACGTGTACATATACAGCCGAGAGCGGGTTAGTTTTTTAAAGTAGTTATTGTGGGTAGGCTGATACAAAAGAATGGGGTTTGAATTTTGCTCTGAATGCGCTGAGGGAGGTTCGAACCCTTTTACCACCATGACATCTATGAGTCTGTTTCATTTTTAATCTAAAGGAAGACAACATGCGGGGAGGGGGTGTGTGGAAATCCGTGAAGCAACATTGGCAAGCATAATCCCCATCTCATCCACACCTTGCGTCTCTTTTATTCTCCCTGCCCAAGAGCCTGAGGCTACCATGTGGGGAGAGGGAAGAAGAAAAATGGGCCACCTTTGATGTGGGGGAGAGAATTAAGTGAGGGGTAAGGTCTTTGTGCATGGAGAGTCTGTGCATACTGAGGTGTGAGTGACATGCTCTTGAAGTCTAAGCCTTAAATAGAGAGAAAACTAGATATGCAACTGCATGTGCAAAAATGTCTGTGCAATTATGCACCTACAATTGTGCACACCAGCTACTGTTTTGGCACATACAAATGACAGACATGTAACTGGTCATTTGCACAATCCATTATGATAACTGAATATGCAACTGCTGTAATTGCACAAACTAAGTTGCAGCTGCATGCACATTATTTGAAAATGTAGCTCTAAACCAAACAGTATTGTAATGACTGAAATTAAACATCCATTTCTGTGGGACCACATATAACGAACGGGTGCTTCACGCTCCCGCCGCAGTGAGCTGTCCACGTGGGGGCATCAGTGATGTTGGTGCCTAAACAAGCAAACAAAGGAGCCCTGTTAATGTCAAACTTCGCTAGAAAGAGAAACACAGGAAGGCCAAAAAAAATTTTATTTTTGCTAATTGGAAAAAGACCAAATCAGTGGGGAAAAACCATTTTATGTTTATACTTATTGCAGTATTGTAAAGTGTGGAAAATGGAAATGACATTTAAAATTATGACGAGTCCTTGAGAGGATTCTTTTAATTTGTTTATTTAACTGCTGGATGTAGCTGGGAATCCTTCAGCAGAAAGTACTGCTTTCTTTTAAAAGCCTCACTCTATTCCCATGTCACTCACTGAAAAACTCTAGCTCCCTGGCACTGCCTGCGTTGTGGAAACACAAAACAACGTACCCCGTTCTGGCTGTAACTACTGCTAAGAGAGATTGTCTAGGTGATGGTGTTCAGGCTGTGGTGGAGGAAAGGAGGACCAACTGCAAGCTGTTCAGTGCAAGAACCACCTTCTACGCTGTGTGTGTTCAGTGCCTCGCACAACTGGGCCCTGTTCTTGGCTGGCCCTTAGGCACTATGGTAATAAACATGATTAATAATACATCCGTACGTATGTAACTAACATGGCTACCCCTCTGGTACTTGACATCCGTAAGTGTGCCTGTGTGTTTAAATGGGGGATCTGCATAAACGAGCAAGAAATGGTCAAAATAAAATAAAGACCAAAATAATGTTTTGAGTTTAGATTAAAATTGCAATCTTCATGATTACTCCTAGACATTTAATGGTTTCTTTATGCAACACTCCATAGCACTGCTCTAGTTAAAATCCTGCCAGTTTTAGCAGGATGTAGGATAATTCTGGATGCTGAGCCATTTGATATGGTCTGTGTGATATACTGAGTAATGATGCAGAGACCACACACACACACAAAACTGGGCAACAGTATCCTACCAGCTTCTGGATTTTCTCTACGTAATTTAGACTTGGAAAGAGAGTTAAAGAAAACGGTGAGTGCTTATCTGGGTGAAACAGGGTAAACTATTATTCTTGGGTTCCAGAGATCCTTAGGAACAAATTTGGTGTCTACACTGTTTTTTAAAGTCACCGCATTTACCAGAGAATGCATATCTGGCTCCAGGCAGCGGCACTAGGAATGCCAGGGCTTTGTTTAATCTCTGGGCCAGCTCTTGCAACCACAGTCCCCATTGTAAGAGGGAATAAGGTGTGCAGATGTTCTGCCATGGCTGCAGGGACTCCAGGGATTCCAGCTAGAGTGAGAACTTTGAAAGTGCACCATGCACTCCCTTCTTGCGCCATCTTTCCTCTGATGGCTGGTGCAGAAGGTGGGTGGTAGGGCCATGGCCTTACTACCTTTAGTGTTTGTCAGATGCTTGTGTGCTGGAAGCACAATGACCATACCTGTGGCTTGCCCCTTACACGGTTGGGAGGGAGAGGGGGGAAATGCTCCTCTCCTTTCCCACACAGCCACACACACAGGCTTGCTGCAATCTAGTCCTAGGTGTGTAGATTCCTGAAACACACCTAGGACTAGATTCCTGAAACAAGTTTGTGCTTGTTTGACAGATTGCACTGCACAATTTTGAGTCCTTGCACTGAAGTAAGTATTGTCCCATTGTGCCCAGATGGATGCCAGGGCGTCACTGCACCTGACTGAACTCCAGACTGCTGGGACAATGATGGAAGTCTCTGCAGGTGTGAGCCATCTTTGCCCCTGCTCAGAACTTACATTAAAGCACTCCTTGGCCAGACCAGAGAATTGGGGCCACTGGCTATAAAAAGTAATCCTGACCAAGCTAAGGTTTTTATACGATCTCACTTAGGCAGGTGCAAATCAGGAATAGCTCCATGGAAGTCAGTGGAGTTACACCAGTGTAAAACCAGTCAATCCGGCCTCTGATTTCAATGTCCAAGCTGAATGAGATGCAGAAATAAACAAATACCCATAAATAGTGCAAAAATCAATTGGAACTCTTTCTGTTCAATACACTAGATTCGGGAAACTCTTTTGCCTCTAAGTAACCAAGGTGGGAATATTTACCAGCTGGACAATGCCACTTTAAGAAGAGCTGGCCTGTTCCTCTTCACCAATTTTCATCCCAAAAGGATAGGCGGTAAGCGTTACCTTCACTCCTCATCTGCGAGTGAGGCACATTTCCAGGCAGAGACTTGGAAGCAAAGTGCTCATGTTCCAAAGGAGGAAAGTTTGATATTTGGCTTTGTCTAAAATGAAAGTGAACCCCCCCCTCCCACCCCGACATCTGTTAAAATATTAAAACTAAGGAGAGAGGAAAACAAACAAAAGGGATCCTTATATTAGGGGGGTGGGTTTTTGATGCTGCCAAGAACATTTTCATGCCCTGGAACCTACTGGGTTTTGTGTCCCCCAGCCCACTGCAGGAGTTTGTCCTTTCTAGCCCTCCAATCCCGTCTCTGTTCTAGCTTACCTTGGAAAAACCAGATATTTCCTAGGGAGTCCTCAAAGGCCGCGTCGACGGAGCTTGGAATTCCCTGCCAGTGGCGAGAGGCCAGGGCCGGGTAGCCAGCCTGCAGCTTCCCATTCCTGAGCCGCCACACGTAGTGTGACTTGAAAAAGAACAGCTCCCCCCGGATGGTGGAAACGGCGTCAAAATCCGTGTCACAGGCGTCAGGCTGCACAGACTGAGAATACCGTGTGCCAGTCAGGTGCTGAGCTCCGAGGGGCACCCTGCCCCCATGTCTAACTCAGGGGGTCACCCTGCCCTGGCCCGGTGCCTCGCCCGAGGAGGCTGTAGATAGTCACTGCAGATAATAGGGTCTTTCCCAACTAAAATTTAAATCCTGCCCATGCTTCACGGATCAAGACAAGTGCTTGAATCAAGAAGCCTGGGAGTGAGGAGGAACTTGACTTACTGCATTGCTTGTCGGAGGCAATTTGACTTACTGCATTGCCTATCGGTTTGCCCCGGGGTGAACTGGGCTCTGTGCCTATATACACACTGACTTGTTTATTAACGTGACAGGTAACCTGTCTTGGCTACAGTCAGGGGTTGCACGCACAGGTGCTGGGCAAGCATCCCCACGCAGCTCTGCCAGTGCGTCCCAGTTCTGCTTGGTGCTACCCACCTCTGCTGACATTGATCATCTTTGCACAGTGCTTTGAGATCTACCAGTGAAAAGTGCTGTAGAAGAGCTAGATATTGTTACTATTGCAGTCCTCGGGGCCCCTGCACAGCTCTGCCAACACACTCCTGCCTTGACCTTCATTGCCCCTGCAAGGAAAATCTTTGACTCCTCTTCACCAGGAACTGCCAATCATGCTAACGTGTGCCAAGCTGGGAGGTGGAAAGGGGTTCAACTGCAATCAAACCCCTTTCACTTGTCATCTAACCCAGGCCTGGTGTAGCCAGCTCCCAGGGCAGTGGGATTCCCAAGGAATCCCCTATTCTCCTTCTTTTCTTTGCTGTGGTTTCCCCAGAGCCTCACCAGGGGGTGATTCTAGGAGAACAAAGTTGGGGTTGCCTTAGTACTAATGGGGGCACTTGGTAATAGTGGCTTTGACGCAAGCGTTGCTGGTCACTCACCCCCACATTGGTGATCTCATTTGTTTCCATGTCTGGCGGGTTTGGCTCTGCCTTCTGTGTCGGGGCTGGCACCGGATCGGTCTTTGGTTTCCCATAAAGGTACTGGATGCCTTGTTTGTCATCCTCACTCAGGCTCAGCGGGTAGCGGAAGATGTAGAAGGGAGACATCAGTGACTTGGAGACAGCAGTGTGCTGTAGGCCCAGGACGTGACCAAATTCATGAGCAGCCACTTGCAGTAGGTCAGTCCCTGCAAAGGGAAGAGGGTGCAGGTATTTTTCAGTGTGCTGAAAGACACCCAGAATGGGCAGGGCCCTCACTGTTCATATGGTGGGACCACAAAAAGTTCAGTGCAAGAGGGAATCTGCTTTTCAGGGAGGTCCAGTTGAGTTGACCACAGTCCAAAGGGGTCTGTCGATTTGCCTCATGTCCTAGAGTGAGCGAGCATCTCAGCGGGTTGAATTCAGGACCCTCCTGATTCCCAGCTCTTTGCTGTAGTGCTAGATGCTGTGGCCTCTTTAAAGGAGGCAATCCCAGCAGCCGTGCAAAGTGGTGGGGGTGGGCTGGTTTTCCAGCCAGGGCTTTGGAACGGCATGAGTTGGGTCACTGAGTGTCTTCACCTTTTCCCATGTGCTAGCCTGCGCATATCAACAAGTTACAATTCTGCCTCCAGTGGGTTCTGCATATGTCACCAGCATAGGCCCCAGCTCCCAATCGAATCTTCCCCCTACTTTTGGGGGGAAGGTTCTGCCTTTGGCACATCTGTGGGAATCTGGCTCACAGGAAGCCGACACTAAGGTGGTATCCAGTTAGATCAGCTTTGCAAAGGGGGAGCATCGTTCCTTGATTGGCAGCTAACATAGTGGGGTTCACAGCAAGACACCATCCAGTGGAACATCTGGTGTGATGCAGAACCATGCCACCAGGACCACTCTGAGAACAGCAATGGTAAACAAATGGTGCCACACAGACAGCAGGGGGCGATCACATATTGCTTTTTGGTTTGTCGTGAGAACATGAAAGGCAAAATAAATAAACCACTTCTGATGTTTTATCCAGCCCTTCCCACCCAGACTCTAATAGATTTAAGGGAGGACATGCTTAGGCATAAACTATTTGAAAGCATCTTTAAAGGGAACATAAAGGGATTCAGGTATGTAGAAACACAGACTACACTTGGGAGATCTCCTTTAGCTCCCTGCTGATTGCTTTCAGGTTCTAAAATTGTAGGAGAAAAAGAGCTTAAAAGAACAAATTAAGCAACAAAGACTGTGAGGAAGAGTCCTAATGTTGTTTCCTAATGAGCCCAAATGCAATTAATTCTTCCCTGGTTTCAGTCAGAAATCTCCAAGGTGTAGCCCCATTGGAAAGAAGAGAGTCAGCTAACCAGGGTGGATAAAAATCAATGATTTAAAAAAAAAATTTAAAAATTGGATTTTTTTATTTAAATCGGATTTTTTTTATAAAATGCTTTTTGCGGAAAAATGCTATCTAAAGATAATTTTAATTAAGATACATTATAGGTCAAAGATCTCATCATGGAATAGGGATTGTAAATTCTAATTCTATAGTATGAGACAATATATTAATGTAATGTTTAAGAAAAGTTTTGTAAATGAGTTCTAACAGTTTATGGATTAGGTACCCAATCTTCTGGGGTTCCACTGGCTTCTGTTAAGATTATTTAGGTAAATCTTTTCATTTACCCAATGGGACTCAGTGCTCAGTCTAGAAGATACCATTAGAGATGCTTAGTTTTGCAGTTCTCAAACTGTGGATTTGTGTCTCCAGAGGTAACATGCTTGTTAACAGCAAAAATGTTTTTAAATAAAATAAATAAACTATATAGAGGTGAGAAACAACAGACCTCAACTCTATTGTCCCTCTGCAAATCTGTGTACACAGAGTCAATCCTTTACCTCTCTCTAAAAGTGCAAAGTTTCAAAAAGTTCAATGAATAGAAGATTGTTGGGGGTGGAATAAATGTGGACAAGGAGAAGAAGTCTGGAGATAAATGTGAGAAGTGAGGGACATATCCTTTTTTGTTAAAATATTGTATGTTCGCTGTTGAAGAAAACAATCCAGAATACTTAACGTTGTTGTTTTAGTTAAATAAAACAATTTTAATGTCTGTCTGGTGATGTTCTCCTCCTAACACAGCATGGCAAGAAAATCCTCCAAATATTAAGGATTAGCCTGTTGAATTGGACATAGTTCACCTCCCAGTGACTTCTTAAATATCTACTTCAATTACCTTTGGTAAATGAAATAACCAAACACTCATTCATTTTCTGATGTAGCTGTAAAACTAATCTGAAACGTTTTCAGAATAAATCACTGTTTAAAAATGTATAGTGTGTACCTTCTAAAAATGAAGCCTACGTCTATCTCTGAGTTGTGAAGAATATGTTTTAAGATTATAACAACCAACAAGAATGCACTTTTATGTAGAAAATCATGATTAAATTGAGTCTTCCTGACTAGTGATTTAACTCAAATCCACCCTGTAGTTAACTGAGCTGGTGTGTTTAGTGCACGGGCATGCTGCAGAATATTCCAGTGGGATGTGGTACGAACACCTGGGAAAGTTTGATAGAGAGGAGAAGTGAACTTGGCTTTTCTGTAAATGAGCAGCCCCCTGAAATGTGTCAAGTTTGCTCAGCACTGACACAATTGAAGTGATCACATCTAGGTCAGTTGAGCATCCGGGATTTCTACCTCAGTGATTTATTAAACACTGTCGAAAAATCCTGTTTAGATTGGCAGGCTCCTCACTCTCTGCTTTCCAGTATTGGCAGATCCACAGTGCTGTGCTCCAACTTTATGGGGAGCTGAACAACAGCGCATCCGACAAAAATCTTTGCATGGGAAGAGCCATAAAAGAGCATGGAGCCAGGAACTCCAGAGGGCTAATCCTGGTTCTGACAATGATATGCTGTGTGACCCTTGGGCAAGTCACTTATGCCTCCAGGAACTTTGGTTTCTTTGCCTGTAAAATGGGGATAAGGATATTTCCCTGCTTGAGAGAAGGCTTGCAAGAGTTAATTAATGTTTGCAAAGCTCTAGAGGATATTAAATTGGAAGAACATGCTAAGTGTGATTATCCCCAGTTATTACTGAAGCCACATATGAAAAAGAGAGAGTGAACGATGATGGAACTTGGCCTGGTCAGTTTCAGCAGGTTTTCAAGCTCTCCTCCAATACAGGATTAATGAAGAGGAATATATTAAGAAATATTTCAAATGGCTTATCTAACTTCTGAGAGAGTGGTGAAAATTGATTGCAGATGTTCCCAGAGTCTCCCATTGCAAGACTGGTGGGAAGTACCTCAGATATTTGAAAAGTTACTGGTGTTTATTTATTATCCAGTGTTGGAGTGTGCTTGATGCTCTACAGACAAAAAGACAGTCCCTGGCCCCAAGGAGTTTATAAACTGTCAGTAAAAGTCAATGGGGAAACTGCCATGGACTTCAGTGGGTGCAGGACTGGGCCCTAAACACTGACCCACACAAGACAAGCTGTACAGAGAGACCCTGAAGGGAAGGTGTTAGCTTAGTTGGTTTTTTCCCCCTCTCTTCTCCCTGTAGATCATGTTGGGGTGGAGGAAGGGGATAGATGGGAGTTGTTATCTGTGCATCTTGCAGAAGAACTGAGGCCTTAGGCAGTGATCCTATTAGATCTCAAGATACCATATGTATCTTGTGAGATGTAATGGCATTAATTCCTGAACACCACAGTGATACCAGCCTGGCTCTATTATTAGGAAAATTGTTTTTACTTGATCTGGAAATCAAGTTGCTCCCCTATATTGACCATGAGATGTTGTGGGGGGGGGGTCAGCGTGTTCCCAAGCCAAAGTGAGAGATTGGGAGCCTGTGTTGTTTCCCTTTAGAGACTTTCAAGAAGAAAAGTTTTGGAAACAGATGGTGGACAATGGGGACTGGGACTGAGACCTGCCAATTATACAGGACTTTGGCAGAAAAACACTCCACCCTAGTGTCTGGGGCTTAGTTTCCCTTCATCTCTCCCCTGTTTTATTTTCTAGCGGTGGCTCTTTGAGTGACCTGGTCTTAGAACCCCACTTAACTGTGATTGGAAAGAGACAAGGACACAGACCATGTGAAGTGCCCTGCCCTGGTGTGCGGACAAGCCTGTTCAGGCCTCTTCTCTCTGAATTAAACGCTTTTTACATTTATCAGTGGCCTCCCGCTCCCCAAACACACCCAGGCCTCCATCTGAATCCACAACACACCTAAGTTGTTCCCAATGGTCCAGGTCTCGTCGTAGTCAAAATGGACATCTCCCTCGCGGTGGGTCTTGGGGAAGAATGCATGCGCCAGGATGCCTCCAGGCCCGTCAAAGGGCAGGTTATCGCCATGCCAGTACCTGGAGGGCAAGCACATGGCAGTTCAGTGAAACCGCACTTGGCAGCCAGGGTAAGCCTTGAGAACAGCACCACAAGCCTATTTGTATCATTCAACTTCGAGCCGTCCCTCGTGTCCCTGCAAACCTCGTTCTAAGTAGGGAGGCCGAACCTTCACACAAGCCCAGTGCCTTCACACCAGGCCACAGACGCTATTAGCTTCTTATCGGTGTTTGTTCCTTCCCCTGTTCAGCTTTCATCAAGCCTGTAAAATTCAGGCGAAGGCTGATCAAGCTACTATCATTAAGGCAGCACAACTGAATTGTGAGGAACACATGGACACTTCCTGGGCCAAATCCTCAAGTCCTCACTCAAGCCAAACTCCTGTGAACTGAGGAAGCCCTGGAGAGAGGTGAACAGTGCAGAGAAGTGGAGACAAACACACGGAATACAGCCCACATCCTCCTCCCTTGGATGGGATCCACAATCCCTTTTATTAGCTTTGAGCAAACATTCACTGGAGTGAAGTTTTGCTCCTGCAAATATTTTGCAGAAAGTGAAGTGCAGGCCTGGAGTCAAGATTCATTTAACCAAGAAGCTAAATTTATTTTGGGGCAAAAGGTCAGGTCATTCAATCCGGGGAGAGACTGAAGAGCTGGAAGCAGCCAAAACAAACACTTGGTCAAAGATCCCTGGCTGACAAGTGGTAACATAAATTAATCGGCGAACAATTTTCAATAATAAACCAATTAGTAAAATAAATGATTCTTTGTTGTATGGTGGCACCCGATCAGGGCCCCAGTGCGCTAGGTTCTGTAATGCACATAACAAAACAATAGCCCTTGCCTAGGCAGCCTCCTATGACTATTTATTTCTACTAAATAAGAAAACCTAAGTTTGGAAACAGAACATGGGACTAACTTCAGCGAATAAACAATCTGCTGCCAACAGTTGGACCAGCTCCAGTGGGGGCGGTGGGATCTGTCCTTTTCACACCAAGCCCAGAGTGGGAAGAGGGGCGTTTGCTTTTGGATTAGAACGGCTTCCCCTTCCAGGCTTACCTTGTGAAATCAATAACGATGTCAGCTCGGCCCTCGTGCACTTCGGTGAAGGTTAGTGGTGTCACGTCACTCCAGACTTTCAACGCTTCCGCAATGGTCCGTCTCACTTTCGTGTTCACAAGTTGCCATGGGAATCTTATAATTCTAAAAAGCAGTAGAAAAGCAGTATTTAGAGGTAGAGATCACTGCCCATCATAAGAACATAACAGCCATATTGGGTCAGACCAATGGTCCCCCTAGCCCAGTAGTCTGTCTTCCAACAGTAGCCGGTTCGGCCAGATGCTTCAGAGGGAGTGAACAGAACAGGGCAATTTATCAAGTGATCCATCCCCTGTTGTCCAATCCCAGCTTCTAGCAGTCAGAGGTTTAGGGACACCCAGAGCATGGGGTTGCATCCCTGACCATCTTGGCTAATAGCTATTGATGGACCCAACCTCCATGAACTTATCTAATTCTTTTTTGAACCCAGTTATCCTTTTGGCCTTCACAACATCCCCTGGCAACGAGTTCCAGAGGTTGTCTCTGTGTTGTGTGAAGAAGTACTTCTTTATATTTGTTTTAAACCTGCTGCCTACTAATTTCATTGCATGACCCCTGATTCGTCTGTTATGTGAAGGGGTCAATAGCACTTCCTCATTCACTTTCTCCACACCAGTCATGATTTTATAAACCTCTATCATATCCCCCCTTAGTCGTCTCTTTTCCAAGCTGAACAGTTCCAGTGTGCTTAATCTCTCCTCATACGGAAGCCGTTCCATACCCCTAATAATTTTTCTTTCCCTTCTCTGTACCTTTTCCAATTCTAATATATCTTTCTAGAGATGGGGCATCCAGAACTGCACGCAGTATTCAAGGTGCGGGCGTACCATGGATTTAGACAGTGGCATTATATTTTCCATTTTATTATCGGTTCCTTTCCTAATGGTTCCTAGCATTCTGTTCGCTTTTCTGACTGCCGCTGCACACTGACCGGATGTTTTCCGAGAACTATCATCCCAACATCACACAATGGTCAGCGTCAGATTGGCACTGGTATGAGCGGTGTCATCACGGGCATTAGCAGCAGCAGGGAGTGCCATCTATCGTAAAAAGGGATGCTACCGTCTTCTGTGAACATCAGAACACCTCAGCCAACATAATCACTATCGGAGCAAGCCCCACACCAGTGTAATGAGTCCGGATCTCACCGGCAAATCAGTGTCAGTGTGAACCGCAATGCATTAGTTGTCACCACAACCAGCATTAGAATGGCCATTAATGTAAATGCCACCATGTCCATCATCATTACAATCCGCACTAATGAGTCATTGAATTTCTGTCATCATTACACTGGCTGCAAATCACAATTTCATGAGACAACAGGGAATGTCCTCACCACAAATCCCACCATCAGCTTTCCATTATTACTAACAACCTGCCACGCAACATTGGTTCGCCTGGGGCCATGTAAGCACAGTAACAGGCCTGGGCTTTGCCACAAGAAGAGGACACTCTAGATCAGACAGTCTGTATAGCTCAGGTCCTAGCATACAAGATACCAGGCTGAGGCCAAGGTGGTGCAAGGAATCCTGCAGAGGTGGTTTTGGAACAGCTTTGTAGACATGTATTTTTTAGGAGGGCTTTGGAGGAGGAGAGGGAAGCTGTTTGGTGCATGTGCTGGAGTGAAATGCCGCAACAGTACCTAGGAGGGGGTATAACCCCTCCAGTCTACCCCCACCCATAACTCTGTTTGGATGGTGTGATTTGATTCTCTCTAATCTCTGCTGCAAAGGCATTTTATTCCCATGAGGTTGGTGCTTGTTGATGTCAGCTGGTCCCCTCCACTCCCCACCGAAGCGACCATCCTGATCCCTAAGGGATTGAACCTGCGACCCTTTCGTTATCCCAGTGAACAGCACATTCACGAGCAGCCCTATTAACGCCAATGGGGGGAGGGTTGCTCATGAGTCACTGCTCTGCGGTATAAGTAAGGCTCCCGGAATCAGACGCTAACTCAGCATCCCTGCTGTAAACAGTGACAGGATTGTCATTCTAGTGGAGAGCACAGTTCAGGGAGGAGGTAGTACACTAAACATTTCTAAATTACGACTCCCTCCAGCCAGGTCATGTGTGCCTCGAAGGCTTGGGTACAAGTCAGGGAACATTTGCCAATGACCTTTGACTCCTCAAAGCCTAGGAAGGGGTCCCAGCCAACCCATCCTACCAACATTCAGTCTGGCCATCAGCACAACCACTGCCATCAATGTTACAACATACTCATCACCACAATAATCACCGATAAAGTCACCAGCAGCACCGTCGGCATTAACGCCACTGGTCCCCTACCCTGACCATCGCTTGCATTGGCATAATCACTGCCAGCATCATCAATCGCTACAGCCCTGCGGGAACTGCCCCTGCAAGCGGGACTGTCCCCTAATCACCTGGAAATCCCCGGACTCCCCATTAACTTGCACTCCCCGCTCCTGACCGTAGCGCGATGACACTGCGGTTAGAATGGCTACAAGTCATGCAGCACCACCACTCCCACCGGAGAGGTTACCCTGGCCTCCATGTTGGATTTAAACCTGCTCCGTGTCGGAGTCACGTCTGGCCGAGAACAATCGGCGAATGAGACGTCCTCCACCTAAAACCAGCGTAACGGCGTGAGAGACAGAACAAACTGCCCCTGTATGGAAGAGAACCTGCAGGACAGTAGCTATGGGTCTGAGGTGGGTAGCTTTTCTGTTAAGGACATTCTGCTTCTCCTTTCCCGGCTAAGGCACCCCTCATTTATGCCAAACGCCCCCCTCCCTGCCAGTTCTCCCACAGATCCCTTCTAAATGGCAGTAGGCCCTGCTGGCACAGGGAGCTACAGCTTACACCTCCATGTACTGCCTGGGGTGAATCAAGCCCACATCCAGATGTGCTCAGCTATGAAAGGGGGAACAAAAGAATTGCCATATCGGATCCAGACCAATGTCCACCCAGCCCAGCGTACTGGCTCCAACAATAACCAGCACCTGATGTGTCAGAGGAAAGTGCAAGAAAAACCCCACAGGAGGCAGTTATGGGATAACCTGCCCCGCAGGGAAAATGTCCTCCTCAGCCCTAGTAGTTAAAGATCACCCCAAAGCTTTGCTTTATTTTTTAATATGTACTATTAGAATTCTACCTGCTCCTGTTGCCCATAGAAACATCTAACCCTTCTCCAAATCCTGCAAAGTTCTTGGCCTCAACAACATCATGTGGCAATGAGTTCCAGAGTCTGATTGTGCACTGGTTGCAAGTTTTGAATTTGTCACCTTTCAGTTTCATCAGCTGTTCCCTGGTTCTTGTAGTGAGGGGAGAACTGGATGGGAGCAGAGGGAAGACATATTTCTGGACATGTTGCCAGCTCCCGGGAAACGGGAGAAGAGGGAGAACTCTGGTATATGTGCACACTCTTCGTGCACACCTCTAGTGTGGTGAGGCGCTCGGATACCAGTCTAAATAGATTCCTAGACACACCTTTGCCAGCATATCTCTGAGCTAGTGTATGGACATACCTACCCTGTGTGCTCACGTATACATGGGAGTTCTCAAAGCTACGGAAAAAGCTTTCAGCTCCTAGCATCTGGCTCATGCTGAAGGGAAATGCTGTTTCACTAACTGGTGCATGAGCCCCTCCTATCCCACATCCCTGTAACTCTGCCTTTGGATAGTGTGATGTTTTTAATCTCTGATGCAGCAGGATTTTAGTTCCCCGGCACAATGTTGGTGCTTGTTCATATCAGCAAAGTTTTTTTCCTCTGATGCCAGGGATAAGAGGAAGCCTTTCCACTACCCTGATAGTCTTGGGAGGCTCTTGGCATGGCAGCATCCCCTGTGCTCAGTTAAGGTCATTTAAACGCACACCCGGTGAAGATATTTCTCTGGGCCTTATCAAGATGCACAGGAGCAAGTTCTCCTTTCCACATGTGCCTCTTACTCCCTTAGGCTAACAGCAATTGCCGAAGTGCACTGAGGGAAGAATATGGAGTGTGATCAGCCAGCAGAACCCTGGCCCTTAACCACACCCAGCAAACTCCTATCAGAGAGCATGTGGTGTGATTTCGGGGACACTGAGGCCATGTTTGTAAGCACTTCACTAAATGATGACTAGAGCGGGCTATTTAAAATAAATGCGGAGGGAAGCCTCGGGGAGGGAGGGTGTTGTGTGAGCATGTGGGACTGGTGCCTGGTGGGGTGTGCGGAGATAAGGGCCGGGGTGTTTGTAAGTCTGAGCGAGTGGGTGTATACGTGAGCGTGGGTGTGTTAATGAGTGTGTGGTTGTGTGTGTGAGGGAAGGAGCGTGTGTGACTGTGGGGGCGCACACGGGTGCTCGGAGCAGGTGGGTGTGTGAATAGCGTGGGGGTGGTGGGGTGAGTGAGTGGCTGAGGGTGTGAAGGCCGTCACGTCTATGGTGAGCATGTGGGTGAGACAGCGTGGGGCTAACTGGTGTGTGTGGTATATACCCTTGTCACCCCAGCGTCCTGCACCCTGTTTCTTGAACAAGTTCCCCACCTTGGACAGGCCCGTAATAGGCAAGGCTCAGTGAACGAAAGCACGGAACGGAAACTCTTTTAGGAAGGAGATCCTGACCGGGACTCGCTCCCTGCTTGTGACTTTGGTTCTGGGCCTGTCTTACTTGTAGGTGAGGTCCGTCTTCTCCCAGCGTCCTCCTGACAGGACGAATCGCTTCTGCCGGTTCCGCCCATTCTGGCCGTCTGGCAGGGTGGGTAGGTCTGGCACGCCGCAGCGAGGTGGGTTCCAGCTTGCTGCCGGCCCGTCTGTGCCCCTGGAGAAGCCCTTAATGGGGACTCCAGTCTCCATGGTATTAACCGAGGAGGAAATCCAGGGGTTCTGCTCCTTCCAGGCATGGTGTTTCCGAGCCCCATCCTAGGCAAAAGGCAGACAGAGCTGTAACTTGTGCGGATGGCAGGAGAAAGCATGGCATATAGACAGCTACACAAACCTGTCCTCTAGCCTATGCCACAGCAACCCTGCCGCAGTCTCTTCCAGCTGCATTCCAGCCATTACACCGGCTCCCCCCAAACACTCTTTCAGGTGAGAAGCCTCCTTACTTCCCACCATGCTGTGCAGCAAACCCAACCCGGTCTTCGTGCTCTCCCTCCACTGGGCTCTGCTGCTCTCCAGGCCGGGGTGCACCTGCTGCAATGTCAGTAAGCCACAGCAGCTCCTGGTCTGTGTTCCCTTGGCAGCCGGTCAGCGGGAAAGGCTTTGGGCAGGAACCCAGACCCTCAGAGAAAGAAGGGAATTGCTAGGCAGTAAATTCCCCCAGCCGCGTCTTTTTCCCAGTTGGCTGCTCATTGGCGTTAACCCCAAGCACACCGTGCTCGGGCAATGGTTTAATTATGCACCTCACTCTCCCTTGCACTTGGGACAGAAGCATCTCTGAGTCCGGGTGCTGTGCTGGGGGGGTGCAGAAACCTCTGCTTTGCCTGTGGAAAGCAAGAGGCTGGGCAGCAGAACACGTGGATTCAGAGGGAGAATGGGGGGCCCGCACTGGTCTCTCCTATCCCCTTGTTCCCCCTTCATAATTTTCCTATCGTTTCTAGCATCTGCCCCTATCTGCGGAACACGACTCCTGGCAGCCCCTGCTCAGTGCGCGAGCATTCGCTGTGTGATCCCTGACCCTGGTGACTGTAATGAAGTGCCCCCAACCTGTGTCCTATGGCAGGAGTTCTCATCCCCCTGGGTTCACAAGAGGTGTCAAGACCACCCTGCCCATCCCATATTGCTAAATGGGAGGGAGACGGTCCCAACTAGATGGGAGGGGAGCGCCAGGAGTGGGGTGGGTCCTGGCATGGGAAAGGTCATGAACTACTCTTATGCGGTGATTGATACTTAACTTTTCATGTGGCGCTTTTCATCAGCAGCGGTTTACAGCTAGTCCCACCGATTAAGCCAGCCGTCTCCCCGGAGAGCTAAATCAGTACTGCAGTTCTCCATTTCACAGGAGGGTCAGCTGGGGCGCAGAGAGACCAGTGCCAACATTCTCAAACTTGGCTGCCTAAAAGTAAGCGACCCAAACCCACAGCGCCGCCAGCGGGAGTTACACAGCGCTCAGCCTGCGTAATTCGGCTGCCCAAACGTGGACGCAGTTGCTTCATTTTAGGCATCCACATCTGAAAATGCTGGTCCAAGTGACGTGGCAGAGGGAGTCCGTGGAGGCTCGGGCTATTGCACCGCCCTGCTCCTCCAGCCACTGCACACCCTGCTCGGTCCCTGGCAGCCCAGCTGGGCTAGGCAGTGGCTAATAAGTTATAGCTGACGTAGTCCAGTAGAAAAGTAGTACAAAGCCCACTGGTGTCACAGGAGCATAAGCAAACTCCTTCACGGCCGCTGACGCTTGGATTCTTCCCTCCAGGGGCAGTTACCGGGTAAGGGAGATATCCCTTGGCCACGTTAGAAGCAAGACAGTCGGGGCAAGATGCCGAGGGGAGGGAAGCTCCCTTTACCCTGAAGGAATCGGGGTCATTGGAGCCGCCAGGCTCGGCTCATTTGTTTCCTTTAGTTCTCTAGTTCCCTGTGACTTAAATGGGACCTCGCTGTGCTGACAGACTCGCGCAGCCCGGTCTCGCAGGTGCCAGCAGACAGGCCAGCCCCCTGCATCACCCAGCCAGGGACCTTACGGTCAGCGGGGCGCGGCGCTGGCTGGGTTGCTACGGATGGAGCTGCAGTTTAATCCCACAAATTGCCATCTCTGTTCCAGCACAATAGTTCCATTCATGTGGGCTGTAATGAAGTGTGAAGCCCTTGGCATTAATTCCGCTATCATGGCTAACATCTAGATCACAGCACAGTGCCCTCCGGTCCGGACAGGCTGCAGGGACTGACACAGGAACTTTGGCAGGTCACGTGAAGGCACATGGTAGTCTCGCCACTCATTGCTAGCGTTACTCGGCCAGCCCGTCCTGCCCTGTCGCAGCCAGCCAGACGCTCCTCTAGCCCGGTGGCGATCACCTCCTGCTGTCCTTGTCTGAGAAACCAGACTCAGGTCTCATAATGAACTAATCAATCTTACATCCCAAAGCGCTTTGCACGCTATAGCAATCGCCCCAGCTCCGGGAGGCGGCAGGTCAGCTGCTGAACAGCACCCAGGAACACTATGCACGGCACTTAGGCCCAGGCCACCAAGAACAAGTCGAGCTTTTAGACGGTTTCTGACAAAGAGGAGGCGGGGGATGCAGGTGCGGCCTGTCTTGATCTGTCCCCTGGGCACTCCTCTCACACCAGCGGCTCACAAGAGCAGAGCCTTACCGAATAAGAGGTTCCCAGACTTTTACAGCAAGGCTGGTAACAAGATGAGCTGTCAGAGTATCGCTGTGCTGCTCACCTGGGATGCACACTAAGGACTCTGAGGCTGAGTCCAGGACAGCCCCCGACTGATGGGGCTCTCTCTTTGTCAGGCACCGTGCAGGCTGCGCCAGATAAAGGGTGCTCACCTCAGCCGCCGGGGCAGGACCTGCTACGCAGCAAGGACAGCTAGAGATGGAGGTGTCTGGATTCCACAGGCCCAGAAGGGACCCTGCAAGGAGCATCCACGGGACTGGGGCAAAGGACAAGTGCAAGGGGGGAGCCAGTGGATTGCACAACAGAAATGAGCCCCAGTGGTGGGTGGGGAGTGGCCTCTGGCCTCAGGGCCCCTCGTGACTGGAGGACATGTGCAGTCATGGGCTGATTAGATTAAAGAGGGACCCGCAAAAGAGTTTTACCCAACTGGGCTTGTGCCCTTCTGACATACAGAGAAGGCCTGGAATTTTTCCCACCTGCTTGGTTTTTTTGTTTTTTAACCTTAGACGTATTAGGACCATCCCCCATGGTTTGCCCTGGCTTTGCTGGAGGAGCTGGTGGGTCTCTCGATGGCAGGATCTTGTTAGCTCCACTTTTGCGTGCTGGTGGACATGGGTGGCGGATGGAGCCCCCCTTCAGGGAGGCTAGCCCACCCCCCACCCCACCCCTTCCTCCCAAGGACCCCCCGAGAAACCCTGCCCCGCCTGCCCCGTGACTGGAGGACCCCCAGGCCAGCTGGGACCCTGAGCTCCCTCTCCCCCTCCCCAAGGACAAAGGAGCCCTGGGCTGGCTGGACCCCCCCCGCCATGCCGCGGCTCCCCTCCTAAGGCCCCAAGCTGCTCCGCGAGCTCTTCCAAAGATCCTGAGCTTTTTATATATGCCATGCAGGTTCTGGGGTGGCTGAGGAGGCGGTGTGTGTTATTTAGCTTCCTGGATTCATCAGTAATCCCTCTGGAGTCCAGGAAGATCATTCATGATCCCAGGAAGCTGAGTAGCAGATACCACCTCCCCAGCCTCCCCGGATCCTGCCTGGGGCATAACAATAAGCAAAAACTTCCCTGCAAACCCCGCAACCAGCGGCCACGGCAGGCTCAGCCTGCCCTGGCCTATTATACCCGCCGCCTATGCTGGTGGAGGCCATCATCCTGCCCTGAGCCATGTGGGGATAGAAACACCTGAGCCCTGTCGACATTATCAGCCAGATGCACATTGGTGCCGGTCCAGAGACCGAGAGGAGGCAGTTTGTCTCTCCCCTATTCCGGGGCTGATTTGGCTAACTTGTGCCCTGTTGCAATGGGCCACTGCAGCTATCCAGAGCCACTGGACCTCTGGGCTTGCCCCCAGCCTTGCCCCAGCCCTCCCGGCACTGACCCCACCCCAACCTGCCCCCTGTGCACCTCTTCCAGGCCTCAGAGCACCCTGCACTGCTGAGCGAGGGAGGCCCGAAAAGCAGTACGGAGCTGACACAGTTGGCTCTGCACATGGTATCTGGGCCCCTGGTGCGGGGTGGCTCCCTATGCACCGGCATAGAAGGGGTAGAGACTTCACTGCCACAGCCAATCTGCCCCATTGCTGGAGCTGCCCACGTGTTAGCACAACCATCGGAAATTCCCTGGAAACCACCGGCATTAGCCACAGCCAGACACGCAAAGCTGCCCAGGGGCTGGCCGAGAGGCTGATGCCATTTGCCACGGAATTCTCTGGAGACTTTTCTAGCCAGAGATAAGAACCTACTTGGCTGGACTCATTGCTCTGGTCACCGGAGACACATCCCTGGCCTGGAGCCTCTCCAGGGGAGAGAGGTGGCTCAGGAAACATGTCCTGCTTGTCGATGTTGGATTCCACCCCCTACTGCACTGAAGCCATGTGCCGGGCAGTATGGGCTCAGCCGGGCTCGCTTTGCGCACTGGAGCAGGGATGGGGTAGAAGACCCGACTGTTGGCTTTGATGTCACCCTGTCTCCTCTTCTGTAAACCATGATCGCTCCTCCTGATCTGCAGCTCCATTAGGAGTGAGTGCTGGGGCTGGAATGCTGCTGCCAAAGCCTGTCTTGGCGGCTTCACTTTTGCGAAGAAAAGCATTAACTACTTAGCTGTGTCGGTGCCTTCCCTCCCCCTCCCTGATCTGGAGGGGAGATAAAATTCCAATGGGCCAAAAGGAAAGAGAGGCCATCACAGCTGAGGAGCCAAAAGCTGCTCCTGGAGCCTGTGAAGGTGGAGCCTGGGGCCATGGAAATCAGTCTGGGGAAGGGAGGACTGTGCATCACTCTCGAGCAATGTCTGCCAGCGAGCATCACAATCCTCCCTCCCGTGGGGCTGCTGGCTGGATTGTGAGACCCTTACTCATGTCTGGGGGAGTGCCTTACTCCGCTAATGGTCCTGCTGACTGCCCATGGGATAGGTTGCTTCTCACTGTCAGGGTGGCCCCAGGAGTCTGTCCTGCTCAGGACATGGAGGGAGGATTTATGCAGCTAATTCTCATTGGCTTTTATAGGACTTTCCAAACCCTCCCACGGAGCACAGATAAGAGCCCGCTAAGAAGGGGATATTCACTGCCTGGGGTTTGTGAACTGATGTCTCCCAGCCAAGGGAACAAGACAAAGGATTTGCAATATGGAGTTCGAGTGACTATCCAGCTGTCTATCCCATACTGACGAAAGCCCCGAGTAAAAGCCCTGGGGACACTATTGAGCCAAGGTCTCTCCCTTCCGATGGTATTTCTCCCTCTTGGGGCAGGCTGGAATGATACACACACAGGGCTAAGCAGCACATTGGGAGGGCGGCCTCTGAAAAATGAGCAGATTCCCAGCAGGCAGCTGGTTGACTGTGAAACTCCAGCCCGGAATGAGAGGGGGAAAGGTCTGATCCCAGGGGAGAGCAGACAGCCCCGCAAGGAACAGACTAGATTGCCTGCTCCGTTCTCCCAGGCTTCGCACGGACATCACCCCGGGCACACTGCAGAACATGACAGACATCACATGAGGCCACGTGGGAAACAGCCAGGCTCCCTGGTCAGTGTCCCATCCACATTCCCGAGCTGCAATGGACCCTTAACCTCTCCAGCTAGGGGCAGGGCAATTGTCCCGGAGCTGGCTCCTGCGTGTGTAGCGCTCCCAGCGTTCTGCGTGTGGAGGTCAAACGCCATGCTTGGCAGGAGGCTGCAAACAGGGCAGCCCAGCCACAGAGACCCAGGAGCAGCAGCAAAGCAGGACATTTTCGGTCAACAAAAAACTTGACAACAATGAGGCTACTGGTGTGCAAAGCCCACTGCCCGGCCTGCTGACCAACACCCTCTCATTGGTTCCTTGCGCTCTCCCACTGGGCTGTCTTCTACTTAGACTGCCCTCATTGGGGCAGCGTTCATTGCTTTGTTCTGGGTTTGTACAGCGCCTTGCACAATGGACCCTGGGCCATGACAGAGGCTCCCAGGTGCCACCACAACACAGATAACACATTGACATCCTTGTTCCCAGCCAGCTGAGAAGGGCTAACTATGCTGCAATCCTGGCTTAGATCCGTTTAATATTGGATACGACTCCTACTGGGGGGCTATAACCTGCCCTGCAGGGGAACAGACTCAGCTGGTTTCTCTCCCTCCCCTCCATCACTTACATTTGTGATCCCACCTTCAAGGTGGAAAACCCAGTGATTCACCCTCATCCAAGGAACCTGAGACTTCTCCTACTGCCCAGCCTCCATACTGGCCTTTTTTGACATACTTCACTTCCTAGCATGGACTACCCTCACAATTAGGAAGCTTTTCCTAATTTCTAACCTAAATCTTGCTGCAATTTAAGCCCATTACTTCGTGTCCTGTCCTCAGTGGTTAAGGAGAACAATTTTTCTCCCTCCTCTTGATAACAACCTTTTACATACTTGAAGATGTTATCATGTTCCCTCTCAGTCTTCTCTTCTCCAGACTAAACAAACCCAATTTTTTTAATCTTCCCTCACAGGTCCTGGTTTCTGGACCTTCAATCATTTTTGTTGCTCTCCTCTGGACTTTCTCCACATCTTTCCTGAAGTGCAGCACTCGGAACTGGACACAATACTCCCATTGAGGCCGCATCAGCGCTGAGCAGATTGGAAGAATTACTTCTCGTGTCCTGCTTACCCTACTTCTGCAAATACATCCCAGAACGATGTTCGCTTTTTTTTGTGACAGTGTTACATTGACGACTCCTATTTAGTCTGTGATCCCCTATAACCCCCACATCTTTTTCTGCAGTACTCCTTCCTCAGCAGTGGTGCTGTAGCCATGGTTGGTCCCGGGATATTAGGTGGGTGAAGTAATGTCTTTTATTGGACCAACTTCTGTTGGTGAAAGAAACAAGCATTCCAGCTCCAGTGCTACAATGATAAACAACCCCCCCCCCCCACACACACACACACTTCATGATCCACGGGTCCTACACATGCCTATCACAACATGTGGTCTACCACATCCAGTGCACTAAATGTCCCAATAGCAACCATGTAGGTGAAACCAGACAATCACTGCACTCTCCAATTAACTCACACAGGAAAGCGATGAAAAGCAAACCACTGCCCCACCTGTGGGTGAACATTTTTCACAAAGCGATCACACTATAACTGACCTATCAGTCCTTATTGTCGCAGGGAACCTGCACAGAACTTTCAAAAGGGAAACCTGGGAGCTTGAATTCATAACTTTGCTAGACACTAAAAGTCATGGACTGAATAGAGACAGTGGATTTATGGCTTATTACAACAATTGATAACCCACTAACAACCTCCCCCATCTGCTTCTCCCCCTCCTTTCTTCCCTATGACTGGAGGGGTGTTAACAGGTCACTTCACCTTGAATGGTCCCTTGAAAGATGTGTTAACTACTTGCACTAAAAAAAAAAAAAAATCTATTCCATCTTGTATTTAGCTGTGACACTGGACATAAATTTCCCAGACCTAAAGAGCTCTCTGTAAGCTTGAACATGTGTCTCTCTCACCAAAAGAGTTTGGTCCAATCAAAGATATTACCTCACCCACCTTGTCTCTCCTTCCTAGGCCGGCATTTCCCGTTTTGTATTTGTGCAGTCGATTATTCCTTCCTAAGTGTGGCACTTTGCATTTGTCCACATTGGATTTTATCTTATTTCAGATCAGTTCTCTAGTCTGTCAAAATCATTTTGAATTTTAATCCTGTCCTCCAAAATGCTTGCAATCCCTCCCAGCTTGGAATCATCTGTAAACTGTATAAGTGTACTCTCTAGGCTATTAACCAAATCATTTATGAAGATATTGTATAGAACCAGACCCGGGACAGATCTCTGCGGGACTCCACTTGATATGCCCTTCTGGCTTGGTTGTGAACCATTGATAATGACTCGGAGTAGACTTTTCTAACCAGTTGTGCACCTGCCTTATAGTAGGTTCGTCTAGACTATATTTCTCTAGTTTGTTTTTGAGATGGTCATGAGAGGCAGTATCAAAAGCATTACTAAAGTCGAGATATAACACAACCACCACTTCCACCCTATCCACAAGGCTTGTTACCCTGTCAAAGATAGGTATAAGGTTGGTTTAACACTTGTTCTTGACAAATCCCTGCTGATTTGTAAAGGTGTTACTTATCACCTTAGTTTCTTCTAGGTGGTTACAAATTGATTGATTGATTATTTGCTCCATTATCTTTCTGGGGACCCAAGTTAAGCTGGTTGCTCTATATTTCCCTGGATTGTCCTTATTCCCGTTTATAGACAAGTACTATATTTGCCCTTTTCTAGTGCCTCTGTGTCACGCTGCTCATATAAGTACCTGTGTGGAGCACGCAGAGCTCAGCCTTCTGGGATAACCAGTTCAAAGCAATTCCCTCTGTCATTTCACTCATCTGATGGGCTTCGTCACGGCACAGATGCTGCTCAGTAGCCACAAGAGCATTGCAGTTCACTGATCCCTTCCCAGCGGCCCAAGCCACCTGCTCTCCTACAACGGAGAGGCACTGCAGGACTCAGAACGACAGCCACTCTCCGAGAGCTTCCTGTGACACTGCCCTGCAAACCATCACAGCAGTCCAGGTCTTTCCTGCTGCTCCTTTCCCTGTGGGAGTGGGGACAGTCTCGTTCTCAACCAGCCCCCTTCTCTCCCTCCACGCGGTCTGTGCTGACCCAGTGTTTGCTGATTCCTTGACTGATCCCATGGATACTCTGGCCTCTCGAGGGGCAAACCTTCACAGGCAAAATCCTCCTCCTTTAGGACCAAACAGTCCACACTCACGGGCATTGTACTTCTGCACTCACCCTCCTCCTTCCTCTCTCAGGGGAGGGGAAAGATCCCTGTGTCTTTACACTCGCAAGTAAAGCTATTTCCTCCCACACTGTAGGGTAAGAAATTGCTGCCATCCGTGCCCAGGTTCTTGTCTCTGTGGTTCTGCTCCAGGACAGCTGCCTCCCCCTCATTCCTGGGGTGTGTGCACGGCTTCTTGCTCCCTGAGAGGAGTGGCAGCACCAGCCTTGATTCAAAAGAAGAACACTCCTATTCAGTAGCACTGATCACCTTCGCCCCCCTGGATTTAGCAAGCCCTTCCTCTAACCCGGAGCGGGTTGGGATTCCAAAGTGCTCTGAAGCTACTGTTTAGCAGTAAAGCTCTGCTTCCTCAAAGGGAGTCACTTCCACACCGAATCAGGGCATCTCAGGCACTGTACCAGAGTCCATGCTCGCTAATGCTACCAGAGAATCATAGCCACTTCATGGCTGAAAGGGACCATTATTCTGTGATGTAGGCCAGCCCCTGCTTGTTTTGTGGTGTACAGCACCCTGGTAGCTCTGCCCAGTGGGACCTGTTAGGCCCTGATGTAAAGAGTTGCACAAAGAAAGTCAGCACAAGATATTTTATTGATCTTACAAAACCCGGAACAATGCATATTCTTGAATGCCATCTTCTGGCACCGAATCTATTAACTATTTACATATACACAGACACAGAGCACTCTCATCACAGGACCAGCCCATGTCCTCTGGGCTGCATTCTGATCAACGTGAAGAGAAAGCCACCAGGAATGTGAAGATGGGCTAAGGCAGGGGAAGATGCAGGAACAGAGCTCCTTGTACACACAGACCAAGGCCCCTCTCCTGCCATTCGCCTTAGGAATCCTCAAGTCCAATCTCCTTGTGACCAGACTCTGTTTCCCGTTTATCTGGTGGTGGTTGTTGTTGGCAACGAAGAAAGAAAATGTTTATTTTTCCTAAGCAACAGGAAACATGAAACACTGAGAACTGCAAATGTTTATGCCCACAGAGCCAGTGACGGCCTAAGCTGATGCAGAGGGAGGGCAAATTAATAAACTCTTCAGGGTTATTTTCATTAGCAGCCGTTTTAGTTAGGTGCAATGTTCCCTCTAATTTTTGACAGGCCGTGTGCGCAAAAAATTTCTTCTGTGCAAATGTTTGTGCGTGTGGTGTTTCGCCGTGTGCGTGGGGTTTAGGATCTGTGTGCCCGGGCACACGTGCACGGCTTAGAGGGAACAGTGGTTATGTGATAGTTCAAGGCTTTGGTCCACCAGTGGCACCATTCCTGAGCAGGCAACACAGCGAAAGCCTGTGGACAACCAGAGGCAAGAGTACTCACCAGGTACAAGGAAATAAACCCCAGGAGGCCTGGCTGGACAAAGATCTCACGAGCCCCTAGTCTGATGAGGCAGGAATCCCCTGAAAACCAAGAAACCCTCCCGGGACTTTGTGCAGTCCAGTCACAGTAGGGTTGTTTTTTATGCATCTGTAAGGTCAAAGCTAAAATGAAGCATCCGCTGTCAGTACATGCCAGGGACTGGGACCCACTGACCTAGGGGGGAACATGTGCAGGGACCCCCTCCCCCACTTATGAGGGGCATGTGCCAGCCTGGACCAGGGATTGACACCCCCCAACCTATGGTGAGTAAGTACCAGTTGGGCCAGGGACCAGCACCCCTTATCTATGGGTAGGACGTGCCTGCCCAGGCCAGGGACTGGGATCCCCCAATCTACAGGAGCAGAACCCACTTGGGCCAGGGGCCCCTGACCTTTGAGCATATGCTGAGAGACACCCCCAAGTCTCTGGCCAACATGTGGAGATCCTCAGGCTCCTGGGAGGATGGAATGAAGAGCTGCATCTGTGAAGGCTCAAGAGTTCTATAAATATGCAGTGATTTCAGAGCATCTTCCTGACAGACAGGTTTCTATTTTACCCTTGCATGGTGGACTTTTCAGTATGGCAATTCCATGAAGCGCAGCAAGGATGTTATACTGCCGAGCTGATTAACAATATGAAATCTGCACGCAGACACACACAGATGGTGCATCAGAGTGCTGGCTGAAAATGTAAGTAATAAACCAGCCGCAGAGCCTCTGCTCACAACAACAGCCTGAGAACTCCACAAGCTCTACCTAAGCCTGATTATTCTCTCATTTATTCTCGACAGAGCAAAGCCCTTTGATGGGTTCTCCAGGGAATCCACCATGTGTCCTCCCTAGACACCACCTGTTCCATCTGTTCCTCAGTGGCCTAAACAGTTAGGGATGTCTGCTGCAGTTTGAATACACTTAGAACAGACCTTTGGCCTCAGTCTTCCCTCTAAACTTGAGCCAAACCTAACCCACGCTTTTCTGAAGGTTGCAAATACTCAGGTGACTTTCATTTCCATATGCCTTCTGCTTTCTGGTTTAAGCCACACCCACAGTCCAAATGCCCAGATCTCACAAGAACAACCTTTCTCACTGTCCTGGCTGGAATGGGATGGAACCTGAACCTCAAGAGAAAGCTTGTTCTTGTGAAGTTTCCAGTCTAATTCATAGACCAATGAGGCTTGGATAAGCCCATAAGATTTGGATACCAATCTTTGCTGCTCATCAGACCCACCGCTCTGAGCCTTTGGAGAATCCTCCACTCCTGTCAGCATTGTCAAAGAAAACCAGCCCCTCTCCTTATGCTACTTCTGTTAAAGGGAGGAGAGGGCCAGGGAAGGTGAGGAATCTCTTCAGACCCCAGCTGACAACATGTTCCTGCATGAGGAAGCATGAGGCTTGATGGTCTTTGCTGTTATTTTTATCCTTCCCAGTAGGACGGCAGATGTGACAGAGCATGGGGCACAACACCTGGATACGCTACTTTTCTTTTACTCCTACTCTCTCTTCTGACACCCCCCAAGCTCTCCCTTCCTGTCCACTTTGCGAGAACCCAGGTGCTAACACAAAGCCTTCAAGAACTGCAGTTTGCTGGGGGGAGGTGGACACTGCCAAAGCCTACACAACCCTGGAGTAAATGTTTACATGTGCTCTTGATTCCCTGCTGAAGTGGAGGATAAACATGTCTAAATTATCCTGAATGCTCATTTCACTATTTAAAGAGTGAAAACAAACAGCATATATCAACCTCTTTTGTAAACTTGGTCTGCATGGGGAGGGAGGAGCCTGCATGGGCCGAGCTACTCCTCCTAAAGTAACTCCCATCTGCTCCTGGCCCAGGTAGCTGCATGTCATGCAGCTATAAGGAAGCACAGTGCATTCCAGGTAGGATTGCTGGCTCTGGAGAGGGGAGAGCTCCAGGAAATGCCATACGGCTGGATTACACCAGCCAACTAGGCATGAGGCCACCAGTTCCCCCTCCCCCCCCCCCCCCCCCGCAAGGTTAGTTTCTCAGTGAAACGCATTGACATTAATTTCCCAGAGGGGGCCTGAGCCAGGCCATCTCCAGGTGTTCCATTTGTGTGCAGTGCCCTGAGAATTTGAGATTTTAGTTCTAGGGGTTTTAAAAGAACCACTGCAGATGGCTTGGCTTTTGCTCTAATTCTTGCCTTCCTCAGGTGCTAACTTCTAAATTTCCCCCACCTAGTTTTACCTTGTAACAAACCTTAGCCCCTGAGCACCCCAACAGTAAATGTTGGTGTATCAAAAGCTATCAAACCTCATGCTTCAGGACTAAAAACTGACCTGCTGAGGTCAGGAAGAAATCCAGCACCCTCTCTTCCAACATGTCATGGTATGTTTTTGTACATTGTCTGGGTGTAGTGAAGTGTTTTTGCCCTCCATCAAGAGGTCAATCCAGAAATCCCAGGTAACCCTGTCTTAATCTAATAACCAGGTGGCATCCAATTAAATTAAATGGCAACAAGATTAAATGGACACCAACTTGGAAAAAAAGAATCACATTTCTCTGAAATTCTGGACCTACTATGGTTATAAGTAACATCTTCAATGACTGAAAGCCATCAGTGGTGGAAAGATGTGCCTCCTATTTCAGTTTCTTTACTTGGTAGATAGGAGAGCACCTCTTGTACAGTTAGGGTCACTGTTTGCACGGCATAGTTGGTGTCTTGCTTGCTGGAAAGATCCTTATAAACATGGGCAGGAGATCAGAAAATCCTTGTGGAAAGGGAACACACTATTTGCTAGTGAGGGAGGGTGCTCTACCAGAAAATGATTTTTAGAAAAAATAGCAGATGATTAAAAAGACCAAATTGCCGATGTCCCTTTAGAAACCATGGAAGTAAATTTATTTTTTGCCAAAAAGAAGCTGCCAAAAGAAGCTCTTGAACCAAATGCTTATTAGGATGCTGAAAAGGTGTAGCTATTGGTTAGGAATAATATGGAGATCATCCAGCGTTACTCTTGCTATTTCAGGGTAGTTAGCAATCAGGATTCAGAATATAAATCAAGAGCTGGCTGCCTGGGATTAAGGAGAAGCTTTTCTCATGGCCAGGTGGACTGTACTCACTCCCTTATGAGAGTTCTACCATCTTCTGAAGCATCTGGTATTGGACACTGAACAAGACGGACCACTGGCCTGATTTGGTATGGGATTTCTGTCTTACCAAGGCACTGTGCCAGCTCTTTCCCTCCCCGCTCCTTGCTGTGCTCCAGACATGCTGGCTAGTTTGTATAAGCCTCAGCAGCCTTTGCACTCCCTTGGCGGCAGTGAGTGGGGATCATGGGTATAAGAGTGTGTGTGTGGGGGGGACTAGTCTCAGTTGGGCAGAGTTATATGGGAACCTTAATTTACACAGGACACTTTAAAACTAGGGCTAGCACTGCCTTCCTACAAAGCAGCCAGCATGGACCCCTGCTGGTCTCAGGACCCAGATTAGATGCACCGTTGGTCCATTCGAGAATGGGGATTCCTGGGTTTCTTTATGTAGAGACACCATGGGGTGGCTCAGGACCTCTCCCCATTTCTCCCTCCCCCCCATACCACTTCATGTCTCTGCAGGAAGGAGCAGGGCTCCAGATTTGTAAGTTACTAACTGTGGCTTATTGGCAGAGCTACGGATCAACCAGTTGCTAAATGTAGTTGAAGCCCTAACACAGCTGGGGGTGTGCAAAGAAATGCATCTCCATTCAGCATGTGCGCTGCCTTACTCTTCATGGAGGCACAGCTGGGATGAGTTCAATGGCATTTTGTTTTGAATAATAAAAGTGCTTCCTAGGCCAAGAATTTTTAAACCAAGCTCCAGCCCCCAAGCAGATTTAACAGCCAAGTTATAAACCTCTCAGATGACAGAGCTTGATAATAAAACCATCGACAGGACCTGCACTAATCCCCAGTGGTGCTACCGGGCCTTGCTCCGTCACCAGTTTAGGCATCAGGAAAACACATGCCTATAATAACCCAATTACACGCACAGCCCCAGTGCGGGCAGCACTCCGTCCTCCCCAGTCCCCCAACCCCCCGCCCCACCCAGGCATCAGCACCTCCAATTGCCAACAGCCCCATCCCAGGTGACGGAGAGCCCTGCCTGCTGCTTCCCCCCGGCCTGCAGGTTTTATTCATCTGTTTAGTTTTGTGTCCCCCCTAACATTTCTCGCTTTCATCTGGAACTGCCATCGCAGCGTGAGGGACGCGCTCTTACCAGGCAATGAATGCCACCGAACCTTTAAGGGGAAGGATCCCTTGTCATCTTCTAAACAAGAATTACAGCAATCCCCACAAAAGAGGGCACGTTTTAAAACTGCATCCTGACATGCGAAAAGCCAGCATGCAGATTTCACTGCCCTGCAACGAAGCAGGAGGCAGCTGACATAACAGTAAAGTGCCAGCTCTAAAACAAACAAGCATCTGCTGCTGGGGGGACAACTGGAGGCGCTTCCCCGGGAGGGGAGAAAGAGAGGTGGGTTTGTTCCCCCAGCAGAACAGCCACCACCAAAAGTTTCCAGGTTCTTTTTTGGAGCAGGGAGGGGTTTGCCAAGGAAATGCCCCAAGAAAAGGGAACGCACAAAAGGCAAAACCCTTTAGGTCTTTAGAAAAAGAGCATGGAAATCCGAAGGGGCGCGGGGGGGCCCACACAAGAGCAGCAAAGCAAACCCGTGCAGCCAGAGGGGCTGTGACATTCTTCACCCAGCCCCGGGCAGGGTTTCTCCCGCAGCCGGCACGCAGTGGGCAGCGGGATGTAAACAAGGCGAGGGGTGCCGTCCCTCCGGGAAGCGGGGCTCCTGTGTGAGACCGGTGTGGCCGAGTGGGGGCTCCGGCCAGCTGTCTGTCTGTCCGTCCAGCCCCCCCCCCCCCCGCGCACAGCGAGAGGGGAGGGCGGAGGCGGCGTTTGGCTGGAGGAAGGGGAGAGGGGAGATTGCGACCCAGGGCACGGAGGGAGCCGCACGGAGGCAAAGCGGGCCCGGGCAGCGGAGGGGTTAGTTGGCGCGGAGATCGGGGCGCAGGGAGACCCCCCCGCCGCCGCCGCTTGTACTCACCAGGGTTTTGTGCCGGCGGGCCCCCCGCGAGGCGGGCAGCGCCTGGCCCCCCAGCAGCCAGGGCAGGAGGAAGGCAGCGAGCAGGGCGGAAAGCGGCGCCCGAGCCATCCCCGGCGCTGCCGGGACGAGCGCAGGTTGCAGGCGGGCCGGGGCCGGGGCCGGGGCCGGAGCGTGCCGGGGCCGGGCGCTGCCTGGCGCAGACATGGGGCCGGGGATGTCCCGCAGCCCCTTTTATACGCGCTCCTGCCTTTTGTTCTCCCTCTTCGAATTACACGGTTCTGGGCTGCCGAGGTGACACATCCCGGCGGCACCACGTGGGGCGGCGGGGGGCGGAATCCCGGGAGCCCGGCTGGAGCCAGGAGCAGGGGCTGCGTTAACTCCTTCCGCGCCGGGGGGAGGCAGACCCCCCCCACACACACCCCCCGCAGGGGAGCGCCCCCCCCCCCCCGGCCACAGCGTTACACGGGAACGGGGGGAGACCCCGCTGGCTGGGCAGGAAGGAAATCAGCCCTGCCTGGGGGGAAAGCTGACGGGGGGGGGCAGGTTGGTCTCCCACCGCCATCCCCGGGAGCGCTGCTAGGGGGCATGGTCACCGTGGGGGGGTTGAGAAGGGCCCGTTGCTGCTCGCTCGGGTGCCCTGGGAGCCTCCATCGCTCTGCAGTGGCTGAAGGGAGGTTTCAGAGGAGCAGCCGTGTTAGTCTGTGTCCGCAAAAAGTACAGGAGGACTTGTGGCACCTGAGAGACCAGCCAATTTATTTGAGCATCAGCTTGCGTGAGCTACAGCTTCATGCATCCGATGAAGTGAGCTGTAGCGCAGGAAAGCTGATGCTCAAATAAAGTCGTTCGTCTGAATGGAGGTTGTGTCCCTCCCGGTTCCTGACCCTCTTGAAGTCCCTGGAAAGTTGCAGCATTTGGAGCAAGGATTTAAATATCCTGGGGCCCCCCCATCCTGCAGGGTGAGTGTGGGCGGGCCCCTCTGGCTGCACAGAACCGCTGATGTCCACGGCCCTTTGGGCAGGCATAGGGGCTGCCCAGGCATTGTGACTTGCAGGATCGGGGCCATGATGGGATCGGTCCCGGTTGGGTGACCCACGCCATCCCTGCCATGCCAGACTGGTCCCTACAATGCATTTGCTAATGTTTCGTTTTAAACAGGGCTCCTGCCACTTCCCCTGGGACACACTGGTCCCTCCCGGGCCGGTAGATCGCATGATTCTTATGGTCCCTCTTCACTGGACTGTGGTACAAACAACACAAAGGCAGCATCTGCCCCAGAGACCTCAGAGTCAGTCGACACTCACCTTTTATTGCTTTCACCCCTTGTGCCATCTCTGACAATCCCTCTGCCTCCAGGACCTCCATGATCTGTTACATCTTGCGGTAGGCCAGTGGTGCTCTGCCTGGGCATCAGGGGCCACACAGGTGGAACAGCCTGGAGGACCGAGGCCTTAGTCATGGCCTAGCCAAGCTGTACATATTTAACTCCTTACATCTTCCCTTGTCAGTCAGTCGATCAATTGGTCCTCCCAGGCCCTGATCACTGGGGTTGTTTTTCTCTAAACTCCCTCCAGTTTGCCTATAGCCTTTTTGATCATTTGCCCAAAACTAAGTGCAGCATTCCAGGTGCAGTCGCACCAGAGTTGTTTAGAAAAGCCCCCCCCCACCCCCGCCCGCATCGGGCAGTGTCTGCGTATGGAACTCAGGATTGCACAGGCCCTTTTAGCTGCCATGTTCCACTGCAAATTCACATCTAATGGTCCCTTGGCTCACCTCTTGGTCTTCCTCCCCTGCTTCCAGCTTTCTGCCTCCTCCTGCATGACTGATGTGGATCACTTTTCCCAGACGTATTAGCTTGCGTTTTACCAAGGAAAATCTCCCCGTGTTATTTTCCGTCCATGTCTGTAAACCTCTCCTGGTCCCTTTGTCTCATTTCTCTCTCCTCGCGGCTCTTTGCAGCTCCTCCCAATGTATATTCATCTGTGAAGTTCATTAGCACGCTGTTTATTCCTCTTCGAGATCATCAATGAAGATGTTAAGTAGAACCAAACCTCTGCATGGTATCCTACCTGACACCTCCCCAGTTCTATAGTAGCCAATGCCGTTCATTTGCGGTGTTATATTCGCATGTATTTTTGAAGGTTGTTGTTGATGCGCCTTGAGGGAGTAGGATGGGCAAACTGCATGAACTCGACAAATTAGCACTGTAAATTGAATTAGCTTTTCTTGACAGTTCTTTTGCCAGTTTTCAGGCCACAGCATTGTGGCATGGTAATAGAATTAATGTGGAGAGTAGGGTTTTGTGAGACAGTCTATCAATTACTTTACTCATGCATTTTCTTTTCATCCACTCATATTGTGGTGCTATCAAAATGGATCGAGATTTTCTCAGAGCAGGGTTAGATATGGGGGTAAAAATGCCTCAGTCCTGTCTATGCTACAGCTCCCACCATTGGTCCAGGTCCACATTTTAGATGCAGACTTAGAGTATATCCACAGGTTTCAGAGTAGCAGCCGTGTTAGTCTGTATTCGCAAAAAGAAAAGGAGGACTTGTGGCACCTTAGAGACTAACCAATTTATTTGAGCATAAGCTTTCGTGAGCTACAGCTCACTTCATCAGTTCTCAAACTGGGGGTCGTGACCCCTCAAGTGTCACGAGGTTTTTATGGGGGGGGGGGCGCGAGCTGTCAGCCTCCACCCCAAACTCTGCTTTGCCGCCAGCATTTATAATAGTGTTACATATATAAAAAAGTGTTTTTTAATGTATGGGGAGGAGGGGCACATTCAGAGGCTTGCTGTGTGAAAGGGGTCACCAGTACAAAAGTTTGAGAACCACTGATATGGGCTGTAAGGCATGATCTAGCCTCCAAGCGTGAGGGAGGATGGATTAGAATTAGATGACCCTTGTGGGGTTTTCCATCTCCAATGTCTATGAGAGTGAGCCACACAGGATAAGCCCTATAGGGCCTTGGTTTAGCATGTGCCTAACTTGAAACATATGAGCAGACATGCTGAGTTTAACTGAAGTCACTGGGGCAACTCACATGCTTAAAGTCAGACATGTGCATTAGTACCCTGCAGAATCAGGCCCTGGACGGGTGATTCTGCAAAGAGCAGCAGTAAAATTGTTAATGTCTCCTGACATGGTTGGAGCACGTTCCATTTTGTAGTGTAGACGAGATCTCACCCATGTCCCCAAGCCAAATATGTAATAGGTTGGGATTAATGATGCTGTACATCGAAATGTAAACTATTACTTGTTAATTGTTGCTATTTGTTATCAGCTGTTCCCTCAGTTCTTCTTCATCTAAATCCAAAATACTCCAATTTTCCATTTAAAGAATTGTTTTACTTCCCTACGTCCCCCCTCCCAGAGTAGCTAGCGCAGCAGTACGAAACATGAAGGGGAAAGAAGTTCTTTCCAACAGAGCGTCCCTCTCTCAAGAGCACATTTCACCCTCTTAGCAGGGGCCAGCGGGGAATCGGCGTTGGCTATTGTTTTGGGAATGCCTTTTTTTTTTTTTTTTTTTTTTTTTACTAGGGACACTAAACCCAGGGCTTGTTAGCTGGGAAGGAGGCTTCTTCTTCCAATGAGTGTCACTCAGGAATTTTCTACACAAAGCAGCTGCACCAGTTTAACCAAAGGCGTGATGTGAGCGTGTTTTAATTAAACCAGTGCAGCTCTGTGAGTGCGCACACATGTTGGTTTGAAGCTGGTTTAGCTTGCAGTGCACGCACAAGGTACTAGAGGTGCAAGCTGAACCCATGTAACCCGGGTTTACATGCATGTAAGTCTCCCCCTCCTCCCTAAAAGCTGCCCTGGTTTAACTGAATCACTTTAACATCACACCTTTAGTTAAACTAATGCATCTGTACAAGGGGAGGGAAGATACAGGGCCTATCCCCAGGTCCCCTTAAAGTGAATAGCAGAGTTTCTGCTAGTGAAGTAAACAGAAAATTAATGTAAATGGCAAAATGTGGCCAAGACTCTCTTCTTATCCCTCATTGCCCCCAAAGGTGAGTAAACAGGTCACCAGCCTGCACAGAGTCAATGTCAGAGGGTATGGTCCAGACTGCGTACACAAAACATGCTCTAACGCTATTTCCAGTCCTTCCTGCTTCCGCCAGGGCTGGGGGTTCTGCACAAACTGCTCCCCTCGGAGGACTTCCAGATCCCCACTCCCGCTCCCGGCTGAAAACACAATGGGCCTGAGGTGGGCAAGGTTTTAACCTGTTGAAAAGAATCAACTGTGGTGTTTTGCACCTCGTAAGGCAGGCGTGCCCAGAGCATTTCATAAGGCCCACAGCCTGCTTCAACACAATATACTAATCATAGAATCATAGAATCATATGGCCAATTCATTAGCATTTTGTCGTTATGTTTACATCATTTTAGTTTACACAAGTGTGTAAATAGACAAAACTGTACATAGAAACAACCTGTCTAAATACATACAAAACAAGCTGAACTTAAAATACAAATCAATCAATCCAGGTGACTTTAAATCTTATTAAAATATGTAGATTCTGTCTGGCCCACACAAGGTTGTGCTTAGGTTTATGTGGCCCTCCTGTGTTATAAGGTTGGGCAGCACTGTGAGAAGGGGTTTGCTCTGGTCCTTGTTTCATACAGACTGCTCCGGCCATCCCAGATCAGACTGAGAGAAGGGAAGTTTATCATGAGGAGTTACAACAGAAATCAAGTGCGCAATCAGCTGGCAGCACCATAATCCAGGCATCTGCCTTCCTGCCACATATGTCCTGCTGCATTCTGGCAGTGGATTGCGGTGTTTGGGTGGGGGCGATTTCCCGCAATGATCTTCGTATTTGCATACCCTCTCTAACCAAGCAGATGCTTGTTCTTAGAAGCAAGAGCCTCCACTCAAATTCCTGACCTCTCAGTCCTGGTGGAGGATGGATATATGTCTCATTTTAACGCACAAAGTGTTTTCATGCCACATGCACTGTGTGAATGAAAGTTCTGAAGTCAGCTGTGTATACACTACCATTCATTTACCTGTGCCCATGCCCAATCTAATTCACCACTTGAGAGCAGTGGAGATAGGGAAAGGAAGCCATCCACGTCTATTTTGGAGACTGCGAATTCTGGATTGAATCAGCTTGGAGACAAAGCCAGGGAGGGCATTGCAGTATTGTCTCTGGGTGCATTATATGGGAGAAGTCCTGGTCTTTATCGACATCCCCTGTGTGGACTGTGAGTTTGACTACAAATTGCTTCAAGAAATGTATGCAAGTAACAAAGCTTTGATCTCTGCCTGGTGTGCAGGGAGAGAGTAAAGTTTCCTGGCATGCAGTATTACGTTATTGATTTACACTTCTGTGATGTATTGTTCACATTTTGTTTGATGTGAACCATATTTAGAATGTAAATACCGCATACATTTAACAGATGTAAAAAGAAATAGAACGACGACAATACTGATATGGTGCATTTTCCCCACAGATCCTTAAGTCCTTTACCAGAGGAGACAAACATTTGACAGACAGGGGAAGCCAAGGCAGAGAAGTGAAATAACTTGCCGAAGATCACATGGCATGGAACTGGCAGAGTCAGGAATCAGCGCAGGTCTCTTAACTCCCAGCTCCGTGAACAATCCACTGCCCCCAAAATGTATCTAAAACTGATACCCTGCTAATTGGACAGATGAATGCCCTGGCATCAAGCACAACTCCACTATCTTGCCTCCAAAGTCTAGTTTACCTCATCTCTGCATCTGTCCAAAGCCTGGTTAGAGCAGCCCTGAGGAGCTAACTGCAAGAGATGCCAAAGAGAAGGAAGGAACCGGTTTTCATTGGGCTCAGAGTTTAGCGAGCAGAATTAAGGCTTCTCCTACTATCCTGGCTCTGTCCAGAGCACATGAAGATGGAGTTCCTGTGATTTCCTCTGGGGAAGCTCCTACTCTCTAGACAGGGTTATGTTTGGGGTTTGCAGGCAGAAAGCAGTCACACCTTGGCTGGTCTTACCTGGAGATCCAGGCATTTTGGTTACAATGAGAAAAAGTCCTCCTGTCTCTCTCACCTTTCCTTTTTTTGTCTTTTTCCTTTGAATGGCTGGCGAATCGGTTACCTAGCCATCCGCTCCCCCAGCCCCATGCTGTCTGGAAGGAGCGCGATAAGCTACTACCAGACCCTCACCTGTGTTGCAGGGAATACACCTCCCGCAGTTGTGTGGACTAGCAGCAGGCAGGGGCTCCCCTTTAAAGAGAGAAACACTTTGTTGTGTGTTGGAGAATTGCAGATGAGTCTGAGTTATGCAAGCTCAGATTCCTGCAAAGACGCTTACACAGACCTAAATGGCACTGTGTATTTCAGAGTTGTCGCTGACTAAAATAAGAATTCCCAGAGCAGCACGCGGAGTGAGTTCCTTTTTACCAACAAGAAGATGCTCCTTTGAACTAACCGGTTTCATCAGCTAGGCAGTACTATGATAGGGGCCATAAGTATGAGGTAGGCAGATAGGTCTCTGAACGGTGTTGATCCCTCCCTCCACCACTGGGAGAGACAGGTGGGTTTCAGCTAATCGTCATGGCCATGCACACATCACTTACCCATAATTCAGAGGTTTAGCCTGATGAATTTAATCAGGCTGCTGGCAGCTTAGCTCAGGGGCTCGCATTGTGGCCACCTTGATACTGAAGGTCTGGCATCCCTCTGCAGAGGGACTGGCCTGGAATCTCTGGGAGACCTGCCGGTTGTCAAATGGCCAGAGACTGACCTCCCAAGCAACTGGGTCCAGACAGCCTGGCTGCCACTGCTTGCCGGAGACAGGTCATTGGAGTCCTTGCAGCCTTCCCTGAGCCACAAGCATGGACGACACGTCAGCAATACTGCACCCGCCGCACCTGAGCCCTCTTGCTTTGCTACTGTCTTGACATGTTCCTGTCCTAACAAGTCAGAGAGTTGCCAGTGTTTTTCCAATCCTCCCAGCCAGCGTTTCTGCTCTCCCACCAATTCTGAAAGGAGGCAGGGCTGTTCGGGAGCTCAAACACTACAGTGATGGGGGACTTGTAAGCCCCTAGGTAGACAGATAGGATTTATCCTCCACTGCCCCACTTCCAACTCCAGGAGACAAGCTGGCTACTGGGGCACAACCACGTGCATGTCAGGCAGGGCTTGGCAAGCGCATGCCCAGGCTAGGATCCTTGTTGGCTGCTCGCCTGGCTCTGCCAGAAGCCCAGAGCGCAGGAGAGCTGTGAATCATAGCTTCAGCTCCCTCCGGTTATTCTGTTTAACTGATCTATTTTCACCAAATACAACATAACAGGAGTCTCTCGAGCAGGTGTCAGGGGCTCGCGACCACCCTCCCCTTCCCAAACAGGAGAGGGGCCCTGGCTAGAGCCCAGATAGATGGGAGAGGGGACCCACTGTGGAAAAGGTAATGGGACGAGGGGCCTGGTTTGGAAAAGACCGACACTCATTCCAGGGTCACTAAAGAGTCTCAGCTAACGGGAGCAGTGTGTTCAGCTGAGGACAATAGGGTCATGCGGTGCCTCTTGTTGCCCATACTCTCATGTGCTGTGTCCTGCCTTGTGCATGTATCATGCTTGCAAGCTCCTTGGGGCAGGGGCCTGAAAAGCACATTGTGCACACCTACGGCGTGGTACAAATAAGCCTGAGGATGGTGATGGTGGAGGACTTCTGCCGTGCTAGGGACACCAGGTGTCAGCATCTCAGCTCTGTCCCACCGAGGGCTCCAAGTAACTACGGCTCCTCCTACATTTCCACTCGCTCACCCCCACCACAAAAGAAGTTCGGGGGGGAAAGTGCTAAAATACCAGGAGCAATTTTCTACCCTATCGCACAGCACCAGGAGTCAAGGTTATTCCAATTACGGCTGAATTCTGCAAGGAGGGTGGGGGGCAAAACCTGGGTTCAAGGGTGCTGTACCAGGGAATGTGAAATGGATGACGTGGTCTCGGCATGGTCTTTGGAAAAGTGAAGTGTGTGTATCCATGCAAGACTGGAAGATTCCCCTTCTGCCTGATCATGATAGACCCCTTGCTCTTCTTCTCCAACCACTGTTCCGCTCTTCTGGACAATCTCCATTTGACTGAATTTTGAGCTCGATTCCAGCCCTGGGCTGGCCTTTTCCCCAGAATGTTTCATCCTCTACCATGTCACATACAGCAACAGTTACTCTCTGCCTGGGAATCCCCAATTTCAGCATCACCAGTGAGGCTCGGTAAGGACAAACCAAGCCTCACCTGTGTCAGCAGGGTCACATGAGCCTTCCCATCGAGTGTGATGTGGAAACAAGGCAAGGCTTATTATCAGAGTGCCATGTGCCTCACTAGCTCCTGGCTATGCAGCCAGGGGTGTTCAAGAAAAAGGCTCTCGCCCTCTGATTTCATTTTCCGAACGCCTCTCTGTCCCATGTTCCTCTCCTCCCATCACAGACCCTCGCTCACGGGGGCCAAGTGAGAACAGGCACAGACCGAGGTGGCTGCTAGAAGTGAGTTTGGTCCAGCTGTCCCTGACGGCAGCCCTGCCCCAACACTCCCGGCAAAGAGGATGGTACAGAAAGTGAAGAAGAGAAGATGGATGCAGGAGGAAGACAGTGGGCCTGAGACTCCTGTCTGACCAGTGTAAACAAGGAATAACTCCAGTGACCACAGTGGGAGCTACTTCAGTGTAAATCTAGTGTAAGAGAAGAATCAGACCCATTAAGCTTCAGGCAGAAGAGAACATGGGTGAGAAAAAGAAAAACACGCTAGAGCCCAGTGCCAGGCCTGAGGAGCTGAACAGGGGAGGTGCAAGTGGGAGCTGTATGCTCTGTGGGCCCTTATGTCGCCCTTCTGCGCAGGGGGGAATCTGTGAACTAGTAGGACCCTCCAGCCCTGCGCCTCCCTTAGCCTCGCCATGTCCCACACCTGCACACAGCCACACAAGGAGGGTTGACGGGGCAGGGCTCCACCTTGCACGGCCCCGTGTGACTCCTTTACCTGCACTCTCCAGGCATTTGCACAGCAGAACTGCATGGGCTACGCGGTCAAGGTTCCTCCAGCGTCTCAGAGGCGGGGACTGGGTTTGCCCCAAAGCAAATAGCTCCCAGTAGCCCAGTATTCAGCGTGTGGCTCTCCATAGGCTGAACGCAGGCACAGGAAGGTGAACCACGGCGATGCCGTCTAATCAAATCGCTAGGGGCAGTGCGCACACAAACATCAACAAACCCTGCCTGCCTGCCAGGCTGGGGAAGGCAAACACGCTCAGCTGCGCATCTGTGGGCCTGAGATGGAGTTTCATCTGCCGGCGCTTTCCTGGCCCAGACCCAGCACATGCCACAATTCACCTCGGGAGCCAGATGCCTGGGAGCCACTTCTTCTTTCTGGCAAAATGTTTCAGCCCCAACTTGTGCGGAGAGAGAACTGTGGGGAGCCGGTCTCACACGCCGGCCTCACTACAAGGGTCCTCAAGCTGGGGGAGCCCCAGTGCGGAGTGGGCGTTAAAGGGGCAGGCCGAGAAACGCTGTTCCCCAGCGGGGTGAGAGCCCACAGCCTATTTCCCTCCCTGGAAGCCGTGACCTGACGGAGACTTTTCCAGCCCGGTAGTGTCCATGCCGTGGTTGCACCCCTGCTAGCAAGTGCAGCCACGGCACCGCTAACTCGCTGTCCAACTGCCCTTTGGACAGGGCCTCAATCATTGCTCCGCAAGAGGGCAGCCGAAGCAGGGAGCGTGTGCCAGCCAGAGCTCGCTGCAGAGCCTCCGACTCGCCCCGCGGATACGGAGGTTGCTAGTGCCGTCTTGCAGCATTTCCAACCTGCCAGTTCCCCACAAAGGAAACCCAGGCTGGTGAGATGTCCCCTCCTCCCTCCCTCTCTCTGAGCCCCTGGAAAGGCAGCGTTCAGAATGGAATGTCGGATGGGATATTATTCCTTCTAGCCGTAGGGAGGCTGTGTTCATAAAATCCAGCGGGGGGGAGAAGAGAGAGGTAGGCAGGCTCTGCAAGGCGAGGTACTGCTGCCCCCCACCTCTCATCCCACCCGTGGTGCCATGAGCTGAGCTGGGGGGGGAGGGAGGCATGGCTTTCCTCCTATACCGTTTTCATCTCTCCCAGCACTTCCTCGTCACCCTCCCCCCCAAACGCTTCTGAATTCTCCTCCGTGAAGCAGGTACACCCATGTGTCGGGGGGGGGGGCTGCCGTCTGAGCCCCTGTCCCTCTTCAGCGCAGGCTCCTCCTTGCCCCCCACAGGGCACGCTTTTGCCTTTGATAAGTGGAAGGTGTGAGGGCCTCAAGATGCCCAGGCCAGCTTCGAAAGCCGAGGTCATTAGTAGCAACCGCAGAGGGCACTGGCCAAGTGCCAGGCACCCTCCGGAGTGCTCCCCGAGTCTTGTTAGCGCCAGAGGGGCGGCTGGGCTCTCCCCAGCGAAGCGGTGCCTTGATTGATGCCAGGTGGGCAGAAACAGGCAGGGCTCAGCGCTTCCCATCTCATTTCAATCAGGGGTTATGCGCTGGGTTAAGCAAGCCACATGAAAGCAGCAGCTCATGAAGCAGAGGGACAGGCAGATACAGCAGGGGAGGGAGGTTAGCGATTAGGCAGAAAAACAAAGGAGATAATGGGGATGAGAGAGAGAGAGAGAGAAGCTCAGGGAGTGAGTGGGAAGAAGGTAATTGTATTTATTATTATTATTTATTTGTATTATGGTAGCTTCTAGGAGAACCAGTCCTGGACCAGGACCCCAGCGTGCTGGCTGCCGTACCAACACTCTCTTAGCTCTCATCCTGTGTTGGGTGCCCGTCACATAAATTAGTGTATCCAAAGTCATACGGGGCCATGTAATAGACAGCCCATCCCCTTCCTAAACGCCTGGGGGGAAGAGATGGGCTTTGCAGCTCACCCTGTAGCATAACAAAGCCAGGCTCTACCGTAACCAGAAAATGTAACCTCGCTGCCATGAGTATACCGCCAGGCCCTGGTATGGCTCAGGCACCAAGCCCGTCTAGCCCCACTGGTAAATGATGCAGGCACTTTTGGGGGACCTTTCCTGTATGTGTGCAATACATCTGAGCCAGGAGGGAAATAGGGGCAGGACCCAGAGCGATGGTAGAGGAGGGACCTGACTTAGTCCTTAGCACTTGGATGAGGCAGAAGCTTTGAAGGCATGAGCTAAAAAGCAATATTCAATTTAAAAAGTGATGCTGAAAAGGATGTGAAAAGCCTTCAGGGATTTGTTTAGACTCATTACCTCCCTGCAGAGCTAGGGTGAGTTCAGTATCAAATGGCACCACAGTCCTTTCCCAGCTAGAGTAGCGGTAAGATTGAGCCCTCATTGTCCTGGACTCCCCGCACCGCAAAAGGGGAAATGCATCAAATAATCGCTTCTACAAAATCCAAATCCCGAGGCCCTGGCTCAGTTTCTGTTCAGTCCTCACTCAGGCAAAACCCCCATTGACTTTAATCCCCATTAATCCAGTGGACATTAAAAAACAAAAGGCCCAGTTCTGTCACCTTTGCTCACGCCGAGTGGCTCAGTTCACAGACACCAGCCCTGGAGGATCTCCGTAACACATTATCCACAGCAAAACCATGCCAATGGATCTCTCCTTGCAGACTGATAGCTCATCAACGGGTTTCAGAGAGAAGCTTTATGGGCCCACAGCCTCAGCTGGTGTAAGTCAGCATCATTCCATGGACAATAGCTGTAGATATCTAGCCTCTTAATATTATTATTTTTACAGAATAATACGCTAGCATTACCTCACTGTATATGCTATAGGCACACTGCTGTGGTCATCAAAACACCCCAGGATTCCTCATCCTATTTCGCCAAGTGGATTGACTTTTATTTGTATTTTACACTGATTTTGATGTTTCTGTGGACAGCCAGAGATGGGCCAAAGCTGGAAGCCTTTATCTAAAATTTTCTTCCAGCAAAATTTTGATGGTGTGGATAAAATGGAGGCCAGAACTGGGCCATTGTCTTGATCTTATGACATGCTGATGGCACTGGAGATGACAAGGGGATCTGGGAATTTCCCCACCACATCGCAAGGGACAAACTCTTCCTACGGACTGGATGTTTGTGGTTACATAGTTTAATGATAAGAAGCTTCTCCAGGTCTGCAGAATCGCCAGCCTCTGAGCCGTCCACAATGTTTATGCATGTGGGCAATTGAACAATAACTCAGAGGCAGAAGACCACAAGCTTTGACAAGTCCCAAATGTTTCACAATGGATTTCCGTGGACCCAGCAGACTCTGAATAAGGACATTGAGAAAGCCCTACAGTAATGTGGTTATTCCCCCTGTACCATCCCTGGGCCTTGCTGTGAAAGAGTCCTTTGGGGGGCGGGGGCGGTCTTCAGAAGATAGAGAGCAGAGCAATCTGTTCAGCAATACCCACTCTGTATATACCAGAAGTCTGTCTGCTCTGAGAATCAATTCCTAGCGGTTAATCAAGAAACAAATGTCACATTTATCGTTTTAGGTCAATCACCAGGGGATAACAACCTACAGAACTGAAACTGGGCCAACGTGAATGGGTTAAAAGTCCTTTCATTTGCTTTATGAAGTTTATTGAAAACTACATTGTTCATCTGCTGAAACTTCACAGCTGTTCAGTTTGCCCTCGGGGTAAACCACATCCAAGAAATGGCATGTAAAACTTGAGTGTTCAAGACTTGAAAGCTGAAACGCTGCTCTCCTTTTGCTATCTTCCTACCCACTGCACTCATTCCTTCTCCATCATGCCTACCTGACTGTCCCCTGGCCTTTTTGACGTTCCTTTTTCCTCTCAGGGGCTTTCTCTCTTTATTTCTCATTTTTCTGGTTTCTAACGCTTGTCTTTTTGCAGTAAAATAAACCCTCAAATCAGAAGTGGCTGAGGTGTGATAGAGGTAACAGGAAATTCATTGTCTGAGGAAGTACCTTCAAAAGTCCATGTTGTTATTTTTATTATTATATTATTTGTATTATCACAGCAGGTCAGAGCCCCTGTCATGGGCCAGGACCCCATTGTGCTAGGTGCGGTACAAACACAGAACAAAAAGACAATCCATGTTATGTCTCTGTTCTCGATATATTACCATGTCACCATGCTATTATGATGTCATTACCATCCAATGCTAAGTCATGCATTATTCAACCTGAGATGGACAAATACTGCAAAAAGTGTATTCATTTGCTCCAAGAAATCCTGTGAAATCATTTTGATTCACCCTGTAGATTTTCTCCCAGCAAATGAGGGAATTTTTGTTTGCAAAAACGTTTATGGGATAAAGGAAGTGTGATTATACATGCAGCTAGATATTTGCATATGTATTGCTTTCCGAAGTGTTTGCACCAGCTTTGACATTTCCTTGTGTGTTTGGGACTCATCCAATCAGGGAGTAGAATTAAAATGATGTGATTTTGGTGATCAAGCACCTGACACAAATAGTGGGTTATAAATCGTGCATATACCAAGCAGTAGTTGTGGTGAATAATAAAATAAGAGTGAAAATAGGACACGGAACTCAATGGGTGAAATATGTTCGGTCATGAAATCATTCTGAGTAACAAGCACGTTTGTAAACATCAAAGATTTTTGGAAGATAATTCACAAACAAGGGGCTAAATTAATCTGAATAGTTTGTCCAGCTCAGCAAGCGACTGTACTATATAATGTGCCAACGAACTACACGCAGCCAAACATCTGAAGAAGGGCAAAAGTGCATTGCCCTGCCCAGATCTGCCCAGGCATATGGTAATTAGGTGATTCCATGTGCAAACATGTCAGGAGGCAGAAAGTAAACTCAATGAGCACCTGCAAATGATGCATCAGAGGGCTGTGCTGTGTGAAACCATGCAATGCCCAGTGCCATTATGCAATTACCATATGCAGCCATGTGGATTAGGATTGTGTGGAACCATATGGCAATCTACCATTACCAGTGGCTACCATAAAAATACTGAGTAACCCAAGGAAAGGGGCCATGCTGCCAGAATACATGAGCAGAAAGATACCCATGAAAGAAGGGCTCCTCACTCTGTATGACTGTGGGAAATATACCCTGGGAGCCCTAATGTGTGCTAAATTCCTGAGTCTCCGCTCTTGTGTCCTCAGAGAGAGCGCTCGAACATTAGCAGACAAGAACATTTATGCAGCAGTTAATTACCAAGCCAGCACTGACTTTGCCCTCTAATTCCTGCCAGTCACCGAAGCCAGCCAAAAGAGGAGTTTTTATAAGATACTGAATGTATGAACACAGCCCCGGAGCCGTCACATAGCTGCGGTATTTTTTTTTAGGCAGGGCAACCTCCTGATTCTTGTTTACTTTTTAAATCGCTTTTGCTGCACAGGCTGGAGGGAGCCAGTTTCAGGCACTAAAACTGGAAGGAGCAATAAACTCTGTGCCTGCAACCAAAGGCAGGCACAGAACTCCGGTTTGGGTTCAAGAAAACACACTGCGTTGGTAAGGGATGGGCTAGGTGAGAAAGCAAACCTCCTCCACCTCTCATGTCACAGATTCTACGATTCATTTCCTCCCAGGGCTGCATTGTGCCATCAGGGCCGTCCCTAGCCATTTGGGTGCCCTATGCAGCGCCCCCGCAGGGGGGGCTCTGTGGGGCCCCAGGCCTCCCCACCCCAGGGACTGGGAGGCAGGAGCTGTGGGGGGCCACTTTTGGGGGATTAGTGGGGGGGCCGGGAGCAGCCCGCTCCGCTTCCCTCGCCCCAGCCCCAGCCATGTCGCTCAGGGGAAGGGATTCCCTCCCGCCCCCCACTCGCCTGGCCCCAGCCCGCTCTACTCCGGCAGCTCTCAGCCGCGGTGCTCTGCTTCCCGCCACCGGTGAGAGCCGGGGGCGGTCCTTTCCCCAACCCGAGCGACATGGCCGGGGCCGGGGCAAGGGAAGCGGAGCGGGCTGGGGCCGCGTTGCTCCGCTTCCCACCGCCGGTGAGCGTGTAGGGCACCAAATTTCATGGTGCTCGTACGCTGCGTATGCCTAAGGACAGCCCTGTGTGCCAGGAATCCATGCTAGCTTCCAGGGAGGCCCTGAAATCCAGTTTGAGTCCTCCTCCTCACAGCTGGATTCGGTCATTCCAGATTCCGACAGAGGAGAGGTAGGATGGTACAGTAGTTAGGGCACTAGCCTGGGACTTGGGAGACCAAGGCTCCATTTCCCGTTCCACCACAGACTTCCTATGTGACTGACGGACTCACTCCCCTGTACATGAAACGGGTGTAATAGCATCTCCCTACCTCCGAGGGGTCCTGTGAGGATAAATATGTCACAAGATTGTGAGGCGCTCAGGTACCATGGGGCCCATAGAAGTATAGAGATAGAAAGCCAGTTCAGATTCTTCTTCTCAGGAGCTGCCCCCATAACCCAGTGCAGGTAGGCACAGAAAGCCAGCTCAGGGTCTTAGTCTCTCAAGGGTTGTGCCCAAAGCTCAGATGTCTAATGTCCACCAAGACTTGAATGCCTTTGCCAGCCCACTGGGCAGCATTCAGATCCTGATCTCTAGTTCTGCCCCGGCTTGCACGGACTTTCAGAAATATTCAGTTTGGGGTAAATAAAAATTCTCAGCTGAACACAGTAAACGCTATTCAACATCTCAGGCTGCCCTGACTGGAACCTGTGAGCACTCTGTGAATGCAGGCTTGCTACATGTAAGTTACTGTTGGGGTGCATGGCATGAAACCGATAAACACGTCAGTGGTCATCTAGTCTCACTAGCACTAATCCCCATCAGCCTGTAGGTTCTGGGAAGATGAGAGACTCCCTGGGTCTCTGAGAAAGTGGCACACGGGCTGTGAGTGAAAACACCAGCAAGGAAAGGAGTTCACTACGGGATGTGGTCTAAGAGAGAAATAACCACAGAGGTAGGCGAAGCTGAAGGAATAAGGGAAACATCTGTGGAGGGCTGTGGTGTGGCCTGAGCTATGCGATGATTCATTGTCTCTCAGGAATTATTCCCGCAAGGTGCAGCATTGGGACTGATCCGCAAGGGGCGTGGGTGGCACTGACAGATTAGATTCCCCATCTCCATTCCAGGGCAAAGACCAAAAGCCAAGGCAAGAGAATGAGGAAAGGATCAAAGAAAGAGAAGAGAGAGAGAGAGAGCAGAGCGGAGGAGCGCCCCCTCTGGGGAATCTAGTTCGGGAAATGGCTGCTGCAAAGAACAGCTTAATAAATAAGCAGCTAAGGATATTTCTCATCCCACTGAAATCACATACTGTGTTTCACATACATCTTATCTGCAGCTCTTTAACAAGTAGCTTTGTTCTGCTCGCTAATTGCAATGCCCTCTTACCATTAAACCCTTATAAAGTGGCTGTAGTGCCCTGGAGACAGAAGTCCTGGATCTGTCCACAGATTGGCATTACAGGCTGCCCTCACGTTGCCATGCCAATGCGTCTCAACCCTGACGGGGAAGAGAGTTCAGTCTTCCCGATCCCTACCTCACAGGGCCGTGGGGAGGATTGTGAAGCATTCAGATATGACAGTGATGGGGTCAGATGAGTACCTAAAATAGATAGCTAGTCCCCATGCCATGTTCAGTTCTTGGCCTCTCTACCAGTCATAGTGTTCTTGGGATGTGCACAACCCTCCAACAGGATTTTTGGTTATAACAGACCTGACTGGGGCCTGGGCCGGTGACCTACAACTTAAGAGCAAGGCTCCTTATCCCATTAGCCATCCCCTGCGTCATCCAGTCTCACTGGCAGGTGAGGCTCCCTCATTTTGCAGTGATTTTGTGTTCTCCGAAGAGAGGGCTAGCAATGGTTAGAGCCAGGCACAGTGCAGACAAGCAATGTGAAAGCTTCCCCTACACAGCTCCACCCATCCCTCTCATTTCTGACCTGCTGCACCCCGGCTGATCCTGCCCTGGCCTTCGCGGGTGAGACTGTGGCTAGCCATGCCACACTGTGGGGTGGTTTTGTGATGTGGCCCAGTACACTGAGACCAGCTAAATGCAGTCAGGCATATTTGGACAGACGTGTCCAGAGATGAAAGCTGCTTGTCCCGTATCACTTAATCCCTGAGATACTGTCTGTTTGGGGTAGTAAGACAAAGCTAAGTATCCAAGCACTTTAAGAGAATGGTTTGCCCTCTCAGGGTTTTTTGTTGTCTCTGTCTGGCAGCGCTGTGCTATAGAAACTGAAGTGCAAATTCAAAACAGACAGAGTGTGAGCTCTGCGTTCACTTGCCTTCCCTTCCCCTCGTGGGTTGCTTCATAAGAAGGTAAAAGCCATCAAGAGAGAGAAAAGGTTCATAGATTATCAGGGACCTCAGGAGGTCATCTAGTCCGACCCCCTGCTCAAAGCAGGACCAATCTCCCATTTTTGTCCCAGATCCCTAAATGGCCCCCTCAAGGATTGAGCTCACAACCCTGGGTCTAGCAGACTAATGCTTAAACCACTGAGCTATCCCTCCCCCCTGTAATAAAACCCCTCTCCATTCACCTCTGAGAACCTGAATCTCACAACTACAGGGTCATCATCACAGTTTGTAGGGGGCCAGATAAAGCAAAGGGAGGGTCAGGCCTGAAAATCAGATACTGAGGCAGACATGACAAAACTCTCCGGCTTCCCTAGCAGCATGTGAAGCTGGCTGCAATTGGCTATTGTCAGCTTTGAGTGTGTTCCTGCAGATAACACCATGCACAGCATCTGGGAGGTAATCTAGGAAAACCAGACTCAGTGGGACACTGCACAGCACACTCTGGAAAGGCTGAGTAACAAATACCTCAGCAACTGCAGATCACACATACTGAGCCCCTTCCACCTCGGCGTCAGTGCAGAGAACAGCCCAGCCAATTCTGCGTCTGAGGATTGTTCAGTGGCCTTCCCGACATGAGTTTGCAACTCAGTCCAGTTCCTGGTGCACGTGCTGTCAGAACCAGCGGGTGCCTTCTTTGGCAGTATCAGCATCTAGGCCAGGGATCGGAAACCTTTGGCACGCGGCCCATTAGGGAAACCCGCCGGCGGGCCGGGCCGGTTACCTGCCGCGTCCGCAGGTTTGGCCAATCGCAGCTCCCACTGGCCATGGTTCACTGTTCCAGGCCAATGGGGGCTGCGGGAAGCGGCACGGGCTGTGCTGGCTGCCGCTTCCCGCAGCCCCATTGGCTGGAACGGCGAACCGCAGCCAGCGGGAGCTGCGATCGATCGGCGGAACCTGAGGACAGGATGTTACGAGGGAGGGTGGGAGGTAGGGAAGCTTGCATGGCTACTTGTGCCTAGGCCACACCTGGATTGCGGCATGTTTGTTAGCACTAAATTCACCTTTGAGAAGCTATCCAAAACAAAACCGCCACAGCCCCAAAGGTGGACACTTCGCAGGCCAGGTGATCTGAAGCAACCAGCCACAGCCTGCTGTCCACGAAATACTGGGAGCACAGCCTTGTCGGTATCACTCCCGGACATTGCTGCCCAGGGCTGACAAGCATAAGCCTCCATGCTGATTGGGGACACTGTGGTTTGAACCAGGAAGCAGCTTCTGGACATCTGCCAGTCTCTATGGCTACTCCTAACATCACAGATATGGACATCTGAGTCCAGCTTAGGATATTCTCCCTCAGTTGCAGGTTTCCACAAAAACCCTCAGTGCTTCCCCAGCCTCACTAACTCCCCAGGGAATGTGCTATTCTCTTTAGCCTGCTGCTGCTTCAGCCACCTCCCTGCAGCCTGCAGTAGCTTCTGGGCAAGAAACAACAACGGCCCATTGCAAAGATCCTCTCTTAATGGTGCATGTGATGACGGAAAGGGATGGCAATTGCCAGACAATAATAGGGAAAGAGGTACGAAACTCCCCTAGTCAGACTCCGGAGGATGTGGTGCCTCCCCCGTCTCTCTGTTACGGTTTGGGGCTCTTACTCCTGAACAAAGTCAGCCTGTCTGAACTGGGTCTATTTGCAGAATGTCATGAACCTGCAGCTGTGCTCACAAGATCTCCACTTTCCTGCCTTGGTGAACAAGCTCTCTGGAATTTGGTGGTGAAGACGGTGAGGTTTCCTACGGTGCTTTGGCTTTTGGTGCCTTTTCTCCATTCCCCCGCTCCTGCCATAATGAAAAGGTTTCAGCAGCCAATGGAAGAAATCCCTGGTTCTGGGGCAGTGTCTTTCCATTTGATTTTCAGAGAGTCGTGGGATGGTCGGCTGGGCTCTCAGGGGAGAAGGGGAACACCAGCACATATGGGGCACAGTTCAGTAGCTTGTGACCTCCTTGGTGTGTTAAGGAGACTCTTTCACAGTGAATCAAGCAATTCACAGCAGACAGCACATGTGCTTTAGGTACAAGGTCGCATTTTGCCTTTTACATTGAGCGCCTGCCGGTATGGTGACACATCACACATGGCTGGGCAACAGAATTCGGTTTCCAGGCAGCCATGGTAAGCCTTTTGGTACGCAGGGTTGGCTTCTTCCGCCTTCCTAACATGTGGGAATGTTTTCAGACTGCAGCGCCCTCCTTTCCCAGAGCAAGCAACGGGTTGGGTTTCACATTTAAAAGGAGAGGTTTTCGGGTGGATGTGCAGCACACACCTACCCCCACCCCACCGAGCGGCTATTCTCTGGGATGATCCCTTCACCCGTCCCTCCCACCGAGTGGCTATTCTCTGGGATGATCCCTTTAGCCAAGCGCAAACAACCCAGCATGAACGGGGTCCTTTTACTGTTCCCTTACAAAAATTCCCCTATTTCAACCAGGTGACCATGAATGATATCACTCTCCTGAGGCTGACACAGAAAGATATAGACTGAATGTTGCTTGAATGCAACCAAAACCCAGGACCATTCGCTGCCATGCTTTGTGCTGCAGTGATTCCAGACTACTTGCTACTGGCTTGGCGTGGGAAAGTGTCCTACTGTGGAGGACGAAATAAGGCAGCCCTCCCCAGAAACCTTCCGCAAAGCCTTTCAAAGTACCACCCGGAGAGCACCCCAATTCTTCAGGGCAAATCAAACATTAAACACAATTGCTTTTAAACCCTGTACTCTAGTTACAAATCTGCATTCACCAGAGGTGCCTTCTCTGGCTTCAGGGTCGGGAACCGGCCTTGGGAGGGTATTGGCTCCAGGGCGATGAAAAGGTCCTGGCTGCCGGGGAGAACGGATTCACCACTTGCCTCTGCGCATTCTCCTCCTCTTCCTTATCCCCAAAATCCTCCTCCCTGTTGCGTGAGACTCGCCCCTTGCAGGTGTCCACAGACAGTGGTGGGGTAGTTGTAGGGTCACCCCCTAGAATGCCATGCAGCTGATCATAGAAGCGGCATGTATGGGGCTCTGACCCGGAGCGACCGTTTGCCTCCTTTGTCTTTTGGTCGGCTTGCCTGAGCGCCTTAACTTTCACACGGCACTGCTGTGTGTCCCTGTTGTAGCGTCTCTCCACCATGCCCTGTGCGATTTTGGCAAATATATTTGCATTTCTTCTTTCTGATCAGAGTTCGGCCTGCACAGATGCTTCTCCCCATAAAGCAATCAGATCCAGTGTCTCCCTTCTGGTCCATGCTGGAGCTCGTTTGTGATTCTGGGGGGACTGCATGGTCACCTGTGCTGCTGAGTTCGCCACGCTGACCAAACAGGAAATGAAATTCAAAAGTTCCCGGGGCTTTTCCTGTGTACCTGGCTAGTGCATCGGAGTTCAAAGTGCTGTCCAGAGCGGTCACAATGGAGCACTCTGGGATAGCTCCCGGAGGCCAATACCATCGATTTGCGTGCGCACTACCCCAAATTCGACCCAGCAAGGTCGATTTTAGCGCTACTCCCCTTGTCGGGGAGGAGTACAGAAGTTGATTTTAAGAGCCCTTTAGGTCGATGGAAGAGGGTTGGTTATGTGGACGCGGTCATTTTAAAATCAACCTAACGCGGCTAAATTCGACCTAACCCCGTAGTGTAGACCAGGAATTAGGTACTTACCCTGCCCCATTACTGCAGTATCTGTGCTCCGCTCAGTCTCTGATATATCTATCCTCACAGCGCCCCTGTGAGGCAGGGCCATGCTATTATTCCCAATTTTCAAACAAGGAACTGCGGTACAGAGAGCCTTCTCCAGGATCAAACACAAATTCTGGGGCGGAAGAGGGAACTGAACCAGGTATGCCAAGCCCCAGGCCAGCACCCTACCTCTCAACTTAAACCTACCGCTATCAATATACGACTTCTTCAACTGTGATAAACCTTGTTTTGGGTAAAATGCTCCTTGAATGTGCATTGATTTAGATACTAAGGTGACAGATGCCTTAGAAATACTTGATAGACAAATATTAAAAGCCTGATTTCCCGTGACAGCTGAACAATGTTTTGTAAGAGATTATGTAAAAGGAGCACCTTCAGCTGTGTGCATGTGTGTGTGTGCGTGCGTGCGTGCGCATATCTTCCACCCGCCATACTGAACTTCATGGTAGTGCAGCTAAAGGAAGTCAGATAGCACCCTCTGGTGGGCACATGGCTGGTTACTGAACCATGTGACACACTGGTTGTTTGTCTCATGACAAAAGGACACCGTGAGAGTCATTTTTTAAACGGACTGAATTCTGGTGAGATAATTATATCTATTCTTAGTGAGCAGGTACAGGAGACTCTACCAAAAAATATGTCAACTTGCCATTATGATAATGTTAGCCCTGGGAAAACTAATTGCCATGGCAGTAATTTATGTGTCTTCTGGAACAACAATGGGAATGCTATGGATATACTAAAGATGTTGTCCTGGAGATCAGTGGTGTGCAGAGACAAACAACTAGTTTCCAGCAATGTTGCCTGGCCAGGAGAGGGAGCAGGCTGACTGTCCTGGAAGCAGCGGACACCTCCAAGAGCACAGCACAGCACTCCCTCCGACAACACCAGGGCAAGAGTTCAGTTCTACTAAGCAAGAGTGCCTCAGGCAGAATCGCTATCACTGGGCATCCCTTGGAGGTGCCCTATCCAAGAAGCCAGTAGAACCAACTCTGCTTAATTGCTGGGGTGTGATGGGCTCACGGCCCAAGCCATGCAGCCGCAGGCCGTGCGAGAAATATACCGAGGAGCGCTCTGTATCACTCATCTACGTCTCTTCATATATATACCATGGTGGGTGCTTTAGAAATGCAGGGACAGGACAGACCAATGGTTTTCAGCCTTTTCCACTCGTGACCTCAAGTTACCTCAAAAACGATTTTGCAGGATTTCCCCCCCCCTCCCCCATTACGAGAAAGGCAGGGAGGCGGGCCAGGATGACGCTATGCAGCGGCAGGGTTGAGAGCTCATGGACACACAGACCAATCTGGTGGGAATGACTCTTCCCAGTGGCATTGGAGCCTTAGGCCAAGGCGCCCTCATTGGGCATTATCCTGCACTGACCACAAGGCCCGTCCCTGCCTGGCTCCCACCAGCACTCTCTGGAAAGCAGCTGAAGGTCAAATGTATGGCTCTGGGACAGCCAGTTTCTGGCCTAGGGCCACGTGGAAGGAGGGCGCCTGCGCAGAGAGCAAAGTGATGGCAGACCTAATGAGGGCAGAGGCTTCACGTGCTGTTACGGAGCATGCGCGCGTCACGGGGCGCATGCCCAGTAGCAGCCAAGTGGCAGAGCCTGGCCACGTGGGCTCCCTCGCTCGCCCTTTAAACTGGCTGCGCAGCACCCGCTCTCAAGGAGACTCGGGACGGAGGCGGCGGCCCCAGGATGCCCAGGGGGAGCAGGAGCGCGGCGGCCCGGCCGGCTGCAGCCAGGTGGGGGCGGTGGGGTGGGTGCAGGGTCCCGAGCTCCAGGGGCTGCCCGGGACAGTGAGAGTCCGCGTGAGTCCCCGCTCCCGCTCCGGAGCGCGCGTGGGCTGCAGCCCAGCCCCTGCCCCCCGGGCTCCTCTGTGATCCGCCCTCGCGAAAGGTGCGGGCATGAGCTGGTGCTGGCCCTGCGCCCCAAGCCTGGGGCTGGCTCCGGCTCCTAGCGTGCCCTGTGCTTAAGCCGTGCCTCTCTCCAGCGCGACAGGGTGGGTTGAGGTGGCATCGGCCCAGCTTCTGTCGGTCAGACCCAGAGCTCTTCCTCGGGCCTGGGAAAGGGGCTCTGAGCCTCACCCCGCAATACAAGGCCAAACAGCTGGGTTAGCATGAGTCCTTCGCCCACGTTCTGAGGGACCATTGGTGAAGTGGTGAATCTCTCCAGAGTAGTACTGTACTAATCCCTGCCCCGTAATGGGCTAGCGGTGCCCTGGTTTCCAGCCTGGGCTGTCCCTTGCCCTGGCGATCACCCCAAGGAGGGCTTCACCTGGAGTGACTCCTCAAGTCAGCTGTGGGGGGCGGGGGCTCAGTGGGTCACCTTTGGTCTGACTGTCCACATGCTCCTCCCCACAGTCACACCAGCTATACATGCTGTACCTCCTCCTGTTGCTGGAAAGACAAGCCTCACCCTCTGGGATCCTGACCCTGCTCTGCAACTGGTTACTAACCAGTTGCGAAAGTACAATGCCAGCTGCATTCCTACCAGTGTCCTTGGCTGGTTGAGAGGGATGGGCATCTCAAGGTGACTTTAGCCATGGTGGTGTCATCTTGACATATTTGACTGGAAGTAGGTGTATGTTTAGAAGGTGGAGTGAATTCCTGAGTTTGTGCACACAGAAGTGTGGGAGGAAGTAAATAAAACCCTTTTTTTGGGGTGGCAGTGCCAGATTTGTAACCACAAAGCTATTGAGCTGACTTCTGTGAAAACTGAGCAGCTGGGGTCCCTTTTCTTTCACTTGCTGCAAATCCGTCTCAGAAAAATACCACACATTGTATTCTCCCTCTTTCCCACCCTTGGAATATACCTGGGTGGGACCACAAGCAGGTAAGCTGCTGGGGTATGTGATTCCTATGGTAGTTATCTAGTGTAAGCTCCTTCCTTTACAAATTTCACTAAAATCTTTCTTTCTCCTCTCCTTGTTCATTTCCCTTGTACTCAGCAGTGCAGCCCCAGCTCATGCTCATCCTCCACCTTCAGCTGTTGCAGCCCCAGGTCAGCCCCAGCAGCCTGGCCTGATGGCCCAGATGGCTACCACTGCTGCCGGGGTTGCTGTTGGATCTGCGGTGGGCCATGTGGTTGGCAGTGCTCTTACTGGGGCATTCAGTGGTGGTAGCAGCACTGAGCCAGCGAAACCAGCCAGTACTGTCCAGGTAATGCAGCTCCATGGTTTCATCAAGAAACTATTCTTCAGAGGTTCATGGAGTCCAGGAAGCAGGGCTGGTTATCTGGTGTCCTAGAGCGCCTACATACACTCCAAGATAACACAAACAATATCCACTTTAAGCCCCACTATTACTAAGGAACCTCTGAGGTGCCTTGTGTGTAGGGGCGTGTTTGTGCTTAGAACTAGTTTGGTCAGGCTAAACCTGTGATTTAAGTGGAGACAAGAGAACAGAACGTGATGCTAGTCTGTAGAGAAAACAGCCACGTGTGTATTATCTCTCTGGATTTGGAACATTGATTTATTGAACTTTGCTGGTCAGTTTGGCTTTAAACTTAATAAAATGCCTTTATTACACAGTAAAAACTGTCATTTTTATCAAAAATCAGTGGGTATAGGTATTTTGAAACTAGCTGAACTTAATTTCTGAAAGCCTGCCTTGGCTTTAGGAGTTTGATTAAAATAAATCATTGACATTAACCTGCCTTTGTCTCTCCTAGTTGGAGAAGCTGATGCTGGCCCTGATGGGGGGACATGTTTTGTGCCCCATTTTTCATGTTTAATAGGAAACTTCCACCCCCTTTTACATAAACTGTCATTCCAAACTCACAAAGTGCCAGACTTGTTTTTTGGTCTCCAGCCCTGCACTTGTGAGATTAACCTTCTAGCCAGTTGGGGCAGAGCACACTAGCCTTGGGCCTTGCTGTTTAAAAGCAGGGGCAATTAGATGACTTTTCTGGGCCCCCATTTGTTTGAACTGGTCCTGAGTCTAAACTTGGGACTGGAAGGCAGGAATTTGCTAGTTCTAATCCTGCCCCTGGTAATGGTTACTCTTTGGCACTGGAGTTGCTGAATTGCTCTGCCTCACTTTCTCTGTGTAAAGTGAGACTAATCCTGACCAGTTTTACCGGGCTGTTGGAGATTAATGAGGTCCATAAAGAGCATGTGGAGATGCAGAGCAGCAGATCTTGTTTCCTTTCTGCCCGGAAGCAGTGTTAGGATCCACTTGCCCCCTTGGAGAGATGTGGGGCATCTAAAAGTAGAAATTATTAGCAAAGTGAAACCTGTGGCATGACTGTTACATAAAACTGAGCCTGCCCCAAGGATTAGCTAGATCTCTAGGTGCTGGGAAGGCAGGCTGTGGCCCGAATCTCCTTTAGAAAGGCTTTTTCTGCAAAGGCTGCGAAACCCAGGATTGTGAGTTCAATTCTTGAGGGGGCCATTTAGGGATCTTGGGCAAAAAAAAAAAATGGGGGATTGGTCCTGCTTTGAGCAGGGGGTTGGACTAGATGACCTCCTGAGGTCCCTTCCAACTCTGATATTCTGTGATGTCTGGACTCTTGTAGTCAAGGTTACTTGTTGGATGTGGAGCTGCTTCCTAAAAGGCCCCCAGTATAGACTGATGGAGATGTTGCCTTCCCCAGCATTCTGCCTCCCTGCTTCTCATCACTGCCCTCTCTAGAGAGTCTTTAAATGGGACATAAGGCAGTCTGTATTTCTGTTGTGGTAGCACCGGAGTATTGCAAATGGGGATTGTGGTCCAATTGTCCTAGCCACTGGGAAAACAGATAAGAGTCCCTGCCCTGGTGTCTAGTCGTGCAGTCTACATAGCCGGATCAAGTCCAGAAGCCTCCAAATTCCATCTGTCCTGCAGGAATAAAGTGTCAGCACAGGAACCCACTGGAACTCAACATAAAATGTGGTTGGCGTTTTAAGCTGTAGATTGTTTGGCTGAACGTTGGTCGCTGGTCTAGTAATTTACATGGAATGTATGGGCCCAACGAGCCAAAGGTGTTAACCTAACTCAGTCACTTTCCAACAGTAAACCGTTTTAAACAAGGTCTGGGGTTTGGCATACAGAGACCTCAGCCTGCTTAGTACCATGGCAAATGCACCATTAAAAATCCTTTAATTTTTTATTCAAAGATACAGAAAAGAATGAAAGACCGTTACAGCATTTGAAATGTAAAGTTTTAAGGCCTTCTTTTTCCCTTTAGCTGGAGAGAGTTTTTAGAAGGAACTCCCCTCCCCTCTTGTCTGACAGTCTTAGATTGTATCAAAGGTAACTGTCCTTTTTGGGGAGAAGAGAATGTTAGTTGAGGTGGGTTGGAGCTGTTGCTGCTGTTTTTGTCTCAAAGGATCCAGGATTAGACTTAACGAGATCAACATGAGGGGGAGAGAAGAACAGCAAAGATAGACAATAGAGCTTTTGTCTCTAGTTTTGACTCTCATTTGCAACCTCGATGCTGGGAAAACACAGGCATAGCACGTGGTTCAGTCAGCACTCTGAGACCTGGCAAACTTGTACAGGCATTGGGCTGCTTGGGGTATTACTTTTAGCTGCCTCTTTCTGGTTACTGGCTTATAGCATTGTTGCAAAATATGCAGTCCCGGCCAGATGAGCTAGCTGCTTATTAGACAGAAGGGGAGAAAAGAGAGAGATAAGGTAGGGAAGGAAAAGAGTACCAAGTAGTGGTGGTCCTGAGGCGAAGTCTCCTATCCCAGATGACGTTTGGCATTCAGCCAGAGGTGATGTCATCTGGGTCCCACTCTCTGGCCTGGTCTGGTCAGGGCATCTCTCCGTATCAGGATGATGAGGCCTGGAGTCTCAGGAGATGGTAGGGGTACCAGCCCTGATGGTGAAGCTCACTCCAGTAGCTAATTTTTCCTCCCCAAAGTATCTTTCTTTGAGGACCCTGAAAGGGAGTAATGGGTAGAATAGCCCATCCCCAAGTTATTTTGTCAACCAGTTAGGCCTAATATCTGACACCAGTTTTGGTGCATTTTTCTTGTTACTAGTCATGATCTTAACACAGTCCTTGAATTATAGTTGTAGGCCTTTTTTTGTTTGGACTAGTTCAGCCTGTCCTTGTTGCATAGGGTGACCAGACAGCAAATGTGAAAAAGCGGGACAGCGGGTGGGAAGTAATAGAAGCCTATATAAGAAAAAGACCCAAAAATCGGGACGGTCCCTATAAAATCGGAACGTCTGGTCACCCTATTTTTGCACCTTTTCCAGTCAACATTTGTTGTGACATGATGAAGTTTCAGTCGCTTCTCTCAGCTGAGCTCACAATTAGGGCAAATTTGTAGGCTGAATTATCACAACATAGTCCTCCTCCTACGTGTATACATCCGAACAACTTGAACAGCATAAAGGAAGCTTCCATTACTGCTCTGCATGGGGGAAAATGCTATTCTAACCTTTCATTTGGACTGCTCCTTTTGCTCATGTGAGAATATTGGTGTCTAGGAAAGGTTTTTATTTTTCAGTTATGGCCCTCGCTTCTGGCTATTTGGTTATGCACTGAGAATTTAGGACTGTAATTTATTTTGAAAACCATGCAAGATGATGGGACGTGAGCTCAGCTTAGTCACACATTTGCCCTGACTGGCAGGTAAACAGGAAAATCTAGACAGGATAGATCATTGGGACAGAAGACTAATACAGAGCTTGTCTCCCTAAACTGGGATGTTTTTCTTCTTCTTGGGATGTCTGTAGGAGCCCAGGGAGCCTGCGTACCAGCAGCCGCAGTATGGACCTTGCCACTATGAGATGAAGCAGTTCTTGGACTGTGCTACCAATCAGAGTGACTTGACCTTGTGTGAGGGTTTCAATGAGGCACTGAAGCAGTGCAAATATAATAATGGTGAGGTTTTTTTTGCTTGGTTTCACTGCAGGGTGCAGACATGGGAAGCTGTCAAATCTGGGACTGACGAGCTAATGTTTGAAAGAGTAGTGTGGCTTAGTCTGGTAGGGCTCTGAGCTTTCGAACAGCAGCTTGTTAATAGTTCCTCCTAAGGAAACAAACCCCCCTAAATATGGAAGAGGTTGCTGTCCTTCTCTTTGAAGTGACTTCAAAGTCTCACGTCTCTGCCATTTCAGTAGTGTAGTCCTCTCCATAAAGATGCTCAGGAATCATGGAAAGGGGAAGAGGGACACCTTTGGTCCATGTCTTAGCAGAATGAAAATGGTGGTCCAAATAGTGGGCTTGGAGATCCCTTTTTTAGGGGTTGGGTGCTCCTTTGGGGAGCCTACTCCTTCCCAGAACACTGCCAACCAGTTCCGTATTTCTTTGTTTGCCAGAGGAGAAGGGTATCCTTCTCCTGGAGCAACATACTAAATAAATTAAGTGATGAGTAGACAAAACTCCCTTGTGTGCTTGGTTGAACTGGTACTCCTGTTTGCATGTTCTGGCTAATCATGGGGAGTTTGCCTCACTCAGGCATTTGACATACGAGGGTCCCTTCTGCCTAATGTTGAACTTGAGCTTCTCCATCCTCTCCTATTGTAGGTGTCTCCTCCCTCTTGTGAAGAAATTCAGCGCTAACACAGGGAAACAAGAGCCTGGAGTACAGACAAGAATGGAAGAGACTGGAAGGGACAGCTAGTGACCAAAGTAACCAGTTGAAGGGAACGATAGTCCAACCAGCGGAAAGAACCACTTAGAGCTAACACACTTCTAGAATTGCCAGGAAAGAACAATGGTTGGAATTTGATGGGGCTTTTAGACTCCAGATCTCGTTTAATTTGCTACAGTGAAATATGTAATAAAAGGAGATGGTTTATTTTAATCTATTAATAGTTTGTGTTTCTTATTGTAGATTAAACTGTAGGCTGTCATTCTAATCTCTGAATGTGTTTTCTTCCCCTCTTCCCCAAACAAGGGGAGCAGAATCCTTAAAATCCATGTAGCTGGATGACTCAGCAAAACCAAACCAAACAAGGCCAGGGCTGGATTTCCTCTCACAGGACATGTATACGACCACTGCTGTACTATTTTTGTCTGCTCGGAAGGCCAGAGCAGAGATAATCTCTAAGAGCACTGCCCTGCAAGTGCTTCATTGACTGGGATTTTTATAAATCTCAAAATCCTCTCCGCTCATGGACATGATGGGGACAGAGGTGTGGGAAGAAAAATGTGACCTGGTCAATTGCATGACTAAGAACACTGCTGGCTGATCTTGTTTTGGCTTAGTGGGTTAAGTAATATGCTGAAGGTGATTAGCATCAGGTTAAATTCACTGGTGCCACATGCAGCTTTAACATTGCACTAGGAGCTGCAAGGCCTCATCTAACAATCAGTTACAGCTAGTCAGTAACTGAAATGTGTTCGACACTCCACACAGATCTGGCTCTGCAAAAAGCCAACAATTTCAGTTTTATTGGCTATGAAGCAACTTGGGTTACCTTTCCACAGTCGAAACTGACACTGTTAACAGTCATCAGGCTTCAGCTGGAAGGAATGTAGCTGCCGTGTGACCAGGAAAAGAATGCTTTGCATACTAATATTGGGATTTTCTTTGCAGATGGATAAAATCTCTTAACTCTCTTGGTTATTTTAGTTGTCATTGCTCTCTAGCTGCTGTTGAACACTGGACAGTATTGTATGGATTTGTGATTCAGACAAGGAATGAAAGTGGCTGGTAACAGTCTATGCTGGTGCAGTTCTGTTACAACTTTCCAGTTCTGCTAAACAGGAAAGAGTATTTCTCCTCTTAAAAAAATAACAAAATAGTGGATATACCCCAGTCTTGCAATGAAAGCCTCTTCCCCTATCAAAACTTCATGACCTGAACTTTTGGCAGCAGTTAGTGTCTCCTGAACTGTGTATGGCTTGCAGTCAGACTGCCATGTGCTGTGTACCAAGGAAAATCTAGGCACAAAGGACATTTTAAAGTCTTGCTGCTTTGTGAATACAGAGTGAGATTCTGATCTTGGGAACACCAATATAAATCTGGAATAACTAAGGAGTCACAGCTACTCCAAACATACATACTGAAAATGAGCTCAAAATTGGATCAGGGTTTGCACATTTGCTAATGCATGTGTGAAAGAAACCAGTTCCCTGCTGAACAAAACTGCATTTCCCACAACCCTTAAACCATTGTTTTATTCTATGTATTTAGTATTTGATGAATTACATTCTAGTCTGGTTCATAAAAATATTCCTCCAGGAGGCACTCTCCCTAATCAGTGTTTAAAAAAAAAAACACAAAAAAACCCCCCACTGTACAAGGTGAAGCTGTTCCTGAGGGGGGCAGGAGATGTTGGAACTGGGCTTTCACAAAGGCCACTTGCAGAGCAGTTACTGTGAAAGAGGCACCAGGGGATTCCTGGCTGGGTGCCTTGCAAGGATTCCATATCAGACTTGCTCAGTTTCCAAGACTATATTTCTCTCTTTGATGGCCAGCCCTACAACCTCAACCTGCAAATGAAAGTCAAGCTGAGTCTTTTCTGGATTGTGCGTGATCGGTCATAAAGAGCCTCCCATTGGAATGTAAATACTGCTTTTGATGAAGCAGACAGAATACAATCCACTTTGCTCTCCCATATCTAGTGTGGTGGTAACAGGAATAAAGTAATCCACATTTGCCTCTCACTAATGTCAATAGATTACTTTTTTTAGTATACATGTACTAGTTGCCCTTAGCCTGGGGAGGGCAGGGGAGTTTACAGTACTGGAGAAATGGCTTGCAGCAAGTAGGCTTGAGAACACTGACACATCACAAAGTTCCCCTATTTCTAATAGGGGTGGTTAGGTGTTACCATTGTACACTTCATTTGGAACTAACTGTGGCTTGTGTTGGGTTGTGACTATAGATGTGGCACCTTCTCGCAGAAGAGACCTGCTTGCTGTGTGTCAGAGTTGCTAGTACCAAAAGTAAAGTCTCTGCTACATTTTAGTCTGTTATCCCTGACAGGTCTGAACTCTGTTTCAGATGGTGGCATAAGCCTAGCTAGCCTTCCATTTAAAAAGGTTCAAGGGGTGGGTCTCTGATTATGGCTCAGTCTGGCTGTGATAAGGATGCTGCTTGTAAAGCAGTGGCTTCTTGCATCCTGCCCTACAGTTTGACTCCACCTGGCTGGCTGTCTTTCACCCTGTGAAGGGTCCCTCAAAGATGCTTCCAAATAGCTGGAGGCCTTGTTCCCACAAGGGATGATACCCTATCTAGGTGGGCCTGCTGGAGGGAACGGAGCCTTTCTTACTCTGCTGTGTGCTTCTGAATTTTGCTGGGGAGCCTTGGGGTGGTTCCTTCAGTGGGCGAAACTTTCTCTGCGTGGAACTCCTCCTCGTGTTGTCCTTCAGCTGAGGGTGTGCTGATAACTTCTGCAGCCGCTCTGGGAAGCAAACCCAGAAACCAGCTGTTAGTTTCTTGCTAGGCTCCTGTCTACTAAACCAGGGATTCTGCCAGCTAACTGATTCCTTCCTTTTTTAATATGGCAATAGAAAGAGTGATGGAGTCTAGTGGCCTGAGCCCAGGATTAGGAGACAAGGAACTCCTGTGCTTTCTAATCCCTGCTCTGACCATCTGTCCCTCTTTATCCTAATGTAAAACACTTCATCCCTCTGCCTCTGTTGTCCCATGCACGAAATGGGGTTGGTATGTTACCCACCACCCCTGGATGTAATGAGGATTAGTAAGACAATGTTTGCAAAACACTGAAGATGGAAAGCTGCATGTAGTAAGGATGGGAAATACTTCCTGACTTAAGCTAAACATACACATTTTGGCTTTGTTAGTTTTGTTCCTTTTTTTCACCCCTGTTCCTGGGATCTTTTGTTCCTTTAGCCAGAGCAACAACAACTTTTGGCCAAGTCAGTTCTGGAAAAAGTCTCAAACCAACCTCAGGCCAAATTCTGCAAAAGGGACTATGAAATGCAGGGGCTAATGATGGTGGACATGGCAGGGATTTGACTGACAATGTCTGATGTTTTACATCTATATCACTGGTCTCCCTATGGGGATTTGATGCAGTGGGACCCCAGCTCTCACCTGCCAGCTCAGGGTGGTGTTTTCCCAGGTTCTCCAGTAGGGATTCGTAGTAGGTTGATTCCGAGCCTTCTCCTCCTGCCAACAGAATTAGCAGAACCATGCTCCTTCATTTCATATCCTGGAAAAATTTACTGGGCCATAAGACCTGCTTTAGCTTGTATAGTTCTGCTAAGTCACTTCAAGAAGAAGTAATTGTTTCACACTAGCATGACACATGGTGTTGGGAGTTTGTCATGATACAATTGCTGCATGGTTTCTATCTATCCACCTACCTACACCCATACACTCTTTTGCGGTGTCCATTTGCAGTGAACACTGAGCATTTCCTTTGTTTGCTTGTACCTTTGCTCTCTTCATTTCTACATAGTGGGATGAATATCCCACTAACTTTGTTCATGTATCTTTGTGTAGAACAAATGAAATCCTATAGAAGGAAGGAGTGGGGATCCCTTCCTATAATGGGGTACGTTGCTCTGGAGGGAGCACGGCAGCATTCTCAGCCTGCAGAGTCTTGGCAAGTAACTTACGAATGACTCTGAGGAGGATGTAGCGCTGCCTCTCCTGGAGGTATTTACTGGCCAGCTCAGATGCAGGATTCTCCACTTCGCTCAGGTTTATCAGGGTCCCCAATTCATCTAGGAGATCAATGCAATCTGGAGAGAGAGATTGGATTAAGAAGTTCCTATGTACCCCCAGCTCTACAATTCATACAGAGTTAGAGTTGGCTGATCTACACAGGGTCACTCAGGAAAGTGACTTAAATTAAACCAAATTAAGGTCACTTTAATTCTGAATAAGAGTGTCCACACAACCACCTAGTGCAGTTTAAATAATCCAGTTTAAATTCACAGTTTTAGTTCATTAGGATTAATTTTCCTGAGTGGATTAACTTTCCTGAGTGTCCTGTGCAGCCCTCCGCTTCATCTGCACTGTCCATGACAGGTGTGGAGCTACTCCCATTTGGCACAGCCAGTGAGAGACTCCACCCTGACAAGTGACCTGGTTACAGAGACATGAAATTCACTTGCCTGCTCTGGTACCCAGTGGTTATGCCCCCACATTTTGTAACATCCATATTTTTAGGTCATTGAAACACCTAGCAAACCATTGCAGTTTGCCTGTTGCTTAGTAAAGGACTTTGGGATCCCATGGGGTTCTATGAATGTATTTTCCAGTGCATTATTTTTAGTATGTTACACTGATCACAAACTTTATGACCCTTTACGACACAAGACAGAGAGAAATACGTCATCTGCTCTACCCCCATCCTTTTTGCAATTCAGTCTCACCCCCTTAATCCCAGTTTGACCCATTTTTCACCTTTCCACCAGCTCCCTCATCATGTCTGATACTTTAAGAGCATCTGTGTCTGTCCCCCAGGCAGGTGGCCTTCACTCCCATTAGGAGGGGGATGGAGGCATGGTACCTTCTGGCCGACATTGGCATTTCTTCTTCAGGTGTGCGGTGAGAGTCAGGACCCGGCAATGCACGTTCACAATCTCTTGGCAGTCAGCTGTGAAGCAGGGAAAGGGAATCAGCAGAGGAGGAGACAGATTTTCCCCAAGTTTAGGAGCTGCATAACCCAATGAGCCGCAGTGGGTGATTCAAGTGCAGTGACGAGACAGACGTTATCTGCTCATGTCAGCGAATGTGGCAGACAGAAAAGGAGGGTAAGTTTTACTGCAGAAGGGAATGTGTCATAGCCAGACCTGGGGGGCTACAGACCTGTGCTCCTCCTTCCCTGGTCCTTAGAACCACAATCAAACCGGACCAGGAGGCATCCAGAGTATTCTGGTGGTTTAGGAATACGTCTCACTGCTTCATAAGATGCTTGTGGGTTCAGTTTGGTTTTTTAAACTTGGTCTCATAAAATAGAAGAAATAGGGAACTTCGGGTGTGATCGGGCCCTTCGCTTTCCCCTCTGCAAACCCACGAATGTCACATGTGACTTGAGTTTGGGAGTCTCAGCTTAGTCACCAGTGGATATTTGCCTCAAAAACTTGTTAATTGAGCGAGATTGGAGAGGCCCAGCACATGAACAGCAAGGGGTGGTGCAGGTCAGTATGGAGGTGCAGTAACAGACTGGGGACAGGGGTCCAGAGGTAGGCTAGCAGGGGGATCTGCAGGTCAGGACTGCAGTGCTTTAGAAGAGATGTTGGAGGGCTCAGAGCTTGAATAGCAGAGTTTGTAGGTCGCAACTGAGGGCCATTAGCTGAGTTTGGGTAAGGCCTGCACGGTGCCCGCTCATGCTATTGCTGGGCCTCGCCTGAGCTGTCAACCCTTCATTTTAAGAGCACTCAATAGGTTGCACTCTACAAAGCAAATCGACAAACTATCATGTTCTCAGGGGAGCCATTTCTGCAGCTAAACAGCCCGTCAGTCAGTGGGCTATCTTCACTCTGCTGCTGGTGCCCAGGCCGTGGGCCCTGGGTCACAGCAAGTCCACCTGGAGCAAGTGAGCTGGGAGTTGGTCTGCAGTGATACAAGCTGCCCCCAGCCCCTGTTTTGCCAGGGGCCCTAAGCTGCCAGCGTCACCCAGCAGGCGGGTGAGACTCAGCAGGAGGGGGACATGGTTAAGGCGCTCAGGAGAACAAATGAATAAAAAAACTATTGTCACTGATGTGATTGGCGATGACTCCGCAGACACATGGAGCAGAGATGCCATTTCTGCACAGTCACTTTGCTGAGGATGCAGGAGCTGCACTTCAGAGAAACACAAACCCCTCTGTGGAGCAGGGGCAGCTGGAAAACACGGGAACTTGGTTTTCATCAGGTGTCTTTTGTCAAATTGCTTCATTACGCTGTATGGTCCTGAAACCACAGAACAGTAAAAGTCTGCAGTGACTAACCTCCCTTAGAAAGATGGAGTAAAGTCACCTTTAATGGTCTGAGGTCTGTCTGCAAATAATACCAGATAACACTTAGTTCTGATTTAAGTTTTTTTATCCCTCAATCTCAAAGTTCTTTACAAAGGAGGTGAAATACATGATTTTACAGATGGGGAAACTGAGTCACAGGGAACTCACACAGTGAGTCAGTGGTCTCCTGACTCCCTGATCTATTCCCTAGACACTAGACAACACAGTCTCCCCAATACACTTGGCCAGGCCACTGACTTAAGGCAAACGGATAGGACCACTGAATGGTGGCCGGAAGAGGAACACAAAGTATGCTGTCAGGTTTTGTGATCAGAGAAACCAGCTGATTCGGAGAAGCTGGGTCCAGAGGGCAAAGTCTGAGCTTCCCCCACTTACCTCCATATCTCACTGTAATGAACATAGTGCTTCCACTCTGCTGGGCCCAAACCTCCTCAGCAGCCCCCTTCCTCGAGACTGCTGTCCCTCTCCCCCAAGCCAGAGGACTTTGCTGATGGTGTTCCGACTGCCTTGTGTTTTGGGGCAGACTTGCAGGCAGCCTTGGTGACAAAAGGCTGTTATTAAGGCTGGCATAATTAGCCTGCCAAGAGCCTGGGGGAGGGGTGAGCATTTCCCTTGTTAATGCTCTTATTGGTTTCAACAACCAGATTTCCCAGCAACGGGGAAATAACTCCCGCCGATTCCAAAGCTCCTCAGCGAAGCTCTGACAGGGGCCGGGGCAGGGGCTGTGCTGAAGCAGGCAGAAGCATCCGGGAGGGCTGCCCAGCCCATCAGGGCATTGTACGGTTCCAGACCATCTTGATGCCACTGTCTCATCATCAGCACCGAATAACAATCCCGGGGCCTCTGCTTTGGATTCAGAGGATTCCTTGCCCATCTGTTTTCAGGGCCTCAGCAACCCCGGTGCTGCGCAATGTTCTGCCTGCATGTTTTCCAGCTCAGCTGAACCAACCACCACTGAAAGCTATCAGCACTGCAGAGCCAGGCTAACTGCACAAATGGCACCTCTGGTCTCGGCTGTCTGCTGCATCAACGAATCCCCAGCCCAGTCCTGACTCCGCAGTCTCGATTGCTGGTGCTGAGAACTGGCAGATCGCTGCGTCTCCAGAGACAGGGCTGAGTGTCTGGCCTGGCAGCCAGGCCGGGCTTGGCCAGAGGGGCTGTGCGGTCCAGGAGATAGAGCGCTGAACAGGGACACAGCAGCTGGGGGTTCTATTCCCAGCTCTTCTGCTGGGTGACTTGGGTAAGTCATTCTGTACCTCAGTCTCCCCATCTGTACCATGGGGATAACTGTACTGTAAACAGAGCATGTTCGATACAATGGGCATGAGGAAAGCTGGCAAAGCAAGACGATCACAGGGCTGCATTTCTAGCCGTTGCTGCGCTTTGTGGTTCAAAGCCCTCCTTCCCTCCATTTGAATGGTGATCATTCCTAGTGCTTAGCCAGCACAGTGCCTCTTCTGAGCCATTTACAAACAGCAGGGAATGCATGTTGCTTCACGACCACCATGGGCAAAGCCTCATTTATCCCCATTTTACAGAAGAGGGACTGAGACTCACGGCCCAGGCCACCCAGTGAGTTAGTGGGTGAGCTGGGATTGGCATGGAGGCACTTGGGAATGCCAGTTTGAATGGTATTCTGGTTCATGCTGACTCCCCTTCAGGCCTTTCCTACTTCAATCAATCCATTTATTTACAGTGGCGGGCTCTTCCTCTCCCAGCAAGGGGCCCAATGCCTCGTCCTGGCTTTGGGACTGTTTCCACGGCAACACAAAGCACCGGAAGACCTCTGAGCGGGGATATAACCCGAAATGCAACACTTGAGGCTGCAAACTGTCCCCATGGCGATGGTTGCCAGGCAAACAGTGAGGTATTTATATTTTGGTCCCTTGGGGCCTTTTAGTGGCGTCATCTCCACACAGCCTCTCCTGTGTATTCATGGCTATAGACCTGTGTGTAGCTGCCAAGGTTGCCTTATATGGGCTGAGGGTGTGGGGTGGTGGGGAGGATTGGTGTATCTTGGGAAATCGGATGCAAACTCTCATGTTATGGCTAAACTCTCTCATCCTCAGCTTGAGCTGGGAAGAGGGGGGCAGAGCTGATCTAATCTGCCCAGAATCCTCTCAGGGGAGTCCCAGGCCTCACTGTGGTGGGTGGCATGTTTACAACACAGGGGCAGCATGGGTTAGACCCACATCCGGGCCGATACCACAGAGCTACGGAGCTCATGATATTATCCAGAAACAAAGGATCTGGTTGGTTGATGGTTACGGTCGCTAAGCAAAGTTTAAGAGAAGAGGGGTCATTGAAGTCATCCACAGAACAAGCCCAACCTCAAACATTACAGCTAAGGAAATCACCAGCTAAGGGTACCTCAACAACTCTGACGTCAGCCTCAACATTAACACCCAGTTCGCCCCTCCCCATAAAACAGATCCATTCCCAACAACTAGCACGCCAACCTCTGTGTTACTATTTCAGAGATGACGCTACTTTCACTGATCTCAGTGGTTTCCTTCCAGATGCAAAGACGTAAATACCACTGAGCCGCCACTTGAGGGGGGTATTTGTTTATGGTGAAACACACAACTCGCAGACATTGCACCTTGTGCTGTGAGCCAGTCGGCAGGGTCAGTCCTTGGCTTGGAGACCCCCAAGCAGTGCTTAATTTGTGCCAGGACTTGCCAGGCCTCAGCCCCGGCACCTCTGGGCTTGGCAGTTCATAGCCCCGGCACCTCTGGGCTTGCTGCATCAGTTATGAATGTAAAAAAATTCCTGGAGCCCCGGCACCTAATTGCTGGCGCCCCGGCACCTCTTTCATTACAAATTAAGCCCTGCTCCCCAAGGGAAACTCAAGAGGCTTCAAGGAAGTGGTGTCGGGGACTCAAAAGGTGACATGGGTCCCAGTCAGTCAGCACTGAATGCAAGGTCCCAGTGTGGCATCAGCAAACACTGAGCTGGGACAGGTGCTGTATTTCAGATGAGATGTCAAATCGAGGCTCTGAGCACCGGTGTATTAAAGACCGCATGGCACTTTTGGTAAGAGCAGGGCTGCTTGTGCCAGTGTCATGCTCGAATTCCAGCCATTTGTCTACTTGCATGGCTGTCACCTCTCTGGCCTGTCCCCTGCCCTGGGGAGTCCAGCCCCTCTCACCAGCAGTGCTGGGAAAGAGACCTCTGCAGCCTTTTCCACTTCCAGAGACTGCTGCTGATGTCTCCCCTCAGCTGGCTGAACTGCTCCTTGGTAACTGGCCACGGACCCTCCTGCACCACTGCCTGCCGCCCATCTGGCCGCCTTCCCTATTGCCCACCCAAACCTGCTAGTTGGCCCATCATGCTTATTCGGCAGCTTTAATTGTCTACCTGATGATTAATTATCGAACTGATTCATTAACTGATTTAACTGCCATTTTTATTTGTCTCTCTAAGTAATGAATTCATTATTTAACATTGAATCTCCTCCTCTTCTGTGAATTGACTGCCTCATCCCTAGTCCCCCCTCCTCCTTCACCCCCTTCAGCTCATCCAGGAATGGCTGCTCTGTCCCCGTTAAACTCACTGCCATCCACGATCCCTCATCTCCCATCCAACCCTACACACTCAGTCAGTGCAGCCCGGTTCACTGATGGACACTGCCACCACAGCTGCACTTGCCTATACTGGCCTTTTCTTCACCATCCTGCTGCCCTGAGGTGATCAAGTAACGGTCACCCACTTTCTTCCCCTCTTTTCAGTCCATCAGACTCTCCTCCCTCTACCTTCTGCATCACTGTCATTTACGGTAGAGGTTCCTCATAATGTTGGAGAGACAAGATGGGTGAGGTAATAGCTTTTATTGGACCATCTTTTATTGCTGAAGGAGACAAGCTTTTGAGCTACACAAAGTTTTGTTTAGCTCGAAAGTTGTTTCTTTCACCAATAGAAGTTGGTCCAGTAAAAGATATTCCCTCACCCACTTCGTCTCTCTTGGCACCTTAGAGACTAACCAATTTATTTGAGCATAAGCTTTCGTGAGCTACAGCTCACTTCATCGGATGCATCCGATGAAGTGAGCTGTAGCTCACAAAAGCTTATGCTCAAATAAATTGGTTAGTCTCTAAGGTGCCACAAGAACTCCTTTTCTTTTTGAGAATACAGACTAACACGGCTGTTACTCTGAAATTTGTCTCTCTTGTATCCTGGGCCCAACACAGTACAACAACACCACAAACTTCATAATATTAGTAACACAAGATTTTCACATTCAAAATAGGGGCTTTCAGCTTGAAGTGTGATAAGAATATCGCCTGCTACCTAGGACAAGGGCTGCCAGCCCTCTATCTCCAGAGCAGAACTCCAACACTCGCTGCCTAGGAAGGCCTGATGGATGGACCGTGTTTGTGAGGGTGAGCTGATCCGGGTTTGGAGGCCAAGGGAGGCAGTGAGGGTGAGGCTGCTGGGTGAGATGGGACAGTGTAAAAGTTGAACATTATGGACAGTGGTGATAAGGGATTGTGAGGCAAGGAAGAGTCAGGAGTCAAAGTGTGAGGGGGAAGGAAACTCTCCAGCCCAAAACGTCATTTTTAATATGGGGTCCCATCAGGGAACTGGGAGTTCTCCTCCTCCAGGGGAAGCAGCACAAGGAAATTTCCATCCAGGTCATTTCAGTTTGGCAATTAATTTCTCTGATCATCTTCTTTCCATTATCCACTCTCCCCTGTTGTTATTTCTTGAAAAGGTCAATGTGCTGGGGTTGCATTGATGTGGGACATGTCTCCTCTGAAGCATGTGCTTTGGGCTGTCTTCCCTGCAAGGCCGTGGGGGCAGAGCAGGGTTATTATTAGGGTTACTTATCACACTGTTTCGTCATATGCACGCTGCAGACTACGTCCCTGAGTGAGGTGAGAGTTTTTTTTCTCTTTCCTACTCAGACGCACGCCCAGGTTGCAGCCTCTACTGTCAATTAATGGTGTCTGCAGACTCTACGAGCAACATGAGGCTTTGGAGATAGAGAGAGAGACAAGAGGACATGGGATAAGCATGGCTCTTCTCGTTTCTATGTTGGTGCTTTCCTTCTTGCAGGAAGTGTTCGTTTCCCTAGGTAAGCAGAGTTGCACCACTTGGGTATTCTCCTGCTTTGGGCATTTGGGAAGTTTGCTCAGTGGAAGAGCCAGATGTAAACCTGCAGTACTGGGGCTGGGGTGGCTTACAGTGGAAAATGGAAAGATGAAATATTAAAGATGAGCCTGAACCCTAAACCCAGATCAGAACTGCCCTGAACTTGGAGAAACTCAGAATCCAAACATGGATCTGGCCCATTCCTCTAATGAGCTAAATCAAACCCCAGATCCAAACACCTCCAGATCTCTAAAGGGCTTGAAATCTGGGTTTGAATTGAATTTTGTGGACCAGGTCTAGCTCTGTTAATTAGGGCTGTGTTTTCTTGCTGACAATCTTTATACGTTGTTTGAATTATATTATTTCTGGTGCATCAAAGGAGAATTATTCTTTTCAGATTTTGTTTTTTATGGAACTTGACATACAAACTGTGCTGAATCCCGATTAGCAATGAGATATTCACCAAAAAGAGTACCTGCTTTTATATAGATGGAAAAATGAGTGAATAAAAATGCTTTTGTGATGAATAGCAGGTGTTGTTTGCTTCTGAACTGTGTTCAAATGAAAATATATATATTGCAATGTCTATGTAATTATGCTTTAGTATTCAAATATAACTCATGATTGCAGTATAAATTGGAGAATTAACATGGAAAGTAGATGGGACCCAGTTGCTTTGAAATGGAAAAAAATCCCTTTTCCTATATACAAAGAAACAATTTAATTGAATTTAATTAGGTTTTTTTCCCGTCATGTTTTCCTTTGGGCTCTCTAGAATGATGAGATTAAATAATTAGTTCTTGGCATTTATAACAAAAGTAAATTGAGTAATATAATTGATAAGGAAATATTGTCTAAGTAGCATAAAATATTTGGGGGAACAGGTTAAAAATTGAGGGCATTATTGTGTATCAAACTAGACTTTATTGATATCCAAAAATTTAAGAAAGAACGTTTGTAAAATCCTTGACAGTTCCCCTGAGATGAATGAAAGCCTAGGGCACTTATATTGCCTATCCTATAAAGTTATGTTCAATCTAAATAAGATTACTTTATTGAACAGAAGACACACAGAGCATCAGATGGAGGTGGTGTTCCCAATAGTATCTGATTGTACAATTAACTCAGTGGATAGAAAAACACAAAACCCCGTCACATCATACACAGTAACAGAAATGTAACAATGATGCACCCCCAAGGACTCCACAGGGATTAAAGTCAAGGTCAGCAATGAGGCATATTGCTGGACAATGTGATGGAAGCTTGTAACACTGGAGACTTGTCTATGCTGTGTCTGATCTGTGGCTAAACAGAGAAATTAATTCTCCAAGGTAGTCAGTCTGGCACCTTTCACCAGCGGTAAATTAACACACACACAAAAACTAACAGCAAATAAAATGGAAGTAGGTTGAAGTAGCTGATGTCATTCCCTACAAAACAGCAAGGTCCAGAGTTTGCTGAGACGCCTGCTTTTAACTACACTTTTCTGTTTTAGGTTCTAGGGAAAACCCTCCAATGATCTCGGTAACTGAAGGGGAACCCATCTCCTTTGAGTGTTCCTTTGATGGATCCCCTGCTATTGGCAATCCATTCTACGAGATAATCTGGATGTATGAGATGACCCATAAAAATGTGTCCAAGAGGATCCTGTCCTTTAGGATGACTCGTCCCAATACCAGTGTCCCGGTCTCAGTCACTGAAGGCCATTTTAGGGGTCAGTTAGACTTTGAAAAGAATACCAGCTCTCTCTTCATCCCCGAGGTGCGGGTGAATGACAGTGGCGTGTATTACTGCGAAGTGATCATAGTGCCACTCCCTGTTAAATCAAGAACAAACGGGACTCATCTCATTGTCACGGGTGAGTGTCTCTCTTTTTCTCTCTCTCCTGTTTCTTTCTTTCTATCGGACACTCTGCTGCGTGTGCATGAGAAATCTTAGCTCTCTTGCTTCCTATGAAATAAGACTTATGATGCAAGCATGTTTATGACTTGTTTAAAAGCTTCTTCAACATATGACCATGCAATTATATTTCAACTATAGCAATTTTCTTGTCAATATTTCCATTGCATCACTTTAGTTGAACATTACACGGAACATTAGCTTATTTATCAAACCAGTCATGTCACTTGCATGTCACCATCTCTAGTGCTGGGAAATTGTACATTGGTCGTAATTCTCTTAAATATGTCACACCATGCATGGACTATCTGGAACCCCTGAGCTTAATGTGCTCCAAGACACGTTTGTGAGCTTACACTGGTTTGATTTAAAATACATATATATTTTATAGTGTGAGATGGCTCCATAATAACCTGTATAGTTGAGGATTGGGGGAGAAAAATTTGCAGTTTGCTTACAAAAAAAATCATATATGTACATGGCTTCTTGTGTATATTTTCTGCAAATGAATTAGCAAATTTTGACCAAAAAGGCAAATTTGCCGTATTTTATAGCAATGGTAGACTTTCTAGTAGATACTTTCCATCCCTAAGGCAAAAAGTATACTATAAATTCTAGTTATTATACCTACTGTATTTCCTTCCTTGAATTTATGAGACAGAGTAATTATTTGTCTCCCCTATACCATTATACAGAACCTTACTCTGTTTTCAAAAATGTCCTGCTAATTTAGCTGTGCTAAATCTAAATATATTTATGGAATATTTTCATAATAAAAAAACTTATTTTAAAAAAAGTGTTCCTGATCTTTGTTATTTATAATAATATCTTAGACTATTTTAATGGACAATTATAAAATAAAAGGAGTACTTGTGGCAAATTGGTTAGTCTCTAAGGTGCCACAAGTCCTCCTTTTCTTTTTATGGATACAGACTAACACGGCTGCTACTCTGAAACCTGCCATTATAAAATAGTAATCAAATTGAAAAAATAAAAAAGTAGTTCAGAGTTACGGAATTTAAATTTGCTTTTATAACAGAATAACTATATTAGTCTAAAAACAAATGGTCTATAGAAATCTGCTGATTTTTCTAATATTGGACTTTTTTAATAGCTGGAACAAGATCTATTTTCTAGAATCTAGTTTGTTAGATCTATTAATTCAGGATGGGTACAGTCATCATCATCATCAAATATATTTAATATATCCTAGGTTTTAAATAAATTACCGCGCTCCTTCTGTTGTACATGGCCCACTGTCAGTTGTTTCAGAAATATGATGGTTTTTTACATTTGAGAAAGAGCCATCAGTATTTTGAACAGAGTTTATTTACTCTTAATATTTTCCCGGCTTTTCAAAGGGATCATTGATCTAATTCAAAGACTCCAATTGATTTCAATGGGTTTTGGATCAGGCACTATCTGGATGAGTAAGGTGAGAAGGATTTGGCCCTATCTGTAAATTCCCCAGTTCTCAATCATGGGAATTAACCTTAAAAACGTAATTTCTGCCTTATGCATTGTAGAGTTTATTGACCTTGCATCTCCGTCTGTCTTTTTCCTGACATATGATTCAGGGACAAGAGGTAAACATTTTTCTTCCACAAATAAAACACCATCTCTTAAATGTAAGTAATGATGTGCTGTTATTTTAATGCATTGAATTAATTAACTGTATTAATTAACTGTAATGCAAAGATTCTTTTATAATCATTAAGGCGTGTATGAATTTATAAATAAACACTGTTATAATAAGTCAGTATTTAGGGTTGGATTTTCAAAGGCGCTGAACAGGGTTAGGCACCTAAACCCCAGTAAAACTCAATGACAGTTCCTGAACCTAATGCATGTTTTAATATTAATTTCCAAGTGACTATTGACTACAACAAAAATTACAGCATTAGCAGTATCCCTACAACATTTCATTTCCTGTGGATTGTTGTAAGATGTTCATCTTATTTCTCCCTCTCTTTTCCCTTGTTCTTTAAGCATATTTTTATATTAAACTAATTGTTTTGGCTGAATGTTCATACTTTAATGCATCGGGAACTGGATTGTATCAAACAATTGAGAATTCAGATTCCTTGCACAAGAAAACTGCAAAGGATTTTCTTGTTTTTTACATATTAGCAAAACCTTTGCTCTTTACCCTCTTTGGATATTTTAGAAACACGTCAGGGCACTTTTAAAATACAGACACTCAGTTGTGTGTCTGAAGAAGTAGGGACAGTGATCGTTGTCGCACTGTCTGGAGTGGCTCATGACAGCTCACGATCGTGAGTGCCTACCTCTGGGCTGACTGTCAAAAGCAGGGCAGACACCCCATACTGGTGGTATGTTCTATAATTAGATTTCACCAAATGAGTAACAAATGAGAACTCCTAGATCACTGTAACCGTCTTACCAGGGAGTCACTCTCTGTCCCCTTAAGAATCTAAGGCTCAGACTCTCCAGTCTATCTTGCCACCCAGGCAAGCTGGATTATATGATAAATGGTCACTTATACCCATAGGCATAGTTTGACTTTTATATTTGAGGGGGCAGCTCCAGTCAGGCCAATGGGGCCACGTGTGTGTGTATGGGGGAAATTCAGCAACTGTCCAAGGCTTGCAGTTTGGGGGGGGGGGGCAACGCCCCCCCCGCCCTCCAAAACTATGCCCATGCTTCCACCAAAAATCACAACATATTCAGGTTACACTCAGTCCCAAGAAACCAGTCACTCTCTGTGATAGAACGTACCCCTGCGTCCACCTCCCACACACTATTGTAATAATCTTTGTAGAAGGTATGTCTTGTAAGGTATCATTTGAAAACTCATAATTGTCTGGTCAACATTGTCCTGGTAAAATATGTGTGGCAACACTGTGACATTGTAAGATGCCCCTGTATGGTGGTGTTAACACATGTTCCAAACCACAGCCCTGCCCAAACAGAAGCTAGCAAACAGGTCTGTCCTCAAACCAAGGAATGTGTGCTCTGCCTAATTTGCATTTAAGCTATAAACAGAGTCATCAGCAGGAAGGGAAACAAAAGAGTAAGCTGATGCCTCAGCCAGGTGTAAACAAGGCTGATGGGCCATTGCTTGCTAAGTGGCTATGTTTTGGCAGGAAAGGGGGCAGGGGCAAAAAGAATCTGCATTTTAGCAAAGACACAGCATGGAGTTCCTGTCCACACAGACTGCCTGGCCAGCGCCTTTAGCCTAACCGGAAATGCTTCTCAAAGCTTTGCAGTATTCACACAGAGACCATTTGCAGCATGGCTGTATAATAGCATTGCTTATGGTGCCTGGCTGAAAAAAGAAACCCTTTGAAGTGCAGCAATGTTGGGTTTTGCAAGTCCAGTGATTGCTATCAAGAAAAAGAGCTGGGGATCAATCAACGGAAAAACTTAAAGCATCTACAAAACCACAAACACACACCACCTGTTCACACAGATATTGACCTAAGTGTGTCTGTTATTTATGTTGTGTATTTGAGGCTGTTTACTGCTGGTGAGGTGACTTATTGGTGGCTGATTAGTATTGCTGATTACTCGTGATATAGAGCTAGTGTTACAATTCCTTTAGGTAACAGTGAAGTAATGTGTGATACCAACTAACAAAGATTGTCCTGAGACAATCCTCACTGCGTTTACTGCATAACAAATCTGTGGACAAGGGATGAAGTTATGAAGGTAGCAGGTTGAATTTATGAGGAGGTAAATCTGATTCACAGCTGATTGTACTGGTAAATATGTGAACAGGGAGTGAAAATCACATTGTTTTGAGGTTAGGACTTGCTCTATTCAGTCTTGGAACAGTGCCAAAAAAAGATAAGTATCTACTTCAAGGGGTCCTGTGAAGGACAGTTTCAGCAGTGGGTTTGTGGGTTTCTTTTCCCTCTTTTAACATGTATGAAAAAGGACTTTTGTAAGGGGCTTTTGGCTTGTGTTTTACCTTTGAAATATCAGGAATGTTAAGTACGGTTTGGCTGGGAGACTTGCTGCAGTCCTGCATGTTTATTGGAGTTGTCTTTCTAGTCTATTCAGTGTCTCTTATACGATAGTATCTGAGCACCTTTCTCATCCTTAATCGAAGGGGCAATATCGCCCGAGGCTTTGCACAGGAGCAAATGGAAGGGATTCAGTTTCCTTTCTTTTCTTTTTTTGACTTTTCACAAATATTGTTTGTTCTCCTTCGTAGCCACCCCAGACCCAGTGAATGTTCTGCTGATCCCCAGTCTGACTGCTGGGCTACTTCTGTTCCTCCTTGCTTTGGGCTTGTATTTTACATGTAAGTAGTTGCTAGTAAAGACGTGCAAACAATCTCCCCTGCCTCTCTTTAGGCATCATCATACACTTTGCAGCCATGGTTTGTTTTAAGTTACTGTTGTTGTCTCAGTGAGGTACAGCAAATCTTCTGGGAAATGACCAGTTCAGGATGTCTTTCCTGAATTCAAGCATGGAGCCATGCTATTTCTCTTCTTTATTAACAAGTCTGTAACATTTTTTAAGTTCAAATCAAAGAATGAGAAGATAAGAAACCTCTTCATTATGACAGGGTGTGATTGGGGCAGGAGCAAAGCAGCCATGTTCTAATACAGGGGTGGCCAAACTTACCCTCTGAGCTGCATATGATAATCTTCATAACCTTGAGAGCCAGCCGGGGCTCAGGGCTTCAGCCCTGCAGCACAGTGCTGCGGCTTGAGACTTCTGCCCTGAGTCCCACCACCCCATCCCAGGGCAGAAGCTCCGAGCTCCCCCCCCAACCAGCCTGTTAGGCGGAGAATGGCGAGGGATGGGTTGGTGGGCTCCGGGAGCCAGACGTTACCTGTAAAAGAGCTGCATGTGGCTTGGGAGCTGCCATTTGGCCACCCCTGTTTTAATACTTAACAGCTAGGGATGGTCACCAAGTCTCCACACTCTTTATATCTCCAGCGCAAGGTCTCACTGATACGCTTCCACACTTCAGGCAGAATTTCCAGTGATGTTAACAGGAGTTGCGAGCATGGATCAGAGTGAGTGTTTAGCCCCTCAGCTGCGAGAGCCTGCTCAAGGGCCAACTGAAATCAATGGAAAGATTCCCTTTAATTGCAAGGGGTTTTAGATCAGGCCCTCTTGATGTAAAATAAATTAACAGAAGAAAAAAATTGAAAGCCCCTACAAAGCAAGAACCCAGCCTATAAATAGAGACACTGAGGTAGAATTCAGCCTTTCCCCTCAGACCTGCATTCCAAGTCATTCCATAATATGCATGTGTCCTTCTGTATTTTATATTAGTAAAGCGCCGAATCCAGGCCAAGAAACCGGAAGTTTCCCTGGAAATGTCTGATCCCATTTGCAGCACCCCTGCCCCTGCCCAGAGAGAGTCCTTTACACAGCCCGTCAGCCATGAAATGATCTATTCAAAACTGCAGTGGAGCGAGTGCAGTGTAAGTGCTGATCTCTGTATCGAAAGTGCTCAGATGTCACTCCAGTCCCAGCGGAGTCATTTGGAGAACAAATGTAAATGATGATAGCTGTAACTGTTTGTACTTCTGTAGCATCTGAGGCTTTTTAAGTGCTTTACAAACCGCACTGTATATTGTGAGGTAGGTGGATATTCCTATCTTATAGTTACCGATGAGTAAACTGAGGCATAAGCTGACTTGCCCCAGGTCATGGAGTGAAATTCACCCCAGTGCAGAGGGCTTGTGCAAAGCCTCTGCACCTCCTAAGCCCCACATAGGGACTGAGCAGGGGATCCACTGGCTGAGTGGCCGCGTGGGGGTGTCTACCCAGCACGATGCACCATGAGACAGATCTCTGAACTGGCTCTGCCAGGCCAGCCTGGAAGGCCCCATTTTTGGAGGGCAGGGGAAAGTGACACAGGTTCATGTTTACATGAATCCAGGGGCCTGGGATTCCCTGCAGCTGGCGTGGAGAGACTGCGGCTGCAATTGCAGCTCAGACACTGAAGAGCAGCTGCAGTTGTGGGGGCCGTGGGGCAGCCCAGCATTCGGGCCCAGCCCGCTCTCACTGTGGCTGATACATGGAGCTGCCTCATTCACTTCATCTCAGCCTCTTCTGCCTTGAGCTGTGGATCACAGCTCACTGAATGTCACTGTTCCCTGTGCTGATCTGGGGTTCTGCCTGTTTTCAGATGGTGTCCTCTCCAGCGGGGAGCGCTCATGCTGGCGAGCCAGTGACAAAGAAGAAGCCCAGAGCAGGGACCAGTGACCCAGGGATGGACACTGTGTATGCCATACTTCAGGCACCGTGAATGTATTCCCCTCCGTCTCGTGTACCACAAATGTCTCCAGCAAACACCCCTTTTCTTCAGTGGTGTGGCTCTGGCATGTAATAAATGTACTGATGAAAGTCGTGTGATTGGGTGAAGCTGATCTTTAGGTTACACTATTCCTCAGGCCCCTATAATATTGCTATGAAATGTCCAGTTGGCCTTTGTTGTTGAGGCCCAGTGAGAAGGGTCTGAGGTCCCTCTCTCCCCTCCCCGTCTCTGTATTGTAACAAACTCTGCCATCTTCCTCTCTGCCACTCACCCAGGGATGATAAGCTTTGTAATGGTACCTTAAAAGAGACCTTTTGCATAAAGCATATTCCAGTTACATCATATTCAGATTTATAAGCATATTTTCATAAAGTATATGGAGTGCAATGTCACAACGTGTGGTACTAACATTAACACTACATGACACAGACCGAAAATAGGGGCCACAAGGAAATCAATCTGTGGCGCAGGGAGTTGGGAATGCTCTGGGAACAGATGTCTTTCGTACTGTCACAGTGCTGGATATGCCCAGCTTCACATACCTGCATTTCTCATCTGAAATGTCTCTCTCCAGCTTGGAGAAGAGTCTTTCTCTCCACAGCTGGCCTATGGCCTTTCAGCTCAGTTCAGCTAAATCCCCAATAAAGCCAGTTGTTATTTTCCTAAATCACCCCAGATTCTCAATAATTTCTACTCACCATGGGTCAGAAATAGCGCTGGTGTTTTACTCAGGCTCTGCCCCATCCCCAAATGCTAAACACAGCTCCACATAGCTCACAGTTCTCTGACAGCTATCTGCCCATGTTCTGATCTCAGTTACGCTATCAGTGTGGAGTAACTCAACTGCTTTTTGTTGACTTTGGTGGAGTTATTCACAGTGTCACTAAGGTCAGAATCTGGCAGTGTTTCAATCTATCTGTCTGCAGACTCAGGACAGTGCTGCAGCGGGTCCTGTTTAGAGATTTTCTTCCCACCCACAGGGGCTGTACATTTAAACTAAAAGTGAAATTCTGCAGCGATGCATGTGACCGCTCAAGAAGAGCTGGTACGGAGTAGTATGGAATCACACCTTTGCACAGCACCATGATCTCTTGTGGTAGCCCCCAAAGGCTGCCACATCATTGCTCCTTCCAAGGTGTGAACAGCTCAGAGCTCACAAAGGAGGAAACCATGCAGAGCGGAGGCAGGTTCTGCAGAGACCTCTTGCTCTGGTGATGAGGCTCGGGAGCTGTTGCTGGGGGAGATGTGCTCACACCTCCACCGGCTTTGCTTCCCCTGCAGAATGAAGTGTGAAGCCACACACGCAAAAGAGAGTCATGGTTTTTCATTCAGCCGCTCAAGCAACAGGAACCTCTTCTGCTCTTATACTGCATCAGAGCAATGCACAGGGAGATCGTACCAGGTCTGTGTGGAGCAGACATTCACACTAGGTTTGCGTGGGAGGGTGGATCTCTTTCTCACACACAAACCTGGTGGTCGCTCACTGTTTATTCCCACATCAAAGCTTATGTCTGAGTCTGAAAAGAGATGGTCACTGAAATGCAGAGGAGTCACAGTTTGCATTTCCTCAGACTATGAGTGTATAGTTCTCAGACATGATCAGGATGTTTCAAGACCACCCCCTACCCCAGTCATTACCTACTTCTATTCTGCACGGGCTGACCCAAAGCCCACTGAAGCCAATGGGAATTTCTCCACTGGTTTTAATGAGCCTTGGATCAAACCCTATATGTTCTCTACCTGCTCTAAAACTGGCTCTGAGCAAATCTTTGTATGTTGGTTTTCCCTATGTACCTTGAGAGGCCACCACTGGGCATCACAAAAAGGTCAGGTGGCTGAGGCTGGTCATGTTGGCCTGGCTGTATCGGGTTATCCCTCTTCCCTGCCAACTGCATTACAGCTCCAAGCTGTGTGTAGTGGAGACCTCCCATGAACAGGAAATGTCCAAACCCTCATACAGAGCACGCCCTGGGTCTGGAATGTGAAGCTACATCCGCAGAACACTCTCAGTAGGTCAGAAACACCTGGGGGGCAGGAGGGGGAGAGCCAGACTGGCCCAGGGGGGTTAGGCAGAGGCAGTTAGTCTGGGTTGGAGGCTCCTGGTGGGTTTGATCCTTTGTGTGTTGCAGATGTTCAGGCTGAGTCAGACTCCATCTGGGCCAAACGCTGTGTGCGGCTTGACTGGTCACTGTGGACTGCGTGCTCTGTACAGGCTGGATGCAGCTTGTGGGCTGCAGGCCTGCCCGGGGGCTGGATGCTCTGTGGGGGTTGGTGGAGGTTCCCTTCAGGTGGGATGTTTTGGGCCAGACTGTGCCTTGCTTTTGTGTGGGTGACTGGTGAGAGCATTGCCACCCCCAGCAAAGGGCGGGCCAATATTAGTCCATGGGCTCAGGGGAGCACAGGGACTGCTTCCTCCATGCACCCCCAATCCCTGTCAGCACCCGCCCGCAGAGCTGGCAGGCCTGCTGGGGGGAGCAGGCTACACTTGCTAAGGGAGGGTGCAGATTGCATAGTCCCCCTGTGCACCAGGGAAGGAGTTCTGGAAGGAGGAGGCACAGTCCCTCCCAGACTCCTCGGGTGCGGTGCGGCCAGGACCAGGGGAAGGAGTGTAATTAACACTGTCTGGCCCTCAAGCACAGTTGCCAACTTTCCTGTGGTAAATAAGTACCCCGACTTTCACAGTAAGCCAAAAATCAAGCTAATCCCATTTCAAAACAAGGCCAAAACAAGCCAATCCCTAAGATTAAAAAAAAAAAGAAGCAACAAGCTGCAAGCCAAACAAGGAAAAACTAGCCAACAAGCAACTCACAAGCCAGTTAAGCAAAAACCAAGCCCAATTTCTGCGTTTTCTCCGCGGGTTTGGCATGTCTGCCCTCAGGGTGTTAAAGGCGTCATCCAGGCGGGTTAGCCCAGTTTGTGTTTGTCTGTGTGGCTGCCTGGCCTTAAATCTGCAAAATCCCTTCCAGCCCATTCGCATGAGAGAAGCCAGAGGAGGCGGAATGATCACATACTGCACAGGGGCCGAGTGTGTCCCTACGGCGATTGCTCATTTCCTGTTACCAGGAGAGTACTGGAATTATAAACTGGACACTCACGCAGCAAGGCTTGCACACAGGCACTGCTATAGCACCCAGTCCCCACTAGAGGGCAGCACATTTCAACACCTGGCGTCATGCTGCTGTGCCCCAACCCCGCTGCATTCAGAGATGGGAGATGATGAGGATGGATTGCATTCGTGCCCAGAGGACCCAGTCGGGACCAGAGCCCCCTTGTGCAGGGCACGGTGTGAACACACATGCCGAGCGTTTCAAACTGAATTCAAACCATTTAACCCCTTGGCACTGATTGAGTGGGGCCCGCCAAGTGGGATTTTCACCCTTACTGCTCTGATGAAGCTAGGGTGACCGGATGTCCCGATTTGATAGGGACAGTCCCGATATTTGGGGCTTTTCTTATATAGGTGCCTATTACCCCCCACACTCTGTCCTGATTTTTCATACTTGCTATCTGGTCACCCTAGATGAAGCAGCAATCATTGTTATTCCCTCTCATTAGGCGCTGTCTGATCCCAGGGCGACATCACGGTCAAGCAGCCGCTTGGAATGCTGCATAATTACCCATTCTGGGGGTTTTACGCCTTCCCCTTCAGCACCTGGTCCTGGCCCCTGCTAAAGACAAGGCACCAGACTAGATGAACCATCAGTCTGGCCTGGCCTGGCAGTGTACGTACACGGGTCAGGGGATGGGCGCAGGGCATGAGACCATGCTCTATAGTTTCCAGTTATAGGTGTAATACTTTGTGGGCATAGACTAGTATTCACTTAAAGGCATAGTACATAGACAACAAGTTATCGCTCACGTTCTTTTATACATGGCTAAACCCTGAATCCTGCTGAGCTCCTGGCCTTATTAATCCCTTGCGGCACTCGGAGTGTACAATACAATACAGTGCATCCAGACCAGGTATATCAGCACTGCTTGGGGCATCGCAGCCTCCTGCGAGGGCTTATTGACACCAGTCGCTGCTGCTGGGCTTCCACTCCAGCTGATCTCTTCAGGCCCCTCTGTTTGTATGTGAGGGTTTCGGGTCCAATTCTGGTGCTGTGGTGAAAACCAATTCCCCACGTAAATTCTCCCAAGGGAGTGGCAGATTTGCCTGGCCCTCTCCTGCTGTGGGGCTGCTTTAAATGCCCCAGCAAAGCTCGTGTGGTCAGTAGCAGAGCCAAAGGACAGAAGGACTTTGCACTGCTCTTGTTCATTCGAATCCTTTGGTGGAGGACTGTCATGCTTCCCCAGCTTCCTGTGGCACTGGGACTCCTGGTGCTTTCTTTAGCACGTAAGTTCTTGGTATATTTCTTTGAGTCTTGCTAACTTAGTGATGCCAGGAGTTTTCTATAACCTTGCAGAGGAAACCCTCTCCCAGTGGGCAGAGCCAGCTCTGCCTCCCATCTGTATGGAGTTTTAGTAAAGTTATGCCACTTGGGTCTACACCAGATTAAGGGGCTGATGCAGTAAATTGGAGAACGCTTTGGTTAGGTGACTATTGCAAGCCCAGTTGACAACATTGCTTGCCAACTAGCAGCCTCCATAACACTGTCTTTGCTTCCTGCAGACTTAGAGTCCCAGTGTGTCCTGACTCAGGAGCCCTCGGTGTCTATCGCATCCGGGGAATCAGTCACTCTGAAATGTGTCATGAGTGGGATCAAGTTCAAGGATTTTTGTGTTGTCTGGAACCAGCAAAAATCTGGCAGTGCCCCCAGTTTCATTCTGCAGTATTGTGCAAAAAGTGGTTTAAAGAGAGGAGAGGGAGTTTCAGAGAGATTCTCGGGCTCCAAAAATCACAGCCTTGATGAAGGGTATTTAAACATTTCACGGATGCAGCCCGAGGATGAGGCTGATTATTATTGTTCACTTTGGGACGATACCCACAAAGTGCACAGTGCTATAGTCCCATAGAGAACCAGTGTGGGAACCCCTTAGAAGCTTCATAGTACACACCTGAAGGACGGTGCTCAGCCCCTCAGCCATGACCAGCAATGGCGTCTGTCCTCGTCTCATCCCATTTCACCATCCTGTACATTTTCCTCTCTCTTTTCTGTCTCCGAATCACTGTTGCAGGCTTGGAAATCCCTCCATTCCCTTCCCCAGTGATGCCCTTCACGGGCGTCCCAGCGCTGCGATCTCCAGAGCCGCCACTGACTCACCGACGTTCGTTTGATGTCAAGAGGGGAATTCGATTCAATCATATCAGCAAATGGGAGCTGAGCCTCCCTTCCAGCCGGGACTCACTTATGGTCTTCACTGACCCCTGGCATTATTGCTCATTGATTGTTTCCACGTGCTCCTCACACGGGCAGGTCCTGCGCACACGTCCTATATACAACTGCCCCAACGCACCCCGATCCTGACCTACAGCACCTGCTGCTGTTTCAGTCTTGGGGTCTCCTGAGGAGACTGCTGGCTGTGCCAAATGGTGTGGCATAAGAGACCTAGACCAGCATCTCCTGGCAGTAGTGAGGAGACACACCCCAAAATGCTGGATGATTCCATTTTAAATGTGGGTGCTTATCCGAACCTCCAGACCTGTGAAAATCCCTCCTCCCTCTGTTCTTCCCTCGAGAACATACTCTCCCCACGAATGTCCATCAGAACCTTCTCCCACACTCCTGGGTCTACTCATCCCCAGTTAAGCTTCTTTGGTCCGGCCAAGCCAGGCCCTCAATCAAACCTTCTTCCCCTCTACATCCAGATCCCTGGCGGGCCGGCATGCCCTCTGCTGAGGCCTTTGTTTAAAAGATTTGCAAGCCCAGTAATTTCTATCCAGGTCCTTACCCTGCAAGTACAGAGAGTGCATCACTGATACTTGAGATGTGGTCTTTAAATCATTGCATGAAGCTACAGGGCAATCCTCTGAATTACCATAGTGAGCATTCCCGTATTGATTGACCTGTCCAATAACGTCTGACGGGCCTGGAGCTAATTTGCCTAGTGATCGCCCATGTCACTCTAAAGCCCATTGGAGCGGTGGGGCTTTGGCCTTTGACTGCTGCAGAATGTCGCTGTGGTGTCTCTCTCTGGGCCTGTACCATGTAGGACACAGGATTTCCCCTCTGGGGCATGATGTGCCTGGGGATGTGTCTCATCATATGTGATGTCAGCAGCCCCTTTTCTCCTCAGGTTCCAGAGCCTGCAGACACTCTCCACGTCACTGTCTCCAGCACAGCCAGAGGGATTCAGTGGAGGCCTGGGGGGTGCCCCTAGGTATATTTACGTGCTGCCATTGTTACAGCAGCAGCCATAGCAGAGAGGCCAGGTTCCTCAACCGACCTTCTGTTCCCACAGACACTTGCCGCAGGGCTGCTCCAGCGCTGGCATCCAGGCAGAAGGTGGGGCAGGTTGCCCCTGTGTTCCACGGCCGAGCAGCAGTAGCTCTTGTCACAGTGATTTAGTCTCAGGAACAGCCCCGGGTTCCTTCTGTGGTTAGTGTCTGTGATTAGACAGTAGCCTGGGGAAAGGCTCCTGCACTTTGACACCTTGCGCAGGGGCCGGCTCTGGATGGATCTCCAGTTCTCTGGAGGAAAGCGGCTTGCTCTGCCCAGAAAGGAGCCTGGTCTTAGATTCTCCTCCCCTAGCACTTTCCATCTGAGCATTTCTCAAATACGGACGAGTTCAGCCTCCCAGCTCTTGTGGGGGAGGTGGGTTTTATTATCCCTGCTTTATAAGTGGGAAAATGGAGACCCAGAGAGAGGACATGAGTGACCAAGAGGCACACAGAAGGTCTGTGGCCAGAGCTGGAATAGAACTCGGCTCCGTGTCTCATACGCACGGCACCTGCAGGTGTGAGCGGGGCAGACAAGAGGAGGAGGCCAGATTCCGCAGCAAATGCCATAGCCCAAAATACAGCCGAGGTGTCAGCCCTGAATCCGTTCTTCCCAGCGGTGACTGAAGCTTCATCCTCATCGTGTCGGCCTTGTGGCTGAATAGCACAGAGAGCAGCAGATAGCCACCTGATCAGCTGATGGAGTCCCTGAGCCCCAGGGCTCATTTGCATAGACCCACTTGGCTTGTCTGGCGCCCCAGGGCTCTAAAGCTGCTGCAGGTGTGCAGAAAGCCAGGGGCCCTGCTGCACAGCAGCTGCCGATTCCTTTCCCTCTGGCTCCCTCCAAGGCCTTCGCAATGATGCTGCGCCTCCTGGCTCTCCTCCTCCCAGGGGTTTTGGTGCCAGGTACGTTCTCGTGGGAGGTGGAGGCGAGTTCTGCAGAGGGAGGGACTGAAGGGCGAGGCTCCTGGGCTGAGCTATCGCTGTGCTGCAGACAGGGACGGGCGGAGCAGGCAGGCGTGGTCAGGCGGGCTGCCGGAGGTTAACCCATAGCTGGTGTGGAGGCGATGCCAGAGGGGATAATGTAACAGTTCAGCCACTGGGGGTGGGATCGGCACTTTCCGTCCGTAACCGCGCCCTTGTTTCATTCAGCTTCCAGGGCACAGCCGGTGCTGACTCAGCCGGCCTCCATCTTAGCGTTGCCGGGACAAACGGTGAAACTCTCGTGTGCCCTGAATCGTGGGTACAACATCAGGGAGTTCGGGGTCTTCTGGTACCAGCAGAGACCTGGCAGCCCTCCGAGGTACCTGCTCTATTACAACTCGGAGGTGGACAAGCACAAGCCCTGCGGGATTCCGGACCGCTTCTCTGCGTCCAAAGACCCCGCCAGCAACGCCTGCGTTCTGACCATTGCCGCGGTCCAGGCTGAGGACCACGCTGACTATTACTGCTCGGTCGCGTATCCCATCTACTATCTCTAGAAATGTGGAACCAAAACCTGTGCTGGCCCCCAGGGGGATTCTGATGAGCCCCCGCTTGCAGAGCCTCGTGCTGAAGGAACCGCAGCCCCATAAGGAACGGAAAAAGAAACGGCTCACGTTCTCCACCCTTGAATTAACCTAGAGCTGAGGCCCCCTGGTCGGTTATGCTCAGAGAGCTGTGACGGATGGTGGCTTCCTGTCTGACGGATGTCACCTGGTGGAGCTCAGAATGCTACGAGACACGCAGGGCCAGATCCTGCCAGGTGCTGGGCACCTGCAGCTCCCACTGCACAGAGACTCTACCGAATGGAGCTGGTCTTTCCTGCCCGCAGGCCCCATGCATCTGCTCAGATCCCCGTCAGCTGCATGTGGGGCACCCAGTACAGCTTGACATCAAAGACAGATTTCTAAAGCACTTGTTCTGATGTTCAGGAGTATGTTATATGCCTTTCCTACATACAGCGGGCCGGGTTCTTAGTTACTCTGCTTCTGAGCTTGGGACAGGAACAAAGGGTACTGCTGGGGGTGAAGAGAGGCAGTCCCTTTAAGCTACCTGTGCACTTCCTGTATTCAGGGCCCTGTCCAGTGCCTGGTGTAAGTTAGAGCAGACTCAGGGCTTCTCTGATTTACACTCAGCATAAGTGTTTGCCAGCTGCTGATGCCTTCTTTCTCAGTTTTGAGGTTCTGAGGAAGTGTTTTTGTTTAAATGGGAAGACAAATAGATTCCTGGTCTCTCATCCCGGCTCTCTGCAAGGCCATTAGCCCATGGGGCTGAGAGAGAGAGAATTTGGTGGGAGCTTTTCCCAAGAAGGTGGCAGCACGTCACCATGAAACCGTGGCCATCAGCCAGCAGCATGCACATGGTGCGGGGGGTAGAACCACAAGGCCTTAGCTCAGACACACAGGACCCTGCGGGAAGAACGAAGAGCTTGATGAGCCATGGCCAACACAGCAGCTGAGACATTCAGACAGATTGTTAGCGTGGCTGGGCAGGGGGAGCGAGTGCCCTGCACACTCTGGTGCTGGGTAAATAATAAACAGGAATGATAACATTCCATCACAGTCGGCCTGGCCCTGGGGCCCTCAGCGGACCTGCCTGCCAATCTTTGGGCACAACCGCTCTCTCTGGTGTGTACCAGGGAATTAGCTAACTCTGAGCACCACCACAATTGCTGAGCACGGGGCATTCCATTCAATGTATTCCCAAGTCCAAACCAGAGAAAAACAGCCCACCAAGAGGCCCCTTTTATTGGATCAATGAAACCCAGAATTAGCGGCAACGGGGCTGCTCAGGAGAGGAAAGTTTTGCCAGTGTTTAAGGGAGTGCGGGTTTGGGGCCAAAATGAGCCTGTTTTGACAACCCCAGGGCTCGATTTTCAGATCTCTGCCTGTGCTTTCGGGGCCTTACTTTGCTGTAATACATTCTTCACTCTAGCATTGTACACTGGGGGGTTTGGTGTATGGGACACCCGCGGAGGGTGACTCAGCTGTCAGTGTTATCTAGCTGTGTCCTGCCCTTAGGGCATGTCCAGCAACGTCCTGATGATGTGACGCTTCTCCCTTGTGTGTAACTTGCTATGCAGAACACCCAGCGTGATGGGGGCTGGATCCTGGTTGAAGCTTTTGTGAGATTTTGCAATACAAACAATAAATGCTAATAATTAGCTGCGTGACTTGTATCCTGTGCAGTGTGGAGTTTACTGGGACACTTGGAACATACTCTCTTTAACCTCTTCCAATTGTTATTTTTTCAAAACTGCAGCTGGATGCGTCGCTGCCATCTGTCCAGACACAACACAGAGTTAGTGCTCTTTTACTGATGATGCTGGTCTTAATATAAGACTGCCTGGTTATTGTGACGCTCCCCAGGGGCACCTGGGGTTGTGAGGCACCTCACTACTACCTGCCCTTAGTTTGAAGTGATCTTGTCTGTGCCGGCTGTAGCTCGGCTGCCTGAAGCCAACAGCCTCTCGCAACACAGCAAGTTGGCACTGAGGGGTTCTTAGGGTCACAGTTGTATATATTAGGGACAGAGGAACTGCCAGACCAGATCAGACCAATGGTCCCCCTATGTTCAGTAGCTTGCCTCTGATGCTGGCCTAGCCTGGGTGCTTCAGAGTAAAGTGCAAGAAACCTCATAGTGGATGTTTCTCAAATATCTTGCCCAGAGGGGAAGTTTCTTCCTAGCCAAGCCTTAGGCCCCAAAGCATGAGGGTTTATACCCCTTCTACATTTGTTGCTGTCTAATGTAACTGTGGACATTCTCACTACCCATTTGAATGTCCCATCCTTTTTTTAATCCTACTAAGCTCTTGACCTCAGGAGTATCTTGTGGCAATGAGTTCCATGGGTGAATGATGCATTGTGGAAAATAAAAATAAATGTTTCCCTTTATTGGTTCTAAGTTTGTTCCCTTTCAGTTTCATTAAATGTCCCCTTGCCCTTGTATTATGAGAGAGGGTAAACAAAGTGCCTCATTCACCTGGGTGAAAAAGAATTGGGATTTGTGATGGATAATCAACTGAACATAAGATCCCAGTGTATTGCTGTGGCCAAAAAAGCTAATGCAATCCTGGGATGCAAAAACAGGGAAATCTTGCATTGGAGTAGAGCAGTTATTTCACCTCTGTATTTGGCCCTGCTGGAATACTGTGTCCAGCTCTGGTGCCCACAATTCAAGAAGGCTGTTGATAAATTGGAGAGGGTTCAGCAATGAGAATGATTAACGGATCAGAAAACATGCCTCATAGCGATAGACTCAAGCAGCTCAATCGATTTAGCTTACCAAAAAGAGAAAGTTAAGGGGTGACTTGATTACAGTCTATAAGAATGTACATGGGGAACAAATATTTAATAATGGGCTCTTCAATATAGCAAAAGTACAACAAGATCCATTGGCTGGAAGCTGAAGCTAGACAAATTCAGATTGGAAAACAGGTGTATATTTTTAAGGTGAGAGTAATTAACCACTGGAACAATTTACCCAGTATCGTGGTGGAGTCTCCGTCAGGGATGTTTTACTAAAAGCTCTGTTCTAGGAATTAGCGTGGGGAAGTTCTATGGCCTGAGTTCTACAGGAGACCAGACTAGTGGTCACAATGGTCCCTTCTGGCCCTGGAATCTATGACCCTTCTCTACAAGGTGCCTTCTGTTGTCTACCCCTGTCATTGTCATTCACTCTCACTTAGATTCAGAAGGGCCAGAAGGGACCATCAGATCATCTAGGCTGACTTCTTGTACATCACAGGCCACTAATCCCCACCCAGCACCCGCACACGGAGCCCAACAACCAAAATAGACCAAAGTATTCCAGCCGTCGGGAGACTAGACTAGTCTGTGCTGCAGGCAGAGAACAGGAGGGATGGAGGTGCACCAGTAGCAGGGAAATAGTTAAGTGAGATGTACCCAGATACTTATCCTGCTGAGTGCCCCACACCCACACGCTCAGAGGGAGGCTTGATCCATTCCCAGGGACACATCCAGAACAAAAGGCCGTCCGGATCGTTGCATAATTGTTCATGAAGGGGGTGGAACTCCTTACTCTGGCCACTTCTGGAGCCAGGACACCGGAGTGGCTGGAACGTTGGTCTGACCCGGGGCGGCAGATCTGAGAACTGAGGGAGTCTGAATCATGAAAAGAACGTGATGTCTGACCTCCACCCCTGAGTCTCATTTGCATAGTGGGCTGCCCCAGTTTGACCCTGGAGGGCTCATTTGCATACGTGTCTGCCCTACCCCTGCCCATAAGGGCTCTAAAAGCTGCCCCAGGGTTTCACAAAGGCAGGGAACAGGCTGCAAACCAGCAGAAACCCAGCTCCTGTGACCTCTCCCCATCTGCCTGCACCATGGCTCAGCCCACTCTGCCTCTCTATCTCCTGGGGCTTTTCCTGACAGGTAACGGCTACAGCAGATTGACGCCCGACCGCGCCTTGAAACTGAGGTCAGCTGAAAAGGTGGCAGTAATAGCGGTGCTCACCCCCCTGCTCTTTGCTTTCTGCAGGTTGCTACGCTCAGGTGACTCAGCCACCCTCCGAGTTCGTGTCTCCCGGGGGGACTGTCCAGCTCCCCTGCACGCTAGAGGGCAGTTACACCGTCAGTGCCAACCGTGTTGTTTGGATACAGCAGAAACCGGGCAGCGTCCCGAGATACCTGCTGTATTTTTTCACTGAATCTAACAAAGGCATGGCTTCGGGGGTCCCCAGCCGGTTCGCTGGCTCTCGCTCTGGCTCCAATAAGATTGGCTATTTAACCATCACTGGGGCACAGGCAGAGGACGACGCCATCTATTACTGTGTTACGTGGACTGGGAGTGCTTGCACAGTGCTACCGTCCTATGAGGAAGTGAGACAAAAACCTTCTCACTCCACTGCAGCCCTGCGGCAAGGCTACACCTGCTCTGAGCACCAGCCTGCTTCTTACACAGGGGGCGTTGGCTCCTGCTCCCCTCACCGCTCCTCATGCGGAAGACACACCCTTAGCACTGAAATACCCTGTGAGTTCAGGCCCGGTCACTGCTCACGGGTCTCTCGGTTTCCAATAGTCGTCTTGTCGCTGAAAAGCTGAGGCAGCCGTCCTCGGCGGCAGGGTCCCCGGGAAACACCGTCCATTCTCCTGCACCACAAAGAGCGAAGTCCGCGCCCCATGGAAAAGATGGGACCCGGACAGGCTTGTCCACCAGGCCTTCCGGGCCTCTGTGAAATGTGCGAGGGAGCCCCACAGAGCACGGACACATCACTGCCCAGTAGATGGCAGCAGAGCGCAGCTACTGCAGGTCTATGGCCCTGACAGGGCGGGGGTGGATTGCAAGGGAGGCTCAGTGAAGCCCCTGATAACGTGTGGCCTAAAATGGCCCCTGGTGCAGGGCACCTAGGCAACAAGGAGAGTCAGCCTCTGCCATCTCCTTCCTGCTCCCTTCGTCCCACCACCCCTCCCGGCTCTGCCTCAACCTTCCTCCGGCTGAGGGCCCTGCTTCCGGCACCATTGCATGGGGGGCACATTTAGCTCTCAAAGACACCCAGAATCCTTTACACTTACTGCAGCATGGCCAAGGCAGTTCTAAGGACTGAGAGGGGCAGCCGGAAACAGTATTTACCTGCTGCTCTTGCCTGAGCAGAAACAGCCTCTCCCCTTTGGTGGGAGACAGGTGGAGAAGAGCAGAAAACATGACTGCTAAGGCTGGGATACGCTGAAGAATACTGAGAATCCTGTAGCACTAATATAGCACTTATCATCCATAAATCTGTGACATGTCCAGGATACAATCCAGACTACTGAGTAGCTGTGGCACCCCTGCCCTCAACCTGGGGTGCCCTGTACAATGCCTTGCTGCTGTAGCCTCCAACGTAGATTGCTCACAAACAGCCTCCAGCATGTAGGTCACTCCCAGTTGTGTCTCTGTGTGTGCGCCAGCCAGCCAGCCACACCTAGGCTCTTACCAGCCTGAATTATACTGCAGGGTAACCCCAACACACTCCCTGTCCCTGATTTCCCCCCAGGAATGTATGTCCTGCACTGCCCAGCCCTCTCCTGGACAATACAAGCTTCTGTAAAGTCCGTCATTTTATTTGATGATATGCATACAACTTATTACCTTAAATGGAGGTTCCCAAACACTTCAGTTCAAACACACTAGAGTAGATACAAGTTTATTAACTACAAAGAGAGAGATCTGAAGGGAGTATAAGTAATGAGGCACAAAAATGAGAAATAGTTACAAGAAAATAAAAGATGAAACACAGTTAGTGCCTAACTCAATAACTATATTAAATGTAAAACAAAGTTTTCTCATCTCCGGCTCTCAACAGACTCTTAGTGGCCACACATCTCAGGCCAGGACCCCATCCCCAGTTGAATGGCTGCTCCCTTTGCTCCTTCTGAGGTAATGAATCAATGGGCAGAGAGAGAGAGAGGAGGAAGGGGTGTTTTGGGTGTCTCCCCTTTCTTTGTATAGTCCTCTCCCCTCTTTGAGAAGCATCTCCAGCTGGGAGCCTGGCAACAGGCAGACTGTGTGGATGGGAACTCTATGCTGTTTCTTTGCTAAGATGTAGATTTTTTCACTCTTTTTCACTCTTGTCCCTTTTCCTGACAATGAATAGCCACTTAGCAGGTAATGGCCCATTGGTCTTGTTTACACCTGGCTGAGGTGTGCGCTTGCCCTTTATCTCTGAGGAAGTGGTTTGACCACTCCCCAGACTTGGAACATGTGTTAATAACACCATACAGTGGAATCTTATAACTTTACATACAATGTTTCCAGACATATTTTACCAGGACAATAATGACCAGCAGATTATGAGGTTTTAAGAGATACCTCCCAAGACATTACTCCCATGTCTGCGTGTGTGTGTCTGTGTCTGTGCGTATGACAATAGGCTTTGCAGGTCCAAATATTAACCCTTACCTTCACGCAGGTGTTAAGCTATTTAAAGAGTGTGTGCAAGTGTTAGAATTAGTAGCAGGGGGTCTAGAAGTGCCCAAGTGTTTTTGCCGACACACCAGTGAGGGGTTTATAGAGAATTTCTCTCTCTACAATGCAGCTCTCATTGGATAAGAAACCATCTCTTCATGTTTATCCCCTTTGTTGCCCTGTCCCTGCTCCCTCTCCAGCCACACTGGTGTGTGTGTTTGGGTGGCTGCTTGTAAAAGGCGCCTCTCTGATTCCTTTTGGATTTTCCCATGGTGCAATGGTGCCACGTGACAATTCTTACCCGCAAGTACACGCAAGCTCTGGCCACTGAGAGACTCAGTCCGAGTCGTTCCCGTTCTCTTTACTCCTCCTCTCCTTTCGTTCCCGGTTTTCAATATGCTGTGATTCTAGACAAGGGAGCTGTGCTGCTGTGATACAGATGGCGCAGCAGCTCTGCAGCATTTCCGTTGCCATCTGTGCTGCCGTTAGTCCCTTCTCTGCATTTGAATTTTCCAGTTGGATGTTTCTAACCTTTGCCTACCTGGGCAGGTCCGACAGGGAGATGGGGGATCAGGGGAAGGACGGGGGATCAGGTCTTCCCGCAGGGCCATATGGCTGATTTGCATTGCAAAATGTAATGGTAATAAGCAGAGATCAGTGTATCCAATAGACTCACAGAGCCCTACCACTTGGGGTTCATTTGCATACGAGCCAGTCTCAGCCCTGCCCCTCAGGGTTCTAAAGGTGCCTGGAGGGTTGCCCAGAGCCAGGGCTCAAGCTGCAAACAGGCATAAGCAGAGTTGCCAAATCGGGCTCCTTCCTATCCACCTCCATCTCCTCCCTGCACCATGACCCGGTCCACCCTGACTCTCTGTGTCCTGGGGCTTCTCCTGGCAGGTGAGTGGTCAGGGGTTTGTAATACCCAACGCGCCCCTACCTGGCTGATAACACTCCCTGATAAGGACTCAGGGCCTTTCAATGGGCCTTGAAGTCACGTAGGTGCTTTTGAAAATGTCCTTTTGTGTTCAAGCCGAGGGTCCCCAAGCCCTTTACAAACAGGGGACTATTATCCCCAGTGGGCAACGGAGGAGCAGAAGTGATTTCTCCAAGATCCAAAGGAGCCTTTGGAAGGGCAAGGAGCAGGACCTAGAAGTCCTGACTGCCCGACCCCTGTTCTAGTCACTGAGCTTCGCTAACTTCTGGTTTGGTCACAGCTCACTCGGGTCTTTGTTTCTGACAGTTGCCAGCGCACAGCCAACCCTGCCTCAGCCTGCCTCAGAGTCAGTGCCCCCAGGAGGCACCATCAAACTCTCCTGCACCATGAGTAGTGGAATGAACATTAGTGGCTAATACATTCGGTGGTTTCAGCAAACAGCTGGGAACCCTCCGAGATATCTGCTATATTACAAAGATGAATCTAGCAAGCACCAGGGCTCTGGGGTCCCTGCTCAGTTCTCTGCTTCCAAAGACACCTCCAGCAACATTTGCTATTTAACCATCACTGGGATCCAAGCAGAGGATGATGCTGATTATTGCTGTGGTACATGGCACAACAATGCTTTACACAGTGATACGTTGAGACAGGGAACTGAGACAAAAACCTTCTGCACCCTAGGGCCCCTGGAGCCCAAACCACAGAAACCCCAAGAGAGGCCATCACCGAGAACAGAAATACACACTAAAGAAGCAGATTGTGAACCCTTTTGGAAGTTCCTTGTAGAATTGGTATCCTCTGCCTGCATTCCACCAGGTGCAAGCTAACACGATGTGCTGTTGTAAATTAGCATGATCTGTGTTTAACGGGAAATCCTGTGGAGCGAAGCCCTGGCAGACAGTGATGTCTTACATAGATTCCTTCATAGTGCCAGTGTTTGTGCACTGTGACTAAAGTCATTACAAGCAAAGAAGCTGTGAGCAGAATCACTGATGCTGAGAAACAGATGAGCATTTAGAGAGACTAGCAGGGGACGCAGACAAGGCTCCTTACATATCCGAGGCCCGATGCACCAGTCAGTTGTCTGTGCACAGCTCTCATGAAAGTCACTGGGACTGCAGCACTGCAAGCATGCAACTGACACGGGAACTTTAGTGAGCCATTGTATGGAGAAGAGAGACAGATAATGACCACCAGAGGGCAGCATAGGAGAAGGCCCAATAACGTTACCGACAATCTTGTCCAATGTGAGGCACAAGGGAAGAAGTCTTTAGAGTTATAAAATCATGATTTGTTTTGTAGTGTGATTTGTTCTTAATGAACTTTTTTCAATAGTGCCAAGTAAATCCCTGACCAGAAATTTGAGGCGATTTATTCAGAGCAATGGGATAAGGGTGTTTTTATGTAACAAAATAAATACTTACTGTAATGTGCAAGTTGTACTAATTAATTTCCATGGGAACAGCTGTTCAATAGGCAGCACTAGTAATGTTTTAGTAAGTTTCTTAGCATGGGACCCAGTTTAGAGGCTGCCTTGGTGCTGTTCCAGCCCATTTGGATCTTCTCTCTTGAAACATGTACAGAACAGTGAGCCTACAGCCAGATGCGTCAGTGCAAGGAGCTGTCTGCTTCCTCTCTGAGTGGAGAGGGAAAAGGATGGCTATAGAGAGCCTCCTTTCCATACATGACATAGCCACAATTCCCCCAGTCACATTTGGAAATCTCAGTGGACAAGTCACTGAACTGATGGAAACAGAACTGGAAATAGAACCATTAAAATGCGTCTGACACATGTAGTTCACACACTAATATGCACTTAATAAATTAGGCCTCATTTTGGCAAAGCATTTAAGCACCTGTTTAATTTTAAGCACGGGGTTAAAGTTGTGTGTGTAAGTGCTGTAGTGGAAGGGGGCCCTACCCATCAGTTTGTATGCTGCACACGTACATAGTGCTTAGGGCTGTAAGGCACCTACACGGCTGATCGGGGATTAAAGAGTTGTTCTTAACCTTGTCTCTTGGCATTTTCTTTCAGTAAACTTCTGGCCACAAACCAATGTGTCACCTGATTAACTCATCACACCAGGGCCCTGCATGGTGGTTTTGTTACTGCGGGGGGCGCTGCTGTGTCCCGTACTGAGGTAGACCTTTGCATTAAGCTCTGTGACTGTAGCCAGACAGACAGCCCCCCCCCCCCCCCCCAAGACCAGCATTGCTGGGAACACACGGAACAGGGCACTTAACATGAATTCCAGCACAGCCTTTGAAGCTGTGAGAAGCACAGGTGTGCTGCTACAATGTGCCTCTGGGAACATATACAACGATTAGGCTCACAGCAGGCAGAGGCACTGTGACAGACATGGCTCTTAGCCCCTACTAAATAGCATGATGCACACACACCAACATCCTAGGTGGGAAAATATTTACCCTAATAAAAGGAATGTCCAGTAGTCAACACTTATTGTTTCTCTCCCTTGCAAGTGTAAACTACTCTTGCGAGAGCTGGCGTCGCCCAGACAGACCAGCCCCAATTTGGCATAAGAAAGGAGAAAGAGAATAAAGGAGTACAGAGGTATAAGTAGGGGACCTACAGCACCATGATTTTTGAGTGCTTTTCACCATCTATCTGCTGGTCAGATAAGTGACAGCCTCCCAAGGCTTCTGCAGCTAAGAGGGTCCCTAAGCCTTGTCCCTTATTCGTCTTTCCGCGGAATTGAGTGACCGATCCTGGCTTGGCACCGCTGGAATCGAGAGATGCAAGGAGGGTAAGAAGCACCCACACCTGATCTCCTATCTTTAGTGTACACATATTTTGAAATAGAGCTCTATACTTTGTTTTCTTTCTTTGGGATTGTAGCTTCAGTTTTGTAACTTGTTTGTGTGTGTAACATCTCTACACTTAAATAAGTAGGCACTAGCAATTTTGTAACCACATGATTAGAATCTAGTTTAATAAATTTTGGTAACCATTTATGCATAAGCCTGACTTGTTTCTCTGGTTTACTGTGAAGCAGCCAACACAATTAAAGAACCTCAGCCGTTTTGGCTATAAAGCCTGGCCATTAGGTGAGAGTACTAAGAGCCTAGCGTTGAGTTGTGCCGCCTCCACGGGGCAAACTCTTGGGGCGCCTGTCAGTCAATCCTGACTGCCCGCTGCGAAGGAGCTCTGAGCTCTAGCAGTTAAAGTCACGGGTGTGGAGAGGCTCTTAGTGCTGCCATTGGGGCACCTGTCAGTCAGTGTTGACTGCCCGCTGCGAAGGAGCTCTGAGCTCTAGCAGTTAAAGTCACGGGTGGTTAGGACCTTGGGGCATCCGTCAGCCTCGCCCGGGCTGCCCGCCGCGAAGGGACAGTGCGTCCTAGCGGTTAAAGTCACGGATAGTATAAACGGGCATAGCTGGCACCTCACCAAACATCCCTGGCCATCGGCTAACAGTGACCCCTCTCACAACACCAGGAGTTGAGGCGTTGCCCAGAGGGGACCCTGGTGATGGGTGTGAGTGGGTCAGGTCTGCAGTCAGGATCCCAGGGCCCATCAGCACACCGGGCTCCACTGGCGGTGCTGGCGCTGCTTCAGGGTACGGCGTGGGATTGTGGCATAGTAGCGCCACCCCTCAGGGCTCATTTGCATATTGGGCAGCCCCACCTCTGTCCGCAGGGCTCTAAAGGCTGCTGTAGAATTGCACAGAGTCAGGGGTTGGACTGGGGTGCAAAGCCACAGAAACCTAAGTACAGCGTCGGGGTTCTCCGTTCCGCCTTCCGTCACCTCCCTGCACCATGGGCCTGGCTTCTCTAACGCTCTGTCTCCTGTGGCTTTCCCTAGCAGGTAATTCCTCTCGCAACTCAACGGGCACATGAAGTACAGTCTGAATTCAGCTTTGGTCACTGCTAACTTGTGTCTTGGTTTCTGACAGTGCCCAACACAAAGGCTGTATTGACCCAGATGGCCTCAGTGTCAGTGTCTCGAGGAAACTCTGCTAAACTGTCCTGCACCTTGAGCGCTGGCACCAGCATCAGTAGTGCCCACGTGAGCTGGCTGCAGCAGAAATCAGGGAACCCTCCCAGATACCTGCTCTATTGTAAAGATGAATCCAGCGAAGGGCTGGCCTCGGGGGCCTCCAACCGGTTCTCGGCTACCAAAGAGGCCTCCACTAACACCTGTTATTTAGCCATCTCTGCAGTCGAAGCGGAGGATGAGGCCAGTTATTACTGTCTAACATCGAGTGGTGGCGAGTAACACTGCACTGCAGCTTGACGGGGAACTGAGACCAAAACCCCATCCCGGTCGCCAAGGCATCACACACACAACTGCCTCCACGCTTCCCTCGTGCCTCCAGGGCACTTGCTTTCTAGCATCTCAGAGCTCATTGGCTTGGAGGATAAATGGTGGAATCTCCATTGATGGAGACAAATTCTGCGGCTCAGGGGAATCTGGTTTCATGGGTCAGACTCCCGGGAGCCCGCTGGGAGAAGGGCCATGTGTTTCCCAATACAGCTCGCTGTGCATAAGGTCACAGGCTATCTGAGAACAACGCTGTATCCACTGCGGTCAGTGGCTCTTCACTGGCCAATAACACGAGGCTGGGCATGGAAATCCTGTAAGGTAGATCACCCTCTCGGGTCCACAGAGGATTGAAAGCAGGTGTTCAATGCTGCCTTCGCAGACCTGCTGGGGTCAAGCACCCCTCCCCCTGCCTGATCAGTAGGAGACCCCTCTGCCCCCACCCGAGTGGTAGGCTATCAGCCCCCTACTCCACAACCCACGTCTGGGCTGTAACATGTGTCTCAGGTAGGGCGCCCAAACTCAGAGGCCCCTTTTGAAAATAAGCTCAGGAATGAGGCTTTGGGAGGGGAACTCTGTGCTGGCTGCTGGCCCGTTGGGAGCTGCTTGCCCCGGAGGAGTTTTGCTGTCTGCTCTCATTACAAGGGAGCACTGAGCCAGGATCGCTGTGTGTGAGCCCTGGGGCTGGGGGGGATCCAGACACAGCAGTGAATCGCTGAGTGCCGGTGGCCTGGTGCACAGCAGGTTGCTACTGGCACAGGACCCCAGGAGGGGGGATGAACTCGGGGGCAATGGTAGCCATGTGCGTGGGATCCCATAGGCCCGGGTTGTCAGACAGAGCGTCTGAGGGCCGGGGCTGGGAGAGGCAGCGCTGGACTCTGACATGGCTGCTGGGCTGGTGCACCCTGCATCTGGCTGTGTGTGTGGGCAACCTGACTGTTATGCGAACGCCAGGGCCCAGTCGAGTCTTAACCAACCGCTGGTTTCTACATAACTGAGTCACAGCAAATTGCAATATAATGTACAAATGCAGTTTGGACACGGCGATTAATAAATCGCCCGGCTCACAGTTGCCCAAGACTTGAAGTGTCGGAAGTACGCAGGCAAAGGGAATGGGTCCCAGTGCCGTTGCTATGGGATGGTGCTGTGGCCGCTACGATTCTCCAGGGATTTTGACTTAGGTTGAGAGTCACACAAGAGCAGTGTGACACACGGGAGTGGTGGTAAGAGACTGGCTTTGTTTCCAAGCCTCAGTCACCTCCCCTGGGCCGAAGACTGAACACTTCTGTCTGTCAGGTGACAGGATCAGTGCCCGCTGCCTCTGGGGGCTGCCGTTACAAGACATATGAAAGGAGTCTGGTGACTTGAGGGCCCTCTGAAATCCCCTCTGACTCAGGATTGCCAGTAGGGTTCCAGGAGCAACCAGGAGTTCCCTGGTTCTCCCCCACGACTCGTGGGCCTTGCTCTGTGGCAATGGGTGCTGAAATCCCCCTCAGAAGAGCTAAGTCAGCCCAGGAGCCGCTACGGGTCCTGCCAGCCACTGGCTCGGTTAAAGAGCAGCTAAGATGTCAGATGAAACACAGGCTCACCACCCTCCTCGACCTCACTCACCGCATCAGAAACGGCCCTCTACTGCTTCAAGGCGACGTGCTCTGTGTCTGATTCTCCCGGGGGATCTCAGAGACCTGGGGCTTATTCGGAGGCTGGGGCTTGCAGCCAGGCCTGGGTTTGTTCCCTTGCCGAGCTGCCTCAGCCTGGCCACTCAGAATATTGGGATGCTGCTCTAACTGCCTGGCCCTTGAGGTCTGACTGACACCTAGAGTTTCCTTGACTCTGCCTCGTATAATAATTTCAGGCCACACTGACCCTGCCGTGGTCTGCAGGGCTCATTTACATAGTGGGTTGCCCCTGCCCCACAGCTACAGGCTCTAAAGGAGCCACCGGGGGGGTTACGAAGTCAGCACTAGGCTGCAAACCAGCAGAAGCCCAGCTACTGAGTCGGGCTCTTTCTCTTCTCTCTCCATCCCCTCCTGGCGCCATGGCCCAATTTGCTCTGGCTCTCTGCCTCCTGGGGCTTTCCCTGGCAGGTGATTATGCTAGGAATTCAGAGGACGCACACCGAGTACAGCATGAATTTGGCTGTGGTCACTTCTAACATGTCTGTCTGTTTCTCACAGCTGCTGGTGGCCTATTTACTCAGCCGGCCTCCGAGACTGTGTCCCCAGGAGACACTGTCAGACTCTCCTGCACCATGAGCCGTGGGACCAGCATCAGTGGCTACTACATAAGCTGGCTGCAGCAGAGAGCAGGGAACCCACCGAGATACCTGCTCTATTACAAATACTAATCTGCCAACGGGCTGGGGTCTGGGGTCTCTGACCGATTCTCAGCTTCCAAAGACGCCTCCACTAACACCTGCCATTTAATCATCACCGGGGCCCGAGCAGAGGACGAGGCGGATTATTACTGTCTCACATTGAGTGCTGCCGTGGCTCACAGTGCGACAGGCAGATAGGGAACTGAGACTGAATCCTCTGAGCACCACGGGTCCTTACTGGGCTCTTCCCTGTGTGTGAGAACCCTCGGCTTCCTCTCAGGAAGGCAGCAGAGGCCAGATTTGCTCATGGGCATCAGGCGCAGTGTGGTACACTATGGTGAAGGAGCTTCATGGGCCTTTGCCTCCACGAGATCTGCAGAAAGGCCTCCTGGCAGGTTCTGCCTTGATTTCACCCCTGCAGTGCCCTGGAGCACAGCGCTGAGGAAGGGCTGGTCTGTTTTTCCAATAATGCAGCAGCAGGGAGAAGTGGAGCCGAAGAAGCCCCTGGTGATGGTGCCAAGTGCAGCCCCCAAAAGATTGGACCCTGCCCTTGCAATGAAAGGGTCCCTGATCACAAAGTCACCGTACCTGCAAAGAGGATAATGCCACGGAGTGAGGAAATCTGGTCTCTCCCCTCCTGAGAAGGAGACAAAGGAGAATGAAAAGAGAGAGGTAGGCGACAGACGGCCAGGTGGACAGCATGAGTGTGTGTGATGGGCCATGCCAGTGCAGTGTCGGAACATTACAGCCAAACAGAGGCAGAAATCAATGTCTGCCCCATTCCAGAGCATGAGAACAATCGCCCAAGTCTTACTCCCCAAGTCCCAAAGCTTCTATTACATTACCCACACGCTGAGTCCCAGCGCAGTACCTACTCCCTCCCTAGAAGGCAGCAGAGCTCTGAAATGCCAACAAATGGAAGATGACCTCTATGGACTGGTCCCTGTGTGCTGTGGAATGGGACCCCTGTGAGGCTTGAGGGAGAGCAAAGATCTTGGTTCTTGGTGGATGGAGTGAAAACAATGTTAACAGCTTTGCTAAAAGGAATAAGGGCTGTTCCTGCTCAGTGGGGCGGGCAGGCCTGTGAGCAATGGAGGCCTGTGGTTACGTCCCTAGCCCAGCTGCTCACTGCTCAGCAATCACAGAGCCCCAGCGGCCGCGATGGGAGAACCCGAAAGCAGCTTGGTGTGGAAAAAACATTGGGCTGTTCAGAGACTTACTCAAACATCAGGAGCAGTCGAGGGTTCCCCTTCTGTAGCCCTCAGACATCCCCGCTCTGGGGGGTTGATCCTTTGCTTCTTTGTGAGTTTGTTTGTGGTGGTGGTTAAATGGTAGAAGGAAATCCCTATCCTGGAGCAGGGACTGAGCTCATTTAATCTAGATTCCACATGGTCTGTCAGTGGGGATGAATCTGCCCTTGCTTAGCCCCCATAGGGGGCTGACAGGGAGAAGGTTCTGTGGCAGTTGGGTGTGTGAGCAGGGGGCCAGTGAGGCAGGGAGTCAGGGGCCGCTGAGGTTGGGGGGAGTATGTCATGCTGTAGTACAAATCATCATCAGTAAAGACTTTTCATTTGGGTATACAGTGATTCTCATTTGATCCGGTAATTAGCATTCATGGGTGGCATTAGATTCTGAAATCAAGACAGGCATGGAGGGGAATATCCTGCATTTCCACTGTAAACCGGTTCTGTGATCTGCCGAAATGAAAAGCATGTCCGCTATCTTTGTGTTTCATATTCTTTGTGCGGTGCAATGGAGAAGCAGGCAGGATGCGGGGAATAAGGGTGATTCAGATGGGTGACTATTTAAATGATCCACTACTTCAGGCCAATAAAGTGACTCCATTGAGCCCTCCCATCTCATGTGCATTAACAAGCCAATGGAAGTGTGGCAGTTCGAAGCCAGGGGAACAATATAGACATTCTTTTTGGGTTGTTATAGGACTGGATTAAATACCCTTTCAGCTGCACAGGTCAGGTGCACATAAATCCTCTTGGAATTGACCAGGGCAGGCAGGGTGGAGGGTCAGAAATCTCTTTCTGTGGGGTGCAGTCTAGCAGATTGGTGGGTAGCACAAGGTGATAACTGCTGGTAATAAATGGTGAGAGCAGCAGTAATGAACACTGAATAACTTCAAGGACCCCACAACACCAGTAAGAAGCAGATAAGGTGGCCCAGAATCATTGCAAACAGGAAGTTCATCAACAGCAACATAACTTTCCTCCCAAACCCCTGTGTTGCCTGATGCCCCCTATGTATGGAGCTTTCCCAGGAAGATGAAGTTCTGTCTTACAGACAAGCCAGCTGTGTGAGGAGGGGGTTGAATCCAGCCAGGAATGGGCATGAAGGTCAGATGTTTGTACCACCAAGCTGCCTTCCGTACAGAGCCTGATCTCTCAGCAGATCCCCCACACTGCAAAGTGACCAGTGCACTCGTGCTGTTGTCTGTGAGATTTCACTCAGGATGAGAGATGCCTGCAGCCCAAACCCCAGCTGGGTGCACCAGCCTCCCCTTGGCTAGAAGGCTGGGCCTGCACCCTTGGCCAGCAACGGAGCCTGATGGAAAGGGATGCTAATGCAGCTGTTTTCTGCAGCTGCCTCTCAGGAGCACTGTTCTGCTATTTCCTGTCGGGGTCTGAGAGCAAAAGGCTTTTTCTCTCCCCTCAATGGCCCCCTCTCCTCCTCCTGCTGTGCTGGATGCTGTCTTGGCCAGTGCCAGGAGGAGGCTGGTGAGGAGGTTTTGTGACTACGGATGGGTTGTGGGTAAGTCAGGACATGCGGGAGAAAGAGCAGCCAGTACTTCAGCATGGGGACATGGAGCTGGAAGAGGGGCTGCCACCTGACGCGCCAGGCATAGATGTGTGTCGGGGTCTCCCTCGCGCTGCACAAAGGACAGTTGTCGGGCGAGTTGGGAACTGTGCCAGGTACACAGCCAGGCTCGTGGCTCCGCGAAGGAGCTGCCAGCTGATCTCCCTGGCGGGCTGTGAAACTGGAGTAGAGGAAGGGCTAGCCCACCAGGGCTTCTCGCCCTCCTCAGGTGGCAGCAGGTGCTACTTGGTGTCGGGGCACGACACAAGGGTGAGGAGGACTCTGCCCTTCTCCAGTGGGCTGCGGTGCCTTCAGCACCCATTGAGCAGGGAGCTGATTTGCATGAAGGGGCCGTTCTCCAGCGCTGGGGGTTTAAGAGAGAATCGGAGGGTTCCTGCCACAGACCCGTTTGCCTCAGGAAGCCGAGCTCGTCTGGATCCACCATGGCCTGGGCCCCTCTGCTCCTCATGCTGCTCACTTACTGCTCGGGTAGGGAAGAAAGATGCACTTGACTCTCTCTGCTCTGAGATGCTGGCCACGGCTCAGCCCCTCTCACCGGTTTCACACAGGCAGAGCCACATTTCATTTCTTTTCTATCTCGTTCCAGGTTCCAGCTCGCAGCCTGTGCTGACTCAGACGCCCTCGGTGTCCGTGTCTCCCGGAGAGAATGTGAGACTGGCCTGCACCATGCTCTCAGGGTACAGCATCGGCAGCTACAGGGTGGGATGGTACCAGCAGAAGTTGGGCAGCGCCCCACGGTTTGTGTACCACTATTACACGAGCAGTGACCAGGGCAGGGGCACAGGGATCCCAGCGTGATTCACCATCTCCCCTGACTCCTCCAGCAACCGCTGGAATTTAATCATCGCTGGGGTCCAGGCAGAGGATGATGCTGATTATTACTGTGCTGCATGGGATGATAGAAGTAACGCTCATCACAGCGACACAGGGAGACAGAGAACTGAGACCAAAACTCTCCACCCAGCCTGTCCGTCTGTGCCCATGTGCGGGCCAGACCATGAGCTCCCTAGAGACACCGTCACAGACAATAGAGAGAGAGACAAGCTGACAAACACAGAGAGACGCCTTTGATCATTCCTTGGGGAGTCACTGTCCCCTGCACCCAGGCACTGTCTGCCGGTCCTGCCTGGGGGCCTGCTTCACGTTGATCTGCACATTGCCCCCCTTCTCTTGCAAACCCTGCTGAGTGAGGGGTAGGTAGATGGTGACCCAGGTTGGTGTGAAGTGCTGGGGCTGTGTGAGTTGTAACTCAGGTCTTCACAGAAAGCGTATCTGAGAGTGCAGTCAGTGAGTGGGGGAAGGGAATCTTTCACATGTGGCTACAATCTAGTGCACTGGCAGGTGCTATGAAATGATAGCTAACTCATTGGAAATCACCACAAGGACCCACGAGCCATGGAGAAGCCAATTTAAAAATGCCCCTACACCTCAGCATTCTCCTCCCATAGCCTCCCAGAAACCTGGTGCCCTGTCTACACAGCTCTCCCCGCATTCCCAGTGTTCTGTGTTACGGAACTTGTTATAACTATAATCCAAGCTTCGGCAAGTATGCAAAGGACATTTTAATACTATTATTAACGAATGTCTTGTTATTTTAAATAAGAACATAAGGTCATTGAGCCCAGTATCCTGTCTTCTGACAGTGGCCAGTCCCAGAAGCTTAACGGGAAATGAACAGAACAGGACAAATATCAAGTGGTCTCTCCCCGTCACCCAGTTTCAGCTTCTGGCAGTCAGAGGTTTAGGAGAATCCAGAGCATGGGATGGCATCCCTGACTGTCTTAGCTAATAGGCATTGACGGACCTAGCCTCCAGGAACTGATCTAATTTCTTGTTTGAACCCAATTATCCTTTTGGCCTTCACAATATCCCCTGGCAATGAGTTCCACAGGTTGACTGTGCATTGTATGAAGAAGTACTTCCTTGTCTTTGTCTGAAACCTGCTGCCTATTAATTTCATTGGGTGACTCCTGGTTGTTGTGTTATGTGAAGGGGTAAAAAACATTTCCTTATTCCCTCTCTCCCCACCATTCCTGATTTTATTGATCTCTATCATACCGCCCCTTAGTCATCTTCTTTTGTAAGCTGAACAGTCCCAGTCTCCTTGCGGAAGCTGTTCCATACCCCGAAGCGTTTTTTGTTGCCTTTCTCTGCACCTTGTCCAACCTAATATAGGTTTTTTCTAGATGGAGTGAAGTAGTTATACCAACATAAATTGGAACTGTAGACCAAGCCTAAATCCAGCATGATCCATCTCATCCAGCAAGCCTGCCAGCAGTGAAGGGCTCAATATCCCTAAAGTACCAACAGCAAGAGACTGAGAGACAATAATTGTAGCCAAGGGCTCTTTTAAAATTCTGGAAATAGCTAAAGATCCAAGGCAGCAGGGATGAGAGGAGAGGAGTCTTGGCCTTGTCTGTGTTTGGGGTGGGCAGGGGCAGCCTCAATCCAGATCCAGCCATGAGGAATTCTGTGTAAATCCACTATATTCATGGTATGATTGGGAAGCACAAACCCTTTGGACCTATGGAGACCGTCAATTCCTTATGACAGTTTTAACCCCCATCTTCAAAGCCAGAGGAGGTTTCAACATGAGCACTTCGCTGGACAGCTCCCCTATCCCCTCATCCCTTCAATGTGAGCCCCAAGGCCTTTTCCTCCCGAACGCAGATGGGAAGATGCTGGAGCAGAAAGCGGAATCCAGGACAGTGATTTGTATCCTGGCCTCCCTAGAGGTGTCTGTAGAGCACAATACAGCAAGAGAGCTCACTGCTGGGGAGAGCTGGCTGAGCAGAGGGGGATTTGTCTGGGGTAACAAACGTGTAGGGGGAGGAGAGAACTGGAGCTGGAAGGGACAGAGGCTTGAGTGGGAAGCTGAGAGAGCCCGGGGATGTTGTCCTTTGTTTTCTTTATACTGCACCTTACACTTGGATCAGCCGCTTTCCCATTTGTGTTCACCAAGCAGCTTCCTTCTCCTTCATATGGCTGCCAATGACCCACTGGTTCAGTGAAGAATTCCAGCCGTAAAACCCACCCGGCCCTGTGGGTTTGTCCTGTTTCACCTTTGCTCTCTTGCACTGCCGCAAGCCTCCAGGCTGCAGCCTGTTTGGGGCAAGGCTGTGTTCTTTGTTTGATAGATATCACTATTCTCTGACGTCAGGTACACCAGCAGCACTATGTTATATAATTATGTTTCCTGCCTGCCCTTTCTTTGCCCATGCCCTATGGTTTTCTGCTGAAACAAAACATGAAAAGGGCCACTTTTCCCTGTGAGGCCTTTGTTTGTGCACGTGCAATGTATCACATGCCATCATTTGGACACATATTTCTGAACACTGTCACTTACACACACAAGTGATTGGATTTCCTCATGTATGTCCAAATATTATGAAAACTGGGTTTGCAAAGATCAAGCACAAAACTAGTGAGGACAGACAGAAACTGGACTGAGTCCACTTTAATCTGGCCATTAAGAAAACAAAATCAGAAGAAGCACGTTATCGAATTTGTATCCAATACTAAGCGCAAGGCAGCAGGAACTAAGTCAGTTACATCTCAACAGCTGGACTCTCCCTGGGGAACCTCTGTGGTATGAGGAATGTAAACTTGTGCATGCCGATCAATGCACAAATGGACCAGGTGCACAGACAGGAAAGTGCAGTGAAGAAGGGAAAGACAATACTGCTTCCGATCACTAGATGGGGCGCTGGTATTAGTCTGGTGGCCAAGACCTCAAAAACGAGTGATGAAGGAGAAGTGATGAAATTCTCTGTCGGAGCTGGAGGCTGGGCTCGGGCTCAACATGGGCTTTGTTGGGTTGGTTGGGGTTCCTTAGTGCACTCTAGGGTTGGGCTTTGGAAGACAAATCCATAGTTTTCCTCTTTCTCCCATGCAAATTCTCTTCCTGCTGGGAAAAGAAGGGCCAGCAGCAGAGTGATTAATGGGCAGAAAAAGTCAAGTGTGCTAAATACTGATGACCAGATGTCTCTGAGCAGCACATTCCGTTAAGCTGTAGAAATCTATTTATTTGCAAGGAAACAATTTGTAACAGTGAAAAATAAGCAAAACAAGCTTCCCAAGCTATTGTTACAAATCTCAATTCCATGAGAAAGCAAAGGAGTGAGATCACAACATGAAAGAAGTCTACAGCGATCTAGGCCCAGGTGAGACTCCCAAAGAGCATGGGGGCAGCACCACTGGAGTTAGTGGGTGTTTTGCCATTGATTTCAGAGGACAAGGACGGGGCGTCTTTGCACCCAGCCAGAGCTGGGCAAAAGTAATTCATCATATTTCCCTGATTTCACCCCAAATGGTGGCCATTTGTATTGCAGGCAATTTCACATCCCCAAGTTTCTTTCTTTTAGGAGTATTTTTCAAAATGCTCCTTCCCACAGCCACTGGGAAAGAGTGGATTTTCCATGGTGTCGCCCCCAATCCAAGTGTGCCGGAAACAATGAGCCCATTTCCCTAATAAATAGTGCTATTCATAACAACAATAACAACCCGACACATACAAAATATAGAAACTGGGAGAGGGGTAAGAGCTTACTGCTGGGGAGAGCTGGCTGAGCAGAGGGGGATTTGGTAAGGGGCACCAAGGGCGTGGGGGGAGGAGGCAACTGGGGCTGGAAGGGAGGGAGGCTCGAGTGGGGCTGAGAGAGCACGGGGGTGTTGTCCTTTATGTTTCCTTCATCCTGCACCTTACACTGGGATCAGCCAGTTTCTCAATTGTGTTCATCAAGCACCTTCCCTCTACTCCTTCAAACAGCTCCCAACAACCCACATGTTCAGTGAAAACTTCCAGCTGTAAAATCCACCCGGCCCTGTGTGTTTGTCCTGTTTCACCTTTGCTCTCTTGCACTGCCTCAAGCCTCCAGGCTGCAGCCATTTGGGACAGGGTTGTGTCAGTTGTTTGACATATTTAACTGTTGTCTGACATCAGCTAAGCCAGCATCACTATGTGAATAAAAAGTCATTATTATTTTAGGGCATATACAGTTATGTTTTCTGCCAGCCCTTCCTTTGCTCTTCTCCCACTATATCCTGCTGAAATAAATCCCAACAGGGGCCACTTTTCCCAATGAGGCCATAATTTGTGAACGTGCAATGTATCATGCACCATCATTTGCAATCATTGTTTTTGAACACTATCCGGTACACATACAAGTGACTGGATTTCCTCACGCATGTGCAAATACTGTGAAAACTGAGTTTGCAAAGATCATGCACAAAAGTAGTGAGCACACACCGAAACTGGACTGAGCCCACTTTAATCTGGCCATAAAAGAACAGAATCAGAAGCAGTTCTGTGATGCATGTTATCTAGTTTATATTCATGACTAAGCACAAGGCAGCAGGAACTAAGTCAGTTACATCTCAACAGCTGGACTCTTCGTGGGCAGCCTGAGGAATGTAAACTTGTGCATGCCAATCAATGCACAAATAGAGCAGGTTCACAAAATGGAAAGTGCAGTGAAGAAGGGGAAGCAAATACTGCTTGCACCCACTACATGGGGGCATTTTATTAGCCTTGTGGCCAAGACCTGAAAAGCTGGTTTGCGCTGAAGGGTTATCTGGTGACTAAGGGAGAAATGATGAAAGTCTCGACATGGGCTTTCCTGGGTTGGTTGGGGTTCTTTAGTACACACCTGGTTTGGGCTTTGGAAGACAAATCCATTGTTCAGCTTCTCCCCTTTCTCCCATGCAAATCCTCTGCTGCTGGCCCTTCTTTTCCCAGCAGGAAGAGTGATTACTGGGCAGGAGTAAGTCAAGTGTGCTAAATGCTGATGACCAGATGTCTCTGAGCAGTCGGCCAGGTCAGAGAGCACCACAGCTCATTTGCATTCTGGCTTACCCCAGCCTGGCCCCCAGGGCTCATTTGCATGTGGCCTGCCCCTTAGGGCTCCAAAAGCTGCTACAGGATTTCATAAAGGCAGGAACCAGTTGAACCCCAAGGACAGAGTTGGCTCCTTCTCTCCCTCTGTCCATCTCCTCCCTGCACCATGGCCCTGTGTGCTCTGCCTCTCTGTCTCCTGGGGCTTTTCCTGGCAGGTAATTCCCGACCGGAATGACTTTTGGGGTGCTGGTAAATGAGCTAAGTGGGGGTTTAGCACAAGCCGTGCAGCACTAACAGATCTGAGTTTTGTCTCTGGCAGGTTCTTGTGCCCAGCACGTGGTGACGCAGCCGCCCTCAGTGTCAGCGTCTCCGGGGCAGACAGTGAAACTCTCGTGCAGTGTCAGTGGAGGATACAGCATCAGTAGCTATGGAATAGGCTGGTACCAACAGACCCCTGGGAATCCTCCCAGATACCTGCTCTATTATTTCAGTGATTCTAGCACAGGCAGGGGCTCTGGGGTCCCGGACCGGTTCTCTGGCTCTGCCTCCGGCAGCGTTGGCTACTTAACCATCTCTGGGCTCCAAGCCGAGGATGACGCTGATTATTACTGTGCAGCTTGGGACAGCAGCGTAAGATGCTCACAGTGGTGTAAACAGAGAGGGAACCAAGACAAAAACCTTTCACATTTCACTGGCCAACCCCGAGCGAGATGCTGAGGAAGAGCTTTGAGACTAGTGGGGCAGAGCTGTGCCCAGAGAGAGGCTTCCTTGGCCGTGTTGTACCCAGCCATTGTTTAAGAGATTGGTTATCCCTCACACTAGATCCCTCTCCTCCTAGACTAATTTTCTGGCACTGCATGGGGTGTGGGGCTGCCTGCAGATTGGGAGTTCTGGGATCCTCTGCACAGAGGGGCTGTTCTAGCGTCCAGGGCAGGCTGAGGACTGTCATGTTCTCTACAACCTCCCCATCTCCTACTACACGGGCCACATGTTCACACCTCCACCCCCTGCACTTCTAGAAGTGACCCAGGTGTGTCTGAATCCAATACGTGCCACAGGAGAGCTGTGAAATCACGTGTGTCCGTGGAGGTCTGGTGCCAGTCAGCCCGTCAGTGACAGGAAGGGTTTGGTAGCCAGCATCTGAATAGCCCAATCTTACACAGAGTGAACCCAGTCACTTGGATTCTGTACTATCCTGAGGGCCCAGAGGGGCCTGATCCAAGATGGCTGCTGCTCTGTGTTCCCATCTCCACCAGAGACTAAATCCAGCGTAATCCATCTCATCCAACGAATGTGTCAGCAGGGAATGGCCCAGTATCCCTAGAGTACTGACAGCAGGAGTCTCTGAGAGAATAATTCCAGCCAAGGGCTCTTTATAACAGTTGGAAATAGCAAAGATCCAAGGCAGTGGAGGACAGGGGAGAGGAGTCTTGGCCATGTCTGTGTGTCATGGGGGGTGGGTGCAACGTCAGTCCAGATCCATCCGTGGGTATTCTGTGTAAATCCATTACATGAATCGTACCATGGGGCTGCACACACCCTCCTGGTAGGAAAGGTTTACATTTGAGCACTTGGCTGGGCAGCTCCACTCTCCCCTCATCCCTGCGATGTGAGCCCCAAAGCCTTCTGCTCCCTAAAACTAATAGGGTGACACTGGGCAGGAAGAGGAACCAGGACAGGTAGATGACCTGGAACTCAGTGATTTGTATCCTGGCCTCCCTAGAGGTGGCTGCAGAGCACAATATACCGTCTCCCTCCTCCCTGAGCCCAGCCATGGCAGAGCGGACCACCAGCCCAGCAGTGATACATCGCTGTGTGCAGGATTTACACACCGTCAAACCAGGATCACAGAGCAAGTGCAGCATAGGGCCGGGCCCCATCGCTGTGAGGCAGCACATGGGGCAGTTTGTAGCTCCCCAAGTGGAGGCAGAGTCCAAAGCCACCAGGGCAGTAGTCCAGGCAGATGAGAATGATAAATCGTCAGCAGGGTGCTCCCCTACCCCATTCATCTTGAAATCACCACCCACTGTTTGCCTAACACACTCTGCACATATATTCCAGTGCTGAGCACTTCCCCCCCAGCACTGAGTGCCCCCAGCGACCTGGTCACGGAGTCTGAGGCGTGTTCGGGGTGCGGGAGAGGTGACTCACGGCATCTCAGCCCTGCAAACTGCTCACCCCAGGCAAGAGGGTGAATAGAATGTTGCAGGCTGTATTGTGGGTGTTAAATTGTAAAAGGAAAATCCCCGTCCCGGAGCAGGGACTGAGCTGCTTTGATCTAGATTCCACATGGCCTGTCATGAACCTGCATTTGCTGAGCTGACAGAAGTCAGCTGGTGGGGTGGGGGGGTGGGTTTAAGGCTCTGAAAGGTGCTGCCAGTTCCCCCAAAGGGAGAGGTGGGCGCGAGAATCAGCAGCAATTGAACTGCAGGGCCAGGCTCCTTCCTTTGTCCATCTCCTCCCTGCATGGGGCCCAGGCAGCTCCGATTCTCTGCCTGTGGGGGCTTTTCCTGGCAGGTCCGGTACCAGCCTTGGTTCAAAAGTCCAGTTCTCCGTGGAGCAGGGTTGATGAGCCGTGTTTGTGTTTTCTCTCAGTTGGCAGCATTGACTTGGCCGAGCCCTGTGCTGGTGTCCCCAGCAAAGACTGTTAGATGGGCCTGCACCATAAGTGGTGACAGCATCCCTGGCTACCCCCATCTCTTTGCTTCAGCGGAGATTTAAGAACCTCCAGAATAGCTGCTCTGTTACAAAGATGACTCTCACCAGGCCCCGTCTCAGGTTCTCTGATCAGTTCTCTGCTTCCAAAGACTCTCCAGAGATCACTGCAATCTACCAGTCTCTGGGGCCCACACAGAAGATGATGCTGATTATGACTCTCTGGCACTAAAGCGGGGAGTAACACTGTGCCACAGTTTCCTGGGGAATTGAGACCAAAACTCCACCGGATCCATGTCGGTAGTGGGAAGTGAGACCAAAACCCTGTTGGATCCCACGAGGGCTGCTGTTCCCTTGGGAGACATACGCCACTTGCTTCCTAGTGCTCACAGCCCCCTCAGAATTCATCACCTCGAAGGACAAAGCCTGAAACCTTGAGGGATGGTCACCTGGAGGCCTCCCCCTCTGCCAGTTTCTCCTGCCTGCGGCAGTCTGAGCGACTGGGGACAACTCCAGAGAGCAGAGTGGCAGTTAGGGCCTGTTGTGTCTCTCTCACTGTCTAGAGATTCTCTTAGGAACCCGTCCCCGTGGTAATTGAGCACCTCTCATTGTGCTGTGTCACTTGTCCCTGCAGAGGGACCTCTTGGAACGAGCCCCTTTTTAGAAATCTGTGCTTTGCACCACTTCACAGCAATGCAAAAGGGGAAATTACAGAGCCTGGCTCAGACAGGTTTGCTGCAGGAGCATCTGGTCGTGGGAGGCTGCATTCTGCAGGGTGGCTGTAGAGATGGGGCTCCCCTAGGTTCCAGGAAACAGCTCTCTTTCCAAGGCAAATTGGGAGCTGAAATCCCCTGTCAGCCACAGCAAAGACCTAACCATTCTGCCCCAGAGCTAATCCGTGCAGGGAGAGGTCACTGCAGTCAGAGGCGGGGGACAGAGCTGCGTTTCTGTCCCTAGTAACTCTCCATTCTGCGCTAAGCTGCAAAAACCAGCAGAGTGTAACTGTGACTCCAGCTCCGGCACCTGGAAACCCAAGTCAGTTATTTCTCTGCAGCTGGGCTCCTCCCATGGGAGGCCGTGTGACCTAATGAACGTTGACTCGTGCAAACGGAGAGAGCAGGACACCGTGGTGAACGAGAGGGGTGATTTCAGTCTGACTCCACTGGATGGGGCTCGTGTATGCTTTATCCTCCTGACGCCGACAGCAGCCACATTTCTTCTCCCTTGGAGCTTGAGGCAGGGGCCAGGGCCAAACCGGGCTTTATCTGTTTGTTGGGGTAACTTACTGCACAGTGGATGCTGTGTGCAGGAGGGGAAAAGGCTGAAGAGGAGGCCACTCGCCAACGCAACCTTTCTCCTCTATCCCACCTGCTATTTTTGAGCCCTAGCCCAAGCTGCAACTTCAAAGCACTGGGTGTACAGCTGGTTTTAAAACATGAGCGTGAGTTCGGCTAGCCCGAGTCTGTCCAAATGCTATGTAGACATACTGAATAAGACTCTGTTTTGCTCCACTTCTGTGCTTCCTGCCACCCTGCTGCTGACATTGGGCACAGAGACCATTCAGCATTCCTCTGCTCCTCGCCCACAACCCCCATTCCCTGCCTCACCGCAGCGTCTGAGAGAAGGATGGAGGTTCTCACCAGGCAGGTCGCAGAGGGAGAGACAGGCTGGAGCCAGGGAGCTTGGAACTGGAATCACAGCCATGTCCAAACTCTGCTAGCGTGCTCTGTGGCAGGATTGGATCCGATCGGTGCTTAATTTGTGCCAGGCCTTGCCAGGGCTCAGCCCTGGTGCCTCTGGGCTTGGCAGTTTATAGCCCTGGTGCCTCTGGGCTCAGCAGTTTGTAGCCCCGGTGCCTCTGGGCTTGGCGGTTCATAACCCCGGCGCCTCTGGGCTCGGCAGTTCATAGCCCCGGCATCTCTGGGCTCGGCAGTTCATAGCCCCGGCGCCTCTGGGCTTGCTACATCAGTTATGAAAGTAAAAAAATTGCTTGAGCCCTGGCACCTCTGTCATTGCAAATGAAGCACTGGATCCGATATTCTCAGTCAGGCTCAGGCCCATCTGCATATGCAGCCTCACTAGGTCCGAGAACCAGTCATGCCAGGGCTTCGCACAGGGGCTCTAATAGTGCACAGATGGGCCACACACCACGGTCAGCTTCTGGCCCAGTGGGCTGCTGATAAATGTCCAAGTGCTCTGAAGGACTCCAGTAAATGAAACCTGTCCACTGACGTACGGCCCAAACCTGGGCGATGCTGAGGGCCTCCCGGAGGGCCGAGCACCCTCGTCTCCCACTTGAAGCCAGTGAGAACTGGGGATGTTCCACATGTCACCGGGTCAGGCCCACAAGCCCTGCTGGTCTGAGCTGAGGGCTGGGGGGAGGGAGCAGCAGCCCATACTGAGGCAGAAGGACACACGCTACAGCAGAGCAAGGCACAGAAGACGGATGTGACACGTGGCCGTGTAACTGAACACAGACGTCATCAGTCTGCTCTCTGGGCTGTGCACCATTAAACATGGACTCCCTGCTGTTGCCATGGCAGCGGTGCATCAGCAGCCCTTGTGTGTTCCAGTTGTGGAGGGTAGCGATGTGCACGCTCGCTCGCTCCCGAGTGCGTGCGATTTCTCCCGGAGACTTGTCATTTGTTCTTTCTTTGCTATTTTCCTTGAAATAAGTCGTCTAGATGGCCAAATACGTGTTTGGCTTTGTGTGTGTGTGGAAACGTCACAGCAGCCAGCGCGAGAGCCCCAAAATAATCCAAACTGGCTCCAAAGTGAGAACAGAACAGGATCAACCCAGTGAGACTGGCCGACTGCAGCCGAGAATGGAAGAAGTCAGATCATTACAGCTCGGCTTCCCATCTTTGGACACGGGTCACCCTTCGCAGAGCTGAACATGTCACTGGGCTCAGGGAGGTACTGTTCAGGGGAAGGCAGTGTGAGGATCATCCCTTGTGTATTGCATCACAAACTAACTCATCAGCAAACCTGGGGTACCAATGTGTGCAGTGGCTCTCAACCTTTCCAGGCTGCTGTACCCTTTCAGGAGTCTGATTTGTCTTGTGTACCCCAAGTGTCACCTCACTTAAAAACTATTTGCTTACAAAATCAGACATAAAAATACACAAGTGTCACAGCCACAATAGTACTGAAAAATACCTGACTTTCTCATTTTTACCATGTAATTATAAAATAAATCAGTTGGATTATATAAATCTTGTACTTACATTTCAGTTTATCATATATAGAGCAGTATAAACAAGTCATTGTCTGTATGAAATTTTAGTTTGTACTGACTTTGCTAGTGCTTTTTGTGTAGCTTGTTGTAAAACTAGGCAAATATCTAGATGAGTTGATGTACCCCCTGGAAGACCTCTGTGTACCCCCAGGGGTACTTGTACCCCTGGTTGAGAAACACTGACATATGGGACCGGGAATAGCACTGAAGCTGAGGGGAGAGAGGACTAGGCAGGGCTTCTCCTAATCCAGCAGATTCCTGGAGTTTCTTAATATTTTCCCTCATATTGCTCATTACTTTATAGTCACAGCAAACGTAAGAAAGATCCCCTGTGTGTCTCTGCCCTGTCTTGGGGCGATGCAGGTGCCCAGAGCAGCAGCCAGTGAGCAGGGAGCAGATTTGCATGATGGGGCCATTCTCCAGTGATGGGGATTTAAGAGAGAATCGGCGGATCCCAGACACAGACCCCGTTTGCCTCAGGAAGCCAAGCTCATCTGGATGGCCTGGGCCCCTCTGCTCCTCACGCTGCTCACTTACTGCTCAGGTGAGAGAGGGGCCCATGGTGCTAGGGCAGCCCTTGACTGGGTTTGAACTTCCCTTCCCCCTCCCTCTCGGGAATTTCACACAAATGTGTCATGCCGCAGGGCGGGTCTCACGGCTTTCTTTGTACTGTGCTTTCCAGGTGCCAGCTCCCAGTACACGGTGACTCAGGAGCCCTCGTTGTTGGTGTCTCCTGGAGGGACTGTCAAACTCTCCTGTAGCTTGAGCATCTTATCTGACATCACCAGCGAATACCCGTACTGGATCCAGCAGCGGCGGGGCGGGGTGCCTCACCTCCTCATCTACAATGCGAACGTGAAAGTGTCAGGGACCCCTGAGCAGTTCTCTGGGTCCAGCTCCGGTAACACGGCCTATTTAACCATCAGCGGGGCCCTGGCGGAGGACGACGCTGATTATTACTGCCTCACTCACCACTATCAAGGAGGGGTTTTTAAGGCTACCCAGTGAGACACTCAGATGGAGAACTGAGACCCAAACCTGCCTCCCCTCTGCTCTGCTCTGCAGTCTGTACCCTGCTGGGACCTGCCCAGGCTGCAGTTGAGCCTCAGACGTCCCCCTGCAGCCTGAGTAATCCTCAGTGAGTTTGTGCCCCTCACTCCCTGCAAGGGGGCAGGCGGGGGGCTGCGTGTGTAGAGGAAAGACAGCTCCTCCACCTCCCCCCTCCCGCACTCTGACCTGGTGTGGGGGGCAGAGGTTGAGCTGTGCACTTGGCCTCCTCTCCTAGTTTGGGACTGACCAGCTTCCCCTCCAGTCAAACCAGTCTGGGCAACTTGTCCCCCATCTCCATTCGGGGGTGACGTCCTTTTCTCCCTGTGAGAGTCCATCAGCTGCTCCACCTACCTCCTCCTGCCAGCCTGCCCCACGGAGAGAGGGGTGGGACGGCGGGGGATTGGGAGGGGTCTGTCCCTGTCCCAGGAGGTAAAGTGCATCACATGGGGCAGGATCCCCTGGTCAGACATGTGGCTTCCAGTGGTCTGATTTGCCCAAGTTCTGGTACAGAAAACAGGACTCAGGTCCATGCAGTGATTTGTGTGACAGGACAATGCTCCTGTCTGCAGAATCTCCCACATTCCCCTGGAGCGGCGCACGGTCCGTGCGAGTGCAAAGGAATTCCTCATCCCACAGGGGCTCTCCCAGCAGTCATGGGGCTTTGTGCACAGTTGTGCCCCAGTACTGAGTAGAGACTCTCAGGCCATGTGCTGATGACACTCAGGGGGGTTTGGAGGTGTCCTTAACTGGGGAAAGCCAGCGACAAAGCACTGGATCCATTGTTGTGAGAGGTGGGGATCAGTCACTTCTAAGGGAGCTCTTGGACAGCGTCAACTCAAACCACCCTGTCTGTGCACTGACAGTCTTCATAGCTATTGACCTGTATCCAATCTGCCTTTTTAGGGGTGGTGGAGAGGCTTGTGGGGGGGAAGCGCTGGCCATACCTGGGGAGAGTTAAAACCCTCTCCCTCAGCAGGGAGTCTTCAGCAGGTGTCTGGCTTCACTGAAGTGATTGCTGGGGAGCCCAGTCAGGGGCTGGATTCAGCTGGAGCTAATTGCTCATTACTGGGGAAACCAGGCACTATGAGAAGGGGGAGCAGGGGAGAGTCACTCTGTTATGAGGGTTAGGCTGAGTTAGGGGCCCTGTGCATTCTGGGATGAAGGAGAGCTAGACCAGTATTGAGCCCTTTGGCTTGGTTTAGTGGGGCTAGCTCTCTGATCTCAGAGGTGAGGCTGTCCCCTATGCCAGAGCTTGGCTTACCTGACCTATCAGGTGTGTATGAGATGATCCATTATAGGGCTAAACCCACACAGGAGCAATCCCAAATAGGTAACTGAGTGAGCAGGTTTTTGAGTTCACAGACAGGAACATTCAGACACCACAGTGAGTGAAAGATTTCAAGACAATGAGTTTACTCTAGTTCTGGTCTAGTTCCAGCTGCGAGTAGCTGAGCCCAGAGCAGGGGCTGCTGCTCTCCAACTCTGTGTTTTATTTGTAAACTGGTAATTTGGCTTTTCCACCAATCATAACTTTCCCGGAGGAGGCCTGTGGCTCCCTATTACATGGCATTAGCCTGCTAATAAAGTAATGTTCCAGGAGGAAGAGAATTCAGAACAGTGACCTCTTCCATTCAGCTGATCCCACCGTTTTCCTGGGGTTTAGCACCTTCTGTTTAAGATAAATGGGTTCATACCATCCATTCCATAGGGGTGTGTTAAAAACAAATCTATGTCCAAGCCCAGCACTCTCTTCTCCTGGAGGTGAACGGAGGGGAGAGAGAAGGTAAAACGATCTGCTGAGCTAAAGGAGCTTTGCTGCAACAGCCTCAGAGCAGAGGGCAAGCAGAATGGCATCAGTGGTCAGTCACCTAATTTACTGCCACCTCCATCCCCACTCTAATGGCAAACTTAGCAGACCAGGTTACTCCAGGTGTTAACTTCCTTACTGTATGGGAAGCCCATGGGAGTAGGCGCTGTTCTCCTTGCATGCACCGTACACTCCACGCCCTTGCAGTTGGCTGACTCCAGATTTCAAGTCAAATTGCAGGATGCATATTGTCATGTGCTGGGATGGAGGCGCATAAACCTCGGGCTGAACGATTAGTTCATTGATCTAGTGTCATTGCTTATTTTCCAGATTCAGTGAGATGAGCCCCACATTAACAATAAATAACATAGAAACAGTTTAATGAGGTTTTTTTTCAGTCTGTCCTTAGGAATGCGGTAGGATTAGTCAAAGTATGTGATCATTTCCCATAGCTGAAGTGGTTCTTATCGGAAGCACTGCTGTGTTTAGGACTTTGATAAAAGAAAACTTACCGGACACATTGTAGAGATGAAATAGAAACAAAGGAGTGAAACCGCCACAAAAAGCAACGAGATCAGTGTTGTCACCAACTCATGATTTTATTGCAAATCTGGTCATGTTTGGGGTTTTCCTTGAAGCCTGAGCTTCCGGAGACAGCTGATCACAGGAGAATCTCAAGCTTTTATTTTTAAAATAACTTTCTTGCCCTCATGGTTGTGGAGAAAATCTAGCAAATGGGAACGCTAAAGGCTCAGGAACCACAAGGCAAATAAAAAGCACCCCACATTTATTTTATTGAAAAATCCCCTGATTTTTAAGCCACTGTCGGGATTTTTAATGTCTGAGTCCTGATTTTTGAACACTCACGGTTAGCAACACTGAAAGGTTCACGCACTAAAAGGATTGTCTCTGTACGAGTCAGAAAAGTGATGAAAGCAGGGGTTAGATATTTCATAAACACAAGACACTGCACCAAATAAGTAGGTTTGGAAGGATTCGATTTTTAGTGGTAAATGTCGATTTCACAGCTTACACAAAAAACAACCAAAAATATTTCCATGAGTAATAATCAAATTTTACAGATAGGCAAAGCAAGAAAATGCTACTTGAGAACTTACAAAGGTTTGATTTAAGGATATGTACTAGGTGTATTTTGACACGTGGTGTTGATCGTTTGTGTTTTAATGTTGATAAAGCTTTAGCATTTTGAATCTCAACATCTACTGTCATTGAATAATTGTTGTCTGAGCCACCCAGAATTTCCTGCAACTGTGAAAATTTAAAGAGATAAAAATAGAAAAAAGTATAAATATAAACATTGATATTATCTGTCGAAATTGAATTGTGCCAAGCGTAATAATAAGTGTTGTCATAGGGGAAGTCAGAAATGTTGAAGCTGATCACAAGAACTGATGCGTAGTTGTCATAAACACCAATAAAGGTTGGCTCTGAAACCATCTATCCCCTTCTCACACTGAAAAGTTGTTTTCTCTAAACTGAGCAAGTCACTTCACCTGCGGTATCAATGGAACGCAGCTGGAGTAACTCCTAGTAACTGATGGATTTTCATTTTTGAAAGATCCCTCTCATTGCAGTAAAAATGCCCTGAGCAGCAACATCTTGGTAAGGTCAGACACTTCCGAGATAATATCCATGTAATCCAGAATAAAAACCTCCGGGTAATGGCTGGGTAGATTCTGTTCCCAGCGCCAGCCCAGGATGCTGAGATGTTGATCCTGCCAGAGGTAGAACGTTGGCTTGTCGATTGCGCCAGGCCTTGAAACCCGAAACCATCCCTTTCCTGTGGCAGCAGGGCGCGGGCTGCTTCGCGGCTGGTCAGGGCTCTTCCTCCTGCAACCCCCCAGGAGCTCATTAGCAAAGTGGTTATTAACGGTGCCTGCAAATGTGTATGAAATGCAGAGGCCTCCACAACACAGGCTTTTCATTAGACGTCTGCAGAAGGGTGTCCACTTCTCCCTGTACGGCTGCGAGGGCCGACTTACTTTGCTGCTCCTTGCTGGATAAGCTGAACAGCACCCGGTGCAGCTTCTCGATTGCCAGTTTATCATTCTCTGCTCTGTACAGACCATTAGACAGAGGCAGATCATGGCTTTCCCGAGCTCCTTCACAACCGCCCCTTCTCCGTCCCCTGCAGTGCAAGGTGCTGAGCTTCTGCACTTGTGGGGGATAATGCAGAGAACCCACTGGAGACCAGAGCCACAAATAAACTCTGCCAGGGAACGACCCTTCCATGCTGGAACAGATTATCCGCCCCACTGGGCCGGTGTCCTGCCTTCAGCAGCGACTCCAGTGATACAGGGTCAGGGGAATCCATTGTCCTCCCCTCCCACTGTACAGTGCAACAAACCAATTGAACAGCTGTGGGGAATCTGGTGGAAACATTTTTCAAGGGTGTCCTCATGGGATAAAAATACCTGAGGCCATCACTACTTACTCCTCGCCTAGCAACGCACCGACTGTCCCCGGCTGCCTGTGGGGTGGGTGCCAGTGAGCTGAGGATTACTTGGAGCCTATCAGAGGCGTCCAGATTTGCATTCAGGATGTCTGCTCACACCACAGGGTTTAAGAAGCAAGTGGAGAAGGCACCACTGAATTCAGAGACCACTCTGGCTGGATGTGTGGTTCCTAGGATGGCTTGGGTCACCACACTGCTCGTTCTGGTAGCCTGTTGGGCAGGTAAATATAAGTGCATGCTTGATCTCAGAAGCTAGGTCAGGAAGTGTGCCTGGTGCATGGCACACCCACATTTATAGACCCTTTGGTGACCTGTGGTTCTGTGTTGTTTCAGGCTCCAGCTGCCAGTTAACTTTGACTCAGCCACTCACTATGTCAGTGACTCCAGGAGAAACTGCCCAGGTCTCATGTGTTCTGAGCAGAGGATACAGCATCAGCAATGCCTACATACGCTGGTACCAGCAGAAGCAAGGGGAGAAACCAAGACACCTGCTGACTTACAAGGATGACTCTACCCAGCATAAAGGCTCTGGTGTCCCTGACCGGTTCACTGCCTCTAAAGACACTTCCAGGAACACCTGCTTTTTAACTATCAGCAGGGCTCAAGGGGAGGACGATGCTGATTACTACTGCTTAGACTGGGACGGCACATCTAACCAGTACACAGTGATACAGCTGCATAGAGAAGAGGAACAAAACCCCCTCTCACCCATAGTGACACAGTGCCTGGAGCCCATCTGTGTGTCTCTTGTTCCTATGAGATGGCCCGGTGGATTGGCTCCTGGCTAAATGTGATCTCCAATTCCTGTCAGTCCTCGTTGCCTTACAAAGCTGTGGGCTTTACTGACACAACATCACCAGCCTGATGCAGAGACTGTGTTAAAGACAGTAAGGAAATCAAACCAGGGCACTAGAGATCACAGCCCCTAGGATACCAGTGGGAACCATTCCACAGTAGGCATTATACTGTGATATGGGACCAGCCAAAGCTGTTTTTTGAAGAGCTCTTCTGGCTAATGGCTGGTACCGTTATTACACTTCTAGCTCCGGATCGTAGTTCTGCGGAGTTGCAGCCTAGAAGGGACCATTGTGATCATCCAGCCTGACTTCCAGTGTGAGAGAGAACACAGAACTTCACGCAGTAATTCCTCACGCCTCACGCCCAAAACATCTGGTGGAACTCGCCCATCTCTTTTAGAAAGACCCTGCTCAGGCTTCATGTACCACAGCCCTTTATAATCTGCTCCAGTGCTTAACTACTGTGCATTTCATTTCCAGTTTGTATTTTTCTAACTGCAGCTCCCAGACATTGGATCTTGTTCTGCCTTGGTCTGCTAGATTAAACAGCCCTGAGTATCTGATCAAGTCACCTCTTAACCTTCTCTTTGACAAACTAAATAGTGAGAGATAAAGTCACTCAGCCGACGATCAGTGTTTGCCAGGCCTTGAAATATTCATGTTGCTCTTCTCTGAACCCTCTCTACCTTGTCAAGGGCCTTTTAAAATTGCAGACCCCAGACCTGGACACACTGTTCCAGTCGTGGTCTCTTGAGTTACACGGACAAGGGTAATCTCACCTTCCTTCTCCTACAGCGCCCTCACAGACGCTAGTGCTGATGTTCCTATTTGCATGGAGTTGTCCTCCTGGAAACAGAGTGAGCCCACCTCTCTGGTGCTGGGGGCTCCCAACTCCCACTGACTTCCAACAGAGCTGCATGTGCTCAGCACTTCCCCGGATCGGGCCCAGGGGGCGCCCAAGTGCCACGTACTCCACATTTGTAAAGCAAAGCCAGTACCGACAAGGGAACCTAAAGCTGCTGCCACTGGAGTCCCTTGCCCAGGTGCAACTTCCCTCCCGCTGAGCAGCAAAGTTCTAACTTGGTCTGTGTTCCTTTGAGACAATGCCGAGGCTGGGAGGCCAGTGGGCTCTGCCGCTTATTTCTCATGCCTCTTTGTAAAGATCATTGAAGGCTTTGCGTTTGCTTTTCAGAATAATCCTCAATATTCTTTAAAACATTCCTTTTAGAAAGCCGTCCTTCCCCAGCAACCCTACAATACCAACCCAGTGTGAGCATTAAGGGATTGGATTTCCAGTATTGCCCTTTAATTGCCATGCAGGGCACGTGGTATCTGGGCTCATGGAGCTTGCGTGGATGGGATGCTGCGGAGCATGACCAGGGGGATCATTGCTGTGGATTTTCCCTATGTGCCTGGGCCCTAAAGTGTGGGACCATCTAACGGGGACCCATCCATACAAGGGATCACACTTTCCAAACCTGTGAAATGACACTTTTCAGTACAAATCAGGTCTCTGCAGAGTGCCGGGCCTCTGAGCTGTGACCGAAGCAATAACAGGAAGCATGTCGGGGAGTCAGTGAGGCTGAGAGCACCAGGGCTGTTTAGAGACACAAGAGTTGGGGTTTGACTGAGGTCAATTGAGAGGCAGTCAGGACCTCACAGGATTTAAGCCGTGAGAGACTCTATACAGACCAGCAGGTGGCAGTATAAGACCGCCCAATAGGATTAGTAACACACCCCTCTGTAACTTTCGTCCCAAAGGAAGGGCTTGGGGAAGTTGAAGGCCTTAGGGCCCTAGAACTTGAGATAATTGTAGATCTGCTAGACTATCTGGAGGCAGGGCCGTCCTGGACCAAATGGCGCCCCCAGCGAGGAGTCTTCGGTGCCCCCATCTCCCCATTTGTTAAAGTTTTGATTCCTGTATTTTTGTTGCATTTGTAGCCCATTTTACGACTTTGATGCATGATTAGCGTGCATGATTTATCCCTGTCATAAAAGACGATAAAGTTGAACGCTAGGATCTCTAAATCTGTATTTATTGATGCCATATAAAAGCAAAGGGATTCGAAAGAGATGTCTTGAATATGTCCTTGTTTAGTCACTACTTACACTCTTCAGGTATTAAAACACAAGTACGCTTTCACAATTACACAAGACAACAAGTTTCACAATGTCACAGTTGGGCTCCAACTTCACCTCACGTCACCACTTACTCCTAGCCCAGCAACGCACCGACTGTCCCCGGCTGCCTGTGGGGTGGGTGCCAGTGAGCTGAGGATTACTTGGAGCCTATCAGAGGCGTCCAGATTTGCATTCAGGATGTCTGCTCACACCACAGGGTTTAAGAAGCAAGCAGAGAAGGCACCACTGAATTCAGAGACCGCTCTGGCTGGATGTGCGGTTCCTAGGATGGCTTGGGTCACCACATTGCTCGTTCTGGTAGCCTGTTGGGCAGGTAAATATAACTGCATGCTTGATCTCAGAAGCTAGGTCAGGAAGTGTGCCGGGTGCATGGCACACCCACATTTATAGACCCTTTGGTGACCTGTGGTTCTGTGTTGTTTCAGGCTCCAGCTGCCAGTTAACTTTGACTCAGCCACTCACTATGTCAGTGACTCCAGGAGAAACGGCCCAACTCGCATGTGTTCTGAGCAGAGGATACAGCATCAGCAATGCCTACATACGCTGGTACCAGCAGAAGCAAGGGGAGAAACCAAGATACCTGCTGACTTACAAGGATGACTCTACCCAGCATAAAGGCTCTGGTGTCCCTGACCGGTTCACTGCCTCTAAAGACACTTCCAGGAACACCTGCTTTTTAACTATCAGCAGGGCTCAAGGGGAGGACGATGCTGATTACTACTGCTCAGACTGGGACAGCACATCTAGCCAGTACACAGTGATACAGCTGCATAGAGAAGAGGAACAAAACCCCCTCTCACCCATAGTGACACAGTGCCTGGAGCCCATCTGTGTGTCTCTTGTTCCTATGAGATGGCCTGGTGGATTGGCTCCTGGCTAAATGTGATCTCCAATTCCTGTCAGTCCTCGTTGCCTTACAAAGCTGTGGGCTTTACTGACACAACATCACTGGCCTGATGCAGAGACTGTGTTAAAGACAGTAAGGAAATCAAACCAGGGCACTAGGGATCACAGCCCCTAGGATACCAGTGGGAACCATTCCACAGTAGGCATTATACTGTGATATGGGACCAGCCAAAGCTGTTTTTTGAAGAGCTCTTCTGGCTAATGGCTGGTACCGTTATTACACTTCTAGCTCCGGATCATAGTTCTGCGGAGTTGCAGCCTAGAAGGGACCATTGTGATCATCCAGCCTGACTTCCAGTGTGAGAGAGAACACAGAACTTCACGCAGTAATTCCTCACGCCTCACGCCCAAAACATCTGGTGGAACTCGCCCATCTCTTTTAGAAAGACCCTGCTCAGGCTTCATGTACCACAGCCCTTTGTCATCTGCTCCAGTGCTTAACTACTGTGCATTTCATTTCCAGTTTGTATTTTTCTAACTGCAGCTCCCAGACATTGGATCTTGTTCTGCCTTGGTCTGCTAGATTAAACAGCCCTGAGCATCTGATCAAGTCACCTCTTAACCTTCTGTTTCACAAGCTAAATAGTGAGAGAGAAAGTCACTCAGCTGATGATCAGTGTTTGCCAGGCCTTGAAATATTCACGTTGCTCTTCTCTGAACCCTCTCTACCTTGTCAAGGGCCTTTTAAAATTGCAGACCCCAGACCTGGACACACCGTTCCAGTCGTGGTCTCTTGAGTTACACAGACAAGGGTAATCTCACCTTCCTTCTCCTACAGCGCCCTCACAGACGCTAGTGCTGATGTTCCTATTTGTATGGAGTTGTCCTCCTGGAAATAGAGTGAGCCCACCTCTCTGGTGCTGGGGGCTCCCAACTCCCACTGACTTCCACCAGAGCGGCATGTGCTCAGCACTTCCCCGGATTGGGCCCAGGGGGCGCCCAAGCTCCACGTACTCCACATGTGTAAAGCAAAGCCAGTACCGACAAGGGGACCTAAAGCTGCTGCCACTGGAGTCCTTTGCCCAGGTGCAACTTCCCTCCCACTGAGCAGCAAAGTTCTAACTTGGTCTTTGTTCCTTTGAGACAATGCCGAGGCTGGGAGGCCAGTGGGCTCTGCCGCTTATTTCTCATGCCTCTTTGTAAAGATCATGGAAGGCTTCGCTTTTGCTTTTCAGAATAATCCTCAATATTCTTTAAAATATTCCTTTTAGAAAGCCGTCCTTCCCCAGCAACCCTACAATACCAACCCAGTGTGAGCATTAAGGGATTGGATTTCCAGTATTGCCCTTTAATTGCCACGCAGGGCACGTGGTATCTGGAGTCATGGAGCTTGCGTGGATGGGATGCTGCAGAGCATGACGAAGGGGATCATTGCTGTGGATTTTACCTGTGTGCCTGGGCCCTAAAGTGTGGGACCATCTAACGGCGACCCATCCATACAAGGGATCACACTTTCCAAACCTGTGAAATGACACTTTTCAGTACAAATCAGGTCTCTGCAGAGTGCCGGGCCTCTGAGCTGTGACCGAAGCAATAACAGGAAGCGTGTCGGGGAGTCGGTGAGGCTGAGATCACCGGGGCTGTTTAGAGACACAAGAGTTGGGGTTTGACTGAGGTCAATTGAGAGGCAGTCAGGACCTCACAGGATTTAAGCCGTGAGAGACTCTATACAGACCAGCAGGTGGCAGGATAAGACCACCCAATAGCATTAGCAACACACCCTCTGTAATGTGAGACCCAAAGGAAGGGCTTTGGGAAGTTGAAGGCCTTAGTGCACTAAATATTGAGACTATGTGGATCTCTCTAGACTATCTAAGGCAGGGCTGGCCCTAGACCAAATGGCACCCCCAGCGAGGGGAGTCTTCAGCATCACCATGCCCCTATTTGTTAAAGTTTTGATTACTGTATTTTTATTGCATTTGTAGCCCATTTCACGACTTTGATGCACAAATTGCATGCATGATTTATCCCTGTCATAAAAGACAATAAATTTGCAAGCTAGGATCTGTAAACCTGTATTTATTCATGCCATATAAAAGCAAATGGGTTTGAAAGAGGTCTCTGGCATCTCATTAAATATGTCCTTGTTTAGTCACTACTTACACTCTTCAGGTATTAAAGCACAAGTACACTTTCACAATTACACAATAAAACAAGGTTCACAATAGCGCAGTTGGGCTCCAACTTTACCTCACTTTGTTCTTATATCTCAGTGACTGACTGGTGATGCCCTGACCCTTGTATACCCGCGAGGACATGGCTGACAACACTCTTAGTTCTCAGAAAGTCTGGAAGGTTCCACGAGATTCTACAAAGGTCCAGAACATTCTCAGCGGTCAGTGAAAAATGACTCCACATATGGCACACCTGAAACGTTTTACTTCAAACATTCTATTTTCTCTTTTGTTGCTAACAACAAATCCACCCCCCCCGAGGCCGACACTCCCCAAACTCGGCAACCCAGGCGGTTGCCTTCCTCAAAATCTGGTGCTGTCTAGAGGCTCTTCCCTTAGTGACAGCCTTGGAAATCCCCCACCTTGGCCCTGCAGCTGAGTCTGCCAGGAACTGCGGTTCCCAATGGCATGGCTCAGTGGAGCTTGTTGCCACTCCCTCACTGACTACAAAGGTGCTTCCTACATCGGGGTCAGATGGCTGGTAGGCAGGATGGAGTTTTCCGGGCTTTGATTTTCCCATGATGCCCTACCACTGAGGCAGAGAGCCAATAACAGCTGTGCAGATTTGCATAAAGGCTCGGGATGGTTCTGCTGAGGGAAATTTAAGCCAGGAGCATGGAGCAGGTTCCAGGGTGACTGAAGAGCTTCTCCTGGGTATGTGAAATCTCTGCACAAAGCTCTGGGCTCCTGTGATTGTTCTCCTGGGGGCATGGTGCACAGGTGAGGACACCACTCTAGACCAGGCTTTGCTGGCCCAAGGCTCTTCTCTGGGACGTAAAGGCCCATGAGAGCTGAGGCTAACATTTGTGGCAATTGTGTGCATGGTCTTGTTGTTGTAGGCGCCAGCTCCCAGCTCGTGGTGACTCAGCCGCTCTCAGTGGCAGAACCTCCAGGAACTAGGGTAAAGCTCTCCTGTGCTCTGAGCAGTGGGTACAGCATCGGCAATGACAGGGTGCGATGGTACCAGCAGAAGTCGGGCAGTGCCCCACGGTTTGTGTACCACTATTACACTAGCGGTGACCAGGGCAGAGTCAGAGGGATCCCAGAGCGATTCACCGTCTCCCCTGACTCCTCCAACAACCTCTGGAATTTCGTCATCTCTGGGGTGCAGGCAGAGGATGAGGCTGACTATTACTGCTATACATGGGACAGTAAGCAGAAGGCCTATCACAGTGAGACATCCACCAGGGGAACTGAGATGAAAACCTCCAGCCTCTTGCACTGTGCCCTGCTCCAGCAGTAGGGTTTGAAGGAAGAATGGAAGAAATAAATGCCAAAGAAGTTACAGAGGCAGAGCAGGAGGAAGGATTCTGCCAGGGAAGGGGGCTTGTACCCTTGTATGGCTCAGACGATTCTCTGGTTCTGTCACAAACCCTTGGCAAAGCAGGGTAGGGGAAGGTCACTGCTTTTGCGATTGAGTTCACTTGTTCACTGCCAGGAAAAAGGCTGCTCCTGGAAAGAGGGGAAGGAAAGCGACTGTCAAAGAAACATCCATCTTCCTGCAGGGCCTTCTGGTGCTCCATGCTAACAGGGAAAAGCTGGAAACCTTCTGCCTTCCTACCACCTCGACAAGGCACCAGGAGGGCTTCTAGAGCTCCCAGCACATGGCGCATGGTACCTGGCAGTGATCAGGAAAGCTCTGGGGCTTTGAGAGAGAATTGGAGGGTTCCAGCCACAGACCCGTTTACCTCAGGTAGCCGAGCTCATCTGGATTCCCCACTATGGCCTGGGCCCCTCTGCTCCTCACGCTGCTCGCTGCCAGAGCTGCTGGTGTCCCAGAGTGTTTCACTGCGTCCATGTCTGGTAACACCGTGTCCTTGACCATCGCTGGGGCCCTAGCAGAGGATGATGCTGGTTATTACTGTGCTGCTGGAGTGGGGGTGCTGAACCCAATGATGAGATTGGAAGAGGAACAGAGAAAAACGCCCCATAGGTTGTGACAGGCTGGCAAATGTGTCTTACATACGACACTCTTGTTAATTCACCCCAGAATATTTGCCTCTTTCACAATGGCTGATATTCAATTTGTGATCCACTAAAACCCCCAGATCCTTCTCAGCAGCACTACTGCCTAGCCCATTATTCCCTAGAGAGAGTTGGCACCGCAGACTGTGAAGGGACAGAGGAATCCGTGGTGATGGAGAATCCTGAGTAAGAAAGGCCCCATGACTGGCTGCTTGCTGGGCTAGAGGATAGAATCCACATGGGGCCATCTTCGCAGATATTTTTATGTGTTGCATCTGCTGGATGAAAGTGTCTCCACTCTCAAAACTGAGGAGCCCTAAGCAAGCCCTGAAGCTCTGGGACAATATGTGGAAGTCAAGATGACAGGAATGGACAGATTCAGCCTCTCCTCTACTCAATGATCAGAAGTTTAATAAAACCCTTGTGACCAGCGTCCCACAGGATCCACACTGAGGTTACTCAATTAGGGTAAATTGCAAAGACTGGGGCAGACAATCCCCAAAGTCGGGGTTTTTTCCAGTACTTAGGTCCACCATGGACTTGGGACCAGGCAGGTTTGGAACTCCCTTTGGTGTGTCTGGGACCTGTGTCTCCGTCACTGATGGGATAATCCGGTCCCAAGAGTTCCTGGCTCCCAAACCTGTGCTTACTGCTCCAGACCGTGCAATAATCAATTTGGGGATTGGAACAACCTCCCTTGGGTTGGCTCTGCCCCTCTATGACAGAGCTCGGACTGGAGAGGCAGGAGCCTTGGAGTGAGCCATAGATTTGCATGAAGGGGCCGTTCTCCAGCGCTGGGGGTTTAAGAGAGAATCGGTGGGTTCCAGCCAGAGACCCATTTGCCTCAGGAAGCCGAGCTTGTCTGGATCCACCATGGCCTGGGCCCCTCTGCTCCTCACGCTGCTCACTTACTGCATTGGTAAGGGGGGGTTGATTTGGTGAATGAAGCAAAATAAGAATTTATAACCAGCTGTAGCGCTGCTCTCTCTGCAGGCAGCGCTGAGAATGGCGGTTCTGCTCCGTGCTAGGGGGAGTTCTGATCAGCTTGTTTCCCATGTTTCAGGTTTCAGTTCCCAGCAGCTCCAGTCACTGAAGGCGTCAGAGTTAGTGTCTCCTGGAGGGACTGTGACCCTCTCCTGCAGCCTGAGCAGTGGGGCCATCACTGATGGCAACTACCCGAGCTGGGTTCAACAGAGACTGGGGAACGTTCCTCAGCTGATCATGTACCACATGAGTACCAGACCCTTGGGGATCCCAGAGCATTTCACTGGCTCCAGATTGGGTAACACCATGTCCTTGACCATCACGGGGGCCCTAGTGGAGGATGATGCTGATTATTACTGTGCTGTGTGGACTGGGAGTGCTCATCAGAGTGACACTGTCAGATGGGGAAGTGATACAAAAACCTCCCTCCCCACCTGTGCCCTGCTGGGAGCTGTGCTGGCTGCAGAGCCCAGGGTATGAGTGAGGTCTATCAGGGAGCTGAGCATCGCTCCCTGTGAAATCCAGCTCCTCCCCCTCTGGACAGGGACAACTCTCTCCCTGCTCTCCGGATACACTGCGCAGGGGGACGACTGGTGCCTCTTACACTGACCGTGGGTCTGCTCCTGCTAGAACAGGGCAAAGCTTGCTGGGCACGTCAGTGTCGCTGCTCCTGGCTCAGAACCCGAGAGGGCATCGGACACGTAGATGAAGAGGAGAAAGAGATTTACTCCCACCCCTGTAAGGCCAGCTCCAGCCTACACCCAGCGCAGTCACTGTGAGCCGTTCCCTTGACTGCACGGACACCGGATTGGGCCCTTCATCTGTGCACTGGGGGTCGTAGTGGCAAAGAGAAGTGTTCTGGGCACTGAGTGGGCGGCAGTTTCTCTCCTTACAAACATCTCCATGACACACAAACACAGCCCGGGAACTGGTGCCTCCCTTCTGGGACTTACAATCAGAGTGGGACATCTGTCTGAAAGGTTAAAAACATCTGGGCTGAATTCCCAGGTGTAGACGTGTAGCTGCCCTGGTATCACTGGAACGAGGGTGCTTTATCCAGCTGAGAATGGACCCAGAGTGCCCAGTGCTGTGAATGTTTTATTATTTAGTTGATTCTTTCCCCCCTATTGCAGGCACCTACAAAACCTAAACTCTCAGCCCTAAATTATTGTGATAATGAATGAAATACACAATGAGCTGCCCAGGTAACCCCTGAGACTCTGATCCCATCCATCCATAGACAAGCACCAGCATGACCCCTCCTCCTGCCCCACTAGCCCCCCAGCCCTCTCCCCAGAAGCCTGGGGAAAACCCCATGGCTGGGGCTTCACAGCATTGCTGGGAGATGATACTCCTGTCAGAGAGGCTCCCATGTTCACAGTGCAGGCGACAACTCTCTGTTGGAGAATGGAAACGTGCAGACAAGGATTATTGCTTCCTTGTTTCCTTGTGCTCCCCTGGCATGGCCACCTGTCTGTGTGTCTCCACCTGACATCTCTTGTCTGCTGCACAGAGCGTGCGTTCTTTGGGTCAGGGTCCGCCAGGTTGTTCTGGGTTTGTACAGGGCCTGGCACAATGGGGTCCTGTTCATGCCAGAGGCTCTAAGGTGCTACCACAATGCAGGTAATCAAGAATACTGTTCATGGCGTGAAGAGTCTCTCTTTTACTGCATTTCCTGCGTAGCTCTTCCACATGGCCACTGACAGAGCCCCGGGAGTGCAGCCCCTGTGCTCTGGGCTGAGCCCATAACGGTTCCCCCTGGGAGGAATCTCAGGCAAAGGAAAAGGTTTTGCCCAGGTCACAGACCTGTCATTTGGCCAGAAGAGGTCACTAGAGCTGCAGAAATCCCCGGGTGTCTGGCGGTTCCGGTGGTTAGTTTGCCAGGCCCAGCTCCCCTCTCAGCAGGGGGGCTGGAACAATATTTATAGTGGCGGTGCTGAGAGCCATTGAACCAAACTGTAAACCCTGCATAGAATGGAAACCACTTCAAGCCAGGTGGTGCGGCAGCCCCCCCAAGCCTCCTAGTTCCAGCACCTATGACTCTCAGTCCACAGAACAGCGCAGAGTTCAGTGGCTTTCGGTTGACTCTGAACACAGCTGACGGCTCTGCCAAGCCCGCAGTTCCCGTCCTGGGGGAGGGAGACTGGAACCAGAGGCATGTGATAATATTACAGTGGAGTTACAGTTACCCAGCATCATTCCAGCTGGTTGCCACAAGCAGACGGACAGACGGACAGAGGGGAAAGAGAAACAGAAAAGGAAAGAGAAGAAATAAGTAACAGGAGCTAGAAACTCCATCTGGGGCAGCTTGAGCTTCTGTGTGCACTGTACCGATCTTCCTTCGCCTCTGCTTGGCCATCGCCCTGGACAGCAGCAACAAGGGGGGGGCACCGGTTGGCAGAGTCCTGGTCATTCTTGAGGTCCATTCTTCCATCATGAAGGAGGCCAGGCAGTGACTGATCCCGCGACTCTTCTCTGAGCGCTCTCTGGTTGGGGCTGGCTTTGTGACCGTCGGTGGCCTGGTCCCAGTTTGAACTAGGCTTTTACTCATTTAGGGGCAAATTCTTCCCCCAGTACCCCAGACAGCTGCAGAAACTGGTCAGGCAGCAGAGCCTGAGAGGTCCTGCCATGTGGAGGTGGCAGGAGATAGGGACACTGCCCAGACGCATTCCCCATTCCCCCATGGGCCCTGCCTGGGCTCCTCCATGCCAACATGCAGGGGGAGTTTGAGGTAGGGGCTGAAGCCGTTGGTTCCGTGGCTATGGAGATCCACATTCAATTGCCCCAGGCAGGGGAGGTGCAATAGCTAGACAGGGGATTATGGAGCAGTTCTGCCCTTCCGTGGTAGGTGGGGGTGGGGAAGGGTCCATGCCCTCCCTGCACGTGGGCTGTTTGCTCAGGTTGTGCCCAGCAACTAGGGGTTTTCCATAACGGGAGCGAGGGAGCGACTGGGCTGCAGGGGCCTGTTCATGCCAGAGACACTCCTTGTAATGCACTTGCGGAAGGGGTCAGGCAGGAGCCGCCTGTCCTGGATGCTGAGCGATGTGTGTTCTACACCACCAACCGATTCTCCCCCCTCTCTATTTTCCGTTGTACTCCAACCCACCCCCTGCCCATTGTGGTGCCATGTACATGTGCCCAGGGAGCCCCAGAGCTCTTTGTCCTCTGCCCCGCTGAGAAGGGGAGTGGGAGAGGCACATGCAGACCCCGTGAAGGCCAAATTACAGGAAGGAATCCTCAGCAACACCAGAACTCACACCCATGTCTGATTAAACAAACATGAACGCACTGATTCACTGGGAAAACTTCCATCCCTTCCAGCCGTCTTTGCAGTGTCTTTGTGGCCATAGGGTAGGTGCTGTAAAAATTTAAAGCAGAAAGTACTTTACACTG